>NC_071478.1:11582541-12257140 GCF_028500815.1 Rissa tridactyla
ATCTCAAAAGGCTAACATTAGCTTTCACAGTACAAACCATTTATACTCTTACTAATATATCACAGAGGTCAACAGTGACAAAAGACTGTGTGAAGTCAAATGTTTCTCATCCGTAATGATTTGTAAAAAACATGTATTTTAGAAATGTTCCTAAAAACATGCAACAGTATTTGCTTCAAGAACAGCAACTGCATAGCAAAGCCACGTAAATAAGTGAAGCTAAACAAAGTAACTCAGTATAATCCTCATGTTTCACCACAGCATTAATTTAAAATATCCATAAATTTGACATTGAAAAACACTATTTGTGATTTACTGACACTCAAAGGCAGAACCACCTTACCAGAAACTTCAAAGATACTTAGAGGCCAGGGAGGGTTACGTACCGCTGTTCATGTTTTTCTTCCAGAGAAACTAAGTTCTAGCAATTACTTTCTTACTGAAAGGAGATTGCGTAATCATAGTTTAAAAACTGAGAAAAAGATACAAATGAGTCCAACTTAACTTAAAATAAGGCGGAGACGTTAATTAGCATTACGGGTTCTAAAAGCAGCTGCTCACTCAGGCTCCTAAAGTGAATTTATGACCTCTCAGTGCCAATTTCTCCCCTCCTGCCTTCTCCAGGAAGGAAGAAGAGGATGGGGTTTCAGCACTGAAAACAGAAAGACATCAATATTGTTGAATTTTAAGTGGAAAAAGCCCTACTTCACCCACTTTCTCAAACGACAGATATCGCAGAAAATACTACCTTAATGCTTCTAAACAAGAACACACCACACTCCTTAGGAAGACACAGTATTAGGAACCAACAAAAAATTTGTCTCTGCCCAACACTAAGTTTTAAATAAGAAATAAAATGGTCACTAGCCAAAGCTTTCTGAATATTAACACAGAACACTAATAATTCAAATGAGAACTAAAATTAAACTAAAATTAAAACAATCACTATTGTTTTAAAAAACAAATACTGCATATAAAACTGTAGTTCATATTTTGCCCTAGGGAGAAAGACAGAATTACTGAAGACTTCCTTTCCCTCTACACACACCCCATCCCACCTCAAAAAAAAAAAAGAAAGAAAAAAAAGAGGGGGAAAAAAAGAGTGAAGTAGGCAAAGTAGGAGATAACACTAAAAAGTTGCAGTGTTATTAAGAGTTTTAACTCCATGAGATAGTCAAGAGAAACTTTTGGAAGTGACTCATATCACAGTACTAAACAAAATACTCATCTATCAACAGACACAAGATGTTACTGGAAAACATTTGATTAATGCTAGCACTACAGTATCAATTATAAAATTAATCAGGATGGAAAAAAGCCAAAACAAGCCCAAAAATATCAGATAGAAAGACTGCATTCCTAAACTAAAATGTAACTATTCGCTCTAACCTGTACCCTTTCCCAGACGTCTCTCTCTCCACAGCACACATAGCACAGGAATCAAAAGGGAATCTAGTTCAGGAGCGGCTCTCCTTGCTCTGGTGGAGGCATGTGAAACCAGTCCTGCATTTTATACCAACTGCAAATACAACTCCATAAATAATAATTTAAAAGTGTTTTGCCCAATAGCGTGGCTCTGCTCTTTACTGTAAACTGATATGATACATCCACCCAGGCAACATGAAATGCTTTCAGGGTTACTCTTATGTACTCTTTAGAAACCTGAAAACTAAGGGGTGTGGGGTTGTATGATTTCTTACTGTGATTATTTTAATGTCATCCATTATTTAATATTCTTACTTATTCTAATATTGCTGTCACAAAAGTAAGGCTCAATTACAAGGGTACAAAAATAGTTTCCTGTGCCTGTAAGGTGAGAGAGGGTCAAGCAGCAAAGAAAGTATTAGCCTTTTGCACTTGGTTGAAAATACAAAGTATCGAGAGGTATTAAGCAGTTTTATCTGTTAAAAAATTGTGAATTATGAAGAAAATGATAAATAATCTTAGAATTATTTGTTTAAGAGTTCCAGAAAAATAGAAACAATTGATCGCTCAAATTTGAGGATACTGAACATTTTTGAAACATCAAATACCCAAAATGCAGCGGAAAATGGAAATATTCACATCCAAGAGCAATGGAGTCAGTACACTTTCACTCTCTATTTGTACAAGGTTCTTTGGTTTTGATATATTTAGGCTGACAACTTTTGCCCAAATAATTAGGGAATGACATTTTTAGGTCACTTTCACAGTCCCAAAAGACAGAACCGTGAAGCGAAGATCATGAAATACAGCCTCCTCAATCCCTTGTAAAACACAGATTCAGAACTTCTCCAAGTCTCTGCAGGTAAGACAGCGTAGTCACCAACGACTCAATGTCTAGGATAGGAAATAAGCTGCATACTAAGAGACAGAGTTCTCTACTTTTATAATGTCCACAGCTCAAACTTTCAGCCTGCAAGCTGCAGAAGCACTCTAAAATGACGTCTCTTGCTCAATAATTCCAAAAACATAACCCATTAACCACTGGATTCCAGAAGCCCAGAGCAAGCAGTGCATTTGTTTTATTGCTTAAGACCAAGACATCAGTTTTAGTGACTTGAAAGTTTGCTGATGCTAGTGGGTTATTTAAGATACCAAGGATAACAGGAAACTGCATGAAATAACAGAAGACCCTTATGAGACTAACTGGACAATAAAAACAGCAAATAAAATTAAACGTAGGTAAACACAACGCAATCTATCTCTTGGGGAAAACCAACCCCAGCTTCATATATAAATGTGCTCTCAACTCATCAACATTGCTCAGCAAGACTTCAGTGTTTTGATTCACAGCTTCATTAAACTACCAGTACAGTGTTTGGAATGAGGCAAAAAAAGCAAAGCAATTCCAGGAATTACCAAAGAAAGGAATAGAGAACAAACCATAAAACACAAATATTGCACTCAACAAATCTACCCATCTACCCGCACTTTAGTTGGTACGTGCAGTTCTGGTCTCTCACCCTCAAAAAAAGGATTTCTTACAGACCTCAAAAAGGTTCAGCAAGGGGCAAAAATAAGATCAAAGGTATATAACAGCTCCCATGAGACATCTCACAGGGGATATGATAAAAACCTATCAAACCTTGAATGGCATCAAGAACGTAGGCTGGGACTGGCTGCTAACAATCCCTTCCAGTACTAAAACTAGGGACCAACAACTGAAATTAGAGCCAGGTACAAAATAAGAAAAGCGAGCCGTATTTTTAATGCAGACTGGAAGAATTCTGTGGCTGGATGAAGCGCGAGTGAAAGGAGAGACTGGACATGCACAGTAGAGAAATTCCCTAATGATGCTAAACAGCTGAGCACAAAGGCCTCAGAAACCCCTCCAAGCCAAAAATAATCACGGGGTGGGAAAGCCGTGAGGGTAGGAGGGGAGACTTTGGTTTTGGGTCTTTTTTCCCCCTGAGGCATCTGCTCACAGCCCTGGCCGAACCCGGAGCACCAGGTGGGATGGATCCCTGCACCAGGCAGGGCGGTGTCTGCTACGTTCTTATGCCGTGAGGAAAATATACAGATGTCAATGATTTATGGGTGCTGCAATTTTGGAACAACTGCTGCAGGTAGTCATTTAGAGAGGAAAGACTTTCCTATTACTTTCTATTTAAAAAATTTTCCATTAGAAGGTGTGGAATCACAAAAATAGGAATTCTACCTTTAATTTATGTTATCCATCCACTGTCTTCAAGCCACACTTGCTATTGCTACTTCTCTTTTAAAACCAAAGGGAGGAAAGACTGGAACTTTGGGCAAGAATTGGCTGTTATACACCTAAATTTCTCTACTCCTTCTTTGGAGAAAACTTCAGAGCTGTAACTGCTGTGAGCAATGTGTAACCGTTGCAATACTTAACATTCCAGACAAGTGACAGGAACATTTACAGAAGAACTCCTAAACTTACGAACTGTGCTCTAAAAGCCTTTTCATAACAAAATTAAATAATGTACTCTTGTTTTCAAGCTCCTACTTTAAACAACCGCTATGTCAAAACTGCCGAGGAAAGAAAAAGCAACTGTTCATCAACTAAATCCAAGTGATTTTTCCTAGTGTGAGGAATCTGTTCCACAAGGAAGGGGAACACTGTCCAAAAGTCGGTCCTAGCACAGACTTCTACATTGACTGCTCCTTCAGAAGCTTTTTTTTTTTTTTAATTGCAGTTTTGGAAACCAGAACGAAAGACCAGGTAAATCTATATCTTACTGGTATCCATCCTAGAGCTGACTAAAAAAATATTTTAAGTACCCCATAGCCACCCATTAACTATGGCTGCTCACACTAGAGATGAGAATACCATCCACGTTACTACTACACAGGTTTTGTTTCATTGGTGTTAGAAACATCCTTATATCTGAAGGCAGTCTGTGTGTCCCTCAGTGCAAGCTGAGAGAAACTTCAACCAGCAGAACACGACGAAAGAAACAGGAGGAGGAATATAACATGTAGAATATTAGTCCAATAAACATGGAGGAACACTAAAACCTGGTTTTGGCCATGGAGTCATTTTTGACTCCTTTTGGTAAATTTCACAATTGCATCCAAATCTTAAGCTGTGCACTAACATATGATGCAATATATACCTATTTTCAGGATAGTAATTACTCCTCTATGTTAAATTTTAAAGGCTTAAACAAACTTAGCAGGAATATCAACCTCCTCTGTAAACCCCTTACGTTTATATTCCAATAAAATACAACCAACTCTTCTTTTGGCACTGTAGGTTTTCTGGGCAAAAAAGATCTTAACACAATAAATTTCCAAGGACTAGCCAGCTTTAACTGTAAGAGCAGCTAGTCTAAAAAGTGATACTTGGTCAGTTAACCAGGTTAACTGAAAGCGAGATTATCTATCATCATTCCAAGCAGTAAAGTGTTATTACAAAAATCAATAACCCTCCAGTTACAAAGGTGTATTTATGTCACATAACACTAAGTATATACTGTATTCCTTAACCAACAATTAGATTCCCCTGCACGCATGGGAATTTTCCTTGCACTGCCAGAGAAGTACTTTTAAAACCAGCAATGGACAACTTTAAGACTGGCGAATTTGGCTGAATAGCACGCCAAAAGGTGCACAACTACCACAAAGGATTCCTTCTGTTTCGAACTAACTAGCTCAGCAGATGACATTTCTTGCAATGTACTCCGTCTCTAGCACAGCTGTTCCCAAAAGTGCCGGCTGGAGTAGGTGACCAGTGGTGACCTTTTCCCCTTTTCTCCATTCAGAACATTTTCAGCTGAACTCTTGTCCCACCAACTGCAGCAAAGGCTTCTGCAGCATGACGTTCACAGGAAGAAGAAAGGGAGGCAGTAGGCTTGCTGCCATCAGAAAAAGGGGGACAGAGAAAGGACAGGCAACATGGTGTTTTCAGGACCTAAACCAGCAGCTCCCACCACAAGTACGTTACAGGTGAAACCTGTAAGATAAGTGTACCATGCTCATCCAAAACACTCCATCAGATCTTCAGTTCATGAGAAACCCCAAAACGCCAAATCCTGTTTCCAGTATGGTTACGATGACAAATCTGTTCTTACCCTCTGTTGACTAATGTAGTCTCAACTTGAGGACTTTCTATTGCCTGGATTTCTGGAACTGGGAGGTGACTGGGTCACTATGTCCACTTCACCACCAACCTGGTTCGGCAACATTCCTGAAGGCATTGTACCAAAAAAAATTGAGAACAGGAGAAGGATCCAGAGATACATCCCCCTGAGGACCTTCCCAGCCCCCAGGTGCTTGCAGCTCTGGGACTCCCAGCCCCAGAAGGACCCTCCTGGTCTCAGCTGGACCAAGGGAATGGCCCACGCGCAAGCCAGCCTTGCTAAGGCTGGGGGAGGGAAGTACCTGCTAGGGATTGCTTAAGCTAGTCATGAAAATAATTCAATTGTACCCTGCCACCAAAAGAGGCAGTCCCACCCCTTCTTCAGTCCTCTCCCTTCTTTCAATTCTAGAGATCATAGCTCATTTTTTGATGAGTTGGTTTTTCAGTCAGATCAGGACTGATCTGACTCACCTTATAATTGCTAGATACTATGCAAAGGAAGCAGCGGGACTAGGAACAAGAAGAAAGGCTCACCCCTTCTGAGACGGTGTAGGCCCAAATTTGTTTTAATTCAGTTTCAGGCTATTGGACGCTCAGCAACAGCCCCAATTTAAACAAACCTCTTATTGCTGCCCAACCACTTTCCAAGCCACACTGTTCTGTGGAGCCACATGGTAAGATAGATGAGGCAAGAGATGAACTGTGTTATTTCTAAGCAATACAAAGGGTCGAAACGCTGACTATCTACGGGTTTGAATTCTCTGCTCCGACCCACATCTTCCTTCACCTCCAAGGCCTGTCAGCAGCAGCACACTCATTGCTTAGTTTAAAATCCTTCAGGCTTGGCAGACAGCAAAGAGACAGGACTGCATGCAAATCTTTCCTAAATACCCTGGTATCACTACGGGAGGAGCATTTACCTACCCCACTATGGAAGCCCAAGGACATACATTCGAGTTATAGAGGAAAAAAAGTCTTGGGGACAGGATGGAGAGACTCCCATTTATTTGCAGCCACTACTTTTTTTCCCTCCCCCAGGAAAAAGGATAAGATACTGTTTCACTTCCATATTTTTATTCCAAGCCTTACAGAAAGGGGTGAATCACTAACCAGTTTATAGATTCCCTGTTTCCTTGGAAAGTTTGGCTGTTGGAGCAATGCAGGACACTATGAGGGGACGGAGCCTAGGAAAGCACCAAAAGCACTAAAAGCCCAGGACGAGTACGGCATCCCTAACTGATGTGACTGCTGATGTGCTGATACCACCATGGAATGCCAAGTGCCTAACACTTCAGCACTTTCCATTGTGAAACACTTTTATGGCATTTCTTTGAGAAGCTCCTATACCTCCAGGTTTCATGGTGAGCCTTTGATGTTCAGCTGAAGGCCTGGGAATAGTTTTCCTGTTCCCTCCAGAAAGATGTAGTCTGTCTACTAAAAAAGGCTTTACTGAAGGAGTTATTTTTTTATAGTTATGTAGTTATTTTTTTCCTCCAAGTATCCTTTACTTACAAGACTAATGTCCGTAAGTTATAGACTTAATGGAATTTTCTTCTGTAGACAGATACTATTTATTTTTTACAGGTATATATCAGTAACATTTCCTTTCCATTAGGCTCAGTGTGTTACTTACACTACTAACTGCATCTGGAAGAAGAAAAAGACCAACGATAACAGCACTGAAGAAAGGAGGATAGGCCATCCTTCAAAATCCACAATGCTCACTCAATTAAGCAGATTTGAATACGTAAAGAATGATATCTACTGTGGAACAAGGATACTTCACTATTAAATCAGAACCCTGGGTTCGATTCCTACATCTGCCCATTTTCCCTATAGATTTGAGACAACCAGCTCCTTATGTCTGAGCTTGGTTGTAAATCACAGTAATACCTGTCACAGCAAACGATCCGAACCTTTGGAGATTAACAAGACAGCACCCTTAAACTTTTTCAAAGCCATAGCGATGCCAGTAATTACAGGTTGAGGAAACCCTCTCCTGTAGTTTTGTATAAAGTTGGAAAGAAGAATAGCAATAGTTTGGGGCAAAAAAAAAAAAATAATACTGTGTTAGAAAGCGTTCATTCTAACATCTTAATTCTTGATGAGAAATTCTCAGTTATAGTCAAACCGGGTGATATTGCCACATTCAAGGATGTATCTTGCATTTACAAATCATAAATCAAGAAAAATTTGATGACAAGAACTTCCTTCAACTGTACGTATTTAAGAAGTTCGTAATTTCCAGAAGAGACACATAATTGTCCAGTTGATATAAACGAGTGCAGATGAAAAGCAGCCTTGCATGATTTTGTCATTGCAAGGAAAGAAACATGGGGGGTTTTTGGTCACAGAAAAAAAATAAAAGCAAAACTAGAACTTCAAGCGAACAGAGTTACTCAGTCAGATTTGTGATAGGAATCACGTCTATAAATAACAGTTTTAATTTTTTTTCTTTTCCTCCAGAAAACACCTTCAGGGACTTGAAGGAAATATTTGCCATTAACTATTACAATACTGGTTACCCCTTAAGGAAAAGCAAATTGAAACAGTGAAGACCATTTTGGGCAAAGAAAGAAAGGCTTTTGACTGCACAATAGCTGTTCCTTTAACTGCATACTCATTATCAAATCCCAGTATCATTTACCTTGCTAAATAAAAGAAACTGTAAGCTCAGCACAACCTGGCAACTCAGTAAAAACTAAAAAAAATATATAAAAATTTTAAAAATCTATAGCTAAACAGAGAAAGTCAAGCTCTAATAGATCACTTTTATGAACTTGTCCGTGTCAGTTAAGACTTGTCAATATGAAGACTGCCAACATTTTATCAATGAACAGTGCAATATGTTGAAGGAGCCTCTCCAGCACCAGCCCTCACAGAGCAACAGAATTCTGTAGCCGAAGTTTCAAGAAGGCTCCATCTGCCAAAACCACTGTGTGCTTTTAATTAAGAACATATATCGAAATGTAAGAAGAACACAGAAAATTTCAAGGAGTGTTAAGAACGCCAGCCTCTTGGTCAAGCTTTCCACCCACCCCCTCGAATGTATATCCCATCGGAAATGATTATTCACCGCATGTACCTGTGCAGAACACGTATCCTACACTGGCTAAATTGGTCAACCAAAGTCAGGGAAATGTCTTTAGCATCAGAAAAATACTAATACCTTCAGGCTGATGTCATCAAATACTTCAGTTGAGTATTTCCATACTACCTTTATTATTTTTAATACTATTTAAATACTAGATATTAGATGCTCGGTTTATTTTCCTGACTAAAACTGCATATATACCAGTTAGTTGCACGCGATCATTAGCTTGGCTTCATTCTGGCAAACAGTACTGGAAAATAAAATTAACTGAAGTTTTATCTTTCATAAATGTCAAACCAAGTCTTGAAGTAAAAATGAGTTATTTTTTCTCTTGACATTTTACTTAAGTGCCTTTACAACCCTTTAATATGTAACAAATGGCTAGTTCTAAATTATGATTTTTTTTTTTATACTGAAACCTTGCAAATTGATTCCTTTTAAAAAGTCTGTCTCCTTCTACCTAACTTCACAATTTATTCTTGTATTACTCTTTTTTTCTGTAATTTGGGAAGCTACTTGTTCTGCTACTTATTTGCAACGCAGTGTCAGTTCTTTGCAAAACTAAGGTATCCTGAGATGTTTATTTACAAAGATGAAGATCAAAAGTTGTAGTGCCTTTAAACAAAAAGTCCTCTTTCCCAAAGAAAATCATGCATGTGTGTGTGAAAACTCTAATGATGAATTATTTATATGTTAAAAGATAGCATACTATGATTTCTTGCAGGCTGCATTAAACTGTTAAGTGCTCCAAATGGCGGCTTCTCTGATCATTTCAGTTGGAATAAGCTCAAAAGAAACAAGTAGTATGTTCCTTGTGACTAGTCACTTAAGGCAACGATTAAGTCTATAACTCAGCTTCGAACACCCATTTTTTCTCCCTTTTTCAGTATAAAGACTATAAATAAGATCAAATGGAGTGATTTTTGAAGCCAGGAAGTACAAGCATAACATTTCTTGTGCTGTTTTTCCCACTGAGCAATAGAGATTCAGTCACATTAATAGCTTTATACACTTCTAGAACTGGATCCTAGGTGGCAAGACAGGCTCCTACGTTGCAAGATCAAGGCATGAAGAAAAGTACTTCTGAAGTATGTTAGTGAAAGATCTTTTAAGGAGCTTCCATCACATGCCTCTACCTTCTGAGAACGTGTTTTCCTCTAGCACAGACTTATTTCCGTTCACCAAGTTACTCGTAAGTATATATTTATCCATACCTAAAATGTTAACTGCACGTCATCTCATCTATTCTGTACAATGAAATCTTTGCAGCGTAAAAAAAACATTCCAACATGCACTTAGACAGGAACTTCTAAAACTCATTTGCTACACCTTACACTAGCAACTAACACAAGCCAGAGATCATTCTCCAGTCTGGAGGTAAACCTGCACTGCTTGGTTTGTGACTATACAGCGAAAATCGCTTTCCCCTCTCCCCCATCTGGAAAAGGGGGGTCATGGTCCATGTCTGTTTGAAGAAGTCCTGGCATCTGCCACCTTTGAATGATGCCCAGGTATGGCTAAGGAAAATGCTAGGTGGCCTAGCTAAGCCATGCTAGCGACCATGCTGACAATTTACATGCCAGACCTCACCCTAACACTCAAGTATTCTTTGATTTGCAACTATAGACACACTCTCCATTAAGGGAAACCTTCATTCAAGCCTCTCCTCAAGCCTGATGCAGAAGGCGCCTTTGGTAGCACACTTGGAAGGCCACAGAGATCACGCTGCCTTAGAACACGGAGGGAAAAGGAAAATACTGCAGAGATGTTAAGCTGCAAAACACAACAAAAAGCTCAGTCCATGAGAATTGGAAATCCCTGCATGAAGGTTTGCCCAAAGTGACATTCCATTTAATAAAACAGTCCTTTATACCACTAAAGAGAGAACACAGATCTTTATTAATGATCAGACCAAAATTCATGTCGACAAATGGCGCTCTGACTTGAGCACATAAAAGAACTGAGAAGTTGACTGCAGTGCTTATCTACATGGCATCATATTTGACAGAAATAGTATAATAAGTTAAAAAGATTTGAGGTGTTTTGCTCCCCACAAGTCCGCATTGTATTCAATAAAGAAAGAAAAAGAGACATTGGTCTTCAGACATACAAAAACACCTGAAAAAAATCAAGTCTTTTCTCTTATTTCACATAGTCTACCAGCCTAGAATCTGATTTTTCCATTAACTGAAAAATAAGTGGCAGTATTACAAGAAACAAAAGACCACTCAGGTCTCAGTTTCTCAATTTTAATCTCAGACTGTTTACAATGACCTGCTCTTTTCATTTTTGCTGGCTACTACCTAACAACAATCAACTAGGCTGGAGGGGGGAGGAGAAATTGTACTTCTGAGCTACCGCAGAACTATATTATGATCTGCAGATTGTTAAAAGCAGCCACTGGCTGTAGTTTGCCTCCATTTCAGCAGCCAAAGTCCATACCATTAATTAAGCAGGAAGCAGCAACAGAAGGTTTATGTTTGCTTTGGGGGTGAGCAGAGCTTGCACTGATTATGTCCTTTGACAGAGCCTACATTGCTCCAGAACACTTTTCACACAGTGGAACCATTTAAAAGACAAATTTTCTGCTACAAAAGAGCTATGTTTTTCAGATCCTAGCACAGACAGCCACTACATGCAATCACAGACAGCAAGAAGCTGTTGTGGAGGGCAGCGTGCAGTTTGCTGAGCATCAGCACCACATTGTTTTTCTCTGAGGACACTGAGTATAGAAGACTCTTAGAACAGGCTGTGACACTCTGATTCTGGCCCAGCTACAGGAACCTGCTTTCCTCAGGCGCTACCAGGTCACGTAAGGCTTGCAAGAAGGAATACTGTGAGGCACAGGAAGGCAGGCAGTGGGCACAAAACTGGAACTTGGGGGATCGTTGGGCTATAAAAATGCAAAAAAACGGCACTCCAGACAAGCGTGAGACCAGAATCCGGACAAAGGCCCTCCCCGCCACACCAAAACCCAGCTACAGCGGTGCGACAGTGTGGGGACTCTACCTGTCTACTCGCAGAGCTCCCACACGCACGCCACCGTCCCTCTCCGCAGAAACAAGCCAGCAGCGCGAAACAAACGATTTCCCCGCGGGATGCAAACCCGAGCTCGCCCCGCTGGCCGGGGACCGCGGAGTCCTCCGTTACCTCACCGCCACCGGTCTCCCCCGGGGCGGCTCCAGCCGGCAGCGCCGCGAAGGGACAGTCACAAAATGGGTGACAGGGAGGACGCGGGGCGCTGGGTCAGCGAGGGGAGGGGAGGAGAGGGAAGGGGAGGAAGACGCCGCCCGAGCGGGCGGCCCCTGAGGTGCTGAGGCGACTGTCACCGCTGCGGCCGGGGGAGAGGGGCGAGCGGTGCGGCGGCAGTGACAGCGCGGCCGGCGGCCCCTCGGGGCAAAGGGTGCGGGCGCCGGTGAGGAGCAGACCGAGCCTGGGGGCGGGAAGGGGCTTCCCGCGGCGGTGAGGCGCTGCGGCCGGCGGCAGCCAGGCGAGCGGCGGGAACCCGGGGCACAGGCCCTGCCGGGGCCTGCGCGGCGACGGGCGACCCCCCGGTGGGCGGGCGGGCGGGGGTCGGGGCTGGGCTAGGCTGTTCTCGCCGGCGCTCGGCGCTTACCGGGCAGCCGCCTCCTTCCCGCTTCTTCGCGGCGCGGCCCGAGTCTGAGGGGACGGGACGGGACCGGACCGGACCGGGCCGGGCCCGGCCGCGCGCGCCGCCGGCGGGAGGGGGAGGGGGGCGCGGAGGGGCGCGCGGGGACGACAGGGACCCCTCCGCCTCCGCCCCGCCCCTCGTGGGCGGGGCCTCCGCACTGCGCACGCGCCAACAGCCCCCCCACCGCCTGGGGGAGGGCGCGCGGCCCCGGGCGGCGCATGCGCCGTGGCCTCCCGCCCCGCCGCCGGGGAGGCGCCTCCCGCCGCACCTGAGGGCGAGGGCGGCGGCGGGGCCGGGAGCGGGGCTGGAACCCTGCGGGGACGGGAAGGCAGCCGGCTGGGGCTCCCCACGGCGTTGCCTGTGGGAGTGGCGGCCGGGAATTCGGCGGCGCGGTGCCCGCCCTGGCGACAGCGTCCCGGCGCTGAGGGGGTCGCGCTGCCCCTCGGCTGAGGCGGGCATGTGGGGCGGGGCGATGGCGGTGGCCCCGGCCCGAGGCCTGGGTCTCGCTCTGGTAAAACACCATTTAATTATTATTATTTTTTTCTGGAATAAACCCGTAGATTTTAAGCTTTAGAGGAGCCTGGAGGCGGGACCCCGCGAGCGTGCAGCAAAGCGTGAGGGTGCGGCGGTGGCGGCCCCGCGTCGCCGTTACGGCCCCAACGAACCGCGCTTGGGCACGGGGCAGTGGGGGGCTGAGGTCTCCTAAAGCTCTGCCTTACAGTACAATATTAGATAAATTACAGCTTCCCATTCAAATCAAGACAGTTTAAATGTGGTGGAGAACAGATTTGGCTTCTTAGGTTACAAGAACTGCGTGTGAACACAAGCTTTCAGACTTCTTGCTCCTTTTGAAAGGCTATGCTAAGCTAAGTTTTGTTATGCAGGATGTATGACTGCTGTCATGAATAACAAGCAACTGCAGTTAATAAACCCAAATTACAGTGTTGGTGCTTTAGTGGGAGGTGTAGCAGAGTCTGTATTTACAGGCATTGGCTGGAAAGTGCTATGAACACAGTAACTAAGAAAATGTGCTGATTTGACATATCCCTGTGAAAGTTTCCCCATCAGGGTTTCTGTTCAGCTCAGACCACGGATTAAAGCCTCTCTCCCAACAGCAATTCAGCTCTTTTATCAGAAGAAATGCTTCCGTGTAAGATTGTATTGCAGCCTCTCCCTTGAGGTACGTGCCTTCCTAGAATTCAGAGGGCTGCAGGTTGGTGAAGGCAAGAGTGATTTACAGTCCTTGTTTTTTTGTCTTGGGTGCAACTTAATTTTTAATATTGTAAATCAAAGTAGATTACATTTCATTAGAGTTCCCTTGAAAATGGAGAGGATGTATGCTTCCAGATGTTACAACATAGTTTGATTTACATTGTGGGAAAAATTTACTATTTATGTGTCTTACTAAGTTAGTCATTTTATTTAGATGTCCTTCCCAGTCCATTTCTCCATCTGTCTGCCTGTTCTTAGCTGGCGGGGATTCCCCTGGAAGGCTGCTCCGCAGACATGGTGTGCTTGTTTGACATTGAAAGGCTCCTTTATACTTAAGTAATATTCCTGATTAACAATATGACCGATGTCTCTCCACTGGGTTTTCTGATCCATGATATGTTCAACAAAATGTTGCTCTGTGTTTCTACCTTTGGATCGATTAAGTTACTTACCAGTAAAAAAATGGCATTTCAGTGACAAGCAGCAGCATTACTTCTGTATTAGAGATGTGAAATACATCAGCATTGTTTTGTACAATGTATTTCTCGCAGTAGCCCACAAAGGGGCTCTGCTTTCTGTTTCCTAGCAGGAAACAACGTGGTTCGTTCAGCTTGGTGAATTAATGAACAGGCAGCTAGTCGACAGTGCATGTGGCTGTTATCCTAGTTCAGGAACTTAAAGGTCACTGAAAAAACCTGCATGATATTGCAGCATTATATCCTGTAATGCATGCAAGAGCGGTTCAACTGCCTACTAGGAAAACTTTCTCATTGTGGTTATATTCTCGATGAGATTGCCCAAGAGGATTACAGAATCTCCATAATTGGAGGCTTCTAACAAAGAGCAGACAAATGTCTCGGGAGCAGGGTAGGTACAGCTGATCCTGTCTCAGACTGATAGCTGTATCCTGCAGGGCTTCTGGGGAGCAGCTGCCTCAGGGCAGCCAGCCCAAGCCTCAGGAAGCAGCTCTAGGGCTGCCTGGAAAATGGGAAGACACCTGCTCTGGAGGGGACTGTGTAGCAATTTGCACAGAACATCCATGGTTATTATGCACTTGTATGTTCTTTCTCATCCTGCTCCAGCCTTAAGTTTTGTTTGTTCTTTCTTGTCACAGGGAAGTAGAGTACCGTAAGCATGTACTGGCTGAATTTGCACAAGCTCGTGCTCTGCGATTCATCTCAAGCCAGCGGCAGCGTTCAGTGTTGCTCACCCAGGGTCTTCAACTGGGGAAGGCAGCTGAGAAGCACCAGCCTGGTAGTCAGTGAAGAGGTTGCGGCGGTAGGAGCATCGCTGTGTGAGCAGAGCTCCTGGCAGGAGCCAGCACTGGGGGTAGGACATGGCACCTTCCAGGCTCACTCAGGGGCGGCCTAATACAGCTCAGCATGGTTGCACTACAAAGATCGGCTTTCTAATTGAGTGAGATCATTCATGTGAGAAGAATTCCACATTGAAGCTATCTGAAAACTATTTTATATTATACAGGTACACCACTGGTAGGAAGTATTAACAATAGTTACTGAGTTTCCCCTCCTTTTCCAAATTCAGAGGTAAGCATGACATTTTTTCTTGACCTGCATCTCATTTCAGTGTAGTTTTGAACACGGTACAGTCAGGTACGTTTTTTGTGTGCTTTGGATGTTGTCATTGAGACATGTCATCATTGGGATCCACACTGAATGAAAATCAGAGAGCTTTCAAGCAGGCATTTTTTTTATTGTAGAGGTGTATATTTTATATTAAATTTGGACTGTATTAAATGCACTTTAATTACATTATTAATTTAAATAATATTTGATTTAAATAAAACACCAAGAGAACTTGATTTAAATAACTGATTCAGTTTCCACATTGATTGCTACAAAAACAACTAATTTCATGCAGCGTTTGAAGAACTAGAAGCCAGAGCTGATTTCTTAGCTAGTACGTAACTACAGCCAAAGTGTTCTGCACACAGATGTAAAGGTGATGATGTTTTGAGGCTGGCTGCATTCTGAAGCAGTACTCCTACAAAAGGAATGATACCAATCTGAAAATGGACTGTGTTGCCCAGCTACTTCTCTACCTTGCACCTAAACTATTTCCACACATTATAGTTGGTTTAGTTTAATACAGTAACAACCCTCTACTAACCTCTAGATTTTAGGTGATACAGCTTTTACTGTGTAAAACATA
The DNA here is from genome assembly GCF_028500815.1 of Rissa tridactyla. NCBI lineage: Eukaryota > Metazoa > Chordata > Aves > Charadriiformes > Laridae > Rissa > Rissa tridactyla. The sequence goes on from NC_071478.1 coordinate 11,598,199, forward strand.
AAATAGCTTTTCTTTTGAAATGCCAGTGTTAAAATTCCATACCTCTGGCAAACTCAGTTGAATGCAATTCACACATTCAGTTTAATGTAGACCTGTTTTTTAGTTAAATAAGAGAAAACAAACCTGACAAACATAGATACAGGAGATTTTATTTAACATTGTGTACAAAGAAAGGCTACAAATGCCTTTTTTTCCCCAAATACAGTTTTTGGATCCCTTTTTCATACCACTTTTCTCAGAAAATTAAAAAAAAAATAATCCAGAATTACATTCCCCACCCTTTTTTTCCCCTTTCCTTTTTCCCCTCTTTGGGCCTAAACTGAGAGATGTTTAGCAGCACAGTTTCAACACCTTTCAGTATTAAACTATTAGGTTTTCTTTTCCAAAACCAGAGCGCTATGGGATACTGAAGCGCTATCAACAGCAGTATAAAATGTCAAAAACTGACTCTGTAACATGGTAGTGTTAAAACAATGCCAACAACATTAACTCTGATGAAACCCCAAATTAGCCAAACAATAGCAAGTTGTCTTCTACACCTGATAATTTAGCACTGATTATATAATTTAATTGTATTTATATTTAAATAAATAGTCTTAACTCCTTTTCTTGGAATTCTTCATGGATTATAGACACTTGTAATACTAGAGATAAGAACAAAATACACAACTTACATATGCAAGAGACAGCTTAGTTTTATTTTTTTTGCTGGACAGCCAGAGAAAGGACAACATTTCACAGCATCCTGCTGTGAGATCATATTTAAATTCACTGTTTCATTGTGGTGCTTCTCAGTCATCCAACACAACAATTCCTTACCCTCTTTGCTGCCCTGGAACCACTTTTACTACCGATAGCCCAACTCTTGAAACCTCTGTCCCTGTGTAGCTAAGTTTTATCCAGGATTCTGCAAGTTTCATATGTAAGTATAAAGCCCAAAACAAGATTTCTCTTAGGCTGTGAGAAGCGTTAGAGGGATTAGAAGAGGCTGTTGTGAAGAAATGACCTTTTGCTATGGCAGGTTTCACATTACCACCTACTATATCTGAAATAGTTTTTAGATATGGATCGCGTCTCAGTTGACTATTTGTGTAATCCCTAGAGTTAGTGTAGTCCCAATTTCTCCCAAAATGGGACTAAAATGGAGGAAATTGGAGCTACTCTGTGTATATTGGCATTTGATCATTCAATTAGGCACAGTAAGAAGGAATTGGATGAGACTTTTCCTGTAACTGCCTTCTGGGCCTCGCTCAGGCTGCCCCAGGGGAGATGTGAGTATCCAAGGACTGAGGCCACTGCATGCTGGCAGGCTCTACTCGTCCTGATCCTTGTTTGGGGTCATCTGCAGAAAGCTGCTGTCTTCTCCTTCCAGACAGGAAGCTGTTTTGTACACAAGCCTGCCCTTCCCTACATCCACAGGGATACAACATGGCCTTGTCATGTAAATCATGCTGCAGATTAGAGAAATGGTTCATCTGTAGCATGTCTTGGGTTCTCAGAACATCTTGCCACCAGGGAAAACACTGCAACAGTTGCACAAACAAAAGCTCTAGTGGAAAATAAAAAAAATAAAGTTTTCTCCATTCTGATGAACCATTTTTGACGAGAGGATTTGAACGTGATTGCAATTAAGACAAAGCAGTAGAGCAAACACTGGGGACTCTGTAATCATATTGATTCCCAAATATGCTTGAACAGGTGTAAATAAAAGAACCTTAACTCACAAACCAGGCCTACACAAGCTCAGAGCTTTAGCCGTACCTGGTCCATTCTGCACTGGAAGACTGGGAATATTTTGGTTATCTCCAGGGATAGCTCTGCAACAAACTGAACCTCCCTGTGGGGTGGTTCTTGCGGTGTAGAATGATGTGAAGTGGTTTCTGTTGGAAAAGGAGGGGTCTTCCTTACTGCAAGGTGAAACATCACAGTAGGAAATAAATGATATGGCAAATACTCATATGGTTTACCTGCATGTATTTACAATGGTCTCCAGTAATTCCCCAATATGATGGTAACACAAAGAGAATCAACAGTGGAGGCACACTAGGTCATTTAATAATTTTCTAATTCTTGGCAATAGCATTTGTGTATTTGCTTGACCTGGAAGGCCCAAATCTGGTGATATGGGGTCATGGAAGGAGGAGAATCAAGACAACACCTACACTCAGGTTTGCTTCAGTCCTGCTGTTTAAGCCATTTCATCATTAGAGCATGTTGTGGCATTTTATCTTTGCAGCCCAGAAACAGACTTTTAGCTTAAACAATAATGTGACTTTCTGATTCTATTCGCTTTTTCTTTCTTTGCGGTGGTGTTTCACCTACGGCAATACATGACTATTGCTCCTCCCTATCTATTGCCCCTGGGAATCAAAAGGTAGAGCGCACGCGTGAGCTTTGCTTTCTTAGTACCGAACTGTGAATTTTCAGTAGAAAGAAAGAGGGGCTGCAGCACATCAGAGCTGGGAGGCTGCAGTAGCTAAATTCCTGGCGTTCCTATATTAGCGTTTATTTACGGGCAAGACGGTCTTTGCTCACAGTTATCTAGGGCACAGGCCGCCTTCTGTAACTTGGAACATTCTTCCTGCTTCTAGACGATGCTTCTTTCATTTGTGTTACTTTTAGTCCCTAAAACCTTGTTAGGCAATAATCATTAACTGTAAGTGCTTCCTTTAGAGCTTCTGTTGATTTTAAGGGCAATCCATGTATTTAATTCTATTAAATGAGAAAGTTCATAGAATAGAGATGAACGTTTGTTTCATTCCAGTTGAGAATGGAGAGCTGCTAATACTAATGTACGGCTCCCGTATCTCAGGTGCAGGGACCCTGTGTTCCAGGAAGTGAATGGTATTGGGTTTATTTTTCTGATAACAGTACTATGACAATGTGAGAAAAGTTTAAAAATAAAAACATACCTGGACTACAAATTTAAGAGGGCATAAACAAGTGACTTGCTAACTACACCAAGAATTTGATTAATTTGATCATATTTACTTAGGAATTGCCCTTTCAGATTTTTCTTCTTCAAGGAACAGAAGCAAATCCCTTCAGTCTAGCATGAATGTCTTGGTCTTCTGTAATTACAAGTCCCCCTTCTTTGTGAATTAAAGTAAAAAGAGAAAGCATAGGGGGTTTTCTTAAAACGTTTTCCATTTCTTACTAAAATTTCCATAATAAGAATGCCACACCTCATGTTATCCCAGTAGATGACCAAGCACTGAAACAAAAGGATTAACCAGCGAGGAATCAGAGAGGGTTGCGGTTTTGCCATCGGATTTTAAGCATTTTTAAAAACCATGTCAGTCAATTTACATTTTATACATTCTCGAAAGAATGGCACGTTAAGATAAATGAACACATTGTGATGCCTTCCAGTGTTACAAGGGTGACAAACAAATTTGGAGATCCATGTATGCTTTAAAGAACAGTTTAAATAAACTCATAGAAAACTAACATAACCATAAAACAGATTTTTAAACAGGTAAAATGAATAAACTGTAAAAATACTGCATCTCCCATAAACATACTCTGTGGTTCCACCACCTTGTGGCCAACAAAGAAAGTTGCAGTTTTGCCTCGTGGGTGCACGCTGACTGCCTGGTATCGGAGCTGAAGGTCAGGCGGGCGGTGGGCATCAGCAAAGACAGTCCCCACACTGCGGCACTCTGCCCTTAGCCGATACACTGAAAAATAGCAGCATTAAAATACAGCCCGAAATAGCTTAGCTACTACCTCAACTGGTTAAAAGTGTGCAAGAATAAAGAACACCAGCAGCATTTTAATGGATGTGTTTCAATTTGGTTTCAGACGCTCCCCTCCCATACAAAGCACACACAAACACAAAGCGGAAACTCCTCTAGTAACTGTTGTCCATCCTTGAAAACTTTTCCCACAGTTTGCTTTACTTAGCTTTTTAAAGTTTTACTCAAAAGCCTATTCAGTGTTAAAAAAAAATAAAATCCATGAGAATTGTAAACAGTTTCTAATTGCCAGGAAACTGATGCTTATTCCTCTAGTTAAACTGTAGACGCACAGACTGTCCTAATCATCTGAATTTCTTCAGCTGAAAGTTTCAACGTTTCAGATTGCTGTTACTGAAAGCTACATTTTTAGAAAGGTCTCTCCAATACACATGAAACTGAAAGAGCATAAACTCCCAGTGCACATGTAAAGGGTAATTTTTTGCTAGTTTGCTCTTATTTTGTTGATATTGTACCTTTTAATACAGAAAATTGAAGAGTTTGGTTTTCTGACACAACTCGCAAGGGAATATATGAGAGTCGAAATCAGAAGGCCTTCTCTAAAGCCAAGTTTTGCAAATCCCTTTTTGTTTAACTATGATAAGGCTTATTAAAAAAAATAACAAAGTGAAAAAAAAAAAAACAACACCAAAACAAACCCAACCAACATCCCTGGGAAAACAACATAAAAGCCTTTTAGAAATACTTAATTTCTGAAAACATAGGACTATTTGAAAAAACTTAATTGCAAAATTACAGGAAATTCAAGAAATCAATTCTCGTATTTCAAATCAGTCCATTATTTCATCATCAGCAATAAGATGTGCTATCTTTTCCAGCCCAAAATTACCAGCTTTGGGGAAAACATATTCATACTTAACAGAAATAATTAACGGGTTAAGTTAAATTAACTTTTTTTCCCTGATCCACATGCCTGCATGTTAGATAGTGTTACATTAGAACCGAGCATTGTAATGAAAAACTAAAAGAAACAACCTGTAACAGTAACCAAAGCAAAAGCAATTTCTCATGGTTACATACTATAGATCAGTAATTTAATATTAAAATTAGCTTCCTGTATAAATAAAAATAAAAAAAACTTGGGCAAAAGTAAATTGGCACAGTCATTATGGTATTGCTTTCCAGTTTCAACACTGCAAAGAGCAGACACAGATTCCAAACACCCAAAGGCCAAGGCCGTCACCCAACCACCTGGCGTAGTTTGATCGGGTTTTTTCCTTTTAAACGAAGCCGTGGGCAGCGCCGCTGCCTCCGACACACCAAACAACGGCTTGGAACAGGCAGGCGTGCAGCTCGCAGTGAAAGGATTGCTGTAGAACCGCTATGTGAAAATGAGAACAAATACATCAAAACAAAACCGTAGGGCGTGGTTTACTGGTCTACATGACTTGTCTTAAGTCAATGCTTTTCAGGATTGTGACTCATTTTTGCCTTCAAAAAGGCAAAAAAATACAATAAAATAAAAAAATGAAAATCATAAGCCTTCAAGTTTCCTTGCCTTCATTCCCTCCCTCCCCCAAAAAAGCACCTCCTACTATAAACACTTTTTCTGTTTTACGGGTTCAGAAGTTGGAATGTAGTGGAAATACATACAAGAAAGAAGGAATTTCTAGTTGTACATTACATTACAAAGAGGTTTGCTCCCAGACCTAAGGAGGGAGGGATACTAAGCAATATTAAATTCCTATAAGAATCCTTACAAAGCATGCAAAATATTGATATACTCACAAAATTGAAATTTATATTGGTTCCTTTTTGAATTTGCAACTTCACAGTACAATAATTTCTATTACGCAGCAGTCAGAATTACAGTGACTACAAAGTAATTTCCCCTTAATTTTTTTCTTTCCATTTTGTTTGAAAGACTCCTTTGTTATTTTTATTTTTTCACTGAGAGGTTGCAGATCACCCATCAGAAAATGTGCAATTCAGCATAACAGGGGTCACTTTCTTTGTTGTATTTCCCCTCAAATGGTGTTGACAACCTAACCCTACCAAGCTTTCACAGTCTGTCCCTTCCTCCCCTCCCCGTGCCGATTCCTTCCTTGTCTTCAAGCTGGACTTCTCACCGGGATGATGATGGACGGATGCCACTAAATGGATGCTGCATAACTGGGTAGGAAGTGAAGGGGGCCGGGGTACTTTATGACAGCGGAATCGCTCCCGCCCCCCAAGATGTTTGGCACAACTGCTTCACAGCCAGAATGCTTCGCTCTGGGTACCAGCAACTAGATTCCGCTTTCAGTTCCCCAGACAAACACTGCTGCCCTTTACAGAATCACAGAATATGCCCAAGTTCCCCCTGTGGCTTGAGCTGATGTAGGCAGGGAAACACAAAGTCGGTATTTGGCTGGGCCTTTTGTACTGCCGTATGTAGTTCCACAGAAATCTCTTCACTGCTCTTATTTAAAAGAGGGTTGGAATTTCTGGAGAACACACAACGCGTGCTACTTGCTAGATTGTCCGTAAAGTACATTCTGACACATTACCAAAGTATTTGTATCGATCAGAAAAAGACTCTTGTAAAGCAACGTACAAAGCCTCCAAAAATTCAAGTATCAAAAAAAAAAAGATGTTCTGATAAAAGTTTGGAGTAAGCAGCCAGCCAAACTGATAGCCATTGATTATTTTTTTGTGTGTCCACAAATGCTTCAAATATTTTTGCAGGGATAACATCTTTTCTTTGGAGCGTTGGGAATTAACAGTCTTCCCAATTAATTTTCATTAAGTCTGACGGGGTCTAAGGAATTTAGCAATCCTGCCTGGATAACATCACCCCTGCTTTTATATGCAAACAAACAACAGAATCACAAACAGAATCCCTGTCTCTAATCCTCCCTGCCTCTCTTTAATTTACTGTATGTATTTCTAGTGTAACATCATTGGGTCTGGCTCCCTTAACCCAAATAAACCTACCGGAAGCGCAGCACAGGCAAGAGCAGGGCGTCTCCTTCCCCAGGGCTGCAGAAACATTTGCCAGGGAAGGGGTGGGTGAGACCAAAAAAAAGACACCAACCCAAAACATCCCCCAGACAAACCAACCGTTCTAGTTGTACACAAAACTGTTTCGTTTCTTCAGAACTCTGTTCAAATCAAGACTTGAATTTCTGAGGAGGGAATCACAGATCCCAGACCCTTCCCTTCTCCTCTCTTGCAAAGCAATGCTATTTTGTGGCCTAGAACAGTACTTTAAAAACAGCAGTTATTAAAGACACAGTTGTGATGTATCCTTTGACTCCCCCTCACCCAAAAAGGGGTATCCTATCAAGTGGTCCAGTAGAAATCTTGAAGATTCTTTACGATAAATTAAATCCATAAAACGAGGAATACCTTCTGTCACATTCCCAACAAGAATAATAGCCGCACTCTGTGGTGCATTTGTTCAAGTGTCTATTGCTCCTTCTAGTGGAGATTCTGCACAGCTCCGTCTCCAGTTCAGTTCTGCTCCTACCAATTAAAAGTAGAGATTCTTCTTTCTCTTCAGCCTGGTCAACAAACAGCAGAAGCACTGAGGGCCATAATTCCCCAGGACAGGAACAGGCCAGTAATGTCTGAAGAAACGCCAGTCATCTTTTTCTCAGGCGTGGCAGATTTATGCCAAGAGCAGTTTCTTGCATCCTGTTGGTATCACAGGCACCTACACCTCTGTGGAAAAGAGAATGCTTTGCCTCTTGCTGTCTGGGGTAGGGATAGTCTCTAGCTGCAGGAAGTACAGAAGAACTTGAACCTGCAAAGAGAAAGAAAGAGGTGATGATAAAGCTCCGTTAACTCACTCTCATCTGGCTATTTGAGCGCTGGCAGGCATACCTACAGCTCTCTCCACAGGGACATCTCACAGTTATGTATTTGTTTTAATACAGTGAATAACAGCGGGGATATTAAAACTTGCAGTGCTTCGGAGACACTCTTTTCAGCTTCCAGGGTATAAAACTGGTGCTGGTGTTCCGCTGCACTGAAAAAAATCTGATCTGTAATTTGCAAAGAATTTTGTTGTGCATCTGCGAAGGTTGTTTAAGTGTTGAGGAGCATTGTGGAAAAACACCGGCGGCCCTTTAATCCCAGGCTGCCAATACGGTGCTGTGAGACAGCCCTCAAAAACCTTACTCTGCACAAACACGAGACAAACGGGATTGCCTGCATACTGGCAGTTTTTCATGAAACTTTCATGCATTAGTACAGATGCAAACTGAACCGCCTGAAGAAACTGTTCTACAAACAGTCTAAAGTGTCTGTGTGAGGGTGAAAGTTGTTTATGTTTCTCAAAAAAACCTGTCGTGAAAGCACAGCAGGGTGGCCGAGCCAGGCCTTGCCAGAGGACTGCAGTTTCCCACATGCCGCTTTTACAAGATTCAATAGCACATTTGGGGTTTTACCTGGGACATGACTTCTAGTGACCAACTATCCGTCATTGTGATGGGCTGGGTTGGGTTAGCCGGAATTTTACTGTCCTTCTCTGAAGGTCTGAGCAGCGTTGGTCCAAATACAGTTGCAAGATTATGCAGGGACATCTTGTTCACGCTTTCCCGCTCAGCAACCCTGGGAGAAGAGACAATGAACAAGGCAGATCTTTATAAACATCTGAGTTTGGAAGTGTCCTTGAGAAAGAAACCATATTTATTCCTTTTGTAAAAAGTTTTAGATACATTCAATCAACCACTCTCTCTGTATGTGCCTAAATGAACTTTTAAAGTAAGCAATACCTTGATCTGACACAACCCCAGTCTCCAGGCTCTCTACAGACACGGCCCAGACTTGGGAAAGGGACTGCTGGGTACTGTCGGGACAGGCAGACGCGGGACAGCAATAAAGCAAAGTTTTGATCCCAGTTTCATAAATGACAAAATGAGACACATGGGTTAAATAATTTAGCCAAGGGCAGAAAAGTCTGCAGCAGAAACACAAGTAAAACCCAGATTTCCTGGATTTTAATCCAGAACCTCAGCCACAAGGTTATCTTTCATCTCTCCAGTGACAGTCTCTGGTGTGTACAAAACACATATGTAAATTAACACATTGTGCATGTATTAAGCAAGCTTATTGCATTAATATCAAACACATGGAAATACTTTTTCGCAGTTACAACCATATTTACAAAGACATAGACAAGATCAGAAAGACTAGTCTGGGCAAGGAACTGACAACTCCAGTTAGCAGAAGTGCAAAGCTGGAATTTTAAAAAAATATATCATGTTAGACTGCAGCCACCTTTTGAGACAGGGCTCACAAGTCTTAAACATGGCCAAAGCTTCACAATTTATACTAAAACCTTCCTCGCTCTTTGTATCCAGATGCAGGTGCAGTTTTGCAGCGATATTGCAACAGGAATTTGCATTTGCACTAGATAAGCCCCGAGACTTTTGCTACCCCTTTCCTTCAGTTCTAATCCGTTGAGTATGAATGGGAATGAAATTCAGGATTTAGTACCTCACTAAGTGCGTATAAGCCAATAGATATGTGATGAGCATTCACAGCAAATCAGCAAATGCTTCTTCATTTGTGTGATTCAGCACAAATTCAAGGAAAAGGCTCCTCTTTTCAAAAAAATGATGCTTTACACATTAAATACGTGTCTAGAGGATCCCCATATTACCTTTTTAAATGGTCCAAAAGGAAAAGGAATGTCACAAGGTTGGGTTCTGGAAGCGATAACAATAGATTCAACATACAGCTTTCCTTTGCAACAGGGTCCGAAAGTGCTACAAGATAAAAAATAACAAAACATCACCACAGGCAGTGAACATGAATTTGACTGACTGCCGAATTTTCCAAACCAACAAATACGGATGGTTCCAAATGGACTGTAATTACATCATAGGTTGGAAGGTCAGAGTTGCACATCACTACCTCTTTCCTTTCTTTCATGCATCTGTAGAGAATCCTTTTCTCTCACGCAGTTCAAGTGCTTTCAGACTTTCAACCATTATGATGCTTTTCCCCTCCGTCAAGATAAGCCAAGGTATATCCTGGCTCCCTCCTCCCCAGAGAGGGCTCCCCTGGAAGCCTGACCAGGGCAAACAGCAAGCACAACCTCAACAAGTAGGCTGTCATTCTATTATTAACCTATCCTTCAGAACCTGGGCGCTTTCGACTTACAAAAAGGCACGGCAATTGCCCATATTCAGGCTCATCGGAAGAATATGTCATTCCAACGCTCATTTCTGAGCTCCATTTCACTTCTCTAACAGCTTGTTCCAGGCTTCTGTCCAACACTGTAAGTATGGGGTTTGTATTGCTTTAGGAGCAGCTTCCTGCAGAACAGCGCCTTTAACACAGACCCGGTTGCCAAGAGTTATTTCTGCTACCACCTACCAATGCCCTCAGCAAAGTTGGGGTACAGCTCATCTGTAAAGAGGGGTTCAGGCAGCTCCCGGAAGTAGAGTTTGAGGGTGCCCGCAATGGCATTGACATCCATCTCGCTCATCATCACCGACACGTCTTTGTTATCTGAAAGAGGGAAGAGGGGAAGCAGGGTAAAGAAGCTGCTGGGCTTGCACTCATTTTTTTTCCTTCCTTTGAGTCTCTTTTTTTATCCTTTGTCTTTGCCCACATAGCTGAGAGTTTTCCTGTTTACGTTTCTCCGGATTAAATGAGCTGTTTTCTGACAACTGAAAAGTGCTGCACAAATGACTGCAAACAGTTTATAGCTTTAAATCAAGTAGAGGGAACCTCACGCTACCCAGGGTTAGTTACGCTGCGCCAGTGACCTCAGCCTGATCTGGAACAAGCCCTGCTTGACTGTATTTATACGCATTTCAACTTCTGTTAGTGATAACAATTGTTATGCCAATCCCCTGCCTCTAACAGCTTAGAATAAGGGACTCTGAGGCTGTCTGACTCCCCACTGAGCATAGCTAAAGTACACAGGCAATTCATAGCTCACATTTCAGTTTTATTACTATTACGGACAACAAAACCACCGTCTTTCCCTAAAACAAACAGGCCACCCAGCAGAGCCAGCAGCTGGTTTCATGAAGCTTAGTGTAAAACAGCATGTAATAGAAACGAAAAAGTTTGTTTTCAAAATGTGAAACACCCTTACTTGCACTAGTGAAGATTCATATATCAACACGTTTGGTATCTTAGGGAGTTGAAAAGAAAATACAAGGAAGAAATGGCATAAAATAAGTGAAGAAAAAGTGCAGGGAGGGTGAATTTGGGCACCTGGCACAGGCCTCATGACTGCTGGCATCAAAAAGAGAGCTCGAGTGTGGCTTGGACCATCATGTGGCAGCTGGAAGTAGGGCAGATTTTCACTTTTTGTACCTCAGCAATTTGGAGGTGTTTCATCTGTCTCATCTTGGATGCCTTTTGGGACATATGTGCCATTCTTTTAAATGCAGCACCAGTCAGGAGCCCTGTTCTGCTCAAGATCAAAGAAAGCTTTACAAAGGTTGGTCAAAATTATCTGATTTTACTATCTATAGAGAGTTAAGAAGAGAACTCGGGAGCTCTGACCACCCAACTTCAGTTTCGTGAACACCCTTCCTAGTCAACGTTAAAAAATTTTTTTTTTTGCTGGCTTCCTTTCACAGAAGATTCTCAATTTCAAGGACTTCTATTAATTTGGAGACCTCACAATAGTGAGGAAATTATGGCTTCTGATTGCTGCCACTTCCCTTGAGGAAGGTGTCTGCCATTTACAAATATTTGGCAAGGCAGGCAAACCCCCATTTCATGTCTGCTGGCAAGAATAACAAGTGCGTTATCTGCTATAAGGATCCATCCCGTTGTATGTCTTAGGTTATATCTGTAGCTGAAGAATATTAATAAAACATGCAGCCAGGGTTAAAATGGTTCTCCTTGTGTGAGAATCTCTACCTCTTAACGTTTCCTTGAGAATATAAGACTAAAAATAGCATAGCCACCTGACAGGGAGCTCACACAGGTTCTCACAGTGCAAAGGAAAACATCAGCACAATTACTTACTGACATCAAAGGCAGCTTTCAGAGCTTGGATATCGGTGGCAACCCCAGAGACACGGTAGATGCCCACCTCCTCCATCCCACGTCGCTCAATCTCCTCCACACACTGGCGCACTATGTAAGGCACCTTCGATCTCTCTCTCCTAAAGAAAGCCAGACAGACATGAGAGTGCAGTCCCGCCCGTGCCCTCAATGCTTGTCACCCCAGCCAGCCAGGCTGGCTACAATCACCCCATCGTTTTGCTGGGCAAACCTCTTCTGAGAAATGGGGCAGGAGAAAGTCTGAGCAGGCAAACAAGAGTGAGCTGAAAAACTCCTTTTAAGACCGCAGAGGGTTTTCTGAGTGTCTCAGCCTGCCTTTGGCTGTTCTGCAGCTGCCCTGAGTGCTTGGGCTTCTGGCTGTATCCTAGTGCCCCCCGAGTCTGCAACTTGCCCAGGTGATCAGAGGATTCCCAAATAGACCTTGGATACATAGCAACACTCTTGCTTTCCAATTAATGCAATTCCATAGGGAGGAAATACCACACTTCCCAAACCATATAACAGAACAAACAGGTTTCTTCTGGCAAACGATTCATAACAAAAGATCAGGGGTTAAAATAATACAACGGGATCCAAAGAACTTGAACATTTCCGATTATGGAAAGGAAACATCACTGTTCAGTGGCTCTGGAAATTTGTGACCTCTTCAGCTAACTACAGAGAAAAGGCGCAACGGGTATTTCTGGAACTCAGAAAAGTGATATACTGTAAGTAAACACCCCAGGTTTCAAAGCTTGTGTGCATGCTGGCTTTTCCCCTGCAAAAAATGAAGCCCAGAGAACATACAGCATCTTTCTGCAGCCACAGCCACCTACACTACTGCCCGAGTGGAACAGGCCGGACTGACAAATCCCTCAGTGGGGCAAACACAGGCACAACCCACTGGCCGGTTGGCTTTCTGAAAAACAACAGGGAGAAATGTGACCCATCAGCTCACTTGGTGACAATAGCGATCTTGACCCCAAACACCCCAGTCTGTTTCCGGGACGGCATCCTTTTCAGGCTAAACTCCCGACTGGTGAACTTCACCGACAGCTTCACTTCCACCTAAATAAAAGAGAACTGTTGTTACTTTTCAAACTTTTTTTTTTAATGCTGCAATGAAAAGCAAAGAAATAAAGCACAGAAGAGGCAGAGAAGCAGTGCTAACTTCTGTTTTCCATACTTACTCCATTCATGGAGATGACTGTGCGTTGCCAATCTTTGTCCTGCAATGCCTGTGGGTCCAGCTGAAAAACACAGAAGTTACCCATGAGCTAGGAACAGACTTCAGAGAAATCAGCTGGCCTGAAAGGCTTCTGTAAGTGAGCAGAGCACCACCACTTTCAGCATGTTATGTCTTTTCCATAGGAAAACACACGTTCCAAGGTTTCCCCAGTATCAGGTAACGAGACACTCAGATATTGTGTGGTTCTCTAAGCAGGGCTGATGAGGACTCACACGCATGGAAAATGCAGCAACACACATGCAGTGTCTGCTCAACAACAACAGCAACCTCAGCGAGCAAAATCAATGTTTGAAAGCCAATAACCTCAGCTTTCACAGGAAGAGAGACTGCACTCTTTGCTGTAGCACAACAGGCACATCAACAGCCAAATTTGTCCTATCCCACAGGGCTAGGAGTCAGAAAAGGGGAGGAGAGATTTCTGAAATAACTCTGATTTGAAAGAGAGGAAACTGTCTCCCTCTGCAGTTTTCTAGAGACAGGTGAGGTTGGATGAGTGTGAAATTACTGCACTGAACTAAAAAGCCAGACTGGTGAACTTCAGAGCTCTTGCCTATGAAGCTTACAAGAAGGACTATGTTCCACTGAACTCAAAAGACATAATGACCATAACAGTGAGATCAAGGAAGAGAAATATGAAGTAATTCATACAGAGACAAGTAACAAGCCAAACCTCTGTCAGGATCTGGCAGAGGAGAAATGGAGAAAATCAACCCAGAAATCATGGGACTTCATCCTCCCTCAACCTGTCTATTCCTTTTCATTTCTGTTTGAGCACAGATGCAGAAAGAACTCCTAGACCTGCTATTGCAAGAATTCATTACACAGAAACAAGTTCTGACACAAAGCCCTGATCTCCCATTTTCAGCTTTGCATGATCTCTTTGGAGTGGACAGTTGCGAGGCTAGGGAGCAGCCGACAAGTACTCAAACATCACCCAGCCATTCCAATACTGCCTGGGAGAGTCCAAACACGTCCGAACACTTGAAGAGCAGCACTCAGCTCAAGCCAGCCTGGCAAAAGAGAGAAAAGACCTGTCTGCATGGGAACTTCTATCAGCAGTCAGAACCAGTCAAAGCAAGCAGATTTTCGTGCCTCCTGAGATGGCTTTGTAACACTTTGTTCTTAAACCCTGAGACACAGTAAAATCAGGAGGAGGCAACTGCAGTTGACTGTGTTTTGAGTTTACTGTCCTCAGCAAACGAAAGGACACCCAGTAACTAGAGCTACTTCTGCAGCACAGCTCCTCTCTCTCACAGAGCCCCATGCAAAAGCAGAGTTCCCTGACGGGCAGAGGTAAATGCTGAAACGATGGCAGCTGCAGTACGTTCTGGGAGATCTTAGATGCAATCATGCTTGTTCAGGTCATCAACAAACTAGCCCAATGCTGCTGACAGCTACAGAGACAAGTCCCCCACACCCTTCCCCGCTCCCCAAAAAAGACAACCAGCAGAGAGGAAAGTTTCTCCCTGCTTGCTCATGCTGCAGAGACCCCAAGAAGCAAGAGACAAGCAAGTCAGGCCAACCTTATCCCTGCGCACTTTGTTACGGACGTGAGCCCACAGCGGGATGCTGCCAGTGCACACATGGTTTCCTGTTGAATTGGACCGGTTCCTGTAGGTGCAACTCTGGCAGAAATTCCTGAAGACCCCTTGTAAGGAATAGTCAGTAACCAGTAGCTCCCACATTTTGGGACTGCACAAAGGTCCAGGAGGCCACTGGGCAGCAGCACTTAGCTTCGGTGCCTCAGCAAACCCAAATAACAGACTGCTTGCCAGGAGGCCTTGCTTATAACTCTGGCGGAACAGATCCGCCCCCGCCTGTGCGGCTTGCCAAGGTCCCTACAAGTTGGCCAGAATCTAGGCTGTTCTTCCCTGAATTTCCGTGCTGGAAGTTTGGTTTCTTTCAACAACTGCATTCTTTCCCAGAATCGAGAGGAAACCATTTCTGAAGTGTCTGGTTTCCTATGAAGAGCAACCATGCTCATTATTCCTGAAAGCTTGATCTCCAGCTGCCTAAACAGTCATCTCGTTAAGCTGCCACAATGGCCCTGCTGATAGACACAGTCACAGCCAATCCTCTAGCTTGGAAGCAGTTTTCCATATGCTTTTAGAATGGAGCCACCAAGAGCGTACTATTTATAGCAGGGAGAGACTGCTTAAGACTGAAGGGGAAAGGCTGTTTTGAATATTTGCCAAATATTCAAAGGAAGAGTCCAGCAGGGTCCATTCACAGTTTATTTAAGCTAACAGGTATTACTGGTTACGTCTCAGTGATGACCAGGGAACTCGTACCACTGTGTAAGACGAACGCAAGTAAAGAGCTATTAGAAAGTACGAGCCAAACAAAGTCCTGCTCTGTCTCAAGAGTGAATATCGTACGGCTGCAAAGGACTAGCAAAAGCAGCATGCCGGAGCTGAGAGCTCAGAGACTCTTCCATGCTGGGTAACTACTGGAGCTGAGCAAGGACTGCGAGTGTACTTGCTGCTGCCTCTTGTTCCCTTATCTCTGAACTCCGTTGCAGGACCCCCGCGCTCCCCACCTGCTGTTTGACTCCTGCTGGAGAACAGCTTGTACTGAATGGAGACAGCTAGGGAGAACAACCACCAGGGAGTGGGTCTCGCTGACCCGAGCCAACCCTGCATAAATCACTGGCAATAACTGCAACAATTAAAAAAAAAAAAAATCCCTCCCAAGGTGGTTTTTAAATAACAAAGTGAAATGATGGAAGCTAATAAAAGAGCAAAGCTTGAGTAAGCTCTCAGCAACACTGAGTGAGACAGGAAGATCAGGTCTAGCAGTCTGACAAAGTCACGGTAGGAAATAAGAGTCAATAGGAAACCAAGAACGTCATTTAGACTTTGAGCAAGTTTTCAGCCGTATACCCTACAGATGACTGACCTTCTAAGGCCAGCAAGAGCAACACAGGGAAAGCGCAGCTGGAGCAGACGGGTTACAAAGCAGACTGAGGACAAAGCGAGTTAGTGAGTGTGATGCTCCAGTACAGAGAGCGCCTGTGACAAATGAGGTCATGCTGTCTTCTGGCCTGATTTGGAGATCAATGACCTGGAAGAAGGAACACGAAGTAGAAGAATGCAATCGACAGTGTGCCGAAAGGAAGCCGCTCCAAGCGAGCAAGCACACAGTGCTCGCTCTGCCAGCTCAAGCAGGGGGAAGCACTGTGAAATGGCTGCTTCTGCATTAATTTGACGGTGAATTTTACTGCACCTCTAAACATTTCCTTCAAACTGAGTGACAAAAGGACCTGAAACTGTGAAAAATTGTGTTGTTTCCATGACCTGCTAAAACACTCAAAGACTGTATCTCACAGGCTTGTTTGCACAGTCCCCACTAAAAGTGCATACTGCATAGGAAAACTACAAACAAACCAGTTTGCCTTTACTCCTCCAGCACCTCCAGACCCCTTGCAACCCATTCTTTGGCATTTGCAGTGGCAAGCTACAGCCCCAAATTCACTAATGAATCAAGCAGATGCCTCTCTGTATCCTGCATAAAACACATTAGAACAAAGCAGCTCAGCACCACAGGGATTTCTGAGGGCAAGTCTCTGGCCCTCGTACCAGCTTGGCACTGAATGAAGACAATTAGTGCACAGACAGAGGTCAGTAGAGGCTAAGTGTGCAGGACACAGAGTGGTGAGGACCTGGGAAAAAGGCAAACTGAGGATGCTGGTCAATGGCAAATGCAAGCCAGGCACTGAGAAGAAGGGTGTCTGTGCTCTGCCTTAGGAAACCACCGCGAGAGTTTGATGAATTTTTTTTTTCCCCAGCAGAGAAAAGAAAGTATACAGAAAGAGGGAGAAATGAAAAAGCATCGATGGAAATCAAATGCCTGGGAACAAGGACTGAGGCAACCTTAAGGTTAGTGTGTTTTCTGCTATTTATTCACATTACTTCCTCCTTTTATTAAACCTCCCTGGCAACTTTACACTCCATCAATTTTTAATTGTAACTGATGTCACATACATGTTTTCAGAGTCTCACTGCTGCTGGAAACTCCCAGTCCAGCCATAACCCCATTCTTCTCAAAGCTCCCCACTGACATGTTAATCTTTCCCGCCATCACCCTTTAGACATGACCCATTGCCTCCTTCATTTCCACCCTGTTTTCAGTGCTGGGATACTTTTCTGCATGAGCAAACTGTTTAAATGAACTGGAGTGTGTAAAAGGTTTTCTGAGTTGACACTTGGGAGGTGCAGCATGTGACAATCTGTTTTACATGGAAAACAACTTAGATGTCTGAAATAGCCGTGTGCACTGCTATGAGACATCCCAGATAATTAAGGAGATAAGAGTGATTGTTTTGCATGGCAACAGAGGAATGGTGTTGCGCTGCTACCACAGAATGACTGATCTAAGGTCATATCCTCTCTGATTTTCCAGCACTGTTGTGAGGGAGAAGGAAACGGTTTGCCTGAGCTGATCAGGCAGGGGAAAAAAACCAAACAACCCAACAAAGGAAACAGCATTTCTAGGAGGCACCAACTGGAGGAGATGGATCACAGGATGAAGTGTCAGTTTACTCATGCAATCTGTTCCCAAGGCAGAGGCCAGTTTTGCTGACACATGTGCCCATTTAGATGCAGAGTCTCAGGACCAAACAAAAGGCTGCTACGCTCAAAATACATGGACCTGCCTGCCACGTGAAGTGCAAAATTCAAAGAGCAAAAGGGCCAGCCTCCCAAGTGCCTAATCTGGATTGCAAAGTAACCAGAGAAAGAAAAAAATAAAATAGAGTTCAAAATGAGAGGAGCTGATGATTACAACTGAGCTAAGCTTCACGTTTTCTCCTGTAAGACAATGTCCATTTCTTCCTCCCCTAAGCCCCCCAATAATTTCAGTTTCACAGACCACCCAGGAATGGCACCTTCTCCCTGTATTTCTCATGCCCAAGATGTAACAGAAGTCGCCAACCACGCGTGCTGGCTAATTAAACACTGAACATCCAGTGCTGCCATTCCCAGAAGGTCGGATGAGGACTTCACTTCTACATTTACATGAGGTTCTCCCATATTAAAACTCATGGTTTTATTTTTCAGGGATAAAACTTGCAGGTTGGGAAGCAATGAAGCTTTTGCATGTGGCTATAAAAACAGGTAAATAAAATATTCCATAGGAAAAGAAAGTATGAGCAATGGGAGCTATTAAAATTGCCCATTCCTGGAAGCTTCTGACCACATGGACCAATTTCCAGTCTTCCTTCCTCCAGTGCCATTATGTAACGGAGAGATTTAATAAACATTTCACAGCCAAAACAGTCCTCGTCTCCTTGATGCATTGTCCTCATCACTGCAGCTCAGAGAATTTGGTGAGTCAGAAATCCCAGTAATGGGAAGTTACAGATTTACAATAATACGTGGCTTAACAATACATTGTGATTTAGCCAACACAGAAATTTCCCTGTTTTTATCAGCAGGAGGATGCAGACACGACTCTTGATGTTCCCAGAGTTTTTAACTAAAGGGAACTTAGGAAAAAAACCTCATCCAACTTCACAGAACTTTACACAAGACAGATTTGGCTCAATAATGACAACACAACAACAAAACAGAAAGCCCTAGATACAATAGCAACTCTAAAGTAAACAAAATTTAATGTAAAGCACTTCAGAAAATCATGAAAGAAAATTCCTATAAAACAGTGATTGGAAAAGATGCTGACAGCGTTAATACAGCTAACCTTCAGCCACAGGTTGTAATTTGATTTTGTTGTTGCATTATGATGATTTCTCAATAGAGAAATGGTGTTTGCTTTAAAAACAGAACTAAAACAAAACAGAAGCCTTTAATAATTCTTATCAACCCAACATCTTACCAGAATCTCTTAAGACTTCTCTTTGCAGTTATTCAATACTGCTAAGAAGTTGTGTGATGGGAGAGAAATCAGAGAATTAAGAGGATGTTCTGAGAGTTCACCAAATTTCTTTATAAATTGCAAGGGGGATTTACTGAAAGCAAGAGAACTTTTGCATTTGCCTTTTATGATACAACAGAATGCAACTTTTGCACATTAATCAACTTTTATTGATTTTTTTTGGTTGGTTGGGGTTTTTTGTGGTTTTTTGTGGGTTTTTTTGTTTTTTAATTACCAATGTTTAGGTTTCTCTAAAAGAATCAATATGGAGTTCATATTCAAGTGTCACCAAAGAGCATTTTTACCTATTAAGTATGAAATGTTTTAACAGTACAAGTGATTTAAACATACAAGTGCTGTGCATAAAAATGCCCACTCTTGTGGAAAAAAAAAAGTTGTTAAAAATTTAAAAGATTTTATTCATTTTCAAATCATTCTATGCAAAATATTTGAAGAATTTAGAGGGTCAGTGATTTCAGGGTTCTCCGTTATAAGCAAACAAATCTCCAGGGCATTTCAGGGCTGAAAACTTGCTCTTTTGTAGTTGCTCAGCTCCACGGAAATAAGCCTTTGTTAGCAGAAGGGACATACAGATTTCTGGCTGGCCTGAGACACATACATAGGAGGCACCCTGTACAAGCATTTATTGATTTGTACACGAGTTTTCTTTCAATCATCCACCATGACTTCAGCAACAAAAGCTTTCCCTGAAAAGGGCATGGCAGCCTCAAGGCTGCAAGGAGGGAGGGAAAGGAACAGGCCTAATGAAACCCATTTAGACAATGAACCCTTCTGGAGTAAAGGTGAGATATGATCCTGCAGGCAGCTCTCAACCAGAGCTGCTTCTGAAGTCCCACAAATGGCCTTGGCCTGTGCGACCATCCCTCAAATGTTGGAGAGAGCTGTCATCCATGGAGTGATGAAGAGTCAAAGGTAAATGGAGGAGAACTGGTGCTATTTTTCAGCGTGCCAAAAAGGAAAATGTCTCTGGGCAGGGTCTCTGTTCAGCACAACAGCCAGTCCGCAGAGCAAGCATTTTAACACCCTCCTAAAGTTGTGGACAGACAGTGCAACGAACTGGAAGAAGAGGAGGAACATATGTTCTCCATGTCATCCTCCACTGATGGCCTGATTTCTCCTGCATGGAGCTTTAGCGCTTTATCACGCAGCAGCTCCCCGAGAGCAGCATCCGTTTGCAATCATCTCATCACCTCCCCTATTGTATTACAAATTTGTCACATAGACAAAGTGTCCCGTGCTGATTCTCAGCAGTGGATGTCTCTCTCAGATGCAGCCTGCTGTCACGGACACTATACCCTGGACATGGCAGTTATCAGGACAATAAGCCTGTCCTCCAAGGCCTTGCTATCACATCAATCAACTTCCAGGACGTAAAGAACATAGCATTTCTTACACATGATTTACAGAGGGGATTCATTTCTTCCTCTTTTGTCACAAATGGAGCATCCTGAACAGCGCTGAGGGCTCAGTGACAGTGCAGTTCCTATACACTGTGCTGGAAGTTTTGAAGTTAACGGGCAAATCAGAGATCAAAAGTAAATTTTCACAAACAAGCATCTATTCCATAAGGGTACTGAAGTAGACACAGGGGACAAGGCAAGAGGGAAAAAGCTGCTAACTTCCCGCCTCTGAATCACACCATACACCTCACTATCTGGAGAAAAAGCTCCAATGCTGAGACAATCAGAAGGCAGAATAAAACCTCCCTGGTGCACTCCAGGATACAAAAATCCTGTTACGTTTTGCAGTAAGGGTAGCAGGAATGAGTTAAGCACAGTCTTACTTGGATCTGTCCTTTCCCCATTATGCGATCCGTACTCTCTCCATCCTCTTTGGTGAGCTTGGTTTTGTTGTAGCACTTTTCATAGCACAGAATCCGCAGAGTTTGTGAACCTTCCAGCTCAATCTCAAACTCCTGCAGGGCACCAGGAAAGGAAAGAGCAATGAATACATCACAGCAGGACGCTAGTCTCTTAATGATCAATATAGTTTCCTTAAAACTCATGAGGAGGTAGCACTGAAGGACTGACCAAAACCTCCTCCCTAACGGACTTGGTCTAGAAATAAACTGAAATTGTATTTTGTATATATAAGGTGGTCAAATCAGAGACTAAGGAGTCAACCATCCTAGTCAGGTTCCACTGAATTTCAGCAAACCATCATTCAAAGGGACAAACTCACCCACCTTCCCTGTATTTAATTTTGCTCCCCAGCAGGTTTGAGTTGGCTGTAAACAGGCAAAATGTCTACGTCTAATTCTTCCCCCTCACAACAAATAAACAAAACCACCTCCTCCTTCAATATATTCTCACTTACATCTTTTAAAAATATAATCAAGCATGCATCTGTTTAAATGATGAAATGCTGGACAAGAGTCCTTTGTACTGAAATGTTTGTTTAGCTATAGCCAATCCAAGAGAAAATCTTCTGCAAGCCCTGACAGAAATGAACCTGGCATAAAAGTGTTCTCTGAAAGACAGCACATGCAGCACAAGTGCTAAGCAAGCAGCAAGTTACTCCATTTGCGGGTTTTCTGCACACATGCATTAATGTTTGGCACATAGAACAAGTCACATTAAGAAAAATCCAACCTACCTCATTCCAGTTGGGCTCTGTGGTGTCTCTGTAAACTCTAGTTTTAGCCTTGTTCACGAAATACCCAAAAGAATCCACCTCTAATGTGCAGTACAAATCTGAGGAGGGGAGACAGCGACAGAACCTTTTTAAAAATTACTAGAAACTCTGAACCTGCATTAATCACTTTCAGGGTGTGTCTGCGTTTGCATGTTCTTTGTATTAGTATCAGTAACGCTATTCAGCACAAATCTCAACACCTGGACCAGCAGATTTGCCTTGATGAAGCTGAAGTACCAGCACAGCTGCATAAATGACATCAGCACAGACAAGCCCTTCATCTCTACCACGAATCAGGTGTATGCTATTACCTAGGATTTCCCAAATCAATCCACAAAGAGCAGAAAGTGCACACCAATGAGAAATTAAGCTTCCCCAGGTAGATATTGGACCCCATCACCGCATCAGAACCAATTTCCCTGAGAACAGCAGCAGTATAATATCCCTCAGAGAGTAGGCTAGGGGCCAACCATCAAAAACTCATTGTTTCTGTCAAGTGGTTAATCAGGTGGTACCTGGTGTTTTTGAAGAACTAGTAATGATCTGTAGACATTGCCCCTATTCGTAAGTTATGTTCCAAGTGACGTTAGACAGCATCTGGGAAGTCAACGGTTCAGCAGGAGGACGGCCAGCAGAAAGCACGTATGCCCAGTACCTTTCCTCCTGAGCCTGCACATGCAGCTTTGATAAGAACAGGATCCCCAGCCACAGCGCTGGGTACGCTTTGCAGCTTTTCATGGATTGTCCTCATCAATGGCTGAGAAGCACGTTTGTGTCTATGGGTGTCCACTTCACTCTATTTTTTCACCTGGTTTGATCCTTCTGTCAAATCACTCCCCTGAATTATAACACCTCTTTCTTTACACCAAAAGTTCTGGATGTCAGAGAATGCTTTCCATTCTTTCATTGCAAAACAAAATACAGTTGAAAGAATTCCAGATAAGGGCTGACTCATATCTAAAACTGTTGGGTAACTAGCAAACACTGCTTTAAAAAAAATACCAACAGACAACCTAAAAAATAACGCTGCATGCTTGATCCTGGTCTTCCTGAGAGTTAATAGTAGCATTAAAAAGATTGCATTCCCCTAAATTTACACCAATGCCCCAATTCTACTTCCAGTTCCCCAAATCACCTCTCTTCCTCACCATCATCCCAGATGCTACAGTCCTAAACCAGTCAACGTCCAGCTGTCACAGCACCTGAATTACCAACCCCTATCAACACCTCTGTGTGTTACAGACTGCAACTCACTTGAACTTTGCTTGAATCCTGTGGCAGAGTGGACAATGACATTCAGGAATCCATAGAGACCTGGGGATTCATCATCTGTACAAAAGACCCAAGGAATTTTGTTACTTTCACAGAGGAGCCAAGAGTGAAAGACAGAGTGATGAGATTGGTATTATACAGGTTAATGAGCAGAGGGGTAAACTGTCTCTGAAAAGGATAGCAGGAGCATGTAATCTAGCCATTTCAGCAAGAGAGGAGACTGTTCCAGGTTCAGCGTCGGTTTCACCTGTAATGCCTTCTGGCAATGGGTGGCTTTTACAATGACATTTTTAGGGTCAGCAAGACAGCACGGAAGAAATTCAGAGGAGAAAAAGTAAAATATAGAGGCTAAATCTATATTAGCAG
Source organism: Rissa tridactyla (assembly GCF_028500815.1). Classification (NCBI taxonomy): domain Eukaryota; kingdom Metazoa; phylum Chordata; class Aves; order Charadriiformes; family Laridae; genus Rissa; species Rissa tridactyla. The sequence goes on from NC_071478.1 coordinate 11,621,314, forward strand.
ATGAAACAGTAATTTAGGATGGTCTCTGACAAAATTTTGGCCAACTAGTGTTCTTCTAAAGGATTCCCAGGCATAGTTCAAAGTTGTCCCAGGCTAGGACTTCCAACAGGCCTCTAATTCCTGGCATGATGGCTGCACGTAGAGACCATTTACTAGTCAATGAATACATATTGGAGGATGTCCAGGAATATTTTACTAATTTAGATGTAGCCATATCATTTGAAGCTTGTATTTTTATTGTTGCAGCAAGTAACGTTGGTATGACAGATTGTTATCGTTCCTGCTGCTCTCTCTTTGTACACCATCATCTACTTCAACTAAACTACGCAAGTTGGGTACATATGGCCTCAGCTTTTTGGTTTTTTTACAGGAACTCTCAGTTTGTAACTCATCACCAGGTTGAAGCCTGTAGCAAAAAGAAACAGTAAGAGCAGTTCGAGGGAAAATGCACAAAGGCAGGCAGAGGCAGGTTTTCACTGCAGCCGTACCATGTAAAAGCATAAACTAAAGGTCTCACCTTCCTTATTGATAGTGAGGGGAATATTGTGGACTGTCTGAAGCTTCACACAGGAGTTTGTCAGCATCTGAAGTTCCACCGATGTGAGTGAGAAGCTTTTAAAGCCTGCCAGAGATTCAAAGAGGGAGGAACTGAAATTCAAAGCAGAGGCTGGACGCATGCTCCCTCATTCTGGGCATACATGGGATAGCTGCTCCCGGAGCAATGCTCAGCAGGAGCACCGTGGTGCTCAGGACTGTAGTGCAGCCACAGCTCAGCTCTACTGAGGGCATATTTAGATACTCTTTGGAGTAAAAAGTCTCAGGATCACTCAGAGGAAACAAGGGGGGCTCTTATTTTCTTGCAAAGCCAAAAAGCACCCATGCTAAAAAAGTAAATAATTTTCTTTCGACTGGAGGCAGGTAAAAGGGTGCAGCTGTTCCCTCTACCTGGAACTGCTCAGAGCTCTGATCTCCAGGGTAAATGGGACAATCTCTCCACACACTTACTCAGTGCTCTTCCTACACATTTCCTTTATGTTACTGCAAGCAAAAGATCCCCAGACAGTCTCAGATGCGCAGAGAGAGAAGACATCCATGTCGTGCTGTGGATTTCAATGCACATGTCTCATTTTCCAGGGGACCCTGCCCCACACTTCATCCTCTAGACTCCTGCTGTCTAATAAGATCCCATTGTACCAACGCCCAGTTGAGAGACACTCACATTTCTTCTGCTGCTCCCGGATGTTCTCCCTCCACTCTGCCCTTTCATAGTCCGATGAAATAAGGAATGTGTAACTCTACACAGGAAAACAGAAGAAAATGGGGTATGCATTAGTCTGACCGATGACTGAGAGCAGGTCTGTCTGCCTCCCACCCTCCTCCAGTGCAAATTGTTGGATATACTGTCCTTCTAGTACTCCTGCCGGTTGCCCTATGTCACAGCTCTGTCAGTGACAGGCAGGACTTTGGCAATATGCTTTCTCAGCAATGTGCCAGCAGCACAAACACAGACTCCTGCAGTCAGAGCTTTCACAGAGCTCCACCCTGCAAACAGCAGCTGCATCCCTGGCAGCATGAGGTCCCATGGCAGCTCTGTGCTATTCCTCACAATGGGTGCACCAGGAAACCCAAAAGCCTCAGGCACAGGCCTAGACACTGATGCAAACTGAGGAAGCAGTGACCAGCTTGTGGATTTTCACCGAGTAGCAACAGGGTCTTGTGAGAATCCTTCGCCATGTGCATGGAAAGGCCACAGTGACAGGTTACAGCACTGCCAGAGCAGGGGATACCTCTGGCACACTGAGCATCCCACAGTGCTAAAGGAGACTGTTCACAACCTTTCAGCATCCTTGGTGCCAAGTGCAGCCTACAGGCCTGAGAAGACAGACCTGAGTGTGCTAAGCCTTGAATTCAAAGGAGACTCTAGAAGGCAGCTGCTGCAGAGCTGTATCTTAGGTGAAGAGAGACGTTCCTATTGCTCTGCTCAGGCAGTTGCTGAGGTAGGGGATTAATTTCTAACACTATTTTTTAAATGCCAATGTTGCATACAAATTAGTCATAGCCTTACAAGATGCCATCATAACCTCTGGTGTAGCAAGGGTTAGTTGTCTGCTGCTTGGAAAGTGCTTTCCATAGACAGTAGAGGGCATGAAGACCTCCTTGTACAACAGCATATACAAACACACCCGCACACACACACTCTCCCCTTGACCTCTGTCTTGTACACTGAGGGAGACTAGAAGAGCCACTCACCTTGCCATTGCGATTGTGTACCCGGAAGGCCATGTTGGGAGACATCAGCAGTAGGAGGGATTCCTGCTCGGAGAGCTTCTTTTTCAACCTCTCAATGACCTTACTGCCTTTATTGGCCCTCTGAAGGGTCAGGGAGGGAGGGAGAGAGAAGACACATGTTATTCTCCAATGTCTTCCCCCACTTACACTGACAGACTTTTAAGATCTACAATCCCTTCCCTCTGTGAGTAGCCAAATGGCCCCAGGCAGGAGAAATGCTGTCAACAGGATCCACAGGGCTCCCAGCTGCTCAGGAAGATCTTACCTGCAGTATCTCTACACTCAGACTTGGCTTTGTTCCCCAATTCCAGCTGCCCCAGATGAAGGTGCAGAAGTGCATGGCCACTGTCCCAGCTATACCCTGTACTTTTCATTCCAGAGGCTCCAACAGCATCATGTCACTGCCATAGCACTGCCAGGTCCTCCCCAAGCATCCTTAACTAAGGAGACTGTAAGGAACTTCTCTAGAAGCTGCCTAGAAGTCTGTTGCCAAAATTCTCTCCCACCCACCGATTCATTTTCAACAGAGGTCAGCTAGAACAAAGGTTTTTCTTGGGTAAAACCCAGTCACATATATTGTTTGGCACTGATGCACTGAAGCATGTATCTTGGGCACCTGCACCTTTTGAGTAAGAGGCTTCCACACAGTGTTCCTCCTAATATCTTACTTTTTCCCCAAAGCCCTTTCTGAAAGCCCGCCAGGGCAGAGAGGCAGAAGCATGTTCTTTGGAAGCGCCAGGGACAGTCTTCTCATGGTACAAGCAATGTTATTTATATCCTGTTCTACACACCACCAGGCTTCCAGTTTTCAAACTCTTATTTCTCTTTTGGATTCCAAGAAGGTTTGGAGTCTAACACCTCTGAGAAAACATGTCTTGCAAGCAAAGAGAATCCTGGGCCAGAGACACTTTATCTGTGTCAGACTGTCCAGTCAATATAATTGGTGTTCTCCATATATTTGCTGGTGCTTTGACAGCAGTGAAGTCAGAAAAAGTGTCAAAAGCATAACTGAGCCTACAAAAATTCATAAGTACGTGGCTTCTGACCCAAATCACTTGCAGGATCATACTTTAATAGCCAGAAGTTGGCATGCCACACTCCCAGTCCTCCTCATGTCCACAGCATAAGAGTCCTGCCCACCACATGGATGCTCGGGGATAGCAGTTACAGACGGTTCCATGCAAATAGAGGAACTACTGGGAACAACTACAGGGTCTTTTTGTTTCTGCCTCCTCACAGGACACCATCATTCGAGCCGTGCACTAGGACAAGCAGTGATGGGCTGCAGAGCATCTAGATATCACTGAAAACAGAGCTGCACCATAACCCTCTGCCGAACAGTCTTGTTTCAGCATGACTCTCCATGCTGTGCAGCTCTGGGAATGCGGCTTTATTAGCACCTCATCTCAGCAGAGACACTAAGTCTGTACTTGGCATGGAGTATTCAACCCCCTTTACCTTTTCACGCTGGATGTCATTCTTGATCTGGGATATCTTTATCTTCATGGCATCCAGTTCCTCATCAGGTACCAGTGGGATGTTGGGCACTGCTTCAGACTCATCCACCATTTGGAAACTAAGGTCAGTGAGCGGGATGTACCATTTGCAGTCATACTGCTGGCTTTTTCTGAAAGACAGAAGCTCCAAACCTTCTACTATCACCAATGTTTGGCAACACTCACTCCCCCTTCCCACAAGTCCTTCCCTGCTATAGTGCATACAATACAGAAATGGGCACAACTTCGCCATGACTCCCCTGGGGAAAAAGTCTGGTCAAGGGCTGCGCTTTCCAGCAAGAAAGCCTAGAAAGGCCAGTAGCCAGTACAGCACATGACAAGGCAACTTGTTTTGTTATCTAGTCCTTTTGATCCTAAGGAACCATAATGATCTTTTTCAAACCCTTTCAGTCCTGCATGCTCTCCCTTTGAAGCCTCCATAGAGGCAAAGTTCAAAAGCCATGCCATGCCTCTGACCTGGCTGTTACCCAAGATCTAAACCCAGGTCTCTCCTGCCTGAGCTAAGAGGGCAAAGTTAGGGAAGGTAAGCCAATATGGATAAGCCTCTGTGTAATCCAAACAGAGGAGAGAAATGACAGCTCGTAACTGCCATCCTCCAGTGATTTCACCAGGATAACTAGTTCACTATTTTAATGTTTCAACCCTCTCCACCTCTACTGTCAGGAACATCCAACTCTTGGGAATGTCCCACTCTTTTGAAGGTTCATTCCTCACAAGCATGTGCTTCAAAAGGGGCAGGGACAACTTTTTGCTTGAGGAGGGCAAGATGGTGAGAGGGGTCTCCCCGAGCAGAACATTTACCAAATGAAGAGAAGCCCTGTTTGAGGCAAGCATGTTGGTGGTAAAGGTTCTTCCACTCTCATTTGTGAAAAACATCAACAAAACTGTGTGTATAGCTGCATTTTGGGATTGACACATAGTCTGTTTATTGTACCTTTTCTATTCTTTCTGCAAAACTGTTAACTGTCTGTAGCTGCAAGGCCAAAATTAATAACCTTAGTACCAAAAGAAAGTGAAGAATGTCACCTATTAAAAGAAAGGGGAAGTAGAAAAATGAATGACATTTGTCCAGAATACCAGCAGCTAAAGAACATTCTATTTTCCTAGGAAGGCTTGGAGCAGGGGCAGGAGGAATTAACCTTTCCTGAGGGATCAGGACTTGGCCAAGGTCTCATAAAATAGACAGTACTACCTTGCTGATCATTCCTTGTCTAACTACATCTCATGGATTATGGTTACCCAGGTCTGAGGTATTCATATTCAGCTAAAATTGCTGGCTAAACCCAGGATTCTGCTGAAACTGAGGTGCAAAGGACACACTCCAGAAGGAAAACCTCACCCTCCAATCTGCTTCTTCAGCTTGGCACACAGGAACAGATCAGTAAAAAGAAAGACATGACGTAGCTTGCGAGCCCCCTCAACCAGCTCCACCATGAAACTGTCCTTCAGCAGCTGCCGGTGCTGGTGAAAAAGCAGAAAAAATGTTTTGGTTAGTGCAATATAAATCCCATATTTAGCACTGGGACATCTGAAAATAAATAGTTCAGAAAAAAGGCTATTAAGTGTTCCTTGCTGTAAGCTCTGCTCCCTGCTGCTGCCCCCTCTCCCAGTGGCAGAAATGGCCACGCATCTCCTTTATTATCTCGTTCTGGGTCAGACTTCAGGCTTCTCTCCCTCATCTGTTCCTGAACCCAAGTGTAATTTATTGTGAGTCATTGCCCAGCTTCCGTGTCCCGAAGGGCTAGAACCGCTGACAGCACATCATTCCCTCACAAACCAGCAGAGAGCAGCAAACACCACTTTTCTCAGAAATCACCTGGCCACTGAATTCGGCTTAAGCTACCCCACCAGGGAGAAAGAGGAGCGAACACCTCCACTCCCCATCACAACAGTAGTAGCAGTTTGTCAACACTGACAGCTGAATGCCATTGCTGCTTCTTTATTACAAGTGCTGTTAAGGGATAATTCCTGAACAAAACGTCTATCTAGCAAACTTCTCGGTAGTCCCTTCTCAGCCTGTGTTTAAATAGGAACATCTGGATATGCCCCCACCCGGTGCCTATTTAAATCTCTTTTATATATCATATAAACATTACCCAAACATAGAAGATGCAAAGAAGCTGCACAACCCTGATGCCTTTATTCCTGTTTCTAATTCCAAGGAGCTTTACAACCTCCTAAATAAGTTGCACGTCTTGGTAGGCAGAAGCATCACTTTCCTAATTCCCTTATGGGGACTCCGTTGAAAGACAAACATGCTGCAGCACTGGCACTGAAATAGATGGCTGTGTGCTGTTATAAGTTTCAAGCCCTACTCAACGCTCAGGCCTTCTTCTGCTCTGATGTCAGGATCAACAGGACTTCGAGTGCACATCTGGAATAGATATCTCCCACTGTTTTTCAAACGGAAGTCAGGAGTATTCAGCTTTGGGCAAACTGTATTCCTACTGACACGTATAACTGTCAGTGTTGCCTTGCTTCACAGCCAGTATAAGCAGGAACCACCAGTTTCTCTGCACAAGTACACTAAGGTATTTTTTCCTGACCTGTACTATTTCCTTGCTATTCCAGCTAAGAGGATGCCCCCCTGACTGACACCAATGAGTGACACGTTACACATACCAATTAAGCCTAGACTGCACCATGGCTGGGGATCTGCTAACATTGACCAGTACCAACACCCCTCCCTGCTGTCTCAGTCTTCTCCAGGCCCACTCTTGGGACTTAGTATGACTTACTCCCAACCTCCAGTATCTCTGTGATCCCCACTCTGGGAAACACGTACATGAAAACTGCCCATTTCCGAGAGGCAGCTGTGCTCAGCTATGCAGCGGCATGCAACAGGAAAGCAGTTAACCTGAGCAAGGTCAGGACATCCAAACCAGAACTGATGCCTCAGTTTCTCAGGTTATGCCCCATGGGTTCTGTTTGCTGCGTGACATAACAAGCCCTGAACACATTTGCTGCAGAGGGTGTGGGAGTGCAAACCCCCACGCTGCCTCTCCTTCCGCCTACCATTCTTCCCATCTTGGCTCTCCAAAATGAAAACAAACCACATCAGTCCTGGGCCCAGCAGGCATGATGGCAAGGAACATGAGGCAGAGAAATGCCCTTGCAGACATAATTCTGGTTTCCACACTCTATCCTGCAGCACCCTAAACTTCCTGACATAGACTATAAGTCTGCATTTTCCTGTCTGCAGCTGCACTAGCACTACAGCTAGCTGTTAAAGCACACACAGCAGTGTCAGCATCTCATCTTGGTGCTGCCTTCCATTACACCAAGGTCCTGAAAATCTGTGAGCAGCAGCAAAACCTACACCTTTCCCACAGCGCCAGGAAGCAGGGTTGCTACCTAGCAGACTGTTGCACCATCTCTGGGCAAGAGTCTGTGGAGATCTGGTATCCAGCAGTGATTCAGGCTCAGAAAGGTCCATACATATGTTAATGTTTATTTTTAGGTGGGCGTGATCCTCCTGGCTTCTCCTCAGTGGTTTTGGAGAGAACACCTGCCTGTAGTAATGTCTCTGCTGCTGATATGCACTTGTGCATGCCTCCCCCTCCTCCCTCCTCCGTGGCAAACAAATCCCAGGTAGGAAACCAGAAACACTGAGAGCTTTAAAAATAAATAAATAAAAAGGAGGAGGTATGTTGTCAGTAGCAAAAACACTCTTCGCAGCTTCAAAGAATTTCATTTGGGAGCAATAATGAAGCAGGGAAAGATATTTTCTGAGCAAGCCAAAATCCTGATTTCAGGTTTCTTTATCTGATGCATATTAATTACGCTGCAAATCAGCTCAGCTCCTCTGGGGCAATGAGAATAGCTGCTCGTTGCCAGCTCAACCTCTGCTCATTGTTTGTAGGTGTAAAGATGTTCTCACAGCGCAGTCATCTCTGCTACCCAGCAGGATATGGCACCGTCCCTTCCCAACTGACAGGGACATGGCACGGTCCTGACCTGGCCTTCTGTCCCCCTCTGCCAGGCACTGGCAGCGCGTGAGATCAGCCAATAGCCCAGCTCAGCACCCTGCCCAGAGTTCCCAGCTGAAAAATACCCCAGGCTAGTCCAGAGCACAGACTCAGCACCTGGTCCTGGGAAGACACCTCTGGTGGCAGCAATGTGTTTCTTCACAGGCAATGGAGGGCACAGGCCCAGGAGAGCTGTTGGGGGACTGCGAAGGACTACTGCTCAGCCCTAGATCAGCCCCCTGGTTTTGGCACTATGCCAGTACCATCACCTAGACCAGGAAGGTCATACAGGGCACCAGTTACTGGAAACCTTTGTGTCAGGCCTCAACAAAGTAAGAAAAGAACAGCCCATCAGTATTCCCTGCAGCAAGGCTACAGACCTCTCCACATGGCCTGCCTGGTCCAACAAGGCCACCCCTTCTCCTGCCTTCTGAAGTTTCACCTAACCTGTCCTTGGCTGCACAGTCCTTGGCTGTCACCACTCAAGCAGGGTTCCTCCAAGCAGCCATGCTCTCTGTTCCACATCTCCCCAAAACCCAAGCAGAAAGCTCAGCCACATGATGCCAAAACAGGGGTGTGATTCAACAGCCTTCATACTTCCCACCTGGGACTGAGGTACCACTCATTTGCACTGAGTTTATTTTGACTACCACTCCTGGGTACAAAATACCCTGACTGACATGAGACAGAGCGCTACCATGAGGCAGCAAAAAGTTTTGGGCAGCATGATCTCCCAGAAAGAGAACCGGGTGGGAAGAAGACAAGTTCTATTTCCTGAGCTTGACTGGAACAGAAGTAAAGAGGTGAAAGGGATGTATTCCAGTCAGCCACTCAGAGGAAAACACTGAGTTTCCCAGACCTTCCAAGGCTTCCTATCTTCTCGCTCATGAGCTACTTGGGAAGGTCTCCCTTTAGCAACCAGCAGGGGTAAACTGCCCCAAAAGCAATCAAGTATCTGGGGAGGAGAGAACAGGAGAAAACATTTGTGGATCAAGTCAGGAAATCTCCCCTCACAGGGGTGTGGAGCTTGATATTAGCTATAACTACCAGCTTCTCTTGGAAAACAGGACTTTCGTTAGGGTTGGGCAAAACAGGCATGCCCCAGGCTGCTCAGCATCAGTGGAGCAGAGGAGGAGCATTTCCAGCAAAGGGTCACATCCTTGTTGCAAATGATTCATCTTGCTGGGAGGGTTCAGCAGGTCAGAGGGAAACAATAAAAGGATTTCCCAACTGGCTTACCAGATCCCTGCCAAACCCCACAGTGAGGGAGTGCAGGGCATCTTCCTGGACCTCCCGACATGAGTCAGCCCATCCCACCTGACCCGGGGGGAGCAGCAGCCCCCTCAGACAGGACTCATGCCAGTCAGATGCCCGTGCCACCTCAGCTCCACAGGTATTCTCTAGCAGTTTGGGAGCCAAAGCCCACTTTGGTCAACTCCTTCCACCCAGGGCCAGCAACAGCTATTCCTTTGGTGGTCTCCTGTTAAACAGGGTCTCCTGAAACATGAGTCTTTTGGCTGTGTCATCCTTCTGTACATGACATGCAACAGCCTATGTGTGGGAAACCATCTCTCTACCTTGTTTCCAAAGCTACTCTGTTTGCTAAGGTTAACAAAGTTGCTAAAGGTTTCCCAAAATACACTGAAATGACATATAGACTACAGAAACACCAAATAAACATCCAAGAAAACATAAGCTTAGGATCAGAGTGACAGCACAGTGGCAGAGTGACCCTCTCTCTTCCACAGACAGCCCCACAACTGTCAGGTGTCCATCACAGAAGCTCAACTCAGCTATAGAAAGATGTTCCATGAGGCCTGGGGGAAAACTTCCCATTTTGTGTCATAATGGAGTGAATTAGGATCATCTTTAATCTCTCAAATGAGGCCTGGGCTGACTGTGGGCTTACCTTCAGTGGCTCTTGCAAAGCTCCTGTACTGGTGGAGTATAAGTCCCAAGTCTCTGTTCTAGGCCCTGTTTTCCTTTGCACGTTTTTACCTCCTGCTTCTCCCACCCACCTGAGTGCTCTGGACAAGAGAGCTCTCCCTGTACGTCTTTCAGTGCTTGGATACCCTCTTTGGGTTGCCTGTTGCTGTCCTCCTCCTCTTACCTCTCTCAGTGAGCATCTCCCCCTCCTCCGCTACCAACTTCACGACTACCTGTATGCTCATCTATTCATCCTACAGTGTTTTAGTGCCATTTGCATATCATAAATCCTGCTGCTGTCACGTACTGTTTAACTCCAGGAAGTGTGGCAGAGGACAAGTTTGTCTGAGACACATTACAAAAAGTGGAATTTGAAAGTCTCCTCATCCAGAACTACAGCTGTACAAAAGGCCGTCTCCTCACTTGTGTGCTGAGGAAAGAGCTCATCTGATGTGGTGACAGCAGAGGCCTGCAGTGTGTGTGGGTGAGAGCCCCGGGAAGGGCTGGAACATGTGTGATGCAGGAGGAGGAAGGTAAAAGCAGGAGATGGGTATTGGCATACGTCAGCGAGGATGAGGTGGTTTGGCTTTCTGCAGAGCGTAGGAAGAAAATGATTCCTCGTGTGTGTGTGCGCGTGTGTTGCAAGACCAGCATTGTAGAATAAAGGGATGCTCTGCCTAGGGAGCTAAACTGGCTGCTCTTTGAGCCTTTTAATAGCCTTTCCTTTTTCTTTCCAAAGCTTCTGTCACCAGGAGCTCTCTGACTCCAGCTGTAAGACAGAGCGTGAAGCATCCAAGATCATTTTTGATTGCTCTATTGCCAACATCTGCCCAAGGCCTCTAGAAGCAGTAGGCACCAGGCCTCAAGCTGTGCATGACTGCCTGTGTCTAAGCTTAGCTCCCAGCTTTTCAAAGGCTTTAGTCTGCACTTCTGCTCTCTTGCAAACATCCTTTGTCCTTTCCCTTCCCTAGCACACTTAGTCTAAGGCAACGATACCCAGGGTCCCCTGACTGCAGTTTAAAACCACATTTAGAAACACAGTAGAGCAGCTTGCCAAGCAGACTCTTCTCTCCAGGGCAAGGGAAAAGGCGCACAGTAGCATAAGCTGATAAATTGTGATGTAGTGGGCTTGATCCCAGACAAAACTGTCTGTCAGCCCTCTTGTGTCTGGCCTGGTGCTGATGAGACCAGATACTAAGCCACTCAGCCAGCGGAGTGACACAAAACTCAAAGAGGCTTCGTTTTTAAGCAGCTCCGTTACTCCATGGCACTGTGGGAATACACAAATAACAGTGAGAACACATCAGAGAAAGTGGGACTGTGTGGCAAGGCAGAATGGCGGCCACCACCACTCAGGTGGTCTGAACTGCCCTGAAACAACATCCTGCAAAGAACAGTAGACCAGCAGCAGTCAGGAAAGGAACCATCATCTCCCAAATGAACTCTGCAATTTTTTGCAGTTTCATTAATTCCTGCTTTACAAGAATGGGCTGAATTAGCTGGAAACACAAGCCTTTATTTCTGGAAGGGAAAGATGACACAAGCTCCACAGTCATTTTGCATCCAGGTTTAGCTGAGAAAAAAAACATGCAGTCCATAGAGCTGCTCTATTAATAAGGCTAGAAAGGTTATTACTCCCTTCCTTCTGGCACATAGTAGTGGCACATCCTTCACCTCAAAGCATTTGTTTTCTTGCTTCCCCAAGGGACCATCCTGCGTAGAACCTTAAACAGGTTCCCTATTTAAGCCACGAGGATAGAGGTGAAGAAGGATCAGCAGTGAGCAGCTAAGATGCCTGCTCCATGGTCCTGAGGGGTGGAAGATTTTCCACCACACGCATTCTGAGTCAGAAGGTACAGTGCTACTCAGACTCCCTTTCCCTCCATGCATTTTTTTTTGGGGGTGGGGGGTGGGGGGTGGTGGTGGTATTTAGAGGGTTGGCAAAGTGGATACCTGCAGGTAATCCATCCAAAAAGTTAAAAAGTAAAACCACAGAAGTAGAAAGATGGGAAAAGGAGGTAGCAAGAGAACGTAGCAGATCAGGCTGAATGGAAACAGACCCCAGAGCCCAGATAAGCCTCCCTTGTGTGGCCAGGCTGGGGCTGGTGCTCTCCTGGCTCCTCTGTACCCCAGCCCTCAGCAAACCACAAAGCAGAGAAGACCAGCTACAGTCAGCCTGGCAGCAGCAAGGACCAAACTATGCGTTCGTAGGCTTAACACACCAATACTGCCCTTCCCTGTTGTAGTCCATTCTGTCCCTCTGGTGAATGGTTTTACTCCCTTTGTTCCCATCTCCTTGCACTACCTGAAATACTCGTTCAGCCCAGCAAACTAAACCAGGTCCACACGTCACAGAAAACTTTCAGTTCATATGCATAACTCTAGAACTAGAAAAAAAGCCTACTGAGCCAAGCAGAACCAGGGGGCTGGTGTGCAGGAAGGACACCTGACAGCAGGCAGAAAGGCAGCAGGCAGGTCAATGCTCCTGGAGCAGGGAATTACTTTTTGCAAAAAGGGAGGAATACTGTGCTGATGAGCCTGAACTCTCTCCTGACCTGCACTCCTCTCCTTCGCAGCCTGTCACTAGGGAGATTAACAACTGGCTGCTTTCCTCAGTTCAAAGCAATCCTGAAAAAAAGAGCTGGAGCAAGAGGCTGGCAAAGGAGATTTGACTCCTCCCCACAATGCACTCAAAGGGGAAAAATATTCCACATAAAAGGCAAGGACTGGGAAAAAAGGTAACTGAGATCAGCACCTAAGCAATACACGAGGGGAAAGGGCTGTTTTCCCTCCTTCCTTTCCACCAAGGAAATTTCAATGGGAGGAAGACAAATAATGAAAAAAGCCATCAAAGCAAGCTGGTGATTCATTAAAATAAAAAAAATACATTATGCATCGAGAGCAGTCAATTACGAGATGCAAACTGCACACTGTCCTGTCACCCTAGGGGAAGCACAAGCAAGACTAGTGGGAGGAAAGGATAAGTAGAAAAGGGAAGATTTACAGGCATAAACAAAACCCAGCTATGACCCCAAGCTGAGCAGCTTATAGGAAGGAGCAGCCATCACTAACCCACACAGAATAGCTGGGAGCAGACTTTTGTCTCTGGATTACTACACAGAGAGTGAACATACCTACTCTCTAGACACAGAGTGGTGTCAACTGGGGCGTTACCACTTTGAAAAAAGTGGGATATTGGTGCCAAATGACTAAAGAAAGTATCCACCATCAGATTCCCGGAGTGGAAGGCAAACAGTGGGAAGCATCAGAAGCAAGTCCTTTTCTTCCCTGGGCTCAGTGAAAGCTACGTGCAATGAAGGAGAGCACAAGGGGTTCCCAGTCCCCTCTAGCACACCCACAACCCTCTCCTTGGGTCTCCCCTTCTTTCCTTCCCCACATCACACGCAGAGTCACTGCAGGACCAGTGAGTGTGTGAACAAGCCTTCTGAGTCCAATCCCGACAAGCCTCCCCTTGCTGCTTTCTAAGATCTGAAAAATACACCGCTGCAAAAAGAGATGATCAGGAGCATCCTTCTGAGCCTGCCCCTCTGTCTGGGCTCTGGCACCTCATTAGGATTCTGCATGACACTTTTCAAAGCCTCCATCCCTCATTGAGATGCTGACAGACAACCGGAGAACATAAAATGCTCCCTCCCCTGCGAAGGGGCATTCTAGCCTGCGATTTCTGCTACAACTCAATCAGCATCCACTTTAACGAGGCCATCTACTATCACTGAGGCCCTGGTGACTGATGTCTGAGCTCCTACCTCAGCCTTCAATTGCTCAGCCCCTCCTCTTCTTTTCTCAGCTGCGGACTTCCTCAGTTGACAATATGAGACAATAAGCAAGACTTGCAGGATAAAGTGCGCCAAATTCCCAGTACTGCAGCTTCTAGCCAATCTTTGTCAGCTGAAAATCAGTTTAACAGCTAAAAGTAAGCATGTTTAGCTGACAGGATTTGGGAATACATCATGAAGTTTCATGGTATTTTAACAATCTCCTGGGCTTTGTAAGAGATGTTTTTGTACAGGGTAATTTGGGTCACTTTTGATCAGCCAGTGTCTCTGGCACACTGCCACAATTCCTCTTACACGTATACACTATAGGAGATGCACCCCTCTTTTGTCCAATCTCCTTCATCCTTCTGACTCTTAATACTTCTGTCAGTCCTGGCCTTTCCTCATCAGGAAGGACTGAATTGCTTTCTACTGAAATTACGAGGCAGATTAATCAAGCCCATTGAGGCATGCAGGACCTTACCGTTGTGTAGCTCTATGCCCTCCTTGCACAACACTGCACGCAGGTAAAGAAACCGCATATCTTAGAACTTCCTGGGTGTAGTCCAGCTCCTAGCAGAGCTGAGAAGAGTTATATTACACCCTTAGGAGTTCAATCACCTCCCTTAGCTTTCCCAACCCATTCTGCTTGTTTTGCTTCCTAGTCCCATTTACAACATTCTTCTTTAGAAATGAGGAAACAAAAAATGAGTTTTATGGCAAGAATTGAAGATTCTGGAAAACAGCTTTTCCTAATTTTTTATGATTTCCGATGTTTCCTCACCTTTTTCTCCTCCCAGGCTTCCTGTTTGGTTTCAGTTTGCAGGTAAAATACAAATGCATTTAGCACATAGCAATATGCCAATATGCATCATAGAAATTATGTATGACAAATGATTTTAACAGTGCTAAGGAAAAAACTCTTATTATACTTTTCCTCTGGGTTTCCAAACTGTTTTGTGGAAAGAAAACAGAGGAGCTGTACCACATCCTTTAGAGAACAAGGACACTGCATAAACTGTATCTTAGCAACAAACGAATTAATAGCGTTAACTTCCTAGTCCGCTCTACAGAAAAGACACAAGTATTTAGAAACTGAGAAAATAACGAAAGCAGGAAGACTCACCTCGCCCTTCTTTACAGTCATGGACTGCCGACGAGGAGTGATCTCTTCATTGATGCTGGACAGGAAGTTCTGTGAGATCCGCAGAGCGTCCTGCAGGAGTGGATGATCAGGGTGGCTCACTGGAGTGTGCTTGAGCAAATCCTGACAACAGGAACACAACAGACAGAACCATGAGCAGCACTGGAAAGCAGAAGGGTCTGAGGGCCCCTGACTACAGCTGTAAGACAAGATGCTCCAGCTTCTTCTTACAGATTAGAGCAAGGCTTTATCTCTACAGGAAGAGGATAATACTCTGCACTTCTTGGAAACCTCACTGAGGTAACAGCAGGGTCCTACCTATGGACTCCCTGCCCCTAGTGTAAAGGGAAGAGGCTCTTGTGCAGCATGACAGGTTTATTTTCGCAGTCCTGTAGCCCCATGGAAAATTTGAAGGGCAAAGAAAATAAGAAAGGGGCCTAGAGTTCAAAAACTACCCTTCAGATACTTACATGGAGGACAAGTGTGCTGCGAGTCACTCGATCCACTGGCTTGTATAATAGAGCTGTGAAAAAAAAAGCAGCAGGAACATAAGGGAGAGGTACCTAAATACAGCCCCTACAAAGCAACTTGCCCAATGTAACTGAATGTAGAGGCACAGGTTTATTCACCAACGAGCTACTGTCTCTAAAGTTAGTGTGCTGAACAGCCAATAAAACACACATGAACACACAGAGGAAATAAACATGCTCCACAGCAAACAGATGCCCACTTGCAAGCACGCCCTGCCAGACCACAGATGAGGAGCACACAAGGTAGTACAGAAGAACGGCACACAGCATGGCATACTTCCGGCAAGTCCCTGGCAACCTGCCTGGTCCCACAGGTCAGAATCAGGCATTGCACTTTTAAAGTCGCCAAGGAGATCCCCGAAAGGTTGGAAGTGCATCCCTCCCTTCTGGAGTTCAGCATGACCTGTTGAGTGCTTCCAAATCCTGATAATAGGCCAAAACAGGAAGGGGATTGGCTTCTATATTAGTGAGTATGGAAGCTTATTATAACATGAGTTGTCTTGTACTCATCCACAAGCACCATAGAACTTGATCTTGACCAGGCTTTCTAGATGCTACTACAGGGCAAACACCATATAACAGTAACTGCTATGATCGCATTTGTGCTATCACTGGGTAGCAGATGTTCTCTGAAAATCACAGCAGTCCTTTGGTTGGCCTATTTTTCCCCAGAGGGACTGATGAGGTTTTAAGCTGGGCAGGGGCTTCCCCATGCATGCATGCAGCTTACTATGCACAAGCTCTGCTACTTAGCAAAAGGGAACTGATTTCCCAGGTAGAGCCAGCAGAGACTCCAGAACCCTCCAGCATTTAAAAAGAAAAAGGGAGAGTGGAAGTTTAGCAACAGCCTCCACACTGTCCTGACAAACCACAGTCTCCTCTGCATCGATCACTCACTTTCCAAGGAATTTTTCGTCGTCTGATCTTTAGATTCCTTTGTGCTTCTAGCTTTTAGATTCTAAAAGAAAAAGAAAACCCACGTAGCAGATGGTCAATCACCTTGAAACATCACATGGGATCACAAGAGACTATCTGCTCCTCCAAGGGAGGGCCTAGCTGTGAATGGAGGACAGCCCTATCACAGTTCAAGTCACTGAAGGAAAAATATGCTTTCCTTCTTAGTAAATCCACCATTGCCATGTCACAGATGCCCACACATCTCAAATATTAAGCAATTTTCTTAGGAGTGCATGTCAATAGAAATGCAGCAAAGCAGGGAACCACCTATAGCAACATGGATGGTGGAGTTTTTAAATCACTTGCAGGAGAAAGATGTGTCTGTAAGGATGCAGCCATTATCACAGCATGTGTACACCACCAATAAATAAAGTACAGGATTGGGATTCAGTACCCCCAGGTTATACCTCCTTATACCTGTACTCAGAGCTGGGTGACCTTGGAGAGGTCAGCTCTATATCATGGCAGAAAAGGAACAATGCCTGCACTCTTCTCTTTGCACATGGACTGTGAAGGTGCATGCATTAATGTGCTGAGCTCTGAAATCCTCACCAGGGCACACATGCAAAAGTATCATCACCGTCGTTCCAAATACAGCAGATACTAGGATGATTTCAGAATTATCCTTCAGAAAAGAGCAAAACCGAGGGATCACATTTGCACAGAGCCCAGGACACTGGGGTCTTAATGTCTATTCTGTCTTCTAGGGACTACCATAATACTATCTGTACATATTACTATAAATAAATGGGAAAGCCCATGAAATATGTTTTAGTACTGAATGAAAAGTAAGCACAGGGGAAGCTTCTTTACTAATGAGTTGACACCACTAGAGCACAGAAGTTGTCAGGCAATGGACCAGAATAACCTCATGGAAATGTTCAGGAAAGAAGACATTTGCACTCCGGTGAGTAGTACAGCAGGTACCAAAAGTCAAGCCTTCCTTCCCCCATTTCACAGAGGGAACATGTTTTATTTCACCTCTTTATTATAAAAATCGAAAAGGACGTGCAATATTGAATGTACTCAGGAGTTTATTCAGAGCAATAAATGCCGCCAGTGTTATTCAGCTCTGATTGTTTCTAAGGACACATGCATGAAGTTCATGTTTTCTTGGCAACCGAGTTCTTCAAGATATAATCACCGCAATACAAAGAGTCAACCATGCACTGCAGGCAAAGCTGGTGTCCTGGGAAGTCTGAAAAAGTATTCAAAATGCTTTGACACAAGGTACTCCTCCTAAAGAGGGGAAATCAGATTAGCCCAATGAATAATATCATAGATTACGGTTGACACACTTGCCTTTTTAAACAGGGAACTACCCTCTCCCTTCTCTCCACGCCAGTGAAGCATGCAATTCCACTGGCAGCCATAATTCAAGCCATTAAGGACGGGTTTTTACACCACAGTCAGCATCATCATTAGCAAGAGAAATATTTGAGAAACTCAAATACAGCTTTCCCTTCTAGAAATGCATGAAGGTGGCACAGAGCTGAGAAGTTCAAAGCAGTGACAGCTTTTACAAGATTCCTGGGGTGGGGACAGCACATAAAGGCTGTCTGTGTGATCACCTCTATTAGCCCAAAGCATAAATTGCTGTAAGAACATAAGCTGAAGCAATGAGCCTACGGGAGCTCACAACTCCTCCAGAAGTCAGGGCTGCAAAGATACTTGGAGGATAGACAGGAGTGACATCGCAGAGTATTAGTCAGATCCAGACGGCTTGTGTGTCTGAATACTGTGACATTACCTCAGAGATTTCAGCAAACTGAGCATTGGCTTGGCAGCATTTCTCTGCTGTCTCCATAGCAACTTCATAGTTATCCACAAAGGCCCGGTACACTCCCAGCTGGCTGGCCTGCAGGAAGCAAAACAAAATAAAATAAACGCTGGGGAAGAAGACAGTTTGGGATGGCCAGCCTCAGTATCTAATGATCAGGTCGTGTTCCTTCATACCACTCAATCGCAGGGAATGCTGAGCAGGCCCTGAAAGACACCTCTGACCTGCCAGCTTTGCTTAACCAGGGCAGGTACTCCCATGCACCCAGTTCCATCTATGCTAAATAAGTTCACAAGTGAAGGATATGAAAGCCTGTGAGGATGACACATCCTTATTACTGCCATCTATTTTTCCCTTCTGAACTGACAGATTAGTATCTATTAATATTTTAGCTCATTGATGTAACTGGAGCTGCTGGCTATTTGCCTCAAAATATGAATCAGACAGGAATGATTCAGCCCAACAGCACAAACGTGAGCCCAGTAAGCTACTTGTTGGCTTTTGCATGATGGACACACTAACTCAAACCCAGATATTAACCCATATCTGCATTAGTGAACATGGTCATAAGGGTGGCAGAGTGCTGAACATACAGAAGAGAGATCCAGAGCACAATCTGTTTGGAAGGCAGGGGCTGCAGCACTAGGTGATCAAAAATGGCAGTTTTTCCAGCAGAAGGAATATGCAATTGGTCCAAAAGACAATGGAGCAGGCCTCAGAGTGCAGTAGTAAGCCATTATTACAACTGAGTCTTAGCACTGATCGCAGGATGTCCCTGACTTAGGAATTGCAGCCATATTCATGCCGGAGAACATAAGATCCAGGTCAGAAAATCCCTGGGTAGCTTCCAAGCTTGCCTGGATTGCAGAGCTGGTTTTCATAGAATCATAGAATTGTTAGGGTTGGAAGGGACCTTAAAGATCATCTAGTTCCAACCCCCCTTCCATGGGTAGGGACATCTCCCACTAGATCAGGTTGCTCAGAGCCCCGACCAGCCTGGCCTTAAAAACTTCCAGGGATGGGGCTTCCACCACCTCTCTGGGCAACCTGGGCCAGTGTCTCACCACCCTCATGGTGAAGAACTTCCTAACGTCCAGTCTGAATCGTCCCATCTCTAGTTTTAATCCATTCCCTCTAGTCCTACCATTACCCGACATCCTAAAATGTCCCTCACCAGCTTTCTTGTAGGCTCCCTTTAGGGTACTGGTAGGCCATTATAAGGTCTCCTCGGAGCCTTTTTTTCTCCAGACTGAACAACCCCAACTCTCTCAGTCTGTCCTCATAGAAGAGGTGCCCCAGCCCTCTGATCATCCTCGTGGCCCTTCTCTGGAGATGTTCCAGCACGTCCATTATCTTTCTTGTAGTAGGGGCTCCAGAATTGGACGCAGTACTCCAGGTGGGGTCTCACGAGAGTGGAGTAGAGGGGGAGAATCACCTCCCTCGACCTGCTGGCCACACTTCTCCTGATGCAGCCCAGGATACGATTGGCTTTCTGGGCTCCTAGTGCACACTGACGGCTCATGTTGAGCCTCTCGTCCACCAGCACCCCCAAGTCCTTTTCTTCAGGGCTGCTCTCAAGCCAGTTGCTGCCCAGCCTATATCGGTGCTTGGGATTGCCCCGATGCAGATGGAGGACCTTGCACTTGGTCTTGTTGAACTTCATGAGGTTGAACAAGAGGTTTTGTGTTGCAGAGCTGCACAGGCTGTGTTCTAAACACCTCAGTACCTTGAACACATTTGCAAGTGCATGGTCAGTAGTGAGCCAACAGGTGGAGTGCTGTAAAAAGCTCCATTAAAAAGAATTTTGTTACCAGAAGACCCTGCACTTACCTTATTGTCTCTGCAACTTCCCTAACACTTCTGCCCAAGACATGCAACAGACAGAGCAGTTAACTTTCCCACAGACTGTGCTTTTTTTCCTCTCCTGCTCTCTCATAATCATTGTGTTCCCCATTCTCTACGGAGCTTTGTGCAACTGACGATGGAAGAGAAAAAGCCACTCTCGGGAGAACTTTCCCTGCACAAATTTCTTTAGCTAAGAGAGGCTAAGAAACAGCAAGCTATTTCCTAGAGCACGTTTTACTGAAAGATTAGGAACCAATCTCAACCCTCATACAAAATAACACGGTTATGGCTGAAGCTGAAGGAAACTGCGCTCACTTATGCCAGGGATGACCTGACCCCAACAGTCTGGAGAGAATAAAATCTGGTTTTGCCACTGGGGCACAATTTCGTGAAGAAGCAGGGCTTATGACATTCGGATTTGGATGATGCCAGATAACACAGCAGATCTTTAAAGTTTCTCCATTCCTGTGTGGCTCTTTCATTTCCTGCTAACTCATGAACAGTCTTTTCTAAGCTTTCATTTTCCTCCTCTAAACATGCTGCCATGAAAACATCTTTTTCATTGAAAACTGAGCTTCCAATCAAAGCAATAATGCCCATGTACAGTTTTCATGCTGGTTTAAGTTTTCTCTTTTTCAACTGAAAAGAACACATTGAAAATTAAACAAGCTTTGGTAGAAATAATTGGCTTCTGGTTAAAATTTTTTCCATTCCTGAAAACCATCAATGATAATATTTGCTAAATATTTCTTCATTTCTAAAAACAGTTCTAAAGTGTTTCCTTTCTACTTATTAAGAAAATAGACAAAATATTCCCAAAACTGAGAACCATATTTCACTCCCACATGCATAGCATCTTTTTTTCTTTTCCTTAGTTTCCACAGGAAAAAGGTGGAATAACAGTCACTGATGTTGCAAATGGATTGTACTTTGTGCCAGACTATATGAAATTCTAGGACTCCTTGCATACACTTCTAGAACTTCAATCTACGGTGCTTTGTTTTGCATGATATTAAAGAAAATTAATGTCCCCAGGGATCACAGGATAATAACAAGGATTCCAGTGTTTATCATCAGATTGCACAACATGACCACAAGTAAACAGTCTGCTCCAAAAGATTTGATGTACATCCTGTAAAGATGTCTTGTGATGCCTGGTGTTCTTGCTGTCTCTCTCCTCTAGCTGCCTCCCACTGCCTGCCAAGAATTATTAGCTTTATCTCATTGAGCAAAGAGTTCACAATTCCCACTGACACTGTACCAAACCAGACACTGAAACTGCTAAGCTAGCTCAAAGCTTCCTGCACGAGGGCAATTCGCTCCTTTGCTTCCAATAGGAATCCAACAAAATCAACAATTCTGTTACAAATGCACAAACATCGGGGAAACATAAAAACAGAGTGCCAGAAGGGCTTAACTCCTGAACCTCCGACCACCATCAGCAAGAAATGTTCTTAAACAAAGGCTAAGTAGCTGTACGGTGAGTCAAAGCTTGCTTGACAGCCAGCAGTGGTAAGGAATATATTCAGGTCTTCTTCAATTAGTATTATCTTCACTGCTGCACTACACTTTCAATACAGTTTGTGAGGCTTCCACTTTCAGCAGCCTTCTGTATCTTTGCTTCAGCAACCAGCAGCAGGTGGTTTTGTCTTCTTAAACCAGTTGCTCAAATTGCATACCATGAACTACTCACCAAGACACCAACTTGACCCCTCCTGGCTAAAACATGCTGGCAGTGAAAAGCTGATTCCCATATTTTGATCTTGAACTGCTGGTGTGGATGGAAAACATCATCTCCCAGGCCCATCTTCCCCTGCTCCATAGGGTATGGGGCTGGTGCTGGGCTACACAGCTGCTAACAACTGAATGACCTTGGTAAAGCACACTCCCCATCCAATAAACCCCTCACTGGAATGTCACTCCTAGCCTGAGAATCAGAGGCACCCCAGGAATGCAGAAATTCTTTTCTTTTCTAAAAAGGAAAAAACAGCTCCTTTAATCCTTTGCTCTCTGCACATGCTAGGGGAGAGGCTAAAGGGGCCAAAGGAATCTCACAGAATGCAAACAATTCGTCATCTGGCTCAGAAACTCAGCAATTTTAATTCAGCCTCAGGAATACGCTGTATATGTCTTTGTCCTTTTCTGCACTCAGAGAATTTTGTGGTGGTTGCTTGGAGGATTCTCAGCAGCAGGTTGACCGCATCAGCACAGCAGCAGCAAGAGGAGTATCAAGGCCAGGATGGCGGTAGAGAAGCAAAGCCAAAGGTGATGACCATAAAACAGAGGAAATCAGCACAAGATAGAGGAAAGCACCAGAGAGAGAAGGAAGTGAGGGAGTTCAGCCATAATGAGAAACACTTAGCTGTCAGTGTTAAAAAGTATACTTTTCAACCCTGCTATTCTCCCACCTTCCTCTAAAGCAAATGGTTTGATGACACTGCAGACACCCTGGAGATTTGAGATTTCTGTGAAATTGTATTTGTATTAGTAGCAGAGCTTGCTGGAGTCTTTAAACAGACACTTTTGCTGTAGGCCCTTCACTGCAGCGGCAAAGCTAGAAGCCTCTCATCTAACTCAGCTATGGGCTTTCATCCCTTCGGTCTATGCATAGTCACCAAAGGGAATTTTACCAGCACCCGTGAGATGAATGAGAGGTAACAGAAATTTTGGTGTTGGTAGCTGACTCACCAGCTTTTGGAAGAGGTCCCCTACACGTTGCTGGTGGCTCCACTGCTGCACTCGGGGAAAGAGCCCATCATAGAATTCTTTGTGAATCTCATAGAGCTCAGGCACTTTGAAGAATATTGTCTCAATCTGCTGACTAGTCAGCACAGGCTGAGAGGTGGTGGCAGCTGCTTTCAAAGGCTTCATAGGCTGAAATGAGGAAAGAAGGAAATGGTTATCATGCAAACCAAGTACATTCACCCTTGCCACATTGCAACACATCCCTCCAGAGAGTTGTTTTTCATCCTATTAATAACTGATATTTGCATTCACACAAATCCCGAAAGCTAGACATTAACAAGTTCTCTCATGGGGATCAGCCACTCCTGGTAGGTAGATTTTCCCAGGATATTAATGGTGCAATATAAATCCCTTTGCACTCCATTTCCTTAATCTCTGTCCAACTGTACAGCACCGTGTCAAATAATTAGCACAGGACACTGAAAAACAGGGCTCCTGGATACTACCACACTAGTAACTCCCTGGTTGTGCCATATCCAGCCCTTTCTTTAAGCCTCTCTTTCTCTAATGGAGGAAAGGAGTAACAGGTACCCTTTGCACCCAGCAACTTGTAACCCATGGTATGTGAAGTTCTGGGCAACTTTGGATGGAAGCAGCAGTGAAAATTCAAGTACCAGTGTTTGAAATGGTATCTGCCACCAGCACTTACCAGCAGCAGAGCTTCCAGGTGGCTCAGGTAGGTTTCCTCACTGGCTAGGATTCCTGACAGGACCCATTTTCTCATCTCCAGGCCTTTCTCCAGGTCTGGCTCACTCTACAAAAAGGTTGTTAAGGAGAAAACAGAAAAATAAAAAAAATAAAAAAAAAGAAGAAAAAGGGGGAGGAAGAGAAAAAAAACAAGAATGAGGATGGAGAGTAAAAGATATCATTCGGCGGACCACAGCATACTTGGGATTTTGGTTTACTTTGAGACTAAAAACAGCAACGAAACAAAACCCCCACCTGTGCTCAGTGTCCTGTTTCTAGAAAAACACAAAACATTGAATGAATTTTTATTTACCAGCAACTGATTTCACTTAGATTATTTACAGGTGTTAGCTTTAGTCATCCAACTTTGGTGCCTCAATTAGACGCCCAGACTTCTTCACAAAACACAGAACTTAAAAATCAGAAGTTATTCTCCTAAACAAATCTTAGGGACTCTTGGTTATGTGCAATTTTCTCTTTCCTCCCACAAGAGTCCCCTATGATCTTATTCCAAAGCCATGTTTCTCTATGCAGACAGGATCACTTCCCCTGCATCTACACAGATGCACATGAATATACAGCAGTTACAGCCTGACATTGCTGTTAAGATGGCTGTTCTTTCTCCCACTCTCTACTATTCACTAAATTATTTTTCAGTGCCAGCTTGCACAATGTCTATTTTTAGTTAGAGGATGGAATAATCAGCACTGCTTGGAACGCACATGCTGGTTTTCTTATTGGGATTCCATGAAGGAGTTCTTAACCAAAGCAACTGAAGAAAGAGAGAAAAAAAACCAAAAAACCCCACATTCATGGGCAAATGTACACATCAAGAGAAGACTAACATCACATGTTAAGAGAAGCAGTAATCCCCTCTGTTGAATTTCAATTATCTTTCCTCTCAAACTGTTACCTGAAAAATATTTAACCTGATAAAATTAAATTGAGTATTTCCATAAACTCTGAAAAAAGTGTAGCCGAAAAATGGAGGTTATAAATAATGAGAAACACCCCCTTTTACAAAATCCTATTTCCCATTCTTTTTATTTCTGTCATTCACACAAATGGCTTTTTACAATTCTTGCAACCTTTCATGTTGTCAAACGTCTCTAACAATAGAGTCAGTAGCTGGATCTGAAAGGGCAGATACTTTTCAAAGGCTTTAGGTAGGTCTTTTCAGGCTCCATCGTACTCCTCTTAACATCCAGAAGAATATTCAGCTATTGATTTCAGCAGCAGGAGGATCAGGAAACATAGCAGTATGCTCCACTCTACTGACTGAACAGAAAGCCCTATAGCTGACAAAAAAAGCTACATTTAATTTAGGGTCCTCTGCTTTGAACCCAGGAGATGTATCCATGAGGTTCATTATGAAGAGAAGGTATCTTGGCTATAGGTAAGTTACAGTAACTATCACATTCTGAGTGTGATTTTGAGCCTACGCACCACATGAATAAAGAAGCGGATCCTCACGCTCCCAGATATTTCTGGATTCAGTCTCACCAATAACCATCCTGGTTTTTGCATGCTTTCATTAAATTTCACAAGCTATTTTCTAAGCTAAAAGACCTTGCAGCAACTAC
Organism: Rissa tridactyla; assembly: GCF_028500815.1. Taxonomy (NCBI): domain Eukaryota; kingdom Metazoa; phylum Chordata; class Aves; order Charadriiformes; family Laridae; genus Rissa; species Rissa tridactyla. The sequence continues at coordinate 11,646,061 of NC_071478.1, forward strand.
TTCATAAAAAATTTTTGAGGTGTCAAATACCACCATCACCTCTTAAATACAAGTGGCAGACAGAAGCTGTTCTAAGGAAATGAGTAGAATTTACACACACATCAGGTACGACATGGAAAGAAGAACTTGTCTTTGTATCTCACCCTTCAGTAAGGTTCAGTAAGAACCACAGAGCCTTTTAAAATCTTGAAAGGGCATCTCAAAGAAGCTAGGAATTTGTAATTCGGCAGTCGTGTTCAGAAGATTTCAGAAAAACACCAGTGACAAACTACACGGTAAAAACGAAAGCTGCAACAGATTCTATGCATCTACAGAGCACCTGTGCGACTGGCTGTTACAGCTCAGACAGAAACGTGAAACAATTTTATGACCATTCCTTATGATTTCTGTATCAGTACTGCCTGGATGTTCACCTCATAGACCATTTTGTAAGGCATGGTACGTACACGTAATCAAGACAGCCCCAATATGTTTAACAAAGATTGCCTTCATCCAAGAGACAGGGATGTAGCAGCCCTTCTGCAAGAAAAACACAATACCTCTTGGTTTCCAAAGATTTCTTACAACACTTACAAAAGAAAAATGCAGCTTCACAAAGAAGCATTGAGAAAAACTAACAGTGCTCCAAAGCCCCTGCTGCTGAGGATGAGGTCACTGGTCAATATTGACACAGTACTATTATTATCTTTAGCAGGTTGTCTTGGAGGAGGTGAGGATTTAAAAACCATCTGGGTATGTTTGCAACATCTGTAAAGAGCAGCACACAATGACAAGTTATTTAAATGATTCAAACTTCCCCATCACGACAGTGGCACAACAGTTTTCCTTGTAGCACTGAGAACAGTTTTCCTCTTCACAAATAAAAGCTTTAATTTACAAGCCAGTTCTTGCTGGGCACCGTCAGCTGACAGAGACAGCATTTTCTGCCTGAATGTTAATTTTCTCTCTTTAAGAGAGATGTGCTTTCAGAGAGACAAACATCTCCCAGGACACACTAGAGGCCTTCCTTCCTGGCCATTACCACAAGGTCACTTTGCAAAGTCCACGGTATTGTCCTAACCCTTTTTAATAGAAGCATTTTCCAAGCGTGATGCTTGCAAAACTAGCCTCAGACGCAGCCAGACAGGGCAGGGCCTGACTGCTTTAAGCTACAGTGCAGCAGTTGCTGAAGAAACCCTCAGGGGAGTTTAGGCAACAATCACATCACATATTACAAGGTCTCCAATGCAGTACTTCAAATTTACATACAGATTCCTTATATGTGAAAAGATGAGCTCCTGCTGCTCCTGCTGTGTCAGGGATCAATATGACGCCAAGACGCTGCTGTCTGCATTGTGCTGCCATTCTCTCTTTCCTCCTGAGAGCCAGTGCCCTGACAAGAGTTTCCTGCTGAGGGAAGCCTTTTCCGACAATGTCATCTGGGGCTGTGCTGAGCAGCATCTCTTGCTGCTAGATGAACATCTGGAAAACAGCCCCTGTGCTTCTTCAGCCTCAGGGTGCTTTTTAAGTCACACTTGTTATGAAACGTACTCCAGGACTGAGAAATTCACTGGGAGCTGCTGCCAACATCAGGGCAAAGAGGAGCAGGTTTATTATTTGGTATTACAACATTCCTCACTTACAGAATTGGGAACAGGCTCACCTGCTCACCCAAAACAAGACAGAGCAATTAGCAGGCAGAGATACTGCGAGACTGTCCTTCCACTCTACCCTTACAGCAAGCCAAGATGTGATGCACCCAGTGCCAAGGGCATTTTCTGCTTTGCTCGTATCTGACAAAAAAGGGAAAGAAAGAGCAACACTGCGACCACAACAGCCTCGCTGGCTGCTCCACTCCAGGCAGAAGGGCAGCTAAGAGAGGGAACATCCCAGGTGTAGGTATCAAGCTCCCCACTGGTTCAGGGAAATCTACCAAGGCTGAGGACTCTTTTCCCTTACCCTGGCAAGAAGCAAGCAGTCACAAATCTTTGAGCTGCTTGTGGCAAGGGGAGGAGCTGGTACCACATCTACCAGACCACATTAGCTAGGGGAAAATACACCTATTAACCAAAGTGCAGATGGGGTGTTCCCAGCAGGATGTGGGGAGCAGCCTGTATTGGCAAACTCGAGCCACTCAGCAGGGAGTGCCAGGTGGTCAGCAGTCCGTCCCATGCTTCCTACCCAGCCTGGTTAGCCTGTATTTTACTTGTACAAGTCTGACTAGTATTTCATGTTCTGACTCTGTCCCTACCTCTTTGATGCCAGCATCCATTTCTAGCCTTTCTCCATTGCCTTTCCATCTTTTGGCTACCTCCTGAACCACACATTTCAGAATAAATCTGTCTTACAAGACTATCACGGGGCAGCAGCCAGAGCATTCCTGTCTGTCTGCCATGGGAGTTGTGAGGACTCAACACCCAGCCAGTTATGAACAAGTAAGCAAGAAATTAGTGCTCTGCTCCCACTCCTCGTGAACTACATTAAAAAACAAAACAAAACAAAACAAAAACAAAACCAACATAAAAAGGAAGGTGGAAAGCTGTATAAAGGAAGTTTCACAGATTTCTCATGCCTATAAGGTTCTGGTGTTTTCTTCTCAACTAGGTGGTGCTTCTTGCTATTCCAAAGACTTAAAAACTAAAAGACTGAGTTGCAGTCATAAGCACAATCTTGCGACCTGAACCAAGGCCAGTTAGAGCGGTTAGAAGCACTGAAGATATTAGAGAGCGCGCATATGCTGGCCCCGAGCCATGGCTGTTTTGAATGTGTTTACAGCTTGTCAGCCTAAGTACTTTAGTTTACTAACCAGGTTGGCATTGCATGTTGTATTCAATTACTGCAAGCCTGAGATACACCAGCTCCAAGGATTAGACAGATTCAGCTCTTCCTTACTCTGTTTAAAGAACTTGGGGCTTCTGGTTGTTGTTTAAATTAACGGCAATAATTGTTTTCTTGCAAATGTTAGAAGAACATAGATTAAGAATCTAAAAACCACAGCACATAAGATTTTGCAAAGTGGTTGCTGCCGGCACAGCTCTGTAACGAGAATCAGTGACTCAAAGTGGGTGTATAAAAGGCACTTTAACTCTCAGACCTTCCTTTGGTACAGTGTGTTCATATGCTGTGCAATGAATGTGTTCAAAGGAGCGGTTTCCCGTAAGGACAGCTCAGAATCTCATAGAGAAGCTGACAGCCTACAAAAGAGAAAAACTATTCATTTCAATTTTTAAAGTGTAAATATCTTTGAAAGCTTCTGCTAAACAGGCTGGAGGTGTCTCTTTGTCTTGGTGATATTAAACAGGGCAAATTCTGTAATCAAGCCAATTGTGCTCCATGCAGGGAGGGGAAGGAGCAGGGAGAGGAGCCAACATTATTTATAACATCAGTACTGGTGTGCCAGCTCTCCTCAGGAAGGGCTGTACATCCAGGCAGAACCCTTAAGGAGCAAAGCTTTGGAGAATAAAAAGGAAAAGTTGCATCTGTTGGGGGCGGTGAGGGGAAAGTGACAGTAAAACAACAAAAACAAACAAAACCAAATACTGAGAGGAAGAAAGCAGAAGGATTTGGAATGCTGGAGAGGGAAGGACAAGCCAGTAGTGGTAGTACTAAGCAGAGCAGTAATCCCATTTATTGATGTAGCTTCAGAGGTCAACTTTTCTGGACCCCATTGGGACCAAGCTAGGAGAAAAGTCTACAACCTGTTCTGCCACAGCCCTGCTTGTCACGTAGCTGGAAGATAGTGAGAACAAAAGAATCTGGACTGAGGAGCGGCAATAGCTGCCAATGCTGCACCAACCATGGGCTGCACAGCAGAAAAGGGAAGAGACATTCTACCTGGAAATCTCTAAGTACCAGCCAATTTCCCCTCCAAACACAACAGAAAGTAGGAGTCGCTCAGCTTTAGCACTCCTGCCTCCCTGGGCATGATAAATACAAGAATTGGAGAATCTGTTTTGGCACAAAACTCATCTTCTAAACTCTGGAAAAGTGACTCTCCTCATTTCCTGGGGTGTGGAACCAGCCTTGTCTCTCCACTGGCTGCCCTGCTCCCACCTCCACACAGCCCCACACCCTCAGCTGCACACACGTCTTGGAGCCTGGCTTTGTCAGCAAGCAGATCTTGAAAGGCCTTTCTTATTTCTACCCTTCCCACCACTGTAATCTCTCCCCACGTGAGTAGCAGCAACAGGAGCGTAACGGCTAAAGCTTCCCATCCTCTCAGTCTCTTTAGCCTCCAAGCTGCAAGCTACCTGCTCCACAACTCTCGGCAATACTTGTTCTCTAGTGAAGCATGTCAGTCACTAACTTTCCAACTGTCCCAACACTTTCCTGTGCCCCAAGAACACTGCAGCAAGCCCTCTGTCCTCCTCTAACTCTATCCAGGTATCTTCTCCACTGACAGACACATTCTCTCTCTTTCTGGAAGTGAATTATCACTACCTATTACAAACACTGTCTGACACCTTCTGAAGCTACCAGCACTGTCTTATTTGGCAAACATTTGGGCTGACATTTTCCAAGACAGGTTTCCAGAATTTTTGGAAAGTTCAATCACAACAGTTCAACTGTTACAGACAGCAAGGTTCAGGAAAATTACATCACTTCTGAAGTTAAATAAACAAACAACTTAAGCATTAGTGGAACCTATTTCTCCTTTCTCCTTTTTCCCCTGTAGGCTTGCTTCAGAGCAAGAGTCAAAGTTTGGCAAAAGCCCTGGCTTTATGCCGGGACGTGCGTCAGCAGCTCAGCACGAGATTCTGGAAGAGCCAGAAGAGGGGGTACGACCTAGCTTGCTCAATGCAAACATTTGTTAAGGCCTCCTTACCACAAAAATGATGAGTCAGGGGATGCCGAGATCCACACTACAAACGCCCGTGTTGATTATGTCCTCTCTGGGTCACAGACAAAACTAATGCTGGTGTACCTCTTGTCACCCTCCTTAGATAGCAACAGTTGTTTGTGCAATAGACAGAGCAGGTGGAATATGAATACATAAGAGGTGGCAGTAGTGGTACAGTTTGGAGGCAGACCAGACAGCATCTTTCAGTCTGCTTATATGACGCAGGTGGTGGGGGGGACTGGAGAACAGATCCCAAATGACAAGGTGTAGAACAGCACAAACCTTCTGGAACACAGAACATGAGGTGCTGGGAGTTGGTCACCCTACAACACTGAGGGAACGACATGAAGCCCCTGAACAAATAGTCCAGGAGGTATCCCTTCACTCTCTTTTAGGAAGAGACACTCTTTTTACCACTCTGCACTTCCTCTATGGTGGCTGGGTAGACCAGGTGGAACCCTGACGCACTATCCAACCAAAGGCTACAGCTGCTCTAAGGAGATGGAAGGACTTAGTCAAACACTTGGCAGAAAAATACAAAACCCAGAGAAAGCCTCAATATCCAGATAGCAACAATGCAGTCTCCAAGAGGAAGGCTGGTCTCATGGATAAGGCAGATGAACATCACAATAGAATGCTGCTATATCTGTGTCTAAGTGAATTACTTAGAATTACGTTTAAATAAAAATAATAATAATAAAAAATATCATTGTTCGCAATGTTTTCCATTTGCTGGGTGCCTGACTGGAGTGTTGTTAACTCTTGGTCACAAGTGAAATTAAAGGGATTTCCATGTTAAATGTGAAGAAAACTGCATTAAAAGTCAGAACCTGGGTTTGCGGAACATTATGCATCTCATATTAAGCACTCAAAACTAGCAGATGCTTTTCCTATGATCTGTCTGCCTTGATTACCTGTGGTTAGTGAACATAACATCCCCTTATCTCACAGGAACATTACAAGGATAATTAAGACCTCTGTAGCATTCCAACTGTATTTGGAGTTAATGGTCATCCCAAAAGGAAATGAGTACTTTTGTACTCAGAGCTGAGTTTGCACAGTATCCTGTAAATAAGGTGTACACATAGCTCTAGAGATAAAATATTGAATCCAGTGAGCATCATTCTCTATATACACTGAGCAATGCAGAACCCCCATAGAAAAATTAGGACATGATTGCGTAATTGAAAGTTATCACAAAGATTCAAGACAAGGCTACAGGCACAAGGCAAGGCTGGATAACCAAAGTCAACTTCTGAATGATTTCACAATCTTAATATTTTGTGAAGTGGTGTATATAGTGCATGTGTTCTGTTGTTACATACAGTTAGCTGCTGACTTCTAGACTCTGGTCATAAAGGTCAAAATCTGGTCAAAAATCTAAAATTGTCAGAAGTAATTGCAGGCACTAAGAAGTAAAAGGGCAAGGAGACAACTATAAAAGCAAACACATGTGAATAAGAAAATGTTTTCTGCTAATCAAGTGTAGTGAAAAAGAAAACAGAAAAGACATACGTCCTGGTATTTCTGGTCCAACGTATTTTATATGCTTGGCTCAGCACAGTGCGTTTAACACTTAATTTTGTTACTGATGTCTTTTCCACTGCAGCTGAAAATGTAACTACAGCAAAAGCCATCTATCAACTCACAATGACAGAAAGTTTAACTTGTTTGGGAAATACTGCAACCATATATAAATTAGTCTCTTCCTCCTTGTCATGGACTGTCCTTCATGAGTGGCATTGTCATTTGTGGACTAATTACGGACAGGATCAATTGAAGCAGCTGAGGTTCACAATTAAAAGTCTAATCTGTATCAGAACACCTCTTTCTTTTGGAAGCCATAAAACATCTTTTTATAGTCAGAGAGAATAAAGCAGCCATTTATGTTAAAAATTATTTTTAAAAAGGCAGCCTTCTAGCATTATTAAGGCCACTTTGAAATTAACTACTCTTAAATGCTTATGAGGCAATATTCAAGCAAATAAAGAATAAGATTAAATATTCGGCAGTGTCTCTTCCAGGCCTCCAGTCACAGGCACTATGACAACTGGTTCTTTGAAGATAAGTCTCAGCCATACATAGTCACATAGCATTTTTCCTTCATCCTGAGAAACATAACCTGGAAATCTCAAGTCAATATTAAAATGTTCTTGGAGCTTTTGAATTTACTAATGATCATTTCTTCATTAAAAGCCTCTTACATATCACAAGAATTCTCATCTTGAGAGATAAAAAAGCATCTCGGAGTTAACAGACTAAAGCATAAGCAGCTAACTAGATTCCATACTACTTTATAGTCAAATAAAATTAAGCAAACATCAACAATATATGTACTTGATAATACTTTAAAAGATCTTGACAATGCATTTTTATAAATGAAAAAGAAGAACAAGAACACTGTCTCAAGTAGGCTTCTTAATCTAACATTCATCCTACAAAAATTAAGGAAGCATATGATATGGCACTAACCCATAAAGGATGTATATAATGAATGCTAAGTAGCAATGGTTTGTGGAACTCGTCAGACTCTTGAAATTGTTTTGATGCAAGATAAATAAAACTGTCTGATAAAGCTGATGGTGTTGATTTACATGTACACTGATATCTGTAAAATATCTATCTTCTTCTCCCATTACAGCTTAATTAAGAGGACAAAACAGTATAAAGCCAACACATAAGTTAAATCAGTTAAATGACAGATTTCAAAGTGTCATTTACAATGTGGGAATCCAAGGTTGTTTGGCTACACTTTCTTAGAAATACAGTAGGAAGGAAGTGACAGTTGTCTTCGTGCTATTGAGCATTTTTATGAATGGCTTGGGGAAACCAAAATTTTGTAGATGACAAAGATATTCAGGGAAACAGAAACTTGGGATTGAAGTGTTCTACGATCTAGGAAGCAAAAGGATAAAGAGAAACAAAGACTGAAAGTCAAATAGATTAATTCAAGCTGAAACTAAGATATTTTTGACTATGAAGACAGCAGAGTCAATCGTTATTTACCAAGGCAAACAGCAGACTCTCTACAAAGACTATTGTAAAAACAAAAATAGAATTTTTCCTTAAGTTCCAAACTATAGACATGCTACTGACACTGAAGCAAAAATAAAGCAAGATAGGCTGAAGGTCCACATCAAACCACAGGTCAGGCGAGGTGGTCTCTTCTGAACTTTTTATTTATCTACCATATTTGATTACATAGCTAGCTATTTAGTGAATAGTCAAATTTGTTATAAGAAGCGGCCATCTCCCACCAAAGTCTTCAGAGCTGGCAGTTTTAATTCCTCTTATTCCATTTTCACAGTGTGAAGGAAACAGATCTTATATTCTACACTTTGATAAAGTGCTTTATCAAAGCCTTTAACCTACCTGAAAATAACTCTTGCCATTATGAAAGGCAATGACAAACCTACATGCACATCATATTGCAAGATGTTTTGTTCCAGAGTCTCCTTTCCAAAATATCTGGTATTTAGAGACCCTCTCAACATCCATTAATCACCAATTCTCTCCGCTAAAATTCACAAAGCGTGAAAAACTGAGGCTTAAAAATCATACACATACCATTTATCCCAAAGTTTAGGCTTAGCATCAGCTAGAAGCCTCAATTTAGCTTTAAATACACAATATCAATCAGGCACTGCTATATGATGTCAGGTAATCTGTCCTACAGTGCTGGTAGTCCTTGTCTTTGCTCCCTGTCTACACCCCTGGCAAGCCTACAAGGCTTTGCTGACTCCAAAAAGGCAGGAAAGGACTCACTGATTTTGTAGATTCCAGAGACCCTGAAGATAGTGTGTCTCGGCTGCCCCGACTCTTGGAACTGAGATGGGGTGAGGATGATGGCGAGTCATCAATATAGGGCATCATATCATGATGTCGCCTCTGTTCTTCAGCACGGTCTGCATCATACGCATAGCTAGGTGGCGTGCCACTGAATGAAGCATCTGTAAAACACAGGAGAAAAATCTGTCTGGTCAGAGTCAAGCTGGACAGGAGACAGGCTGGTCAACCAAGGCACTGCCAGCCTCCCAGCTATTATGATTACTTATCAGTAAACCCACAGTCAGTGGTAGTTAAATATAGATCAAGTGGAGGCGTAAATTTAATTAAATGAGTGTTGTCACCAAACGTTCACTTCACTCGTCCTAAAAGGTAAAGTCCTTTCTAACACCTAACATGGGCATTCATTTAATTACTCCTCCTTCCCTCAAGCTCTCCTTCAAAAGCATTAGTATCAAAATAAATCCTTTTGCAGGCTCCATAGAAGTTATGCAGTCTGGGTTTAGGAATGTAGTGGGTATGGGTAACCAACCCTGGTTTTTTTGTAGAACAAGAACAGATGATGCCCCTGCCATTTTAGCAATCACAGAAAATCATAAGCTCAGGGGAGAAACATAACTCTTTTCAGACCTCTCAGGAACAAGGGGACTAGGAAAGAAAGGTCTTACATGTCAAGTGAACCGGCCTACTGCCAAAAATAAAATCCTAAGCGGCTCTCTTCTATTGGCTGCCACTCCTCCTCAATTTTGAGACTTAACTCCTTAAATGAGCAAACCACCACCCTGCTCCCTCCTACCACCCCTCACCTCCCCCAACACCCAAAAAAACCCTAATCAAAAAACAAATAAAAAAGGATGATGGTATGAAGCGTCAAATTAACCATTACTGCACGAGATATCAATGAACTCCTGCAGGGAAGATGAGTAATAAAATTGGTTCTGGTATCTTCAGTAGCTGTGTACAGAGACTGGTTTCTGCAAAATCTCTACTACGGACACACACTGAGCAGCTCCCTCTACCAGAGGTGAAAAAGACTGTTACCTCTCTGCACAAAGAAATAGACACAGAGGACCAAAATTTGCTTCCTGCACAGTGGCACCGCTTTATATACATCTTGCCTGAGAGAAGCTGGAGACAACCTTACGTTTGAGTTACATGGGCCTGAGAAGCACTTTCACCTGTCAATGCCCACAAGTGTCCTGTGTGTAACAGTAATAGCCATGCACGGGCCACTGAACACAAAATGGTAGAGATCCTCCTTCTCTTTCAGGTACAAGTCACAAAATGCCACTCTTCTACCAAAACTGAAAAAAAACCACAGGGAGGTAAGGTAGATCCACTTTTACAGTAGCAGGCGAGCCTTAGGGAAGACAAAGCCACAAAAAAATTAGCTTTTTTGTCTTATAAGTTTAAAACTGTGCATTAAATTCACACTTGAACACAAGTAGAACAAATTTATACTTGTTTTGAGAAATATCCAGGTTCTGCGAAAATAATAAGCAGCAGCTGCCAAGCATACTAATAATCCTGTTATACTTCACTAAGGCAGGGTGGAGGAGTAACATTTTAAAGCCCACTTTCCTCCCTCACAGTAAACTCAGTTAAAGCATGACTCATTCCAGTAAAGGATGTGAACTTTGTGTGGAACAGAATAAAACTTGATCCATGTGGCTTATTCAGAAGGGAGAGCTGGTCTAGGGAATTTACGCAAACAATATACTGAAAATCCAACAATAAACTCACTGTAGAAGTGAGCCTCTGTCTCGGTTTGCACCAAATACCACCCAGCTAAATAACAGCTCTATACAAGGCCTTTAGGCTGCTGAAGGACCACGGCAATATTATTTTAACAAGCTCAGTGAGTTTTATGTCACCCACCCGCTTGTGGTATTACCTTGTGCTTTAGCTCTGAGTTCCTCAAAAGACTCATTAGATTGTGCAAGACCACAGGAATGGAGAAGAAAAAAAATAACGGGGAGTGGGTGGGGGGGTGGGACACGTTCATTGGAAGGGACTTTTGTCTAGATGTCAGAGGTTTCCAGAGCTCCCTAGTCATTTAGAAGACACCCTATTAAGTTAATTTGGTAAATGGAGGCTTGAAAGGGAGTTGCTGAAATAAGGATGCTCAGTCACAAACAAAAGAGGTTTTTAGATATCCCAAAGTTGGATGATGTCTACAACACCTACAAGCAAAACAAATTTCATGCTGAAATTTTCAAAAGCTCTTTGGCTAAAAGAATGCGGAAGACAAGACAGCATGGCCCCCACCTTGCACTACCCAAACAGCCAAGGAAACACTGAAAAGAAAAAGTAAAAATACCCTCCTCACACACAGGGTGGATGGTCTTCTGTTTGGCCGGAAGGTTAAGGGACCATTTTGATTCCAGAAACGAGAATTAGAACTAGGAAGGAGGATGGGAGTCTCCTTGCCTCTCTGCACTATTTATGCCATATTAAAAAAACAAACCAAAAATCCCAAACCCTAAAACCTTATAACTTCAGTGGAGGAGTGCAGATACCTATTTTCCGTTCATCTGTGCCTTGTGCAACTTTCTAACCCAAGAAGCCTGCAAGATATTACTGACAATTTAACACTGGCATTATCCAAGGAGGAAAATCAGTACTGGGCGCTTAACGTACGCTTCATGCCTTTGATCAGGCAAGAGTTCTTTTTCCTTCAGAAGTTTCTTCAAACTGCTGTCATCCAAACCAGTTTCTCCTGCACACATGCAGTAACAAGACCGTGGTGCTGTGCAGAAATTAAGGCAGGAATATTTCTTTCACTCCCAATGCCCACTTTCAAAATTTATAGTTTATTCCACTTCTGTTAATGGGGGAGTGAATACAGACTGAAATATATTAACAGAAAGGCTTGCAGTGAATCACAGCATTTTCGCTTTCCTCACTTTCTCCTGCTAAAAAGCAGGCTTCACACTTCTGCCTTCTGTAACATGTTCTCTCTCCCACCGCACAGGGAAACCTTTATCTGAAACTGAAGGAAAGGGCAGGTGGAGGACTTGAGCTCAGAAGAGGAGACTTATTCCTACCTTTGCAACAACATTAAGTCTACCTTTGAATCATTTTGTCTTCCTAGCCATAAAAGTGAAAATAACACATCTCAACAAGGTTAGTTGAATGAATCTATCAGTGTCACAGGTGGCCAAACAGAATTTAAAACTTTATTTCTGGATCCCCATGGGATCCTTCACACATTAAAAAGCTTAGAAGTAGTTATAATCCCTCTTCTTTCTATTATTGCTGCGTACATCACTAAAATCCACCTATGGAGATTTTAATTACCTCCAAGGCAGAAGGACCTTCTTGCTTTTATTCTATCATTTTTTCCAGCAGCAGCAAAGTATTACCGTAGCCAGATACACTACGCAAGTCTTAACACTAATAACAGAGGTAGGCTTGTATCTCTGTGATTAAAGAGACCACTGTTGCTAGGGAAACTAGGTTATTCAGATCTCCTAAACCCAGCACAATGCTGCACAGGCTGTTCAGGCTCTACCTGGGAGCAAAAAGACTAGAGCAAAGAGATTAGAGCCAGGAGCTCACCTGCTCAGACACCTCCAGCTACTCTGGGTGCTGCTACTGTAGATGGCAAGTGGAGACAGCAGCTGGGCCACGCAAAAGCACTTGGTTTCTTAGCCAGTGTCTCAGGTAGGGTGAGCATTAAGAGGGTTCTCGCTCTCCTTTTAGGGCCAGCCAGTAAGTCATCGATAACTGAGCCATCAAAGCCATAAAAAGATGAAACACAGGAACAACAGACAATTGCTGACAAGGGACAACTAAGGAAAAAGGGTAGGCCTACAAGGATGATGGGCTCTTAACATGTTGTATTGAGAGAGCACCAGAGAGATACTAAGGACACTACTCCACGTGTCATGCTTCTCGCCTCACCAGAAGGCCCCCTTCTCCTCCTCTTTGGGTGATAGAGAACAGCAGCAGCATGCGACTTACAGAAATGAGCCCTCTCAGCCCTTAAGAGAAGCTAGTTCTACCGCTGACATTCCCTTCAGTACCCCTCTCAGGTGCAATGAACTACGTGAGGCTACAAAGGCTCATCATCAATTCACATATTCAGCTAAAAACCTCAAGCATTTACTTCTACCTTTGGTTCTGACAGTTCTGACAGCAATGACCTTCCTGGCCTTGCTTTGCTCCAGCTTTTATGAGTCTGTTCCACCACCACCCTTCTCAGTCACTGCTTCCAGCCTCTAACCTCCTTTCTCATCTCTGTTCCATTTTCATTTTCTTTTGCTTTTCTCAAACTTCATATTCCTTTTCTGTATTTTCCTGTTCCTCCCCTCTTCTAAACTGCTCCTCTCCCTCACTGCCTCAAATTTCACCTGGCTGGCGGATAAGGAAGAATCTAACAAGTTTACAGTTAGTCACAAATTCACTGGCACTCAAGAGACAGCACAGCAACACTGTTCCCTTGTTCAGTTGCCTACACCCTTCCTGCTGGGTGCCACATTCATTCTTTGGAAATATGAAATCAAGTCATAGATCTAACTTGAAAGCAGGAAGGGAAAAAGAAATTAACTTCTCAGTAAAAAGAAAGATTAGCTGCACGTAATCCAGGGCCACACAGTGGTTCAAATACATGTGTCATACTTTCACAGCATCACAACATCCATGGCTGCTTGAGAGGCTTAACAGCAGCATGCAGAGAAGCTTCCAAGCTAGCTGTGCTCCAGCTAATCCCACTAGCAGAGCAGTGAAGCCACAGCAGCTCAGACCTGCCTAAGTAAATACCTAGAATCCTGGAGGGGGAGGGGAGTTGCACCTCATGCCAAAGCCCCACATCACTGTGGCTTCATTGTAAAAGGTACGAAGCCTAGCACAACTTTGTAATGTCTATACTCACTCCAAAAACATTCCCGCAGCTGCATAGCAGAAGAGAGCTAAGGCAGTTTGCATCCCCTGACTCTGTGTTTCTATGCCAGGGAATGCATGAGGCCATAGTTTGACAATGCATTGTTTTGGCAGCAATAGCGGTTTAAGGTTTCCCCCACCAAACCATAAATCACTGCATGGCGCTTTCTCCTCTCATTCCCTTAGTTCTGCAACCCCACAGATGTCTATGGTCCAGATAAAGAACTTAGCCAGCTCAAAGAAAAATATCTTTGACACTTCCCTTCTAAGCTGGATCAGCTCTCTGATCTAGTTCATGGCACAGAAATCCAAACTGAAAGGATACGTGCGTGGTAGTTCAGGGGTGGGTATACTTAAAAGCTTGTACTGCAACTGAAGACATAAAGTCACCAAATCACTGCTTGAGTTTTCCTTTAGGCTGAAGCTTAGTTAATTCCTGAGATTTACACATGGCTAGTTTGGGGATAAGTTACCAAAATGAAATACAAAACCATATAAAACAAAAAGAAAAGAAAAAAAGTATCCTTTAAGTTATCAATATGCCACACCAACCTTAGCTCTGGCTTGTACATACTACTGTTTGCTTGGTGATAAACAATACAAAATCAGGTCATTTTATTTCTCAGTGCTAGCCAGGCTACTTAGAGAATGATCAGGGATTCGGGCCCAGTGCTGAGCACATGTAGAAGTACATCAGTGTGGATGAGCTGTGAATGCAGTTGCCTAGGAAATTCAGCAGCACTTTCTGAAATATAGAAGAGTTAAGCTACGGAAAACTAAGCATCTTGCCTATTTCCTTAACACTTTCTGAATCATCATCTCCAAAACCAAGAAATAGTGCACTCAATACCTTGCACACTTTTGCACAAAACTGAGATCCACAAACAATAATTATGCTGTCTACCTATATCAGGAGCCTGTCCCAGAATAAAGATCAAGTATCAAAAGGAAAAAAAAAAAAAAAAAAAAGATACATTTGCCATGTCAAATCCCTATGGCTTTATTCTTCTCAGATTGATGAAGAAAAGGCTCCACTAGGATGCCAAATAGATTCAAAACAAACTCTCTCCCTTGTATTCTGTATCTCTTCTCTATGTAAAGACAGTACATATACATGTAAAGATGTTTAGTGAAACTTGAAATCCCCACTCAAATGCCAAACCAATTCATTCAGCAACAAAAAAATCCCTTTAGTTTGCAAATTCATTCTTTAGTACTAGATGAGCATGAAAACAGAAAGGCCAAAAGTTGCAAAAGCTAGCTGCAAGCCTGCCTATGGCCTCAAACTGTATTTCTCCACTAAGCACATGAAGAGAATCCAGCTGTCAGCGCTAACTGATAGACTCCTACAAGGCACCCCATCATTTGCCATAGGAGAAAAATGTCCACAGAGGATGATCTTGCTTATCACTGCTGAACAAGCTGTTTAGAAGCATGGGTTGCAGAAATAGAATTGCAGTGAAATACGTAACACAGCCCATCCGCAGGAGACACCCCTCAGCACAGAAAACCAAGGCAGCATTAAACAAGCTGTTTCATACATTGCAGCCACGCTGCAGTTTCCCTTCTACAGACAGACATGAAACGGGCTCTGAAAGCGTGCTGTATGTTGACAACTTGCAGTGAAACACTCTTTAGGGAGTAGGATGTAAGGGGAACAGTACCCCAGGAAGGGAGGTTTCTAAATACATAGCTGGACACTGGAATGACAACTACAGCTTATACGGAGCAACCAAAAAAGGAGTTCTGTGAATCCAAAACTTCATCAGATTTTCCTAAAATCACCAGATCCATTTCAGGTTTGCATCCTCCCCTCTCCCACTGTAATAAGTCATCTTTCTCCAGCATGTTAAATGGCTGCAGAAACAAGTATCTGTCACATGTAATTTTACCCAGTGTTTCATTTTCTTTTAAGCGTAAGGGTGTGTTTGCCTGTGCACATGTGAGTGCACAAGTGTGAGTGCATGTAGAGAGTGAGAACAGCATCTTATTTTTGAGATGGTAGGAGAAAGCAATGTACCGTGCATACAGAAGTAGCAAGCCAGCTGGTGGTTCCCCACCCTCCCTCCCCTGGGGGATCTCAGACCATAGACATTAACCAGCCTCCAAGAAACTTCTGTCTCTACCACAGATGAGTTTTATCCTTGTAGCAGACAGCACCTTTAAGTCTTTAGGAGATGAATTAACTGCAGTCCACTTTTAATCTTCTAGGTGTGTCAAACCCAGATCATTAAACTTCTAAAAAAGAAGATCAGAGTTCTTTAATTTGCCCATATAGTCCATGAAGAGTCCATGCAGAGACCAGAGGACAGCTCTGATCTGTTTGTAGCAGTCTGTCACTGAGAGATGTTGTTGCACTTTGCTCTGATTGGCATTTTCCTGGGAACAGGTTTAGCATTCACACAGATTCACCCATGCAGAGTGAGGTTCCATGACATGAAAGCTGGGACTACTGAGACCATTCTCCACCTCAGGGAAGCCTAAGGCATCCTCACACAGGACAGAAAGAACTGCTCAATAAGGCTTCTGAGAGAGTCATTATCATGAGAGAAAAATTCAGGAAGCTAACCTGATCATCCAGGAGATTGTCTTTTACCAGAAAAGACTGCACGGTAGCATGGAAATTCCAAACATTTCCCTTCTGCCAGCCAGCACAACTTTGCCACTGCTCATCTTTGCTTCAGACAACTCTGGCTTAGCAACCCTAGAATGCTACATGCTAAGGAGCGTAGACCAAGCTGTCATCCACACACTACATTCAGCCAGGCTTTGACACGGTGCATGCCACAGAGGTCAGCAAGGGAAGAGTAGCAGAGGTGTAAATTCTCATCTCTGCAAGACATCTAACACTTGGATCAGTTTCAATCAAACTGAAATACTGGGAGGGAAGCACAGCCGTTGCACACCACAAACTAGACAGAGGAGTCCAACTGATGATAACAGTTGTGATCAGGAGGAAAACATGTTACACATTTTTCCAATACAGGGTGCATCCAGAGCAATTTGTAAATTTTAGGATATACTACAAGCATGCTGTATGTAACTAACATCAGGAAAGAAAGTTACCCATAGTAACTGCAGAAGACAAGACTTGAACATTCGCCTATGACAGCTGACAATGCCTATGTCCTACATGCCCTCCAAGGCACTTAAAAAGTTTAATTGCCATCACTTAGAGCACATGCATATATGAATGAGGTATGTTCCCAGCATGACTGGCTGCAAATATGCTGCCAACAGGTAAAGACAGAAATTCTGGTCCTTCATTCAAGGAAGAGTGTGAGAATACTTAACTCACAGGGCAGGCGAAAGCCCAAAACAGTGAAACTCCTGTTGCCCTTTTAATTTTTTTACTGTTTCTCCTAAATCTTTACCACTAAGTCATATGGAACAATGTAACACCCCATAACACCGATAAATATCTCTCAGACTCCTGCCTTGGAGAGAGCAAAAAGTGAATCTGTTTCCATCCAGGGTCTATGTCTTTAGATTCCTCTCCGGTTCTATGTTTTCCCAGGCAGGCTGGAAAGGTTTCCATGTTCAGTTCATGTTGGCAGTCAGGCCACTGGATGTTCTTGGCAAAGTAAATCCCAGAGAAAACTGGAATGCCTTTCCAGTTTTCTTTTCCATTCCTTAGCCAGGATTGTGCACCAAGTTTAGCTGTTCTCATTCACTGCAAGTCTAACATGCAGAAAGTAAATTTTAGAACTGGTCATTCAGAATTAAAGATTTTTTTCAATATAGAAGTACGTGGACAGATAGATACATTCGTAAGTACATGTGGCTTCGCAGCAAAGGCACGGGGAGCTTTAGCACTGGCTGAATCAGAGGTGCAAGCTGACTGAAATAGATAAAAGGTTTCCATGAAAAATAAGGTTAAAAAAACCAAACAAAACCAAACAAGTAAACAACAATGAACCTCACGCAGTTGTAAGGAGATGAACCGAGAAGTCACACTACCAACAAATGCAGGGGCTGCATTATGAGAGCTAAAGTTTTAGGATTCAAGCAGTCTCCATGCCCTTTGTAGGTTCTTGTCCATGTCTCCCCCTCCATCCTGTAACAGACGTGTTTGCAGGGAGTACAGCAAAACACAGTAGGAGCTGACTAAGCTAAAAATATCTGGCAAGAGTGTTATTTTATAAGCCAGAGCAGTTCCCTATTCCATTTCACTGATCATCTCCACACAATGCATCAGCATAACTGAGCACAGAGGTGGGATGGAGCAAATGTGACTGTTCAGGTCAGCACAACTGCCGTGCTCAAACTACAACCTTAGTTTCATTTCTAAAAAGAAATCCAGTAACAAAGCCTAATAGGAAACAGCATGTACCAACTACATTGGGGGGGCTGTTTCTCTCATACCTAGTGTGACTCTATCATTTGTCAGGCGAATGGACAAAAATTCCAACCATGATAAACATACTATTTACTATTTTGTTCTGCACAGTTGTCTCAGAGTTTTACACCACTTCAAACAACATTTGGCAACAGGAATCTCAAGAGAAGTAGAAGAGATTAGAAAATTAATCAAAACAAAATGTACCGATTGCCACAGCATGATCTCTTACCAAAAAACCCCACAATTTATATATTCCATTTCCTGTATTTAACTGGAGCAGACCAGAAGTCCTGCCATGCAGAGAGGAAAGTGCCTGTTAAAACAAGAGTTTAACTGAGCTGACAGGTTTGTGAGAAGGGAAGGGAGGACCAGCCCTAGACAGCAGGGGGTATTAAAGTCTAGTCAAAAAAAAAACAGTAAATGTGCCTGTTAAGAATACTGTTCTGTTTCTAAATCTTCAACATCTTTCAATTTGAGTTCCTTTGTCTTTTTTTTCCCCCACATTGTTTTGTTTTCTTACTAGTGCAGCTAGGACACTAAGAAACCCATAAAGCTAGACACCATTTTCCAGTTTACACTGTAAATCTGGCCATTGACATCTTACATTTACACTGTAAAAAAAAAAATAAGCTATTGATTTACCATCTTGGCCAAGAACAAGCAACCCAAGCTAAACGCCTTGCTAGGCAGATGGCTCTGCCTACACCACTAACAACCTTTTCTGAACACAGCTGCTGCCCAAGCTCAGTGTCTTCCTGTGATCTGGCTGGAGAAGAAAAAACAACAATTTTATTTCCTTCATAACCATGGCAAGGTAGTTATAGAAACTTTTTTTTTTTTTAAATTAAAGATGCTGAAGGTAGAACACAGCTCCCTACCAGCATTAATAAACACCATCTACTCCCCATCTCTTTTGCCTTGAAACTACTAGATCAGATGACAGTAGTTGGAGTCACATGTCAAAGTTTGTCCTGGGCTAGTACGTTCTCACCTGACATACCATACCACCTTCCCTCCCAAACTGTGCAGTCCTTTTGCAGAAGGACTTTTGCTTTTAGAAGTCCAAGTCCTCCTCCAATTATTATGATTGTGAAGAATACATTTAGAAAAACAAGATTCAAGAACAAGCAGCACAGTAGTGCCAGTCACAGTTCTTAGAGAAGCTGAAGAGCAGATGAGAGGAAAGAGCTCTCAGCCTGAGCTCGTGGTGTACTCCAGCAGACACCAACAATGCTGTTTTACACTTCAGCGTCATTGACTCATTCATTGCTGTTCAGGTTTTATTAAAATATGGGAAAAGAGGGAGCTTATTTTGGTAACACAGATGTGTTAACACCACCGTTTCATTAAGCGCTGCCATCCCACAGCATGAATAAGCCAACAAGTGATTTTGAAGCCATGCCAAGTGGAAGGACTAAAATGCCAATGAATTTAATCCAAAGGAAAATAGGACCACACCAGTCCTGAGTAAGATGCAACAGCCTCTCTAGATGATGGTGTCCCCCAACAGCTTTCTTCTGTACCCAAACTTGCATATACAAAGCAGAGCTCTTGCTCAGACAGTAGCTCCCAAAGGAAACAATTAGATGTCCTCGTGGCCAGCAAGTCACAATTTCATACAGTAATTTTGCACCAAGGCTAAGAACTGAGCTCTTGTGGCTCCCTAATACTTCAAATGAGAGCTGTGGATATGCAGACGCATACAGGCCCAGGCAGGGTCAAAGCCTGGCTGCCTGACAGCAGACAGCTGTGACTGCCACACACACACACTCGTTCAAGGGCACTCAGAAGCTGTAATTCTGATCAGCTGGTGCAGGAGAAGATGGCAAAGCAGGAGAAGGACTTAGCCGTGAAAAGAGCTGCAGGCCCTGGAGAAGCCTTTGCACTGTTGCTGTACTGCAGATGATGTAGTTAAGGGTTGTCAACAGAGAGGACTCATTCCCAAGCAAGTCACAAAATAAAGATTTTTCCAGGCGGTGTCCCCCAGCCCACTTTCCTGCACAAGACCTTCTCTTTCCCTAGTGGTGAAGGAAGCTTGTCAGGGAAACACTCTGGACGCAAAGTGTCAAGAAACACAAAATATATACACCAAGTGTGTGTACATACACATATATACACACGCTGCACAGCAGAGGATTGATCAGTTGTCCCAACTATCTGCAAACAGGATTTGGCTGTGCCAAAATACAGGCTGAACCCAAGAAATCCACACCAGACTGAGCAGTCTGCACTGCAGGATAAGATTTTAAAAGATGAACCAGTACAGCATGGATATTCACATACAGAGCAGCAGCAGCAAGCATCATCATTGGCTGTGTCTAACACTTTCGTTTCCAGATTCCATTGTTTAATAAAAAAAGAGGTAAAGAGAGAGTCTGAGCAGCTCGTCCAGAGCATAACAGAAGCTAGAAGCAGACCTAGAGAATTAATTTATCCCAGAGGAGCTAGTTCAAAGCAAGAAAACTTTAAAAACACTTTCTCCATATGGTTTTAGAGTTACTTTCTGCTTTTATTTACAGTGGCATCCCCCTCCCAAAAGAGCCAGCCAGCCATTCCCCAAGATGAAGCACTGAAATTCCAGAAGGAGCGATAATCACAGTGCTCTGACACTGGCACTTAAGGCCTGCTTCTGATTTCAAACCTGAAAAAAAAAAAAAAAAATCAATCAATTATTTACCAGAATTACGACCTACTTAGCAGATAATAGCCTGGGCTCTCCTCCCTCCCCCTTTACAAGCAACATTTTGCTAGAGAACAAAGCATTAAAAAGGAAAGTAAGTGGGAGTAGCTGGAACAGGAGCTGTCTTGCTTGAGCTATCGACTACCAGCAGTACCATCACACCAACTGCTGGAGACGAGCCCCAGGCAGTTCCCAGCAGGCAGGTGGTGATCGGAACCAGCTCCCATTGTGTCAGGGACCACTGCACCTCTCATCCCTTTGCTCATTGCAGCACTCCAACAAGGGGCTTAAAAGCATCTTGGGCTCAGCCAAAGCAATGAGCAGGCCTGAATGCCTATGACTGGCATCTGAATAGTGGCTGGGAAAACCCTGGCTATTAGATGCTTCTCATGAACTGACACTGAAATCTGTATTTTGACAGTAAAAAGCATCTGCAAATCCAAGAACCACTAAGAGGAGCTCTAAGGAGGGCCATCTACAGCTATGAAGAGAAAAACATTAAATTTTTTGATACAAAATCCAAAATCTTCAAGGCATAGATACAGAACTTCCAAAAGCCCTTTGTGTGGGGCAAGAGATCACAGAACTTTGTGCCCAAATGCATTACAAGTACACATACAGTCTCAGCATCTAGATCAGACACTTTATAAAGACTAGAGACCTAAATGATTCTTTGGCCTCATTCAGTTAAGGTTAACAGAGGTGGGGAAATGCAAATTCACTTCAATTTGTATTGCACTGGAAGCTGGTTTCACCCCACCTAACCCCAAACAACTGATTTAGGAATGGTGTCAGCCTAAACCCCTTATATGTCCGGAAGCAGACAAAAATCTTAGATGGGATAAACTGCTTACTGGAAGGGGATCAATCGCTTGACAACAGAAGAAATCCTCACAGTTATGCTACCCCCATCAGAGGGAGAGGATCCAGGCCACGGTCTCTGACTTGACTGGACCATTTTGGAAGGGAAAAAGATCAGCCAAGCACAGATACTTAATCTGGAGTAAATTGTACGTACAGATAATTTTTGTGCCAGTAACAGAGCACACACCCAGAAGGATGGCTGCGCTCCTCCATGCAGCACAGCTGTGGCCTGCTGAATGCTGTAAAGCTTAGCTGCCTCATATCTTCATTCCTTTTACAGGAAATGTATTTATTTATTTTAATCTCCTGTCTTTCATACTGTGTTTATAGGCAGTCAAATATTTTGAGTGAAAACTTCAGAGAAAAACCTAACCCTCTTTAAACGGAATAAATGTACAACCAGAAGCAAGTAAAACACAACAGGGGAAAAATAAAGGAACACTTGTACATCAGCACTATATTTAGATACTGCTTTACTAGGACTTTTACAGAAACTTGGAAGACGTGTTGTGTTGATGCTCGGTCCAGCCCTAAAAAGCTTCAAGCAATTTGACACAGCCCTGAAATAGAAGTTCTGACGTTTTAGACTGCAAGCTGCACAGAGCAGATACTGTTCAACAGCACAGTAACTGTTTTCTACAAAACCTCTGCATGCCGCTACGTTTCCTGAATTAATGCTTCACAATAATTTTCAGCAGCATTTTTAAACAAAAACTACACTGTCTGACAGACTCACACACTTTGATAGGTTTGAGATAACTGAAGAATTAGTGCGACAAGACAAGATTCCTGTCAGTATTATTACACTAGAAAGACAGAAATACTACTTGTAAGTTGCTTTGTGGGACTAGCATCTGCTGTGCCAAGCAGGGTGTCCACTTGCATAAAGTGGAAGGTCAGTTCCTATCCCAAGAGTAGGGTTTGGCCAGAATGGAAGGCAGACAAAAAAAACCCACAACCCCTTAAACTGGGATTTGTTTTACTTCTTCAGAGTGGTGCATGCCACAGTACAGATTTTATATAGTTCATAAAATGCAGCCACCCAGCACTGTGGGCACATATTTTACTACAAAAGCTGTATGTGGCAATGGAAATCCTCTTCAGAAGATCACTACCACAAAATAACAGCCACCATCTTCAAGAGGCTCCTTTTCTGTCCCAAATACTCGTTTCTCCTCCTAAAACCAAAAACATTAAAAATAGAAAAGAAGGAAGGTATCTTGGGAAGGTGAATTAAAAGGGCAGTACTGGTACAGAATATGGTGTTGAATTTTTGGGACTACACTGGTACCTCATAAATCCAAGTAATTAATGAAAATAAGACTTAGACCAAATATACCTGAGCAAATTTTAGCCTAGATCCTTGGCCAAGAAGCTTTCAATCAAAAAAGTGTAGACTATAAAAAAAAAAAAACAGGCGTTAAAGATGCCACAGAGAATGACATCAAGTACTAATGGAAGGAACAGTTCACACAAAAGAGATGACAAATATCCTCAGGCATTTTCTTCCTCTTAATAATCACAACCGTTTAAGTTGTTAGTTTCACATCAGTAACGCAGGGCTTGTGGACCAGAAGTGGCTAGACGCAAAAGGAGCTACAGGAAGTGAAGCATGCCTCTTCTATCCTAAAATAAAAATGGGCTGGAGCTCAGTACCAACCGATCATTTTATAAAGGGCAAGTTGCCTTTTAACAGCAGCCTAGTAGAGATGAAAAATGATGGAATAGCCTCATTTTTGTTTATGGGCTTGTTTTTAACAGATGGGAATGAGAGGAGAAGAGAAACAAAACAAGCATAACTCATTCCTTTTGCATATTACTCCTGAACATAACAGCCAAGAAAAAACTTGAAGTTTCATAAGCACCTGCACTGATGATCCATGTGTATTAATGAACCTTAACACAAAGCTTTCATGAAGCTGAAGGCTGAATTCAGTGAGCAAGGTGAGAGCTTCCTAGGTGAACCTTGTGCCCACCAATGACCTCTCAAAGTATAAAGTACTCAGTCGTCAGTTTTTATGTCAAGCACATGGGGTCTCTTGCCTCCCTGTCCCTCTTCAACAGGAGCATGAGGATCCACACTCTGTCCAACTCTCTTGCAAGATTAGGTACAGTTTCTCCTCTGCCTATGATTAGCATCTGATGTTGACCAGTGGGAGGGGAATAAGAAGGGGAAAAAAAGCACAGCTGACCCTTGCCAAAGGGTGGCAATATGACGGCCTGGATATCACCTAAACTGGATGTTATCCAAAGGACTTGGTTGCTCAACCTTAGTCACTACCACTATTCTCTACTAGTCACCACAGGACCTTACAACTGCCAGGTCCCTCTTCCAAAGCCTGGAAATTTAATCTCAGACTGAACCTGAAGTTAACTTGAAGTCACGCACACCAGCTGTTCTGCCTCAGAGGCACAAAGGGTCACAGGAGCAAAGGCAGTGAGAGACTCAGGACCTGAAGTGCTCATACAGGGGACTATATTAATAGAGTACCACAAAGTATTCCTGCTGCTGTTGTGTCTTACGAGGATTTGAGCCTAACATGCGAGCCTCCTTCCGTGGCTGCCTCCCTCCCGCAGGGAAGGATGAGCAGTGGCTGATAGGTCCCTAGTGAAGCGCAGCCACTATTCCTTTTCTGTAACTGCTTCTTGGAAACTAAGTTCCCCACGGGGCCTGGCAAAAAAACAAGGGTGAAATGCAAAATTTAGTAACAGCAGGATCTTCAGCACAGAAGTCTCGCAGTGCACAGACTTTTCTAAAGGCATTACTGGCTATCAGCCACTCTCAGAGGGGGCTCTTTACATAAGGCTGGCACTTCTCCCAGCAGAAGGTGTTGGGGGATGACACAGACACTAGGTAACAGAGACATAACAACCCAGCAGGCACTCACTATGGATGAACCCTCTTTGAGAATCAGGGAAAAATGGTTACTGCAACAGGGCGTCTTGTCAGGTGACAGTATTAACTCTACAGCTACCAGCAGTGTACCAAATGGTGCTTAACCCCCAGAGCACCCCATAAACACAGGGGCTTACGCCCCACTCCTCCTCTCCAGGGCAGGCAAATGGCACAAGTGGAACCAGTGTTTACTAGAGACCACCACACGTCTTGGCATCCCATGAACTAGTCTCACAAGGACATTATTGATTGATACTGCTTCCCACCAGGTTTACGTAAACAACCAGCAGATACTACTGGCACATGGGAGTGCAGGCAATCATGCTGTGCCTTAAACTGGGGAATGTGGAGAGATCTCCACTAGCAGGCATTAAGAAAGCTCGTGCATTCAAAAGACAGGTGTGTAAAACTCACCTCTCAGAAAAACTTAGAACGACCATATTGCAAAATGAGCTTCCCTCTGGTTATACAATTTCATAGTCAAACCCAGACTTGCCTTTCAGGCATATAAGCAGTCCAGAATTAACATGTCCTTCTCTCCCAGTAAAGGCATTTTCTTTCTAATCTGCCCTCTAGATAGGACAGGCTTGCCTCCCCGCATTGCTTCTCCCTGACCAGAATGTAAAGCAACTTCTTGCCTCGTATCCTCCAAGAATCTAAGACTTTTCTTGCTTAGCCCACAAGGTCTGCCAAGAAGCCAAGGCTGGAAAAATTTTTTGTATGTGAATATTCCTATTTCGCTGTCCCAAGCATTTTCATAAAACAAGAGGAATGCTACACCCTATAGCTGTACAGGTGTCAGTATACCTGGCCTGCAACACAGCAGGTTGCACGATGCAGCTTGATAAGAAATTCTGAAGAGGACATACCCAGTAAAGATTCTCACCTCCTCCAAATTCTGTTAATAATTCACTTTCCTACTGAATGCTGTCCATACATTACTGAGATCCTAAGAATGCAACAGTGTAGGTCGTGTAGACAGCACTCCGCATCTGGAGCCCTGCAAACAATGGGAGGCCAAGGCTGCATCATGTGCCAGGAAGCTTTAGGCACCATGCAATCAGCTCAGCTAGTTTTGTGGTTTAGTGCCTAGCCTCAAAACACCATGTTCCCATTTTGAACCTACCAAAACCAGCTCAACTAATAGTCTCAAATGCTCTGTATAAAATATATACTTAAGGGAAGCAAGTGGGAAGGGGGAGGGGAAGAAGCCATGAATAAAAGCCTTTATGTTTTATGTCAGGAGTTACTCCCCATCTAGTTGTTGGGTATTTTAAAACTCTCCCTCTCCACTGCCCATGGTTATTGAGTTTGATGTAAGGGAAGGAGGGAACCGCCTTGGACAAGCCCCTCCTTCTTAGTTTCTTTAAATGGTAACAGGTTCCCATTTAGTTTCACCATGTGTAACTGAAAACTAGCATAAAGCACTACTACAGCTACTTATTTTATATACTGAATTACTTACAACACAACAACAGGTCTAGTGAAACCCATTTCCCTGTCCCTAGTGCTAGTCTTTCCCTCTGTTCTCATGCCGGATACAAGAAGTATTATACACAATGGCATCCAATGCCAAGAACTCTTCCATTCTTTGAATAGCAGAGCCCATGAGAGTGATCCTACAAAGCAAGGCTCTCAATCAGGGATGAAAAGACCTTGCACATGGAAAAAGAAGAGGTATTTCTTGCGATGTCATTACTTGCAAGAAATGGAGCACAGACATCTTGCAGTACTGTCCAGAAGAAACGGAAGAAAAGATTGAAGAAAAGGCTTGAAATAGAAGTTATAAAAACAAGCAGTTGCTTTAAACAGAAACCTATCAAACAACTTTTTTCTGCACAAACAATTGTAGTAATTTCTGAATGCTCCTTCAGTATTCCATCCAACGTGTCAGGAATTCCTAGCTACAGAGATTTTTACTGCATTAGAGAAATTGAAACCTTTTTCCTCCTTAGATGGAGAACACATCTAATGTCATCTGCGTAATAGATTATATACACATGTGAGTTAATGCCTCTCCTGGCAGTAGTTAATGGATGATCCTGGTAACATAAGAATTATAACAAAATTCTACCACAAAGGATAAAACTAACTTACAGGGAAATAACTTTGAACCAAGTGAGATAGAGATACAAATTAGGAGGACTAAAGCTTAACTTAGGTAAGCTCCTCTCTGCAGGGGCAGAACAAAAATTTAAACTGAAGAGAAAAAGAAGAGTAGAAGAGCTGGTGACAGAGAATCCAGTCCAAAGAGACGAGATGGCAAAGAGAAGGTAGCTTCTCCGAGAATGACAGCTGGAGAAAGGAAGTCCTGGCATGCAGGAAATCCAAAGCAGAAAGCACTTTCCACGCCTCCAGGACTGCTGGAAATTAGGAGTATTCCAGTAATTTAAATTCAATTGCTTATAACATTACAGCTCTCTGAATGCAATCAGACTGCTCTGGAAACTGGCAAAACCTATCACTACTTTCAGTATCACTTGGGCAGTTCATTATTCATAAGAAGTGGCACAATGAACTTGTACTACTCTGTGTCTTGCATATCTACAAAGTCTGACATAAAAAAACCCAACAGTCAGTGATTCACAGCAATCACTGGAAAAGCATCTAGGAAACTCTTTTGCAAGGTTTGACAGCGTGGCACCATGGTTACTAAAATAATACAAGGCACAAAATCCTGCTGTATGTCTAATCCCTTTGTGTTTAACTATCTGGGACAGCAATTCCTTTCATGTAATAGGGATGAGCCCCCAGTATTTTAGAAATGTGGCTGTTTGTCCAATGTCCACAATTTCTGTTACTTTTATCTTTCCAAAATGTACAGCTGTGCTAAATTTATTACTTTATTTATTAGTACCAGGACACATGACAGAATGACAACAACTAAGGAGATCAGGGTATTTTGTTCAGCAAGTGAACAGTCAGACTTCAGGAAGAACCAGATTAGTGTCCAGCTATGCCTTGACTTCCTCCATTTTTAAATGGAGATATCTACTTACATGTGGAACTTTAAAGTTAAAAAAAAGAAAAATATTTGGAGACATTTGGGCAAAAGTCAGTTATTACAGGTAACGTTAACCCAACTTTTCCTAGGCTAGCCACTTGCCAGAAAGTACATACACAACAAATCAATTTTCATAGCACGGAGGGTTTGGTAAGTGAATTGGAATAGTTTACATAGCTAAGGACCAAATTATTCAACTGCAACAAGGGGAAATTCCAAGCATCATTCAAGAATAGCTTTCTGAGACAAGGAAAATTATACACCTTTAAGTTACTATAGAAACAAACAAAACAGACCGCCACACACAACAGCAGAAGTTCAGAATTACATAAATCCAAGACCCTCAAAGCCTTACGTATATCCTCATCATCACCAAGCTGCAATGCAGTATTTTGCAATCAAGTTCTTATGGATGCCATGCTTTACTCCTCTTTTACCTTCCTGCTACCAACTCTTTAATCAAAGCTTCTGCAAGGGCATGGAGAATAACTACATCAGTCACAAATTCATAATATTTATAGTTTTTACCCTTATGCACTCCCTTCAGCTGTGATTTCATGGATGCTAATACTAACAGCCAGTCTTCAGACTAGCTTATACAGTAATTGACTTGGCATCTTCTTGAACACTTACGCATTATTATTTTGAGAGCTTACAGGTAGGAAGGCATTGTATGAGAGCATCCCTCTCTCACACATCCTCCGCTTCTCTTGAAATCATGCTCCAGAATACATCATCACATCCACTGTCAAGGTACTGCAACATGAGAAAGCTTAAAAAAGACAAAGATTAAGCCAGCTCCTGTATATATTCCACCACTATTCCTCTCACACACACAGGCCGTATAAAGACAATTTGAAGTCTCACTTTCTACACTGAACTGCAATCTGCTATGCATGCTTTTACAGAATAACTTTTCAATAATTAAATAAAAATAAATCTGTAGGATGATGCTTTTTGACCTCCAGCTGCTGGTTCAGCCTGAGTAGTTTCCACAGCTCCAGGAGCTCTGTATTTGCAGTGGGCAGGCAGCTGGGTCACTGCCATACCTCAGCAGTGCACAAATATAGCTTCAGCCACTTGACACCAATTTCTATTTTTTTGTTGTTGTTGTTTTCTCCAATCAGTCATCCCCTTTAAGTCAAATTCTGGGTTTTCCTGTTGTTAAGAACTGGGATTCACTGCTTCAGCCTGGCTTCCTCTAGGACACATGGGCAGGAGAGATAAGCCCTCCCTTTCAGTCAGTGCTGACCACAGATAAGCACAGGGGCTTTATTATTTTCCACCTGGTCTCTACCAGCAGAACACAAGCAAGGATAAACTGAAAACTTGACAGGTTGAGGAGTGGACAAAGCAAATGCTTCTTCAGCAAGTCTCAGCTTACTAACAAGGTTTAAGCAACAGGGCACGTTATTTTAGGCTCAGGAAGTAACCAAATATTATAGTTCCGCAGGAAAGAAAATGAGTTCTCCTCCCTAGCAAAACTGAGGGCAAATAGCTGATGTGCATAACCATTCTTTGGAGATCAACACGTACTGGCAAAGCTTTTTAAACCAGCCTTTAGCCACATTAATTCCCTTTAACGCAAAGGAATTTGAGGACCACAGTCTAACAGATGAGGAAGCTTTGCCGTCTCATCCTTTGCTGGGAGGCATAGGTAGCAACACTTGAAAGTATCAAAGAGGGGACTGAGCAAAAAAAGAAGAGGGGGAGTATTTAAAAACATACTGTAGTTCTAATGCTTCAACAAATGCCAGGAAATTCCAAAGTCCTGCCTCTTACTTTGTCCCAAAATACAATGGTATGACTTAAGACGGGTGTGTGAAAAGTTTTTTGGTGCACCTTAACTGTGTATGCTGTTGCCCACAGGCAGAGACACTGTACTCCAAACAGCACAGCAGCCTTGATTTCTTATCACCTTAAGCTATATTGGAATAGATGTGCTTTTTAATTTTTTTTTGTTTAATATCTTGTATCTGTGTCACCCTGCAGATCTTGCTAGAGAAAAGCTTGTCTCCTGGAATAAAAAAAGACAGCATTTTGAGGCATACACAAGCAGATTAACTGAATTCCTAAACCCATTTCAGCAACTGTGCTTCTCATTTATGCTCATGTGCTGCATTCTCCAATACTTTTAAGTCTGTTGCCACATTCCTAAAGACAGCTATCAGCATGGCAATTGCCATTATAAAACTGAAGTTCCATCTTTAGACTTAAGATGAAATAAAGTCTCAGAAATGAGATACAAGAAAACAAGTCTGTACTATTAAACATTTGGAAATTCTTAGTCAAACAGCTGAGACAATGTTTCCACACTGGAAGAATGTGCCCTGTTCATCAAAATGCTGCCTAGTACTTCATGCAGATTTTCTCTATGCTGCCACTTCCAAGCCGGTTTCTCCTGTTAAATTGAATCCTATGTGGATGCTTGTCAGCACCGATCTTCAGCAGAGAGTCTGCATTTCATAGACATTTCTAAACTCAACTCCAGAGGTGATCCCTACACATAACACACTGAAATATTTACCGTGGGCTTAAAAATTTATAGATCTAGTCTTTCCCTTAGAGACGGTTTTGATTTTTTCCCAATTAAAAGTTTGAGTTATTTGTGGGCCAGGACAAAGAAATACGTAAGAAATTGTTGTTAAAAAAAAAAAAAAAAAGATTCTTGTAATTCATTTGAGCAAATTCTTTCTACTGAAGCCAGTGGGACTATATGTCAGAACATATGGTTAGAAGAAACACTAAGAACACTAGCAGAAACACTAAAAAGTCAAATACTCAAATGCTTTGGAGCATGTGCTCCTTATGAGACAAAAAAGTAATCTGCAAAATAATCCAATTTAAAACGCAACAAAAATCCTCCAGAAACACAAACACACAAAGCAAGATGCTCTCAGTATGTACAAGCAGGCACAGCCAGCACCTGCAGATCATTTGACCTATTTTGATTCTTTATAATATTTCTGTAAAATAAAGCACTTAGATAAGCAAATCCAAATATTTTGTTTAATCAATGCCCTCCAACAGTGTGCTACGAGACTGCCTGTCAACGTAGAAAAATATACAGTATTTTATTTAACTTAAAATGAAGAAACACTCGTAATTAAAATAAGCAGGGAAGTACCCTTCAGTGAGGAAATGGAGTAACCCTGGGGCAAGTCATTGAAAACTGGTTTAGATTTGACAAGCTACACAGTAAGCTCAGGGACTATACAAGCAGTACACTCTGTGCAGCATACACAGATAAGGAAGACCACACTGCACATACATCAATGGGTAATCTACACCATGCAATTAAATATTTAGGGAAATTAGGGCCTGCATGAAGCTCTGCAGGAGCCCTCGCCTCCTAAAAGAGGCTCTGGAAGAGAAGGTATACATTAGCCTTTGCACAGACTCTGCCCTAAGTAAGGATAACTTTCACCATCATGACAACATTTGAGTGAGTAGTTGCAGCAGAGGAAGATGCGATGCTCCAGGTGACAAAACCACTTCACACTTAGCAAGTAGGCAAAAGTTACACAGTCCCAAAGACTTACAGGGTCGGGGGTCTTATGCTGACTAAACAAACAAATTTACATTATATGCATACAGACAATAGTGGATGCCAAAACATCAGCATGTCAATGAATCATATATATCTTTTCTTGAAACAACAGTTTCAAAGAAACTCACGCTTTAGGCACCGCAGAGAAGTGAGGAGAAAAGGCCTTAGTGCTGAAACACACACACAAAAAAAAAATCTGCCCATTGTGATGCAAAAAAAGAAGAAAAAAATTTAACACACTCTGTAAGACATTTAAAACATTTGATAATGCCTGCATGGCAAACCATAACATCAGAACTACATATTCTTTTAGCATATGTAAGGGAGTGTGTCTGTCTTGCTTTTAGAACATTATAAAACCAGATTTCCTAGAGAAAGAGCCTCTCAACATTGCTACAGTAGAGCAAGTAAAACCAGACTGCAACAGCTACCCGAAAGAACACAGATTAAGGACATAATGTATGCACAAAAATAGTGTCAGCCACCAACTTGTACATGCATTTGCCTGCAATTATAGCTTATTATGGCTGCAGCCATAACACAGTTATTCAACAATTTCTGAAGACATTAGCCTCCTGGAGAGTATGAAGTAATTTTCCACCACCAGAAGAAGCAGCTGCCTGAGCATTACTGCAGTGATAAAAACCTCTTTCCCTCCACATCACCTTACAGTGACAGCAGGGGCATTGAGCTAAAGGGACAATGGACAAGCCACGAGTCTGTTTAAGTAGACATCTATGGAGTGGGAAGGTGGCAGAGAGGTGGTTCTGAAAAGAATTACCCCAGCGGCAACGCAGACCAGAACGGATGGATGCCAGTTCAAATGAAGAATCCTGCCTGATGATAGATAGGTCCACACATATTCACAGATTTCAAATCATCACAGGAAAAAAGTGGCAACATTACATGCTTTATATTCTGCTTCTCTGACCCATGGAATTATGAAATTATGTAGATATTTCTACAGCCTTAGTTCTGACCAGAGCAGCTCTGCATTCACAAGAGGAGTGCACACAAAGGCAGGAAGGAGCAGCTCCTGGCAGGAGAGGTCCCAGCGTGCCAGGCCAGTTGGTTAGCGCTGTGGGAACATCACTCCACTGTACCAGCACAAGGAGTCTGGCCGCTTGCTCAGAGACAAATCATGTTACCAGGGCGTTCCCACAGTCAATTCATTTATTAAATCACCCTTGTCTCATACCAGTTTTCAGATTCAGTATGAAGCCTGACCTTGATTAAGCTGTAAGATTGGACTGGCAAAGAAATGCTACAGAAAAGTACACCAGAAGAGGTAAATCTTCCACCGAGCTATTCCATTAATTTTCATTTATAAATCCAGCTTTGCAGATAAAAGAGGACACAGTCTTCTGTGAAAAGGGTACCCCTAATTAACCATCATCATAAGGGAAGATATTGATTCAGTTGCAACAATTCAGCTCTAAAACATTCTGAAATCAGACTTAAATAAGCAGTGTCGTACTCTGCAGACCAACTTCTTTTGAGCAAAAAGGAGTTAATTTCTGTTATGTTCACATGTACAAATCAACACGAGACACGAACAGGATTTCGGAGCTGGTATTACAAGGCTTTTCTAAATCACCAAGTTTCACACAGACAATGCTTCAAATATGCCAGGCAGAGCTTTGAAGAACCTTCTTTTTCAGGATTTCATAGGTGTACATGACACATTTAGATTTTTGAGGTTACAGTATGTTCTCAGATACTTCAACTCATGCAGGAAAAAAAAAATACTCCCCAAAAAAATTTATTGGCACTTTCTGGCCAGTATTTCAGCTGTTTAAGAATCAGGAATGTAAAGTGTGCTGGTGCTTGAACTCTGGGTGTGGTTACCACTAAAGTGAAGGAGAGAAACAAGCTAATGCAAGAACCACCTCATGTTTTGCCAGGGAGATAGAAACAAAACTAAATAAAAACCAGAAAATTGTGGTAACAAATACTAAGTGTCATCTTGAGTAGCACTGACTTAAGACGTGCCAAAGTTACTGAATTGACTGTGCACCTGAGCACAGCCAGCCATCATTCTGTTCCTGTTGATTACTAATTTCTTGGCAGATGATGCATGAAGCTAATCAGCAAAAACAAACACAATAAATGAAAATTTTAGTTTTGTTTCATCTTCAGAGCTTTCAACGTCTGTCCAAGCAGTAACTGTTGGAAGCTTTATAAATCCAAACGATATGCATGAAATACAGTGATGGTTTTCTTCTTAAAACACAAACAGAAAATTCTCTGTCACACTTTACGCTATCCTTACCGTGCTCCTTTGTAACTGGAGATAGCACAGTCTCTGCAGTACCTAAACACAAGGACTATAGACAGAAAGTCTTTCTATTATCTTTACCCCAGCCTTTACACAAAGAACTTCTTTGCATCCCTATCACAATCAAAAATAGTATTCCGTCTTCCATACTCCTCTCTACTTCTTCTCACCACCTTCCAGCCATCCCTATCTAAACACATACAGAAGAACAAAGTTTGCCTGTACACTTTAATTTACAACAGATTCAAAACTGATCCAAGTGGCTGTTAATCAGAGCTGAACTTGCAGCCTCCAAGACATTTTCTGTCTAGGAAGAAACCAACTTTCTTGTGTAGAAGAACTCAGCGTCGTTGTTCAGAATGTGTAATTAAAAATACATGTATTTCTAGGGTAGGTTTCTTATGAAAGGCTCAGAAATACCTTCGCTAATCCCTTTGAAAGTGATGAATATTTACAAGTCACAGATTACCACTGAGACAATGCACAGAACTTTTGAAAAGCAAACCAGACCCCCAAATCCTCCCCTTAAAAAAGAAATCTCTTGTTCCAGACATACACAACAACCTTGACAAAGGCACTTGTACTCTAAAATCATTCTACAGCTCTTTCACAAACAGATCTGTGTAGCTGGCAGAGGAAATCCCATCTTGCTACACTGGGCAGAAAAGGGCTGAAGATCCAAAGGCTCCATAGTGTGTATGTGATGGGAGGAATCTTCCTGTTGTTCCTCGCTGCAGCAGATAAAAATTCAGGAATTTCCCCCAGACCGGAGGAAAACAGCACCAGAGTGTTCATTCCCCTCAATTCCCCTCCCCAGCACCTGTAGCAGAGCATGAGTTTCTAAAGCACTGCTGAGCCGTCAGCTGCACCCACGACGCAAGCAAACAGACATCTTTTGTGCCTCTCTCATTTGGCAGCTGCAGGGGAGAGACGTGGGGGCTGGGAGAAGGGTGTTCTCCCCTAACACACTCAGGGGAGAGCATCATCAAGCATGGAAAAAAGGACTCAAGAAAATGGGGGGGATGCAACAGAACAAGCACACAGATGCCCATGTATTAACTTCCTCTCCTTCCTTTCAGCTTGTAGTTATTTATTATGAAGGCTAATTTTTAATGTTGGAGGAAATCCAAGCCCACCTAAGGCTGGAGAATTTAACAAGAGAAAAAGCAAAGCACAGCACAACCTTGCCTGCCTGCAGCCTTTCTGGGATAAGGAGAAGAGAAAAGCCTGTCTGACAAAGCATCTTAGTCAGCCACAGTAACCCACAGCTTCCACCAGCCAGCCTTTGGCAAGATCCAGGTGACTAACAACTGGAACAAACCAAAAGTGCCATCGAGCAGTATGCGAGCGCTGGCATGCTGCCAGGGGATCTCAGTCCTGCCCCACAGCCAGGCAGCCAGCACACAGATACCATAATGGGGCATACAACAAGCTCCCATACCACAGGCAACAGGTGGATCAGAACAAGTGTCAAGTTTAAAAAGTCACAGAAGGGGAGCAGCAGCTGAACAGGTGAAAGCTCTCAGCAGACCCCACCTGGAACTGAATGCAGCAAGTCAGGAGGGCAGTGGCAGCAGCAAGTGAAACTAAGCAGCAGGAAAAGCTACAGTTTTCCGCAGAGCCAAGTCCTCCAAATTCAGTCCTTAAAACATAAGGAAAAGTGGTAAGCAAAACTAGCATAGTAACCATGGGAGGGACAATAGGAAAAAATCAATATAACATGCTTAGATAACATTTACCACATTTAGTGCCAACACACTAAACCTGTGTTCCCTTTTTGAAATTTTTCTGCACCTTCCCCTAGTTCCCTGTGTTCCTCTAACTAAACACTCACTATCCCTCTAAAACTCAAGAAAGCAGTGAAACTCAAATATAGACATACCACACTCCTCTCAGGCATTGGCCCATCCTGCAATTTTCAAGCTAAGTACGGAGTTATACTCTACACAAGTCAGTTAATTACCACCAGCTCAGCTTTGACAGCACCTTCTGGTTTTTAATGCTGTCAGCTGGTCTATCAGCTGTTTTCTGCATGTCCCCTTGCAAACTTAAGAGGCAGTCCAGGCAGCAGAGGTTTGAGCTCTAAACTCTTGGATTAACAGGGGTTAAATAGGGCAAATACATAAGCAGCAGCACCCTGAGGAAGTTAAGAATGGAAGCAGAGCTGAATAGAGGCCAGAGTGCAAGAGCCATCCAATCGGTATTTCTCAAACTCTTACAATGTTTACAAACCTACAAGTAATGGCTGAAATAGGCTGAAACTCCCTAAAAATAGACAGGTAAATTGGTCTAAGACTGACTTAATTACAGTTAAATAAACCCTGCTATAGATCCGTACACCACCAACAGAAGTCATAAGAAAAAAGTAAATAAAGAGGCAAGTCATTCAATTTTTCACCTACCCTTCTCGTATCACTTCTTATGTCTAAGTCACTGCCGCATTCCATAGAACTACCAACCACTGAGCAGCTCACGCACACAGGCACGAGACCACTTCTTCCATTAACACAGGCTCCACTTTGAAACAAAAGGTTCAAAATACTAATCCATATAATTTATTTTCACCCTCTAGCTATTACAGAGGAGATACTATACAGCCGCTGGGGCTCCCTTATCCATACAAATTTAAAGAAGAAAAAAAAAAAAAAAAACACAACCATGCCCAGCATCCTCCAGGAAAGGCATCCAAACCAAAGTTAACTGGAAAAGCAAACACAGCCAAGGCTCTGTAGCACTGCTGACCGTTCCTAATGAAGAAAGCTGCCATGGGGCGGAGTTCAGACACACCCACGGGCAGTTCTGGCACAGATTTGGTCTCCCTTTGCATTAAGTAAAGTTCAAACCAATTTACAAAGGAAATCATCACCTTCATCTTCCATGAGAAGATGACAGAAGTACAAAGAGGCAAAGCACATTCCCCCTCAACAGTCCCACTTTCTTCCACCATACCTGCCATACTAAAGGGATCCCAAGCAATTCAGGCTTTCTTGTATTACCGTGCAACAGGACTCCGCAGCCAGAAGACAAATTGCCTTTTACAGTTCCTTGTAAGATGATCAGCAGACGGGAGCTGAGGAAGGTTGCATTGGAACATGCTTTAGAAGAACCTTGTTCACCAGTTCTAGGTAAGCAGGCTTCACTGCTCCAACAGCTACTCATCTAGTTTTGTGGTAACCTTGAGCCTTCAACCTTGCCAACCAGCAATGCAATGCCTCCTAAAATATGCCACAGAGAGGCTTTTGTTGTGTCCATCATAACTCTTTCTGTCCTCTCCCCCGCAAACAGTAACTCTGCTGCTGTGCAACAAAACTGTGAATCTCCCATCCTCTTTTACTTAGTAGCAATGAATGAGTAGGGCCCAGAGGCAGCAAAGTGAGAAGAGCAGTCTGAGGCAAAACAGCTCCTGCTGAGCAGTCCCTAACTGCTCTAAATGGCTGTCTCCCTATGCAGATACAGCTAATGCAGTCATCTCTCCTCCACCCCTTCTGCTCTCAAATGACTGAACGATAATACAGAAGCAATGCTCCTTTCTCGCAGCCAGAGAAAACTGAGGGCCTCAGCAACCTATAAACAATATGTGAATATAAATGACATCCCATCCAAAACTCACACTGTAGTCAAGGTAAGACAAATGGTTCCAAACCTTCTTTTCAAAACGAAACCAAACCAAACCAAACAACAAAAGCAACACTGGATAAACCATAGCTCCCCTACTTTCAGGCCTTCCTCTCCCTACCAGGAGTTCAAGATGATCCCCTGGTAACCTCAGAGAATAGCAGCTCCTTCTCCTTGACAAGCCACTAGATGCTTTTTGGGGCCGCCCCCTGAAAGCAGGGGTTCCTTTATTTAGTTTCTTCCCTCCCTTTCCCACCAGTTATTTTTGAGGGATTATGTTTCCTGTTTTCACCGCTCTGTCTCCATTTGTCATTCAGCATGGCCATTAAAGTAAGAGGGAAGCACAGGGGTGCAGACCAACACAAAGCAAACCTTTATGGTTCAGCAAGCAAGGGATTAAATGTCACCTCTTCCCCTCCCCCCCCATCAACCTCACCTCCCTCTCGCACACCCTCCAAGATGTTATGTAAATACGGTTTACCCTCCAGCATATACCCAGATTCTGACAGCTTTGACAGGTCAGACATTTCAGGATGGATCAAACAGGCAACCTATTCATCCTGGTTCATGACAGCTACTTACCCTCCCTCTGGCCGGTCCAGTCTGGATCATGAACAACTTGTTCTGGAAAACCCCTGCCTATATCTTGTACCTAGAAACGGTACCACAACAGTTTTTAGAGTTGAAAGCAGAGCAATATAACCCAGATACTCTTTCTTGGTATGCTGTTGATTTGCAGACATTATCTCCCCACCACCTCAGTAACGGGTGTCCAATTTTCAGAAAAATGCAGTCAGAAAAAAAAGGAAGAAAAATAAAAGTCCTGGCAACAATTTAGAAGGATGTAATCCACGGAAGTCCTGCCCTTTCCCTAAACCTTTGCTTATACATTCCCTGGCAGCAGTCTCACAAACCTTCTTGATGAAGGTTGTACTTACTGAGTAACTCAAATGCAGTATAGTTGCTAGAACTATACAGCTACTCAGTACAGTTGCAGCTCTTCTACAAATTATTATTAGAAGTACAGTGACCCTTGGGAGGAATAAACACCTGGGGTATCAAAGGTAACGTGCGTAACACAGCAACTGGCTTTGAGTAGAAAAAGGACAGTTTTACTGTTTTAACACCCTTTCAGGTATCTCAAGCTATTTGCTCTCCCTTCATACATTCTTCTTTACTATAGCGTGACTCCCATCAGTCACCTGAGACTCGCAAACAAACATGCTATCTATGAAGTGGAGCAGAAGTGGAGCTAGAAGCACCCGCGCCAAGTCTGTTAACCCCCTCCAACAGTCCACAGGCACCTATTCACATGATGCACAGCTTCCCCAAGGCTGCTGCTACAGTTGCAACCTTCCCCCCCTCTTCCTCCCAGCCACATGGCAGGGCTGCCCCAAAGGTGACGATGCATCGTAGTAGCAGCAGATGATGGCGAGTCGATGGAGGGAAAGGAAAGACTAAAAAGCAAAATGTTGAGACAGGGACACAAAGACTCAAAATAAAATGCATTTGGTTTTTTGAAGACTGCTGAGGGTATGGCTCAATTATATGGCTAAGCTACTCCAATAAGCAAGTGTGGGTTCATGCAGCAACAAATCATACACAAAGGATTCTTACATAGGCATCAGAAAGAAATTAGTTTAATTAGGCTCAGGATAGAGAGATCAACACCAAAGAGGAAACTAATCACATGTGAAACTGAGCCATGGATGGCAGGTACAGACAGGAGATCAGGAAAGACTGGAATGGTAAGGGGCACTAAGGGAGAAAAACGTCACAATCAAAAATTCTGTCAACAAGGAGAGAAGTCAGCATCTGAGATGACCACAGACACTTCTGAGGAAGATACATTTCTGCTCCCAGGTGCAGGGCAGAAGTAACCTGAACTTCACGGGACTGCAAAAATGAACATCTCAGTGGTCAAGAACAAAAGCAACTAAAATTGTAGAAAAGGATCAGGAGACAGACTAGGCTCAATATCTGACAGCTCAGATTGCACAGCTGGGCAAAAGGGAGAATAACCCTCAAGATAAAAGCAACTTCACAACGCAGAAATCAAGTTCTCCCTTCCATTGCATTAGGAAGGGCAGGAATCCTACCAACACTATCTCAAAATAGGAGTCTAGTTCTCTCTAATAAACTGTGCAACTGTGGAAGTCTAGCACACCAATGCCTGTGCATCAGAGCATGCTCTGATGATTAAAAGCCTATGATGAGCCACAGGTTGTGCATATACAGGAGGGCTTAACACTGCAGGGTTATACACAAGAAAGTCAAGAGAGCTGTGTAGGCACCATTCCACTCAGATGGTATATTCCCTGAGGGCTGGGTATTTTTTTACCTTTGAACAGTACCGCCTCATTTCTTGATATTAGTGTAAACAGACTCACTACAAAGACCGGTTTAGGGAGCTGCTGATTCAGAGCATTAGCAACTTAAGATTTTTAAGTTCTCCTTAAGAGGTAGAACAAGCAGACGGACCAGTAAAGGAGCTTTGGAAGCAATAGTAATAGAAAAAAAAGAAAAAACCCACCCAAATAAGTACTATGAGTATAAATAGACCACTGGACAGTGAAGACCTGTGCAAAGCCGCTGCAAGTAAGATACTTAAAGTTTGTAGGCTTTGCTGGTATACCACAGATACAATACCTTTGTGTTCCTTTGCTGAGTAAGCACACCAGCTTCTCTTACTGGTCTTAGAAGAGAATGTTAACGAGACCTACCTGGAAGGCTTTAAAATTTAGGGGGAGTACTGTTCTGGCAGGAACTTACTGGTTAATAAGTCTATCTGAAACACCAATGACCTTTACTGTAAATGCACCTTTCCCAGCAGTTAGAAAACAAATAACACACACACACACAAAAAACCAAACCAAAACCCAAACCAAACATCAACCCACCCCCAAAAAAACCACCAACATAGAGATCTGCCTTTGGAGAAATGTAAATAAGAAAAGCTGGTTGGTCTAGAAGTCAATCTTGTAGCACAGGAAAACTGGAATTTTTTTAATTCCTGTCTCTCTTATTGTTGCCAGCTAAAGGCTAGGTTGATTTCTTAAGCAAACTCAGGGGGATAATAGACTGGACTTCCCTGAAATATTCTCCTGCCACATAATTTCTGTATTGCAAAGTATCATTCAATTAACAAAGTTATGGGCAAAAGAAGTGTTGCTTTGCACTGTGGTAAGTGAACAAAAGTCAAACCCCTGGATTCTACTGTGCTAGGTGCCATAGAAATGTTTGGCAAGTAAGAAGACAGAAGAGCTTCCTAGTAAGGAGTCTCGTAATGAGACAAACTATAGCTTCAGTCCATTTACATGCATTAGTAATTAAAAAAATAGCTGTTTCGTTTGTTACATAAAAGAAGCTGTGGTCACCAGTATGGTTCTTCATCATTCAAGTAACCCAAGAATAAGCCAACAAAAAGGGACTAATAATGGAAAGAGAAGATGGTTATGTGGATTTAACTAGCTTTTCCCTTTAGGCCCGATCCACTGCAGGGCTCTAGAAGAACTGGTGAAAACAGCAAAGGTTAAACCATACTTGTCTAACCACCACAGAGAGAGATGAGCCAGGATAAAGCTTATTTAGCATTGATCTTACCACATCACTTCACAGATGAGATCTATGTAGTAGAGACTGTCTTAGAGGTTAAGTTCTAGAACTAAGAACAAAAGTTCAGGATTGAAATCCCAAAACTATGATTTGTAGATGACCTTGGACACTTTATTTGGAATTATCAGATTTCCCTGGATGAACAGGCTATTGATAGTTGAACTTATCCATGTTTCTGAAACACCTGCAGATCCCAAAAGCAGACAAGCCTATATCATTACAATAGTGCATGAGAAGATTTGGAATGAAAAATCCAGTTTTAATATGTGTATCCTTCCTCTTTTGTGCAGAAAATACTAGACTGAGTTTTTTCCCCCCTCGCTCCCTAGACAGATACAAGATCCTTACATGCATTTTTAAGACAACTTCCAAAACACTACTTTGCAACATTAGAATGATAATTTATCCCCTTAAAAGTAAATAACTGACCCTACTCACAAGTTTCACACAGACTTTACTATAATTACAACTATATTTCAATATACTTAAAACAAAACCCAAGATTTTTCAAAGACAGGACTCCCAACATCTTAAACACTATTCCTTTCTGCAGGCTTGCCTCTCTGAAAAACATTCACCCACCCAATTTTTGCTTTATCAGGAACCTGCTACATTCCAAAGGGCTGTGCTCAAGGTTGTAATGTTATTTTCCAGGCATTTTGCTGACTATTTCACTGCCAAATAAGGCCCTTTGCAGGATGCACTTGTTTGCAAGAGCTCAAAACCTGAGACATTACAACAGGGCTGCACAGTATGCTGACGGGAAGAAGCAGACTGCTGTTTACTTCAATCAAAGGGAAAAAGTGTGTCACTTTGTGTATTTTTAAAACCAAGAATTAATAATTGACATTTGCCTGCTGACAGTCCTTTGATCCCAAAGCAAAACAAGCTAAAGGGATACATTCAGTAGCACAGCTGCCCCTGGGGTGAGCCACTAGACAACTGCATACTCTGTAAGGTGGAGAAGAACAGGAAGAAGAACATGAATTTGCCCTTGTAACAGGGAAATAACTTCTTCTGAGCCTTCTTCTGAGCAACTAGGCTTTGAGTATTATCTGAGAGACCCAGTTGTAGACAGCACGATGGTAAACAGCTTAAGTGGTTTGCTACTTCTAGTTTTCCCCTATAAATAGCAACCCCTCCCCACTGCCTACAGCACTTCCTGACATCTCCCAGACACACTTGGTATGCATACACAGATCTAACAGAATTTGACAGCAGCAGGTTTCATTTGGAACCATCTTCAAGGACATATTAAACGATGCAGTTAAATCCACTTAAATACCCGATAGAGTATCAGAATAAACCTGTTAAAAGGATTATTCTGCATAGTAGTTGATTTCTACAACAGTTGTATTTGTTGCAAAAGCCCTTTAAATGAATACAAGATAAGGAAATCACCTTGGGGCTCAGGGCTGGTAGAGCACGTAGATAAGATTCGTGGACCTAAGAGAAGAAACCAGCTATTTTAAAAAGGGGTTTGGCAGAAGACAACCAGACCCATCTCTGTTGAGTTGTTCAAACTGCCTCAGATATTAATCCTATTTCAGGAATATAGGGAGTGCTCTGGGCACAATGAGTCAGTAGGGTGGGGCATTTTTTTCCATGTTTGTGGACTGAACAGGAACAGAAAGAGCAAAAGAATCTGGAAGCCAGAAATCTAGCACCTGGCTGCTATACAGGCAGG
Source organism: Rissa tridactyla (assembly GCF_028500815.1). Classification (NCBI taxonomy): domain Eukaryota; kingdom Metazoa; phylum Chordata; class Aves; order Charadriiformes; family Laridae; genus Rissa; species Rissa tridactyla. The sequence continues at coordinate 11,688,081 of NC_071478.1, forward strand.
AATTCGGCAGGGTTAAGTCAGAAGAGCTCACAAATCTGTGCAGAGACAGCACTCACAGGTAAAAATAGAAGTCTTATCTGGGAGTCAAGTAAACATCCTAAATAAAATTGAAAAGAGAAACTGTAAAGATGTTTCAATGCTGTAAGCTACATATATTTTCTCTTGATGACCCTTGCCCCCTCCTTGTTCTAGACTAAGCTTTCTAAGCAGATCACGCTATTTGACATGTTGCACTATTAGGCCAGGACAACGACATTTTATATTTCAAATGCAAACGAGTGTAAGAAGGCCTAGCAATTACCTCTAAAACGCCCCTCCACAAAAACACTCATCAAGGGAAAATATTCACATACTATGTAGTTATAAGATGTAATATTGCAGATGTCTCATTAGAGTAATCACATCATAAAAAATAATATGAAATCTTAGCCCATGAACACTCGCACATACACTCCTAAAACCAAATGCAAGTTACTTAAGGTGATCTACTCTCCCCTAAAAGCTGTGCTGACCTGACGGCCATACGGTCCTCCTTCCAGATGATTTATGACCTAAACAATCTTTTAGCAGAAGCTAGAGACCTTTTTTTAGTCTTCATAAAAAGGAATAATTGTATTTTCTTTTCCATTTTCTCCTGGCCATAAACAGTCAGTGTATTTGCTGATGTAATAATTAAAAACATGAAGTACTTACATAGGCAACTGAAAGGGGAGTCAGTCACATGGACTAGGATGTCATCTGGTCTGTCTTGCAAACAATACTGACTGTAAATATATCTTTTTCCCCATTTTCAGTCCTAGCATTCTACTTAGATTTATTCGATGAAATAAACTATTTCAAACAACAGCAAGCCCTTTAGCTGCCTTTTCTTCCTCCCTCGCCCCCCAACAGCAGAAACGAAGCACCTGACTAGGGAAGAGGTACTCTGTTCATAGGATATCCCAAACCTCTTCCTGAAATCCCAAAGCAGCTGGCTAATCAGAAGTGAAATTGTTAAACGCGACTTCTCAACATTAATGTTCCCATTGTTATTTGAATTAACAACCTCAGAATCCCAACAGACTCGGGGTTTAAGCATACATTGTCTTTCATGGCATTATACTCCCTCCCCTCCAACACCAACCAAGCAGTTGCTGCTCCAACACAAACATTTTTGGGAAGGATGGATGAGATCCATGGTTAGAGGGGTTTTGTGTTTTGGTTTGGGGAGTTTTTTTGATTTTTTTTTGGTTTTGGCTTGGGGAAAAACACAAAACAAAAAAAAAAACAACACACAGATATAATTCCCTGATCCAGTTCTCAGGGTGAACCTACAAATGAACAGTTGTTGGCACAACTGACAGGGCAGCATGCCACAGCATGAAGCATTATCACCAAAGACAATTTAAGTCAAGACTTAGCCTCAAGGGGCATAATGTGAAAATACTGGAAGACATATACCAATACATGTTGTCAGACAAGGCAGCCCTTGCTTCAAATTTTAAACAAATAATAATTTTTTGAAAAAGTAAAAAGTGGAAAAAACAGAGATCAACACATAAGCAGAACTAGTCACACCAATCACACCCATAGGCAGGCAAATGCAACCCAGATTTTGAACTTAATTATTTAGAGGGGAAACTGAATAAGTTAATAGAAACACAGAATTAAGAAAGAAAAAAAGAATTAGTGGAAGAAAGTATATTCGTTGTAGGAATCAGTGAAAGGGCAAGCCTCCAGCAACAGAATTGAGGGGGTTTTTTTGTCTTGTTTTTTCTTTTTTACAGTATTTTCCTTTAAAAGTTATATATGAATATAAACTCATTTCTAAACATGGAGAAAGTTAAAAGAAGTGTGGTCCAGGAATAATTGGATTCCAGGACATTAGGGCTCACTGAAATTCAGATAAAAGCCTGAGCTTCAGCTCAAGCTGCATACTTCCTCGTTAAAACACTGTTTTTCTTTCAAAGTTCATTTTTCATCCTTTACATGCATTTGAAAAAATACTTGCAAATGACTTGTTTCCTTACACAGAAAAATACAAGCACAAAACATCCAACTACCAAGTACTATTAAACAAGCCTATTTGCAACATGCATCAGCCCTACACGGCAAGTGCCCATTAATCGGAAAAACAGTTTTAGCATCAGAATGTTTCCTTAAACAGCTGTTGATCTAATTACAAGAAAAATCTTGTTACAAAGTTTAGGTGGAACTTTATAAGGGTGCTTGATCTTTGCATCAGTGCATATTTGCACATACATTGAAACCAGTCTGAAACACATATACAGAATAGAAGATTTAAGTTCAAGAATTCTTCTTCTTCAGGTTTTTATTTGCACACATATATTCAGAACATATTTACATAACAGATAATCAAGCTGTCTTCCTTGGTTTAAGAGGAGCCACTGAGATTTCACACAAGTACTGAAATTGAGAACAGGCACTAACTGGAAAGATGTGTAACCCTTTATCTGCAGTATGAATTTTATTATGTTTACATATTGAACATAAAACAGAGCAGAGCTTAGATCACATTAGTATGTATTTCAGTTTGACCAGACGGTGAGACCACAACAAATTATGTATAGGTCAGTGCTCAAGCCTGAATAAATTTGGGGTAGTCAAGGTCAGGGCTAGGGCATATTTGCTGAACACAAGCATGACAGGTCAGTCACAATCCAACAGCTAAGATCACACCATGGTGTAACAGAACATAAGTGCTACAGACAATCACCCAGCTGAAAAGAAGGCATCTTCTGTTGTCTCCGATACTCTAAAAACATAACAGAGATATTTTTCTCCCCATGCATACTAAAAAAATAACCTACCTAACCAAAACTCATTTTGACAGAGTCTTACCTCAGAGGACTGGACAAACTGAAAAAAGCATATCTGATGTTTTGATGCAAACACTATTTTGTCATTTTCTCTTGCCTTTTTGCCTCTTAAGATGGCAGAGGCAGAGTGGCGCTAAAAGAATTATTAAATAAAGTAAAAATGCTTTTCCAAACTGCATTAGTGTTTCCATAGCACCCATCCAGGAGACATAGCAGATGCATATGGACAGCTAACACAGTTCTTTAAAAGGCAAGAGAAACTTTAAAACAGAACTACATTTTTGAACTGCCTCCCCAGTATAGCTCACAGACAGCTCTCAACCACATCTGCAGTATTGTTACTGAAACTGGACAGCATAAGCTGCACGCATGTAAGTTTTAAAACATTTATAACACAGGCCTGTGAAAATCCTATCAGCTCTTTTGAAGCCAAAGATCAAGCCCACACTTCAAAATAAAGATAACTTGGGAAATTCTGGTTCAGGTAGTTATATAGAAACATACAGCTAGTGCTGTGGAGTTTCAGTCACTGCAAAACAGTCACTAGAAATTCCCTGACATCAGCAAGTCCTGCATCAAGACTTTCCTGAGATACTGTTACAGCTCTCAAGAGCAGCCATTGGTGTATCCAGCTGTTAGATAAAACAAAAACAATAGCCCTAGTTAAAAAAAATCAAAATTAATTAAGGTCTCTCATTCCTTCCTTGCTAGTTATTCCAAACTCTACCTCTTTTCCATCAGGATAATATTTTTTCCTGGTGGGAACTCTGACCCTTTTAGCAATACAAAAAAACTCTGGTAACAGCAAGTTGACTTCAGCTCTGTAACTGCATGGCAAGAATTTGTATTCTTACCACCTTACCAGGTGGTTTTTACTGGAGTTGTCTTTCACTGCCCACTCCCCTGGATGTACTCAAGGGGCTCCCTTTGAAGCTGAGTTCAGTGCACCAGTACCTGCCTGCCCTCCACAGCACAGGTATAGGCACCACCTTCTTAAAGAACAGCCAGTTCTTTACTTATCTCAGGGAGTGCTATATTTTCTCCTCTGCTGGGGTCAGCATTATCTCACCCATTCACCTCCCTGGTGGAATGTTTCAGTACAATGCAGAATTTTTCAGTGGTGAGAGACACTGAACACAAACAGGAGTATAAAGATAAAATCAACGTCAAATTGCAGACACTGTCATGGAGGTCTTAAGCTAATAGCGGGGAGTACTAAAAGAAACATCGTGATACTATCAACCATCTACTAAAACTTTATTTAAAAGATGCACAGATGTGGTGCTTCGGGATATGGTTTAGTGGTGGACTTGGCAGTGCTACTTAGTTAGTAGTGCTATCAGTTGGACTCAACGATTTTAAAGGCCCTTTCCAACCTAAATGATTCTATGATTCTAATCTAACACTGAAGTAGAGAGCGATCAGCATCAACCTGAAGTTTCTGATACAGTTTCATGGTAACCAGTACTCCAGTAGCTCCAAATATTTAGTTTACTATGACCATCAGTTTACTAATATAAAGTTATTTCACTCGGTGCACACGGAAGTTGCAAAATCAATTTGGATTAGAAAGGGTCAAAGTGATGCATAAATCCTATGTATATATTTTTATACAGAGCAGCGTGGTTTCTCAACAACTTAAAGGCTTAATAGGTTTGCATAAGTGCTCAGCTCTGCTTAGGAGGACCTTCAAGAAATTCAGCAAATCAAATTGAGGAAGTGCCTCTCCGGAGACTAAATGGCTGCAGTGACAGGTCTGCATTCTCTGGGCTATGTGTTCAAACACCACTCAGGAACACAAGAAAGTAGAAAATAATTTTCTTCAATATGCCCTGATCTAAATTTATCAGATATTTATCAGTGCTCCTGCACCCACATGAAACAGAACCCAGCCCTCACCTGAATGACAAGAGCATCAGACCATGTAAACAATCTCAAAATTGCAATCAGCCTCTCATTACTGTCATTCAGTACAGATCAATTCAAGAAGGCAGCCAGGCCTGTAGCTCAATACTACACCTGAAATACCAAAGGAAAAACAGTGAATCTTCTTGATCACTATCATCAGAAAAGAGCATGGGGACCATCAGTCAGGTCTGCCAAAGGCCCTTATGCTGGAAAAAACTGAACTGTTGCATAAGTGTAAGATAGCAAGTGGTTCCCAGGCTCCCTGTTGAAGGGAACACATGCTGGCTCTTCTGAAGATACTTGAGGACTAAATACATAGTGTTTAGTCCTTTCTCCCACACCATACCCTTCCATCTGATCAGATACATGCTCATCATGCAGTTCTGCTAGCAACATCTGCCTTCTGGCAAGCACCACGGGTTTCCTAGGAAAGAGGGCAGCTGCAGACCATGGAACACCCAAAGCAGTTACATGATTTGCAGCATACTTCATTCCTATGGGTAGGTTCCTTAGGAAAGAAGCTAGCAGAGAAAAGGCTGAAAAAAAGCTTCACCCACACAATTATTCAGGCAATTGTGAGGCCCAACATATTGCTTGTGTGAAGTGTGTGAGTTTTCTATCACAGAAGCAGTTCTTGAAGGCTTTTGAGGAGCCTGCTTATGTGAGCTGAGAGATACTTGTTCCAGCAAGTTAGGAAGCCAAGAGCACCTTTGAGACAATACTCTGGACTTGGCTAAAGCACTCTCTTCCTGATATCCACCTACCCCATATCAGGCGCTATGGATGACCAATATTAGACTAGACAAGTGGTATATGTCCCAAGGCCGAAGAATGTATTTTCATCAAGACTACAGCTTCTCAGATTTTTCCCCTCTTTGCAATTCAGATTTCACTCATCATCAGTAAAACAAGGAACAGACTGTAAGACGTGCTCTTCGCTGCAGTCACTGATGTGGTGCAGGCTGCACACCACCTATACATGGCACCTTTAATCACAGCTAAGCACTGGGCTTGATATCCACCACAATTAGGCTTAGACAGAAGAACTGCAATAGAAGTTTACAACAGGATGTTCTCTGCTGGCTAATCTACAAATTCAAGTAAGTAATTAGTACAATTAGCACAGATAAATATATCCATCCAAATACCACAATTTCCTCAATGACAATGATAAAACATTGCCAGATTGAGGCATTACTATGTCGTCTTAGAGCGATGACAATGATTTCACCCCTATCAGACTGAGAGTTCCAATGACCACCTCAGGAGAATGTAGAGCAAAAAGACACCCAGCGAAGGGAAGGGAATTCTCACACTCAAACATTCAACCTAGAAGGATTCAAACAAAGAGGTCAGTCTGCAGAAGAGGTAAAGGGCAAGGATGGGGGTAACACACAGACACAGAAACCTTCCAACAGTGATCAATTCACTTTCTCAGCATATTATTTTCTGAAACTTCATGTGGTAATGTCAGCGTTGACCATTACAAAAAAATTTCAGGAACAGATATAGGTTAGCAGGAAGCAAAAATGAAGACTGCTATGAACTGAGGTAGTTAGATGTTTTTCTGTGCCTTGGCTCATACTAAGCATCATAATCTAATCTCTTTTGGGAAGCCCTGAGCCCAGCCAGGCTGACAGGCCACTACTATCTTCCTGGGCAAAGTCATACCATGGTATGTAATTGTAGACTGCAGCAGATACAGTCCTCTGTGTTTGCATGTTACACCTCCCTAGTGACAACAGACCAATCACATTTCCTTTTTAGCAGCTCAGGCACGTTTGAAGCCTGATGCTCCAGGGAATGAGGTATTTTTCTTCAGAACAGATTATTCTAGGAAGTGGCTGGCCCATTTTAAAAGAACACACAGATGTGACTATAGGTAACTGATGGCTTTGTTGGGTTTTTGTGGCTTTTTGTGTGGGTTTGTTGTTTGGGGTTTTGAGGGGTTTTGTTTTTGGGGATTTTTTGTTTGTTTGTTTTTAACTCTCCTAACAACTAGCGCGTGCTCCAGCCTCACCCATATTGTGGGTTCAAAAATGGGCACTCCTTACCTAGCTTTGCAGCCAAGGGAGTATATAATTTCTGATAACATAATAGCTGGCACATATCCCACCAGAGAAGTAGCTGCATTTCAGTGTTGAGTGTAGAATATTCTAAAGCCCTTAAGAAGAAGTAAACAGACATATCGAGCCAAGGCTGCACAGTGCACTTCACACATCAAGAACAGGTCACAAACACAGAGCAGCGGCTGAGTACAAACACGCAAGCTGCTCACTATTAAGTAACTACTGCAAAAGCTGGCTTCTTAGATTTCAGGTAATACTGTGTGATCCACAGCAGCCTGCTACAGTTGTTACTATCCTGTTGTCACAGACCAATCTGCAAGTAATTTGGGGCTTTTGGATACTTCACAGTGAGACCTAACCTGTGCAGAAGGTTCAACGGAGGATGGCTTTTTTTTATATATTATTTTTAAAAGAGGGAAGGTTGTGGTGTACTTATTCTCCCCAGAAAAGAATTCCTTCCTCCACAAATAAAAAAAACAACCCAGAAGCAACAAGGATCAGTGAAATGACTACAAATAACAAAATAACAGAAGACAACAACTAGGCAAAGGGCCTGCAATACAAACAGACACAATTAAGTAGTATAAACCAACAGACTGAACTTTGCTAATTCACTCTTCCTACAGGGCAATCATTGTGTATTCTCACACACATACTCCTCGTATTCACATAGCCATGAGCAAATAACTCAGCTCCAGCCACCACATTTGGGCAGAGCTTTCTCTGAAACAGAGATTCCAATTACATTTGCAATAATCTTATTACTACATCAGCCATAACCTGTTTAAGAAAGGGTCTGAAAGATACCATTTTGGCAGCTGGGAAGAAGACAAAAGGGAGACATGCTTTTGTTATTTTAGTAACAGGAAGATTTGCAAACTACAACCAGATTTTGTGACAGAAATATACCACGCTGTTCCTACTGTTTAAAACACACACAGCACAACCCAAAACAAGTTTAGAGAAGTTACAGATTTGTAAAACTGCCTCAGCAGTAAGACAGACCAATGTTCAATGATTTACTTACCGTTTATGGTTGCTTTCTCATCACATGTAATTTAAAGATATGATCAGGAGGCAATCCACTTTGTTATCAGTGAGCTGGCCAAAACCTGCTTTGTAACTTAAGACACTCAAATTGTTGTTTTGGAAGTACTTTATTCACATGCAGTTCACCCAAACTAATCTATGCCAGCATTTCTGTTGTCACTTGCAGTCTACCCCTCTATCTGCACCGCAAAGTTGACATTAAATCTGTACCAGAACACCATTTCTTTTCCTACATGTGCCAGCATGAGATTACTAAAGTCAATGACATTTCACCAGGGAAAGAACAGGATCAGGTCCTTATTGTTCTTTCCATGCTTATCTGACTGGGCAGAACAAATCAAAGAGGAGACAGTCAAAAAAAACCTGCTAGCCTTGGTTTCTCTAGGGGAAAGCAAGCTCCAGATAAGCTCTGCCTCCAATCAACAGTCTGATTTTCATGAACAGCAATATGCTTCCCTTGGTAATTGAAATGGAACAATTCTCCTCAAACAGCTTGCCAAGTCTCACCTCATTAACCTTTATGGACTGACCTCCAAAATTCCTTGAAGCTGAAATACATGTCCCCCTTGCCTCTGCACGATAACTGTTTATCCCTGAGAGGTTGGGGAGAAAGGGAGGGCGTTAGAGAGAGAACTGCTAAACATGCTAGAACTGGAAGATAGGTACCTGTTTCCAGGCTATTACTGGGGCCCAAACCTTCACAGGCTTCTGCCTACTCTGCTGGCCCATCTTTCAGACAACCTGCAAAGCCAAACTTGGATTACAGATTATCCTCCCCCCCCCAACACTTCTTTTAAGAGTCAGTATCATTAGCTATAGCATGCTGCCCAGTGTTCAAACAAGCATTTCCTAGCCCACACTTGATGGTTTAGCAAATTTTCTTACTAAAGCTTATTTCCCGCCCCAGCCCCCAAGTCTGTTACTCAGGATGCCTACTCCCCATTCCAACCCAAGTCATTTACTACCTTTGCTCACACCTCATGAAACTTTCTGGTAGCAGTGAAAAGCAAGCTGTCAATGAAGGAGCAACTGAACACAGTACTTAGCATTTTATACAAACATCCAAACCAAAGGTAAAAGATGAACGGAAGCACTTCGGAAAGGTGGTAGAACAATTAATTCCACAAATTAGTAGACTCCTAGCTTTCTTTATCTCCATGTTAGCTTCAGAGGGCATAACTGCAAGAATCAAGAGTACAACATTCCAGTTCTGCACCTCTGGAAGTCTGTACATAGGATCATGTATACTTATACTTAATAGTGAAAATCTTCCAGGTTAAAACCACACATTTGGGCAACTGCTTTGCTAGAGATGAGAAAACAGAGACCAAAGCACCCCATTCCCCAACACATTTCACTGCTTGAAAGTCCACCACCTACATGCACAAGTAAATCACTTCATAAGCCACGGTCAGTGCTTATAGCAAGATAAAGACAGACCCGTCTTTCTGCCCATGTTTGCCTATTCCTCCACACTGCAACTAGTTTCACTCCACCAGCCCAGTCCCTTCGTTAGTTCCAAACCCTATCCAATTCTATTGATGCTCATCCCCATCCTCAGCTCTTTACTCCCTTGCTCACCTTTGGTTCTGTAACGGAAAAAAAGCTGAAAAGCCTTCACATCAAGAAAATGAAGCCAGTGCAAAAAAGTTCCAAGACATCAGGTTTTTCCACTCCTCCTTTCTCTTCTTTTTCCTTCAGCCACCTAGAAAGAAGCCTCCATCTCAGATGAGGTAGTGCAGTGGGGCAGGCAGTAAGCCCATGGATGCTCCCAACTCTCCCTGCCACTTCTCAGGGCAGGACCACAATTTTCTTCAAAACAGCAACCTCTCCGTGTTCTTTCCTCTGAAACCATTTGGGCAGAGGCTGACAACTGTGAAGCAGAATGGATGCACATTTCGTACACACACACACACCAGTTCAACTGCTTTGACCATAAACCAGTGCTGTTTCAGTACTTTGAACAGAGTCAGCAAGGACCATACAAGCAGCTAACTGAGCCACAGTCCTATTATTGTGGTTCCAATTGCCCACACATTTCCTGCTCAAATGAAAGGCATTATCATCTTCTTGTGTTGCATTCACTGCAATGCTTTAGACTCTAGCCCCTGGTTCTCTGAAATCACCATGCTGAAATCACCTAGGTCCCACTGTTTTGGCATACATTGTAGTCTGTGGTCGTCACAGTACTGATGCTGCATGGATATCCAAATGGCTCTGTTGCAGCTTGGTCCCAGCCTTGAGTTCCTCTAACATTCCCATACTTTAAGTGTGCACTGGTATTATATGTCACCTGCCCAGCCACAGATCACTGCCTCATGCAGCGATGGCAGTTGCGCAAAAGTGGGCTCATCTCTACTGCCAGACAGACCACTTTTAAGCTGTTGGTAATTATGCAGGGATGACATGCAGCTTTCTACCTAACCCACTACTTGCAGAATTCATAGCTCTCTGTCTACTTACTCCACAGGACAGCCATGTCTCAGTCATGGACCATGAAAATGAGTTTCACACAAACAGACCAGGCGACATGAGCACTCTCCACGGCTTCCCATTATCAGGCAACTACTATCTGGATTGGTTTACACTCTCATTTCAAGGGCAGGTGCTTTGTGATTGGAGAAGAACCTGAATGTTGGGGTGGGAGAAACTCCATCATCAGCATGAGCCTAAGAAAAGCAAAAATAAAATCTATCTGCATGGCAGTACTTATGGTAGGCCTGAGGTAAAGGTTAGTAACTGTTTGTGGAAGAAGAAGCAGAACAAACACGACTGCAGAGTCTACTATAATTATTGGGAACATAAAGCAGAAACTCCAAAGATTCCACTAAACTCAGCTGGAGGGAAAGAGAAATCTAGCAGAGAAAGAGAGGGAGCTCTTCACTCCCACAGACTAAGAAGAGGGGAGTGGTAGCACAAGCAGCTTGATAATCTCAACAGCCACTAAATCGCTGGAAAGCAGGGGAGGGGGGGATGGGGTGGGGGGGGGGGGTGTTAAACAGCATCTTGTCATGAGTGCTCCTAGGAAACCCACTGATCATCACAGCAAAGGATTAGATGTGTTTAAAAAGTAATAGCAAAATGAACTAAACAAGCGTCAGAGAAAATTTAAATGTCATTCCTGACCCAACGTAAGTCACAGACTGACAGCAGGACCTGTGGCCAGCAGCCCTTAAAATTAATGAGATCTACACATTATGAAAGTTCCTACGTCTCAAATCCTCAGAAGGAAGAATCACTGCACAGTGGACTGAAGTCTGCCTCAGCTGCTCAAAGGAAAGTTGTGTTTCTAACAGCAGCAAGTGCACTGGGATGTTCCCCCATGAGTCGTCTTTGTACTGCTAAAACATTGCAAAGCACTTTTCAAACTACATCTTGTAAAATCCACAGAATACAATAGTGGGTGGAAGAAGTGCAGAATTAAGAAACTTATCCAAGATCTCAGAACATGCAAGTAATTCAGGAAGGGACCCTTGCAGAAACTGATATAGAACAATGTCCTTCCATGATGACATATTGCATGCTTTTAGGGGCTTTAAAATTAACTAGTGTCAAGGATTACCCTAAAAGCAGAAAATTCAGATGCTTGCCTATCTGCTTAGGCATTTAAGGCATACAAAAACTGAAAAATCTACTGCTCTAAGTAAGTATGCGCTTTAAAATGGCATTCTGCTCAGCTGAGATAACAGGAATTTTGAGTCTTGCAGTTCACATGCACAGGTAAATTCTGCACTCTTTCCTCTGTCTACATCAAACTCACTAAAAACATAGAGAACACTCCATGCTCTTCAGAAAAGGACATTCATCACTCCCACACTTTGTAGAGGCTAAAGTAAGTAAGACTTTACTCCCAGTGGAATTAAATTATGCATCCCCAAACTGATCTTATATTAAGCATTATGGCTGTTGGTAGATTTCTATAGAAAGAGCCTGGCAGAACTCTCTGGAGAGCACTATCAAGTCCTCTCAAGTGAACAGAAATCATTATTGGAGCACCTTTAAGGAAGCAGCTTTACAGGTAAATATTATCCATGTGGACTCCAGATAGAGTTTCCATGGTGTTATGCAGATAGATAAAATGATTTCACACACAGAGCTATGAAAGAGCATGCACTGATTTTATGGAGCAAGCTATAAAGCCAAGCAACAACTCCAGTGTGCTCCTCAATTAACAGACTGTTAATAGTTAAAAAACTGACCCAACTGAGGCCATTGCAAGGCCTCCGCACTGCATAACAGCACTATGCAACTCTCCCCTTGATTATAAGCAGAAACACACAATGGGTGGCTTCTCTTGAGTCTGTCTCTGCAACTAATGTTTAACAGTAGACAGAATTTAAAAAAAAATCCTGCTCTTCCTCTGCAATCATAGTAAAAATACCCAAGCTTTCTTTTTCCTATTCCCACTACAGGAAATTAGTGACACATAATTCATCCTAACATAAGTATCTTTGCTCAGGCTCTATTAAGGACGTTTAATAGAAAGTACAGTTATTACCAAATCTCAACCCCAAAGCTCTCATTCTGCTCCTTGGGAAAAACTGAAAGCCTGCTACCTTGGTCTGATTTAAGGTTATTGATAACCCAAGAACTCAGATTCAAATTTTGGCTTGGATCCCATTCACTTGAGAGTGAGGTGACCTCCTTCTGGTCCTTTTTTGTAATACAAAAGAGGAAATTATCACTTGACTGGGAACTCGAGAAAGAATTTGGACAAAACAGCACATGCCTGCTGGCCAAGCTCAAGATGCACTGGGGCAGCAGATCCAGACAGAAAGTTCACATCACACCTGTCCACACCACTTTCAGCATTACTAAGGCCAGGGTCATGAAAAGCAAAGCCAGCAAGCATACAAAAATCTGAATGCGCAAAGAAGCCAAATACTATTGAACAAATCCCACTCGATGCTAATTAACATTAAGGCTGGCCAGAACCTGCTGTGATTCAAACTTGCACTCTCCGTTCGAGCAAAACTTCACTGAAGCCTGGCAGAACCAGTGACCGAACCACAGGTGCAGGAAAAGCTGGCTGGAACTGTGATCTGCTTTCATACCACGTGGTGATGGAGAACAGTCTGCATCAGAGCATGATAGTTGGGAATGGTAGCCAGCCAGCTAATCACATAGTGACCTCTCATGCCTTTTGTTTGTTTTATGAAAAAGCAGTTCTGCCAATTGGTTTCAGATCAAAATTCTTCCTAATCAGGAAAGAAAGAAACTTTATATAAAATGATACTCAGTAGAAATTAACCAGAAACACAGTCCTCCTGAAAGCATAAGCTTTTTTGGTTAAATAAAAAGTTGCCACCAGCTAATGTGCAAGACAGTAATGATTAGCCATCTGGTGAAGGTTCCTGCTACGCTTGCCATGTTACCCCCTATGCTGAGGAAAGCAGAAGGTGGATCAGTTACATTCTGTCCTTGCCTGCAATTGTGTGGTCCTTAGGAACAAGACACAAAGCTTTCCAGCACAACCAGGAATTGTAACTGTTCTGACTTTTCAACAGACCACCTTCTTTTTTTCTTTTTCTTTTTTTTTTTTTGTATTAAGATCACTGCATCCCAGCTAAATTATTTAAAATAAAAATTATCTATTGCCTTTCTGAAAGTTGAATGTATCATCAAGCTTTATCAACCTTTGTTATTGTTGTCCCTTTGTTTCCTTCTGCAAAAATTGCAACTGCCAGGAGGCTTCCCAGTCATCTACAGAGCATCAGTAAACAAGAACAGAGACAGATGGCTGCAGCTCAGTTTAAACCAGCACAAGATCCAGCCTCTCCCCTGCATTGCAAGTACTACCCATAAGATACAAACACATGTATAGATCCAAACAAGAACGCAGCAGTCCCAGATAGAAAACACATATGTATATACAATCGCATAAGGAAGAAGTCACTGTGAGGACAGGGTGCTGAGGTTTCATGTACAGTGACCATCCATTACAACTGTACAGCCTTCCAATAATACAACAGGATGTCAGGATAGCAGGGGAGAGCTCTCCCTCCATTTTTGCTCCCAAAAGTATTCCTGGCAAAAAACAATCAGCGGGGAAAGTTAAAACCAGGCACCTCCTTCCAGCAAAGTTACTCTTCTGAGAACTAATACACCAAATTCACACAACCTAAGAAAGTGACAACATTTCAAATAGGCCTCTCAATTCACCTACTACTTCAGGAATTCAGTCACATTGACAAATAACATGTTAACCCCTTATTAAAATGACAGATTCAGAAAGACAAAGAAAACCTATAGGATAACTCACAGATTTAGAATTATAGAAGTCTATCAAAATAATCATACTGGTTTTTTTTCATTCCTGGATTTGATTGTTTTTCAATTACTGCTTAGAAGACTACTGGTGTTAGCACAAGATACTGTTTATATTATGTGCCTTGCCTCGCTAAATAGATTCAGATGTCCATGTCCATTCAATAAATCTATCTGAATCAACATAGTTCACTGTTTGCCTCTTCCACCAACTATAAATCCACTGTGATTCCACAGACACACCCGCATGCCTGAACAGCTTCTAGAAGAACGGGTTCAAACGTTGCCCATTCTTCCCCAAACAAAAATTTTGACTCTGCTGAAATTAAACTAACAGCTCTCCCTCGGGGCTTCCTGATATTCCAAGTTCTTCCTTAATGATAGCAGAAAGCTTCAAGAACAGGGTTGCACAATCATCACCTCCAATCAGCTCTAATTGAAGGATGACACGAGACAGAACGAGAAACTAGCACTCCAATTAATACAGACAGGAAAAAACAAGATTGTGGGAGCGGCATCATTATTGGTAAAGCTCCAACAAAACCCTCAGGTTGTAGCATGTTGGCACACTACCACCTCTGAGGTAGAGTTTAACTACTCCTCAGCGCAAGAATACGAGGGAGGGAACGATCTGGTGGTGAATACTGAACAGTATTCACCCTTTTTACCTCAGTGTTCGCATTGAAAATTTAAGAACCAATTAACACGGCACTCTGTTGATCCTCTCAAGAGATGCCTGAATCAACCCTTCCGGGAATCAAATCTGTACTCCTAAAATGAAGCCTGAAGTATATTTCTGCAGAACCTTCCTAAAACAGGACACCTACAAAATAACCACAGACTTCTCACAAGAAACGGTTGCCCCCCTTAGAGCAACTCACCCAGGGTGACCTAGAAAACCTCTCCCATTCATTTCCATGATGCAATTTCCTGCTCCATACTTTAAAAGACTAAACAAAAAGTTGGTACACACCTGTATCCCCGTGGAAGCAGCTGTCCTGGTGACATCTCCCAGAAGGCAAATCTCCATCACTTGGCCAGATCTGTCCTGTTTTTCGTACACCCACAATAGTAGCCTCAGACACAATGACCTGCTGCTGCCTGTGCCGTTTTTGAGACTGGGGGGTTGGTGGACTGCTACTGTCAAAGGACTGCTGAGAGTTCTGTGAGGGAGAACGGCTTTTATCCCGATACATGCGGTAAGTGGTAGGGCTAGGAGAGACGTGGCTGGACTGCCCTGAAGAGAAGTCTTCCTCACTGGAGGTAAGGTTCTCATTAGAACTACAATCAGGAGTATATCCTCCTCCAATATCTTCAAAACTCCTGGGGGAATAAGATCTCCTGGGCCACGTTAGATGTTTTTCCTGGTCAGTCATGCCCTGATTTCGCAGAATAGGTCCTTTCCCTTCTCCTTCCCCCATAATTCCACCAACATAGATACTTTGATAGGGTTGAAAGTCCATGGGTTGCCAAGGTGAGCGGTTGCTGCCATTGGCATTAATCAAGTTATCTTTGAGAAACCTGGGGTTCAGTTCAGCATCCTCATATTCTCCATCATAGCCAAAGTTGCTCTCCGAGGACCTTCCCCTGTAAGCAGGCCTCTGGAACTCACTGAAGCTGGGTACCATGTTAGAAGGCAGGGAATGTAAAGACTTTTTGCGTTCCATTTGCATGGCCTGGCTACCAAGGGAGCTTATTTTATCAGAAACATCTTTATCGTTGACCTTTACTAGACCCTTCTCATGATGATACTCCATATTCACATAAAAGGGCTTTTCAACAACATCCTTGTTATCCCCAGAAGAATGTGAATTAACCTTTTTAATCCTCTCAAAATTAGACCTTAGGGCTGCCACGCTGGTGCTGTTCCCTCTCTCCTTAGAAATAGGTTCAAACGATCCCTCCTTCTCAGCAGATCCCACTAGCCTGCGAGTGGAAGCTGATCTGTGTTTTGAAGGAGAGCCATCTGTATCACAGCGATTCTCCATATCTTCTACAACTCTCTTCAGTTTCTCTTCACCATAGTACTTACACCTGTCCTGCTCTCCCTCTCCATGATGGGGGCTGTCCAAAGGCGACAGGTCTGACCCATCACTCTGGGTAGACAGCTTCCGCAGAGAGGGTATCCTGGGTTTGAACTTTTCCTCCCCATGGTGTGACTTGCTTTTTTCATATTCGTCTTGGTCAGCGGACTGGTGATGCAGGTCTTGGATCTGCTGCTCTGCACCCCCTTCAGGCAACTGAGAAGCACGTTTAAAACCCCATCTCTGCCTATCATAGCTTTTTTTTTCCTTTGCCAGAAGAGTCTGCAGGTAAATCATGCGGAACCTCTCCTTGTTGACCTCCATCTCCAGTCTCCGAATAGATGCTTTGCACATCTCCAGCTCCTGTTCAATGTCTCCCACAGATTTCAGCTCCATTTTAGGAGGCTCAGAGTCTGCAAATTGTGCTTTCCAAGCCTCCACAAACCCCACAGGGTCCACCATTTTGCATACAGGAGTAAGTGGAGAATAGGGGAAGGAGGCTGGAGAGAGATAGGTGGAGAGAATAAACCAACCGGATCTCACATGTAGAAGCAGAAACAGCTCCGGCAGGGTCAACTCAATGCGTCTCTTTCACGGTCCATGCAGGGAAACTGGGAGGCAAACGGCAATCCTCGGAGCAGTCTCTCCTCCCCGTCTCCTTCAGCTTTTGCCGGTCCCAGCCCCCCGTACACTCGCTACCCTCTCCCCGGCATGACTGATCTTTTGCTAGCGAACAACAATGCTCCCACCCCGGCGATCCCAGAGCACTTCAAAGTGGGTGGACAAAGGAACAGGCTCGGGGCGGGGGAAGGAAGGCAAATATCGCCCCCCATCCACCCACCCACCCACCTCCTGCCGCTGCCCTCCTGGGCACGGTCCTCAGTGCAGCCACGCTCGGGAGTCCTCCGCTCCGTCCTCCCCTCGCCAGCCCCCGTGTTGTGCTTTCTCTTTCTCTCTCCTCCTTTCCCCCTGCCCCTTTCCCTGTCTCCTCCTCCCGGCTATTGTGCTGTCCTCCGGGCGCACACGCTCTCCGGAGCCTCCGCGCCAGAGCAGCGAGGCGGCAGCGGGTCCCGCGGCGGGCTCTGCCACTACCCCCAGGTGCCCGAGCGCCCCGCGGCCCCGCGGGAGCCCCCTCGGCGCGGCGGCGGCTTCCCGCGGCCGCCCATCGCAGCCCGGCTCTGACGGCGGCGCCCCGAATCGCAGCGCTGCGGAAGGGGAGGAGAGGGAAAGAGCCAGGCGCGGCGATTGACACGGCGCTGGGGCCTCTTAAAGGGGCAGCCCGGCCGGCTGAGGGAGGCCGGGCCCGCGGGACCCCGCCGGGCTTGGAGAGGGGGGGTGGGGGCCCTGGCCCTGCGCTTTCCCCACGGCGCCCTCGGAGGCAGCTGCCGGTGAGACAAAGGCAGAGATCTGCAAACCCGTGTGCCCGCACGGCTGCTCATGCTTGGCAGCCAGAGGCCTGAACGTTACCATAGACAGACACGAACGTGCCTAAGCCTGGGCAAGAACATATCCTACACATATCCCTGTGTGCACAGGAGGTATCCGTTCCTGTCCATACGTCCACACCCTCATATATTACGTATAAACACCAGCATGTCTCTGCGCTCTCTCATGTGTTCACAGCAATGCTCTCCCCCCGCCCCAGGCACTGATGCAGCTCACCTTCAAAGGTCACGTTTCCCCCCACTAATGGTAAGCACTGTCATTCAGTGGCTTGTCATTCACTCAATCCTTCCTTCCTTGCCAATAAATGACAAGCTAAATTCTGAGATGGGAAACTGGTGCTCCAAAATCACTATAGTACTAACAATAAAGGCTGCTTTGTTCAGACATTAGTCTCACTTTTGTCCTGTATATTATCCTAGCCCAAATAACTCAGAGTTCCACTCTTCAGCTCTGGGTGAAGGGTGGCAAATGATTTAAGCAAAACTCTGGCTGCCGAGTATTACTCCTCTGAAATCACAGTCCCTGATCTTGCTTAAGCCCTGTGTCCTTTCCATGTACTAATTCAACCTCTGAAATTGTGGTAACAAATACATCTCAAGGTCCATCCTGCCTGTTTGGATGATAGGAAAAAGTGAGATATATATGCCTCGTATTCCCCACAAACCTCTTCTTTCACATTTGCAGTGAGGTATATCTTTTCTGGTGTGTGTTACTAGAATAGAGGGTGGAATATAGCCCCAACAAGAACTAATAAAATCTCACAGGTTTTAATTTGTGCTAATAAAAAGCACAAGTCCACAGGTGTAGCTCTCTTACCTTTGAAATATGTAATGTTTCATAATCCATTAAAGAGTTTTTCTCTTCATGCTTTTTTATATGCCAAACAAAATATTTTTTGATATTTTCAGACATATCACAAATGTCTACTCAGGTATTCAGTTCTGCATAGCTCACCCCTCTTGGTTTTTGTTTCCTGGCTTTAACATCTTTTCCTGCACTTGTTTCCTCAGCTTTTACATATAACAAGCATTGGCTGACCTATATGGAAAACAGATTATAATCTAAATCATAATAAAATCTATACGTTTAGTAAATACCTCTATAAATCTTTCAAGGAATCTCAATCTTTCACAGAAATAAAATAAGTTGTCTTTTCACCATTGATACGGTTTGTTATTTGCTTCAGTGCCAGTTTGAACAACGCAATTCTGACATGCAATGTATTTCTAGTAATATGAAGTTTAAGACTGTATCGGCACGGTTATAATAGTGACAGGTATGTTACATCATAGGGATACGTTCTGGAATCATACAGTACTTTTACTGAAGTCTCATAGTTCTGATGTCTAGAGTTTTTTGCATTTGGGTGCACTTTTCTGACATTTGTGCCCTTTCTGGAGGAAGTAAGAATTCTGATGACTCAGAAGAGGGATTTCTGTATTGACACTTTTAGTGACTAATACTATTAAACAACTGCACTTTCTTTATCTATTGAGGTACTACACCAGAAATTCCAGTGGGAATCTCTGAATTTTTGGTGATACTTTATGCATTCAAATGAGTATTATTTTAATAGGATACAAAATTTCATTAAGGCTATGGTGGCAGACACTGTGATTTGAGACTGAGAATCCTGTAACGAAGGGTCTAAACTACAGACTGGCTGCCCAGCACATACCCTCTGCTGGCCTGCCAGAGATTGCAAAGCGCTTCTCTGCCCAAATGGAACTAGTGCTACAGTGACCACAGTGCTCCCTCTGGTGGGAAAGAGGAGCCAGCCGGCTTGGTCTGAAAAGCTCTTGAGTTGTCACTTACGAACGGTTTTTCAGCATCATCCCACATGCGAGAAGCAGAGGTTTTGTAAGAAGAAAAAAAAAATTAGTAGCACAAAAGCAGAGGGGTGGTTTTTTTTTTTCAAAGAGAAATAAAACATGATTTCTGATTAATCTGTGGCTGAAACTAAGAAACCATATTTTTGTAGCACAAAGCAGCACCCAGTGGTAGAGTTTGATGAGGCCAGTAAGCCTTGAGAAGTCCCATGCAGACTAAACCATTCTATGAACCCAGAAAAATTGGAACTCCCTGTCTTAGAATTCAGAAAATGGCAATTGCTTGCTGTGAGAACAACCTTGCGGCCAAAAATACAAGAAACTGATCAACCATCTCCACTACCAAATGCAGATTTCTGCTACAACTTCAACTTCAACTTGCCAAACACTTAATTTTAACTCACATGCTCAGAGACTGTGATACACAGAGGAGTTTACAGCATTCACTCACCAGTGCATTATATTGTACTCCCTAGAACGACCTCTAACTATTGATGAAAGCCTGAAAAGACACAGAGGGGACATATTTATTCATGAAGAATGGACTCCAGTCGTACCACAATGAGCTGAGCATGAGCTGGGAACCAACAGGAATGATCTGAATCATATGACCTATAAGAATATAAATAATATCTTAAGTGTCAAATAATCACTCAAAAGGCAGAAAAAACACCACTAAAAATTAAAAGGAAAGGCTTTTATGGTAAGAAATTAACTTTGCCTGACAAGTGATTGCTCCTTAAACGGCTTTTAATCCATTACCAGCTGTTTTGCTCAGATATGCACACTTATTTAAACAGGAACTCATTAACACGATAGCTTCTACTTATTAAGACAAGAAACAGCATAAGTACTTATTTTGAGACATTGATTTTTACAATTGCTCTTTACATTTACTTCAGACTCCGTCTGAATTTCACTTCTCCAATTTCTTAGCTGCAAATTCCACAAGGAAGCTGGCACTGCAGCTGTTGCCATGATCACTGTGAGGGCTTCAACTGCTGTAAAAATTGTGGTTTAGCCTACCTATGTTTAGAGTTAATGCAGTTGTTCCAACACTGTTTTCCACAATATTGAGACTTCTTCAAAGCCAATTAAGTTGCTGATAGAATGGACTAACATGCATAGATAAAACATACACCAAATAGAAATGTTTAAAAACCTGCAAATTTACATTTATTTTTCCACGACCATTAATTTCCTTTGTGCTTGCCTAAGCAACATGATCCATGATGCCTAAGCAGCATCATTTGCAACATGATCCAGAATTCATTTTAGATGATCCGTTATTAATACTGAGTTCTTTGCAAGGGAAGTCTCAGTGGGGCTAAAAAACACACCCCAGAAATCAACCAACCAAAAAAAAATCCCAGTCTCAAAGATTCCATCATAGAACAGATGGAGTCAGACCGCTGCCAAGTGATAGTTAATGACTGACAGAGTATTGTATTTGTATGTGCAGGTTTTGGAGCTCCAGAAGATACAGATCAGTAACGACATCAAGCAATGTACTGAATCCCTAGAAAAAAAACTGTCCCAGTTGATTTTCCAAGCAACATGACTGCAGGGCTGAAGAGATTGCATCTCCGATTTTGTACAATAATTGAGCTCAACAACAAAAGAAACACAAGATATATTTTTTTGGGGGGGGGGGGGGGTGGGGGGGGGGAACCTGGAATGCTGATCTTTTATTGGGTTTGTTACCGAGTCATTTTGCAGCTGTAAATACAAACAAGTCTGCACTGAAATCTAGCACCCAGCCTAGACAACATGATTTGCTGCAGTAGAGCAAATCATAGTTTCTACTCTCATTCAAACTCAGTAAACATGAAGACCATGGCCATGCTGCCCACGCAGTGCAGCATGTGGTACCAGTGGAGTATATATTCGTCATCCTCGTGAAACAGATTCGGGACATGAACAAATACATAGAACATCATAAGGTTAAAATATGACACATTTGGATAAATAACTCCTTACATACCCACACATACTCATTTTCTCCACCAAATGCTACATTTGCATCTTTGCCAACAGAATCTGCACAATTGCCAAAGTGAAGATTGTATGATAAAAAAAGACAGAGTTCCTAGATCTCAATTCACCATATTCTCTGAAGCTATGAAGCTATAGCTTATGCCATAAGAAAATAAAAGTAATAAAAAGGATGTTTGAGTCGTTTTTTCCTCCACTTTTTCCTATTTCTTATCAAACAGTTTGGGGAGAAAATGGCAGATAATCTCAGATATTTTCAGTCTGATGCATAGATTTATTAACAAATGTCTTTCTCAACAGCTCAAATATGAAAGATCCTGTTATAATCAGTTTTCCAGATACTATTGTTTCTGTAACGATTGAATGAGTATCTTAAGAAACTGTAACTTGTCGCTGTCCATAAGTTTTCTTCTTTCTCTCCATTTAAAAAGGTTGCAGTATGAAATTTAGAGCATTATAGAAGGTGTTCCTTTTTTTTTTTATGCCAGCATAGCATGTAATGCTGGATTTTAATCTTAGAAGTATGGAGTTATAAACTGCTGATAGATTTCTAGAGAAGCAGTCTTTCTGTTGTCCCACTTTCATTCCTTCATTAATTCTTTCATTTGAGTGCTTATAGTGATTTTGGAGGACCATAAATTTGTATGGTTTAGTGCAAGCAAAAGATTTACAGCATCTCATTTATCTTTAGAGAAATATCACTAACTAGATACCCAGAACCGAATATTAAAATTTGGTGAGATGCTAGAAAAATTAGAGGGAAATAAAATGACTGTATTTCCCTTTCACTTCTTTTATACTTTTGCAGTTTAAACTTAATTATCATAATCCATCATACTAATACAATTTAGTGACCAAATATTTGTATATAGTAATTTCTGGCAACGTTATTTGTCATTCGAGTTTCTGGCAATGTCACTTGCCAGCAGAAATTACTTTTAAAACAGGAATACCTTTTGGCCTCAGTCACTGTTGCCCAGAGTAGAAGAGCATTGTAAAGGTGCCTTACTTTGATGAAATTCAGTAGCACCCAGAAACAGTCTCTCCCCATTAAACAATGATTGTCATTTCTAAAGAACTAATTTCACAAGGTTATGTCAAAGGGTATTTGACAAGGCAAAATTAGGGCAACATTTTTTTGATCCAACCAGCACACCAAATCACTGCAACATATCCAGAGAATGGTATCTTCATATGGCAAGTACCTTAGGGCTTAACATACTTAACACGCATGTGCCTCCTTTGGAGAACTCCAGCTTTTCCCATCCCTCTAAACCCACATACACTTGCAAGTGTTTTCACAAAATGGCAGAACTATTTCTCTATGATTACTGCTTCTATTAAGCAGTGGAGCAAATTGCTCCCAGCATCTAGTGATCAAATTATATTGTCCAGTAAAAGCAGCTAGAGTGACTAAGAGCTTAGCAGCAGCATCGAATCTAACTTACCAGCTCAGAGCTCCTACCACAGACAGGGATGAACAAGTTCATGACTGAGACTGCGTACGGTTACAGAATTACATTACATTGCTACAAACAAAAAAACCAGCTACAATATAATGAAAATGTCATTACTCTTAGCAACAAAGAAGAACTGCAGTGTAGGCAATATTCATGAAGATCAATCCAGAGAAGGAATCTGCATCCTCTTTGGAAGATGGAATACATGAAATCTAATTTTTCTATGCCATGCATCTATATGGCAATTCTTTCTTATTCAAGAGGGTGGAAAAGAATAGCATTCTTATCTGGTAACATTTTCAAAATATTAGACAGCTGGGATAAAACAATAAAGTTCCTACCTGGATTTCTCCTAGGCTTGGAAATATTTAAACAATGGTCTCTGATTCTGAAGTGGAAAATGAAAGATAATATAGATTTTCCTGGATGGAGAAATCAGTGAAAACTACGCAGTCTGCATTTGTGTACTTCCATACCTGTTATGTAAAAATATTTCTTTTGAACAGTTTTAAAATAATTGGAATGCATACAAGCAAGTCAGAGTTATTTTATACTATGATCTCAGAAGGCAAAAACATATGGATAGCACTCTATATTCTGAACTGTCATTTGTTCTCTGCTTCCATGAGAATGTGATTTCACTATCTAAGACTTCTAGAGAATTATCAAAAAACAACAGACTTAAATTAGATAACTTGTGACTACAAGTGTTTCTGGCAGACAGGTGAGCACGTGGCACTGGCAATGTCTTCTTGCATTAAGCCAAGGATGTCGTATTTCCACTACACAGAGAAAGGTTTATGTAACAATTGTACCATCCTGCACAAGTGAGCCTGCAGCAGCAAGGGAACTCTCAGAAAGGAAGTCTGGATAAGTTTTTCCTCCCCTTTTTCCAAAAATACAACTTTCTATTTCTGGTTTGAGAGCCTTCATTTTTGCAGGTACTCTATGCTGCTCTACAGAGAAATATGGTGCTTGCAGAAACAGCTGACAGTTAGCAGCAACTCAGGCTGACTTTAGCATTGCCTTCTGGGATATCCATCATGCTCTTCTCCAGTTCTACAGAAACAAAAAAGTTATAAAATGAATTCACAAGAAATTACACCATCCAATACTAAGGGTAACAAATGCTGAATTCAGCCCCAGTAACTCCTATATGCTAGAACTCAGGTGGACACTGACATGAATATGCTGGCAGGTGTTTGAAACAGGCTTTAATGCTTAAAAAACCTCCCCAATCCTTCACACTGTAAACAAGGAAAATGCACACAAAAAGCAAAACTTAACATACTGATGAAGTCTCCTGTCCCAATTCGGGCCTTGCACCCAGCAGTTTTCCCCAGCTCCTTTATCATGGACCGTTCAAAGGCCAAGGCAGCAACTCGGGAAAAGAACTCTTTGACATTTTCCCCTGGTAAACAGACAGAAATTACGTGTTTTTACAACTGCACATCAACACATGATCAAGCATAACAAGCACATCTGTGAACACATCCCTGCTCAATACTGGGACAGAACAGGGCTCTCCAACAATCTGATCTCCATTCTGATCACTGCAGAGAGAATTTCTCAGTTTCTTAGTCTAGAATAGTGTACCCCGTACTGTACCTTTATTTTTAGTCAGCAACAGAGAGAATTCAGTTTGTGGTATAATCTTTTTTCATTGCTAATGCTGAGTAGCAGGGCACACGTGTATTTATGTAACTACCTATGAATGCTTAGATAGTAATATGCTTAGATAGAAACATGCTTAGACATTGCACAGCAGCTCAAGTACTCATTTCTGTAAACATGACAGTGCAAGCACACATAAAAATGCTCAAATAAAATTAACCATTAATAAACGTGAAGTTTCCAATAGCAACAAATGGAAGAACAGCAAAAAGTAAAAACTGCATGGGAATGGGGGCATAAGGAACTTTAACTTCCTCCCACCTTAACATAAGCCCTTGTGGTTATGCTATTTTTAAACATCCTTTGCAGTAACTTACCTGTTTTGGCTGAAACTGACCAGTATTCTGCCTGCATCTCATTGGCAAAGCGGATGGCATCTAGCTCTGTTCTTTCACACACAGCACCTGACTGAGTAAATAACATGGAACAACTTTAACATAAATAACATGGTAATAACATAGAAGTACTGCTAGCACCTATACTGTGATGCTTCCAATTTTCACAGTGGCCTTTCTGGCTTTGCCTTAGAACTTGTGCAATCAGACATGATGGCAAGAATATTCAAGTAATTAGTCCTGCTTTTAAAATTGAAGTTTCCATTCACCTCCCACAGCACTGAAACAAAACAACAGTTAACAAGTGTGACCATTGTATCTAACTATACAGTGTGGCAGGGAGCTACAAAGACAACAGCTCAGTTACTGGTCTTTAAATTCTTGTAACCCCATCATCCTCAGCACAAGAGTTGCCGGACCAACTAATCACAATGGTTCTATGGGTTTAGTCTTTCTTCTCTTTGTCTCGGATCCTTTCTTCTACTCCATCTATTTTTACTGCATCGTAACACAATGGCCTTCCCCTTACTTTTTATGTTTGCTGTTTCTTATCTCTTCTTAAGACTAAAATTTCTTGCTCCTTCAATGGGTTTTGCTTTCTTGCACTTAGTTTTCAGGTCTTTTTCCCCCTCTTATTTGTTGTCTATGATCAACCATATCAGTATGTTGCTATTTGCTTTCAATTTCTAGCCCATTTGTGATGGAAGATACCAGTCTTTTTTGTTTGTACAGTTTTCTGTGCACTGTCTTACAATGGGGAACTCCTGCACAATTGAGAAGAATTCTAAAAATCCACAAAGGATGATGTGACATCAGGATGAGAAGTAGAGTGAATCCAACTGGGAAGGTATTGGCTTCATACTGAAGTAATACCTAGAACCCACAATCCTTTGCTTCGCTCTTGTCTCCCTCTCAGTTGAAAGTGCTATCATTCTAAAACCAGAAACTAACTTACAGTAAGGAATTCTAGCTTAGACAAGACTTCAGATCTGCATCCTCAGAGGTCTGGCACATTAAGCTTTTACTGCATCTCAGAAAAAGCAGCATAAGCAACACAAAGTACCAGAAAACTGTCAGACATGCAGCTTTCTGGGACTTATTTTCAGTGAAGGGTAAGAAACAAACTGCATAAGTGATACTATAGCAGATAGGGGTGGAAGGGGAAATGGAAAAAAAAAAAAAATCAACTAAAGAGCAGAAGAAGCAAGTTTGTTTTGAAATCTTTAAGAATTACACATTGATAGCTAGAGAAAGATATGCACAAGACTCAGAAAGGTATAGGGTAAGTGCATTATAGCCTCTTCTTCTGAAAATGATGTCACATTCAATTAAGTACGAATTCTTCCCTCTTCCTGAATAACGAACACACTGTCCCTAAAAAAAACAAAAACCCCCAACCTTCAAGATCATCATGCACTCTCTTATTTTTTGCACCCAACTTTTCTCTGCCTTTTCAGTTGTTTGTATCTGTTTGGAAAATGTCATGCAAGGAATGGAAATAGGGATATTTCACTAACTACCCATTTTTTCATAAAGTGTCTTCTTACATTGGTTCCATATGTGTTGTTCTTTTTACCTGTGATCTTCTTTCTTTCTGTTTAGGCTTTTCCCTCAAGGCTTTTACCTCAACAGCATTGTGTACAACTTGTAAGGGCAATTGCTTAAGGAACTAGGGGAAATATGATTTCCTAATCTGCATTTAATTTACTGACCACCAAATCTTTTTTTGTTCCAACCAGAAAGATGAAGCTGGAATCTGGCTCATTCTCCCTCAATGCGTCTTCTAGCCACTGTCTGAAATACAAAAAAGAAGCTAGAGAATCAGAGGGACTGAGGAATATAGGAGAAGGTGACAAATAATAGGGTCATAAGAAAAGTGAGAGGATGAACTTATGTGAGAGTATGAAAAGCGTTTTCTTCTAGACAGAAAGAGACCAGGAGCTATTCCAACTCCTTTGAATACATGCCTTCCACTAATGAAAAGATCAAACATGCCCAATGTAGAGGGCAAATTCAACAATGATTTTAGGACCCAGAGAGAGTATTTATCAGTATAAGGGAGGTGACAAAGTTTTGATAAAAGTTTTTGATAAAGAACAAGAAAATAAGAAGCAGAGGAAAAAATAGGAACAACATAGCAGATTAGATACAAACGTGAATAAAGAAGAGTGAAATAATCAATTCAGCATTATAAAACCAGCACCCTATGAAGGCTGCATGACTCCTGCCTCATAAGCTTTTGTATTTTTGTTACTCTGGCAATCAAGTTCCTCTTGAGTCATCCAACATAAGTCAAGGAGGGAAGGGAGTGTGTGTGGGGGGGAAAATCAGGTTCACAGGCTTCGATTATTTTCAACCAAGCAGAGACACTAATATATATATTATTTTACAAAGTCCTATGTAAATGAGCTAAATACCACAGCAGTACTCTAAGGAAATAGTCTAATACACATTCAAATAAGACAGAGTACAGATTGCAAACAAGCATGTTACCTGCATTACAGTCACAACAGTATGTTCGAAATGTACACACTCTGAGCTGGCAACAACAGTGTGGATCATAGATCCATGGAGGGTTTAAAGCAAAACAAGTTCACTTACAACAATTAGCGTGCTGTTGCAACCAAATCATTACAAATATCTGAACCAGTAAGTTTAACTGTATCTATACACACTTTGAGTTTTTAATTTTCCTTCTTCTTTCTGACAGCCTACCTCCTACCAAACTCACTACAGAAACTAGAAAAAGAAAATAATTTCGGGCTAACAGTGTACTTAGAAAACAAGAGGTTCTTGAGACAGTATGCATGAGATACATCTCATCAATTTCACCATTTACATCAGATGCCAGCCTGTTATTCTGTTTACAGCAAACAGAGGGGGGGAAAAAAGGATGCTTTTCAGGTGCACTTCATCTCTTCCTGGGTGTCTAATTTTGCAAGGATTAAGCTCTTATTGAAGTGCCTTTTTCTCTCTACTTACTATAAAGGAAGTCAAGGGTAAGTGGTTCAAATTTATGCTCTGCATTTTCTTCAGAAAAATCCCACCCTACGTAATCCAAACAAGTGACTGTCATTCTTCATTTCTTAGCTCAATAGAAAATACACTCACGACCCAGCAAATTCTCAGCAACTACAGGCTATTAAAGGCAATTAAACCTGCTCTAAAAGCTTTAAAGGCTATGCCAAAATACAGACACTTACTTGGTGTGATCCAAAGTCTGGATATCAGCCAGATCAAACACTGTTATTATAACTGCAATAAAAGACAATAACAGAAAAAAAGTAATTAAGTTAGAATGCGTATCAGAAGTCTCTCCAACTCACCTTGCTAAACGGAAAGAATGTTTACATATTAAGTGCAAGAGCAGATTTAACACAGAGGAGATGGAAGACTATTCTCTTCCTCTCTATTCCTCTTCCTTCTATAGCACCCAGTAGGACTGAAGTCTTCAGTTTTCAACCTTATTTATTCTTTACCTGTAGTCTGCAGTCTGTAGTGCTATTACTCCTTTTATTTTGGCATCACTTTAATTCCTGCAGAAATTGTCTTTTACCAAAGGGAATGTCAGAAGCATCCATTTCTAACTTCAGCAATAATCTTACCCAAAAACCAAATTCTTTTCCCCCTAGACACAAGTGCCAATTTTTATCACTGCATCATCAGAACATTCAGAGCTTGCAGGTGTGACAACATATCAATTCATGAGTTTTTTTAGTCCCTTCTTCTCTCCAATAACGGACAACCCATTCCGCCACGCTGCGTCTACAGGTACCCTTCCAAGGAGCACATACACATATATGTTTCTATATAAAGTACAACCTCCCGTCACAGCCAGGATCAAACTAATATTGTTCTCACCCTCTGCTCCTCGGTAGTAAGCAGATGCAATGCACTTGAACTTTTCTTGACCTGCTGTGTCCCATCTGTGCAATGGGGGAAAAAAAAGAAATTTCAGGTTAATGAAACCCAGTGTAACCCGAGTAAACATGCTAACGAAGCAGCAGACTGGTACAAGCTGGATAAGAATGTGACACCAGAGAAGTGTTACCATCTGGAACATGTTACTCATTAACTGCTGATAGAAATACAGTGAAGCTCTATTATTTAATGAAGACATTTGAACTCTGTTTTTTAGATTTGTTTTTTTAATTTTTTTTTTTTTAATACTGGTCAATTTGGAGACAATTCAAATATTCATATTCTGCATGGTAATACCTTTTTCTTAAAATATTTTTTCCTCATCTATGTCATTTGCATGTATTTCTATCTCAATCTAATTTTTAAAATTTATTGTGCTAATACTAGCTAAATCATACATTAGCCCATATTAGAATCTTCCAACTGCTAGGTACGATATCTGTCCATACACTAGAAATTAGAGACCTACAGCTCAGTCCACCAGGTACTAATGACACCATTAAAGAAAAATCAAGAAACCGCTTCCTATTAAAGAACATGATACACAGTCCTCTCAGCTACTGCCAACACTTCAGAGCTTTGGGTTTTTGTTATAGCCTAGTACTGTCAGTCATGGATATTTGCAAATTTATCTTGTATGGAAATCTCTCAGCAAAAGGGGGCACTAGTGCTTATCATATGGAAACTTTCTACCCTGACACTGACGATTCTGCAGATAATGCAACCTGATGTTTAATAGCTCATGAACCTTATTACTCTAGCTGGCAATATACTGATGCATCAGCCTACATTTTTAGAGGGACTCAACTTTCAAAAGTATAGAGCCTGGCAGAATTTTCAAGAACAGAATGTTACTGAAATAACTGGAAAATGGATTTCTGAGTATTTTTCAATAAATCCCACTACCCATCCTTTTATCATCAATAATATCTCAGAAAAAACACGTTCCTGAGTGAAAAGGTTTTTAAGATTCATGCACTAAAATACTTCACACAAAGTGTCTTTTTTCTGCTCTAGGTCACACTACAGCATAAATGATTGAATAATGCCCTCTACAGAACAGTACTGCTAGCCACTGGAAATACCAAAGGACATCCTTCAGCAGAACCACAGCATGTGAGAGAAGGATAGGATTTCCACTAGTCTGATAAACAAAGCTGAAAATCAAAGATTCTAGGTTCACATTCTAATAAAAACGCTCTAGTCTTTCTACAATTTGGAGAAAATCACTTAGTCCCTAAGTAAGAGATGCTGAAATCACTGGACACCTTAGCATTAATTTCAATGGTTGCAGGAACAAAGTCCCCAGTAAAGCCAAGTTCAGTACTCAGTGTGCCTACTAAACTTAAACAGTATGGTGTAACAGTAGAACTATACAAAGTTTGTGGGGCAAAAGCTTCCTCTACTCTTTCAAGAAACTTGAGTAAAAAAGGCAGAACTCCACTGAAATGGCGCAAGACATCCAAGATGAATTTTCATTTACAAACTTATAATATTTCTTAGGGATGTGAAATCCAGGAAGGTAAAATTTTTACTAAAAGTCCAGGTACAGAATCTGGTTTTCAGATAATGTTATTCTTCGTGTATTTTTATTATTTTAAATTCCACTAGAGGCTGCAGCAGCTCAAGCTCAGCTGAGATTATACTCTGTGCAATACTTAACCACGCTGTTTCAACTTACATCTGGAGATTGTATGGTATTCCTATTATTTCAAAACGTTCAATTTCAAAATCCACTCCAATGGTTGCCTTGTAGTCTCGGTCAAAATTATCTTTACAAAATCTGTGATTAAAAAAAAGAAATAAAAGAGATGAAACACTAGTAACACCCAACTACAAATAACTGCAAAACTAACACTACCTAGGGTAAATTACGAAGACAAGAATTAACTAACTGTGTAATCACTATATATTGCAGAAGCTTATATAAAAAGATCAATAAAACCAATTAAAAAAAAGGAGCTACTGGATAACAAACTAGAAAGCATATACATCTATTAAGCTCTCAGGATCAGATGTAAATCAGAATAAAATATCTTGGGACTGCCAAGGAAGATACAGTATTTTATAGTTTTAGTTACAAGGGAACATATTTTGTGTCATAAATAATGACCCAAATGATTAAACAATGAGATTAAAAACTTATCATACCTACTTAAGAATGGGAAAGAAACAACAATAATAGAAGACAAACATAGACAGAAAGCTGTCATGGTGATCATAAGCTACAGAAATTCAACGATCTTTTCATTGGACTTAGATACAAAAAACATGAGAGCTGTTTAAAACCTCTCATAAAGAATCAACTATTCTTTAAGTTTATTTAATAAGCTACAGAAAAACTTGAAATTCTTCTACAGTCTTGCAGCTGTAGAAATAAGTATAGGTACCCTAAAAGTAAGGGGAAAAACATGAAACCAAGACTTAGACACTGGAAAGATTTTTATTTTTTTTTTTGGACCTTCTGATTGTTTAGCCTTTAGAGTGGATTTCGTAAGGAAACACTGCATCATATTTGACTGGATAAAAACAGCTCATAATATAACATATACTTACTAAAGTGCCAGAGAATGACTTTCTATGTTGGTATATTAAGCCTGTTCTGTCTTGTATTTAATACCAAAAGCATGGTTTAAAACAGAACTATGAAGTATTACCCTGAATGGACAGAAATGGAAACGTTATAACATTTATTTTAGAAAGAGCAGAATCAAACCACCTGCTGAGATATACTGTACCTGTTGATAAGGCTGGTTTTCCCAACATACATGTCTCCTACCACAACCACTTTGGAGATTTTCAGCCTGTTATAAATATTTGAAAATATTACATGTTTTTAGTACCAATTTCCACATTCTCTCTTTAAAAATTCTGATTTAGTTCCTTAAATTGCAAGTGATGAGCACATGCACCTGTGACTCCAGTTTACCCAAATGCCACTGTGCCACAGGATCAGAGTCTTAAATTGTATGAAAAGAGGGAGGTCACCATAGTTTTTTCTTAAATATAATCCAGTGGAGCATAAATTCTATTCTATTAAAATTGTTTTGACTACAAGTATATACATTTGTCAGTTTGCACAGAAGACCATAGAGTATCTGCATCCTTTTCATTAAAATTAATCACAAGCTTCTCGTTGACTTTAATAGTACAAACCAAGTTCTAAGTGCAGAAACACTAATAAAATAACCCACTGCAGAATTTGTCTCTGGGAAGAAAACCCACATGTTTAGAGCCAATACATTTTCTGGCTATCTGGAATAATATTAAGCTGAACCTGGCTTCATGCAAATAATCCTCTTTGCTCTGGGTCCTCCCACAGAATACAGCAGATGGGCTTTAGGTGACTCAGCCTGCATTCTTAAAATTGAAATGTAGTGTATTTTTTAGGAGATACCGGTGGATAAGTGAATGTTAAGTGTATTTGCTGACCTCAACTTGGATTGACATCTGCCATGTACACGCTACAAAAATGGCTTAAGAGGTTTAATGTTCTTTTGTATCAAAGAATGGGTTTTTAAACAAATTAATTTATCTTCTATTGAATATTATTTCTGGTTATATTAGGCTTCCGTGTGATGCTGATTCCAAGTTATCTATTCTAAATAGCCTAAATCTTGACTGTTAAGTTGCATTACTAATATTTCTGAATAAAGAAGGCATTTTGTGTGCCAGTCAATGTAGGAGGGTGGCCACAGGCCTCTAAGCTGCTGACATGTCTCTGCCCAATTAACTGTTACTGATAAAATACTGAATAAAATCAATGACCTTAAGGGAAGTGCAAAAAAGTAAGTGATGGTTTAGAGGTATGTGTTCCATTAATTCATACTGGGGGAAAAAAGCCTCCCTAGATTACACAATTTAACACATTGATGGAATATCAAGAGAGTCTTAAATACAGCCATTAGCTACAGAATTTCTCAGACTACCTTTCCAAATGACAAAGAAATATTCCATTACTTGGCATAATGGAAAAGGAAGATAATGTTTTTTCCTGTCAAGCTTTACAATTACTGCACAAAACACTCAGTTGTCTGTCCCTCCTATCCCTGCCCCACCAATAAAGTGACCTAATAATAATCATATCTAGAGAGCAGTGACAGGAAAGTGGTTTAATATTATTCACAAAGACAAAATGTGAAGCTTTTTAGCTATACTCTGTTACCAGAATCAATGAACTGGAGAGTTGGTTTACTCTGGAAATAAAAAAACAAATAGATCTTGGTTATGGAGGGTAAAGAAATGCCTCAATTCACTAAACCATATCTTGCTAGCAATTTGTCTGGACACTTGTAACAAATCTACATGAAACTAAGACAGTGACAGTGCTTCTGAAAACCAATAAACTCACTGATGTCTCTCAGGGAGATGTATTTTGTCTTCAAATTTTTTTAGCAAGAGTTGTGCTTAAAGATGAGTATCATGACAAGTCTCGTTGTAATCAACAACTCCAGATTTGAAAGAATAGTGAGCTAATTGTCAGCATTCATAGAAGCTCCACTTTATGAAAGATCCTTCACACTGGAACACAAAACCATTTATCTCTAAAACATAGCGCTATTTATTTTCACTGAATAGTGATGATTTCTAACACAGTTTAGCTTTCTTGCCTTGCTTCATGAATTAAATCAGTACTAGTAACAGTTCTGGGAGAGAGATGATGTGAAAAAACCCAACAACGTAAAGATTATTACTAGGGCATAAAACAGTTTATTTGGATTTTTCAATGCTGTATATTTACCAGATTTTTGGTCCAATTTTAAGGAAGCATTTAAGTGAACTTCTCAGAATGTAATACTTCTAAAAGACTAAAGCTATGTTCTTATGTGTTTCTAGCAACTTAGAAGTGCTGTATGTTTATAGCCCCCTAAAGCTTTATCAACTGCTCATTTGGAACACCAACAGACAATACAGCATAACTGCTCTAGAATTTGGTTGCCATTCTGACTTGCATGTGCAAAATTCAACACTAATTTAAAACAATCAATTAATCTTTTGAACAACAAGTTTAGTTCAAAGCTGCTGAAAAACTATTTGTTGCTAAACAATGCTGCTATTTTTTCATTGCTACTTATGCCAGCAGAAAACGTATCTTTGACACTTATGGGAAGAAGAGGCACTTTATTAAGTCTCTGTCAAACAGGTCCGAGAACTGCCATGTGCATGGACTTAGCTGCCTTGAAACATGCTGGAGCAAGCAAAATGAGGAAGGAAAAGCCTATGAAGGAAGCAAGCTATAAAGAGCTTAAAATACTTTCTTCATTGCATACGTGGTTTATTACAAACATACCCAACTGTTCCAGTGCTCTGCTGACAAGCAGTCCTGACCTGCGCATGGAAGTGCTCTTTGAACTGCAGAGAGGCCTCAGATGTGTACCACTGAAAACAGGAGAGAACAGCTACTGGGATAAACTGTGCAATGTCTGCTTTGCAATAAGTCAAATCAGGAAGGAAAAAATAGATGAGAAGATTAATTCAAAGAGTTTGTCAAGTACCGGGATACCCTGGCATAAGAAAAAGGATACCTTGGATTAGAAGGCAGTAAGGCTTCCCCACAGTTATGTTTGTAAAAGCTCCTTTGGACAGTGCCATCATTTGACCACCTTTCTGAGTGTCAGCATCCAAGCACTAGCTAAACTTCCACAGTCAAACACGTTTGCTCATGATTCTGTACAACAGCAAGTACCTTAAATTATCCCAGTAATCTAAGACACGCAAGACAAACATAGATGGGAGCATACTACCAGCAAGCCATTATTACTATGAAGTCTTTTAGATCTCTTATATGTGTGAAGCACCATTTTTATTACTAGTTTTTAATTAGAAATTAGTTTAAAATGAGGAAAACTTATTTTACCTTATATTTGCTTAAAATTACTGTGGTGGTTTTCATAAAATTAAAAGCAAAATATGTGGCTGAGATCAAGCATGGAAAAAAAATGCTAACTCCCTTAAAAGGATATTTTGAACAACTGAAAAAACAGCATGCTAATTCCTTGTCCTTCCCTATCCTTAACTCTTCTATTATACTTCAAGTACATAACTCTTTGGGGACATGAATGGTCTTTTCTGCCTTTATTTCTACAGTGCCTAGTACATTTTATCCACTCAATGACTAAGATTCCCATACAAACAGAAAATGAAAATTGCCTCAAATTCTTCAACCAAAGTGTCCATATAGATCTAATTAGACTTTTTGCATATTTAGTATCAGCTATGGTTCTTATTTCCCCTCAGTGTAGGAATTCTTTAAGCATGTAATAATTAATGTTTGGCTGAAATAACTAGATATTACCAGATAACACTTTTGTGTCAAGAGTCACTTTCTCTAAAGGCTAAAAAGAGAAGTGAGAATTATTATTAAACACATTGGCACTGAATCGGAACATGAGATCACATTCATCTTTGAAATAAATCCTTAAACAATTTGTAATTTTAGCAGGAGAGAACAACTGTACATTAAATTAAAATACTATTAGCACAAGGGAAAGATAGCTCAGTGTGGCTGGTGATACATAGTGTGCACAGAGGATAAAGAATGCTCACCTTGGGAAACTGAGAGATTATTCTGTCCCTACTCACTGGAGGAACAAAATGCATTATGTTGGACTTCATCCTCCAAATTCAATTAAATTCTACCAGACAAGAAAAATGTAAAGAGAAACACAGTAGTCATGAATTGTCTCAATACAGGAAAAATGTTATTAAAAAAATTAACAGTTCTTACTGGCTCATCATCTTTTTTTTTCCCCTTTCAGTAGAACTGGAAATTCTTTGACTTTATTTGCATTAAAGAAAACCTGTTTCTTACATAAAAGGGACTGCTTCAGTGCACATAGCTGTAGTAGCGAACAGTGGCTTTCTGAAACTACAGGGCCCCACCTCTCATTCCATGGTAGGACAGGGAATTGTTCACTTAATTCAACGTATGCGCTTGCAGTTTAACCCTCAAAGGATTTTGCCGTGTTTAATTTAAAAATTTTGCTCATTGTTGTCTGAAATGCCTCTGCACTAAGCACATTAAATGTTAGGGGATATCAGATTTCATTCGGTCAGAAGAAGAAAGGAGAAAAGATGACGCTGCCACATTTCTTGGCACAACATCAAACTTTCACCCAAGATCAGCTCAGAAAGAATGAAATCAGTAGATAGTCTGACTTGGAAAAAGAATAACGTTCACATGAAAATCACAAATTAATTTAGAGATCCCACTTGAGACATATCAATTTGGTTATGCAATGAAACCTCGTGGGTTGCTGGGGGAGGGGACCCTTAATAGGGTACCAATTTCTTACTGGCATTCAGAAGAATGTTTCTAATAAGAACATTCATCATGTAGCAAAGTGTAAGGAAGGACTCACCGTACAGCAGCTGATGCAGCAGGATCCCAGTCACGCAAACAGCCCAGCCTGCTGCTGCGTGGCCATAGCAACAGGCTTGCAACAGTTCTCATCCTCCCCTTCTCTCACCCATTGGGAAGGCGGAGTTGGAGTAATTTGGCTGTACATAAGGCACTAGTTTTAAAAGAACAAACTGGTTTTAGGGGACATACAGATTCCTTTGATCAGAAACTACTCTTTAATAAACAATATGGTCCCCTAACACTGTATAAGAAAATAGTTCTGTTTTCTTCAAAGATATTGGTATATATGGATAGAAAGAGCAAGACTAACTCGGCAGACAAGGAACCAACAGGGCAGGGAATTGTTACAGTGCTAATATTAAGCATAGTAGCAATTACAAAGAAACTCCTGAGGGATTTTTTCAGAATTTCAACTTGATTTCATCTCAGATTTAGGGTCAGGATGAGCATGCCACCAATGAGACATTCTGAATTAGATAAATGTCTTTGTAGTCATTAGTAATCTTGCTTTCTAGCATACCAAATACTAAAGACAACGAATAAGAAATCACATAGCTCTTTTGTATTGCCTAAATATTGTTAATCAAGCCATTAACTTAGACAACATTTTGTATGCTAGACAGTAATTTAGGATGCTAAAATATTTTGCTATTTATTTCATTAGGATTTAAATTTCCGAGTTTCAGGACAAAAGAAAGCCCTCACATTCTAATAGCCATATTTTGATAATGCTGGAACAGGCTTGGACCTCTTCATATCCAGGAGAGAAGCCTCTCCTTTTCCTGCAGCAGGCTAAAAATATTAAAGGGCAGATCAATGTTGACGAGTAATTTTAAACAAGTATATAACAAAAAAACTACATCTGTGTTTTACAATGCCCCACTAAGAATAATGCTCAACAAAATTGCTAGTTCACTACTTAAAATTAATGTTTTATTCTCTTTTGTGAGGAATTGCTGTTAAATCACTTCAGGCGCTCATGTGATCTCAACTATACTGAAACACCCACTTCCCCCAGAAGAACTGCGG
The DNA here is from genome assembly GCF_028500815.1 of Rissa tridactyla. Lineage (NCBI taxonomy): Eukaryota > Metazoa > Chordata > Aves > Charadriiformes > Laridae > Rissa > Rissa tridactyla. The sequence goes on from NC_071478.1 coordinate 11,725,270, forward strand.
CTGACAGGTTATTCACCAAAGAAGGTGACATTACAATATTTATTACCATATGCCTAGTTCTATTTATCATGCTACTTGCAACCCTATAAAACTAGGGAGATCTAGACCTTTATGGTGTGCTCCTGCCCTTTTGGCAAGTCTGAATGATTTTATGGCAACGTTAATGTGTTAAAATAATAGTTCTGAAAACAAAAACTAAAACCTTCCCAGTTGTCAAGAGTTTCAAACAATAATTTGCTTTCTCCATATTCTCCTAGTTCTAGTTCAACACATCCTAAGCATGTAAAAGTGTCATGTGTACACAGGCTGACTCATGGCTTGTTTCCTAGAGCTCTTTCACAAACTAAGCTACAAAAAAAAAAAAAAAAAAAATCAATTCAACACTCTCAGTGAATCCAAAGTACAGAAGGCACCAAGATAACCAAACAGAAACATTTTAAAACTGAGAGGCCACCTTCACTTACATTTAATGTATTTAATCTAAATCTTACACACACATAAATATATCCCAATTTACAAAATCAAAATTAGCAAATTAGCCACACCACTGGAGGAAAAAGATCAGTAATTTAAGAAATACAAAGCTGCTAAAAATACTGAGAATGATAGGTACTGAGATCCAGATTTGTTCTTCTTACAGAGCTGAAGGGGATTCAGTCACCAGGGAGGATTCGGAATATAGTGTCTCCATGGCATCACAAGCTCCTTACATCAATGCTGCAGGAACAGTATCACTAGCAGACTCTGCAGACAGACAAAGGATTTGAGGAAGGCATCCAGAAGCTGTACATAACATGTTAACATCATGACCATGAACCAAAATCAGTATTCTAAGCTACGGTGAAGGACAAGACAGAACAACTCATGCCAAAAGGACAAGAGCAGAGTTAACACTGAAGGACAAGAGAAGTCTCTGATCTTCTCCTGCCCCTTCTACATTGAGAAAAGTTCAGGTTCTTGCTACTAAAATAAGGCTAAACATTACAGATATATAGTTAACCAAAGCCTAATCTAATTCAGGAAAATAACTTCTACTTTAAATAAACCCCTTTAAAATGTTGCAGAAAAATAAATCCTTTCCTGAAAATACTTTTTAAAGTAGTAATTTTTCTTTTGTGTATTTGGAAGATCAACAAACCAGAATTTATTCCTGTGTTTCATTTTAATCCAGTTGATCTGAAAGACTTCAGCTTTGTAAAATCCAGTTTCAGAACTTTGATTATAGTAATTGTTACCCAAACATAATGAAAAACATCTCAACAACTTCTCTATTTGCAGAGAACTAACCTTTTATAGCACAAGCTATTCAGATTATTTTTCCTGATGCGAGATCACATCTGACAATCCAGATCACCCTCAAGTTGTGCTAGCTACATTGCAATGATACATTCTCCCTGCATACCAACCTCTGAACAACGCTGTACTTTTTAGCAGAATCGTGCTGAAGAAGATGTCTGTCTTGAACCTCTGCTACACATTCTACCTGTTTATAGTTTCATTCTGGAGAAGACTAGGAAAACCTAGACCAGAGCTACTGAGCTCTCTTCAACCCTTGTACCTCAAGGCACTCGCCTGCTACATCTCTGCCATTAACTCGACCACCATTTTGTTCAAGCTGAATTTTTTTCAGTTTTGTTGAAACGAAATTACTTTAAAAACAGGGGGTGAGGAAAGAGCTTCCCTCCATGCTTTAGGAAAGAAGCGAGGTAAAACGGCCTCCACACGGCAACCCCACAGCGGCGCCTCTCCCCTTCCCTCACACGCTCCCCTCCCTGAGGAGCCGCACCTCAGCTCACCCGCCCGCGGCGCTCCACAATGTCCTGCGCCAGCAGCGTCCCGGCTTCTAATTCGCCAACTACGCCGTTGACGTTACTCTCTCGCAGCAGCCACCGTCAAACGCGGTGATTACGCTGTTGACGCAGGAGCGGACTGAGGACGCTTGACTGCGTAGCTTTTATTCACGGAGTCGGGTGTACGCAAAGAGCGGGTTGCTGTGGTAACCAGAGCACGCGCGCGCGAGAGGCGGTGGCGTAGCGGGCAGGAGCTGTGGAGCGGGAACCGGGGACGGGCTGAGGCGGCGACATGTTGGTGGGACAGGGTGCCTTTGGTTGTTTAGTCTGTTTCTTCTGTTTTGAAGAGAGAAGTGCAGCTGTTTAGCAGGTGTTTTAACTTTGCAGTAGGCTTTTTTGTTGCGCAGTTTTAAATATTGGAGGTTGTATGATTCTGTCAGCTGAGCCATTTTCTTGAGGGAAGGGGAAGTCAGCCATCGCCGATTCTGTTCAACGCTAACGATTCGTTCGGGGGCGCGTTTAAACTAGACCCGTTTTAAAAGAATGCTTTTTTTTAAAAAAATGGTATTTTGATTTCTTTTGCTGTTATATTTTGAGACCCTTCTTCGGTTCGGTACATTGGACTACTTCACTTTAACACTTTGAAAAAGATCCACTACTTCACTTCGCAATTTGAAAATTTGAAACTTTCCCCCTCTCTCTTTTTTTTTTTTTTTACAGTGTTCAGTAGAGTATTAAACCAGATAAGACAATTCAGCTGATGACCACGAACCGTTCTAGCCTCTTTCATAGCTTTTCCTAGCTTCCTAGCAACAAATGTGCGCTAAAATAGCTCTTCTGGGACACAGAGCACAGTTTAAAGTCAGTAGTTGTCTTTTTGGTGCATTATCTGTCCAGTCACCTGGTGCAGTCTTTTTGGAGTATTTTTAGGGATAAGGGAGAATCTTTCCCAGGAAAATTCGGGATGGCACATGCTCGTATCTCAGCCAACCTGACCCCTGATATAGATCCCACAAAAGCTCCTATTGCATTTGGAAAGAGGGCCCTTCCTAAACTGAATGAGGAGTTACAGTCTCCTGAGCTACTGACTCAGCAGCGGGCATTGATGGTGCTCTGCGATCTTGTCCATGACCCAGAAAAAGTCTACCAGGCAATAGAAATAGGTAAGTGATCTGTTGTCATAAGCTTTGACACAGTGTGGGGGGAAAAACCCACTTTACTTTTGTGTACTACTTTTTTCTTTGCAATATCTTTGGTGACACAAAATGATGATGAAGATTTTTTGGTTTTAATCTCTACTTGTTTTACCTTAAAAAGGTAAAAAGTATTGTAACCCTGTTATTCACGAATCTCAGAAAAAAGTAAAGCAGTGAATTTAGGAATTTCTAATAACATAAAACTACTAGATATATTTTCCTTAGAAAGGTGAAAAGAAAAAAGCTTTTAGTTATCCTAGAGCAGGAAAAAAAATGCAAAATCCCTTTTTTTCCCCCCTTCAGTAAACACTTTGTACCAGGTGTGACATATGACAGTGGTACCTTCCTGGATTTTTCATGCTTGAGGTGCTCGAAATACTCAGATCCCATAATAATAACGGGCAAAAAACTCTGATGCTCTGATGAATCTTTTAAGTAACAATTAATAATTTTTAAATATGGTTTACAAGTTCATTTGCAAAATCTGTGAAGTCATCTTTTGCCATTGATTCCTTCAGCAGTGGATAGCATGGCACATCCAGCTATAAGTTTGCTAGAGATATAAAACATCAGATCTTTTTATGCAGAACTTCTCGGAAGTATCTTGGTGATTGTAGAATGAGTCTATAACAAAAAAAAAACAAACACCAACCTGGAACTTCATGAGAAATGAAGATACAAGACAATATAACCCATCAAGATTATATCTAGCCACCACTAATTTCAAAGTTTTTATCCCAGCACTTGGAAGAATCTAAGTTTGGATTTGGGAAAAAAAAAAGCCACACAAGCTTATCTTTGCAATTTTTAGCAGTGTGTTGTGTATCTACATAGCTCATTATGTAACATTGAAGAAATCCTCCAGTTTGCCACTGCTTTTTTCTCCATTTACGTCCTTCATGTTTTTTTCCTGGTAAGAGATACCAATAATCGTGTTCAAAATTTATTAAGTTACTGTTTAACACTAACTGAAGCAATGTGAGAGTGTTGGTTGATTGGGGGTCTTTTTTGGTCAGTGCTATGTGTGTATCCACATAATCATTAATGGCTCACCAATTTTATTTCTATGTGTGAAAAGCAATGCTGCATGTTTTTACATATCCCATGCTACACCTAAAGAAATTTTTAAAATTGTAGCTGTCAATCGTGCAAACCCATGGTTTTATAAAAACATCAATAGCTCCACTGACTTGAGTTATTTTTAGAGTTATGTCATTTCATAAATATTTGCAAGAATAGGATTTAACTTGATACAGAAGTCAGCAGCTTGTTTGTAGCATGGCATTATTGGCAGTAGGCCTTGAAACTTGAAAGTTTCTTCCCTTCTTGAGATATGGCAAAGAGAGTTTCACCATCAGGACAAGATAAAAATTCTTATTGTTTGCACTTCAAATTGTGAGATAAAAATGAGTATTGCTATTTTAAATTACTGCTGAAGGTAAGAAATTTTAAAATGAACTATTGTGTCTCATAGGATTCTTGGATAACCTGAAGACTTTGCTGCTACATCATGACAGTACTGTCCGACAAAAAACAACACAAATCCTCTATATAATGGCTATGCATAATGTTGGTAGGTAGGTGTAATTCCAGAGTTTACTTAATGGTATGGGGAGCAATAAAGACATTTCAGTGAGTAATATGAACAGAATTTCTAAGTTTTGGCAAGATAGGTGCAATGTAAATAAGGGTATTTAGTTAAAATTAAGCATCCTGCAAATATAGATGAATTTTATTATGCTTAGTTAAATCTGCCCTGCAATGTTGTTTGCAGGCAAGGATTGATCCAAAATGGAGTTATTTCTGCCCTCGCTGAGCGCTTGGATGATCCAGTAGATATCTGTCGGAAGAACACGCATCAGGTTTTTGAAATGATGTCAAAATTACCTGAAGGTAAGGATTTTTTTTGGTAGTTAAGTATTCAAATAGGCAAAGCAGATAGGTAAATTTACCCGATTCCCAATGTAATATCTTCCAGATTTATTTTATTCCATTTTCCTTGAAAATCATATTTAAAACCAGTATTTTTTCTATTTTTGCTCATCTTAATTTTCTTTAGTTAATTTTCGTATGAGAATTTATTCTTTGGGTTCTGAGAGAAAACTTTAAAAGCTGTAACTGTCATCTTTTTTATTGGTGGAGGAAACTATGTTTTCTAGAGCTGTTTTTGCACTTCTAAAAATTTGCAAATTGTGTAATGATAGTGAGAATACTTAGCCAAAATACAGAAAATGGTTTACATAGATAACAAGTGAAATGCCCCATGTTAATACTCCTGGCTGGGGGGAAGGGGAGGGAGATCCTACTAGATCTGTTAATTTTCTTGGGTCTTATGCAAGTTAAGGGTACCTGCTCAAGATAGAGGTTGTGTGGACTGCATGCTTAAATTTGTATTTAAGAATCTTGCATCAAAAATTCACTTTGTCGTCTTCTGTTCAAAATGATGATCAGCTGTTCATCATGGTGCACTAGTTTCACAGCACATGGGGTTTGTAGTAAGTTTTTAATGTGAAATTTGTTTTATGCCTTCCACGGTCCTTGCAAGCCCTGGTGCAGGAGCCAAATGAGCAGCTAAGGGCACCATCCACTGCACTGTGTATTCCACAGGTATAAGGTGTCTTTGACCTCAGTCACATAGACACTGTTTCTTAAAGGTACGTTTTAGGACATTGCTTTCAGGTGGTGAATGTAAAAAACCAAAGTAGTAGTTTGCTTTTTCTGATATTTTATTCAAATATTGTTTGCCAGTAGGTAGAATTGTTAAATGGGCTTGGTAAGATATGAAGTTAAAAATGTGATAAATTACACCTAAATTCAGATGTCAAATTGAGCAATTCATCCTATACTCCCTGCATAGCAGGGGAGAAATCAGTATCTCCATGGACACAAAGTCTGACATATCCAAGGTGCTTTGTTTAGGATGAGATGAGTCCTGCTCTGATGATGTCCATTTATCTCCAGTGAGATAAACAGAAGCTGGGTTGATTTCATCAGTCAGGCATCTAGCTTTTAAATGCTTCAGTCTAAATAGAGGAATCCAAGCTGAGAATTTGACTTGCCAGAAGAACGCGGTTTTGTACTGGTTGTACATGACTTCTTTATTATCTGTATTTATAGTTTTCTAAATCTCTTATACACTAAGGGAATTTATGCTGATTTGTTACTTTTATTTCCAGATTCTAGTATTAGAATTTCAATAGTTTTGTAATCTGAACATTAGTCTTAAACTTTACTCTTGCAGTTGATGAAAATTATAATTTTAAAATTAAAATTTCAGTCGATAGAAATTATCAATTAAAAAGCTATACTATTTAAATTAGTAGGAAAGTGTCTTGTCTGAGGAATTCTGTTACATTACTGGTGCTTAAAAAATAATTAAATGAATGCTTAAATCCTTGCTGAGTGAGTGTATGTGAATTCTGAAAATATAAAGATGTATTTTTAAATGTATGCAACCCTTTTTAAGGTCTTAAATAATTTAATCCATATGAAGGATATTAATATAGTGGGCTAAAACTAGCCAGTTTACATATTCTCAAATCAAATGAGAAAGGGACTTGGCTTATGTGAATTTTGACCTGTCTGACTGCCTTTAAAGAATTCTGTCCCTTACCTGTAGACAGATAGATACCATCCTGTGAGTATGTGGATCATAACAGAAACTTATGGAGAAGAAAAATTACCAGAAGTAAATGAATATTGCCAAATTTTTGCAGATCACTATTTATCATTAACCATTCATCCCTACTAGCTAAGGCCTTCTTCTTAGCCCTTTTGGAACTGCATAATTCATTAATAAGTCTTGCCATTCAGTCCCTGCTGTACCGCACTTTATTATTAACTGCAACCTTCAGATGTGGCTAGATCTCTAATAGGCTGATGCAGGAGCGCTTGTCTCCTTTTGCTGATGCAGTTTTCAGATGCGTGCATGACGCACAGCTTAAGTTGACTGGAAAGGTTTCAGTGTAAACAGGGAAACTGCCTCAGGGTTTGGTGGCTGCCGTACATACCTTTTTAGATACGGATTTGAGACTTACAGAAGTAAACTACAACTAATGTTACATTTAAACACCTGCCTGCTTTTAGGTTCTGTCTCCCAAAACTCAGAGCATTTACTAAGTAGGTTGTAAGTTGGAAGTTTAGCTACACAAGATGAAAACTTCCACTGGAGGATGAGTAAAAGTTCTAGGGGGAAAAAAAGCAACTTAAAAAAAAGCCCTGAGATCAAATGAGGGCTTTTTTTCCCCAGTGTTTGCAGTTAGACACTTCCTAAAAAGCAGGGACTAAAAACAAGTGTTATATAGAAAGCGTTTTATTAGAACCATCACTTCTATTTAGACACTTAGTGTAGCAGTAAGCAACGTTAGCTCTTGGTGGTGCTAAAACATAAAAGGTTGCTTATTAAGAATGCCACATAAATCAAAATACATTGCCCAAACCAGAGGAAATGTAGTGGTACACCATACTGCCACTTAGGTCTACTCCCATTGTGCCATCTTTGCCCCTGCAGGCATCTGAATATGTCATCTTAGGTCAGGAACCACTGATGGGATCTGTCACAAGTGTAAAACCAGTTTGGTGATAATCAGGAAATATGAGATTATACTATACAAGGAAAATCAAGTTGCCTGCTAGAGTTGAAGAATTATTAGACCCCTGCTGAGCAGAGAACTCCACAAAAGCTGAGAACTAACTGAAGCAGTGTCTCTCCTCAAAACCTTGCCTTTGATTGAAGGCAAAGAATTCACAGCAGCTCTGAAGTGAGCAGGAACTTCTGCCAGAGGAAGACCAGCTTCCAAATCTTGTTACAGTCCCAACTTAGTAAAAGTTGCTTATATTTACCAGAAAGGCTACAATTCTCTGAGTGTGAGTTGCTTTTCAGTGAGGCTTCTCTTAAGCTAAGACTGATACCAGTTTCTTCATTTTACCTCTCCCAGTTGAGGTACTGGTGGCACATAAGAATCATGTTTTCCAAACCAAATTAACATTGAGACTTGTTTTGGGGAATGGTTCTGGAGTTTCATCTCCAAAAATCAGAGAAGGGCAATTAGTAGTGTTGAATAGAGGATATTTAAATAATTGTAAAATTAGTTATTTGGTAAATTCTGTGCATCAGCGCCTTCATTGCAGTTTCCTTTTAAGTGTAAATAAGGAGAATTACTTTATTAGAAACCTGATATTTATGTCTCTTTTGAATAAGTTTTTTTCTGTTCATTAATTCTCAGCATTTAGTGTAATCCTAATATATTTGCAGTGATCATGCTCTGTATACATGTAGGCCAACTTTTTCCCTATTGCCCCCCCTTCTATTTATAAGAAATTAAAAATGAATGTAGAGGAACTCTTTACGTCTGTGAAGCAAGCAGAATTTAAGCTCTGTCTTCTGATCCTATATTCAGATATCTCAGAGAGCATGATATGTCTAGCAGTCTCTTTATAGCTTGCTTGAGTCATACCTTTCTAGGTGAAATTCTCTTCGAAAGCTTAGTTTCTTCAGCTATGAAATGATGCCAGATTTTGACTATTTCCTCTGTCAATGTTTGTGCTGTTAAAAGCCTCCAAGACTTGTTCAGGATAGAAGTCCTTAACTAGATTAAAGTTAGTCTTGCATAGCTTTCTACAGACCAAATTTTCATACAATGTCCCTTGACAGTTTGGGGGTGGGTGGGGGAATAGACAAAACCCGCGATCCTCAGCCAGTCAGGTATGTACAGTATGTAGGATCAGTGGCGTAGAAGCTGAGCTAACATGTAGTCTGTGAAGTTATCTCTGAGTAATTATCCTTGGAAAAATGTGTTTTTCAAGCCATGTATTCTTTTCATTTAGACAGAAATATAACATATATATAAAAATATACACACCTGTGTTTAAGAGTTAGAAGATAACTCCTTGAGCAGAATTGTGTTACTGTAGCATGAACTCACATACAGATGGCTACTTACAAAAAACCCAAAAAGGTGCTAGAACCATTTCTTTGCTATGAGACAATTTGGGGAATTATCAGGGAGAGCAGCAAATATTTTCCAATAGGTAGTAAGAGTCACAAGGCCCAATATAATTAATTTGACATATTACAGATACGGCAATAGTATCTGCTTGGGAATTCTTCATCCTTCTTCAGCTAGCCAAGAAATTGTCTTCCTCTTTGCATTTACTTCTACATCTTACATCCAGATAAGGAGTTAGGATGTACCTTGAATCAGCTGAAGGAAGTCAGCAACTAAAATACCATTCTACAGCTAGATTTCTGATGTTTTCTAGAGCTGAGGTAATTTACAGGGCCAATAAAGCAGTATGTGCCACACTAGACAAAAGGAACATGAGCTGTACAACATGCATTTGGCATGAAGTGTAGTTGGTTTTGTTCACTGCAAAGTGGTCAGTGATTCCAGTTAGCTCTATGCCAGGCCACCTGTTCTTTCTCCAAACAGGAGTAATTTAGGAAAACATGGTTATTTTCAGCAAATCCACTTGCAGACTATTTTTGATTCCTAAATTTAAGGATGTATACCAGTATCCTCCAGGAACAGTGCGATCATTAAAAACCAAACGGTGGGAAAATCCACAAAGATTTGGAGAACATTGAGGAGTAACATTTCCAGAAGAAACAACTTAGTGGCAATACTTAATGGCAGAAGAAAGACAAAACTAAGACAGATATATGTATTCAATAGAGATAGATGAGGGAAAAGAACCAGCAGCAGAAGAAAATGAGGCAATCATGGGAAAAGTTAATAAAAAAACTTTCACTCTGTGAAAACAATTTGTTGACATGCAATACTTAACAAGGTTAGTGAAAGGGTGTTAAGCAGTGATAAATGACAATAACAACTGCAAAAATAGTTCCAGGAAAAAAAATAATATCTTTCACTAGGTTATGGTTAATACTGGAAAAGTGTAATAATTCTTACCCATTATCTGTTCTGTCTTTTATGATTACTTAATCCTTTTAGGCAAAGCCTGAGATGGATTGGATAGGGCAACGGATTTTTAAGCTTGCCAGAACATCTGTTTGGGAAGAGTTGAAGAGATAATATTTCTCCTACTTTACTGACCCACAGTCTCCCCACTATTCCACCCTTGGAATGTTATAACCAATCAGATCTATGGATAAGGACCATTTAAGGATACCTCTTTCCCTTTGAAACTTATTTTGCTGTATGACCTGCACATGATAAAAGGACAGATGGCATTCTTATTGCAGCAGATGGAACATCTCTTCTGTGAATGTCATTGTTGCCCAGTTGAAGTGAAATCCCAGCTGTATTAATGCAGCTCTTTCAGGTGGCAGTACACTGCATCACTGATAAACCTGAGAACTGAGAAAATAGATGCAAATTTAATTGCATGATTTATCCAGGTGGACAACTAAGAGTCAAGGGATTTCACTTCAGCACCTGTCCTCAGCCCAGACTTTTTAGTGTTATCTTCCCTGTGCCTCAGTTTTCTTCTACAATCAGAAAATAGAATTACTTTACTTCTGTGTAAAACAATTTATTTTAACATCTTGAATTCTTCAGATAGAAAACAGTAACCATGAGTTACTCAGAATACTAAGATCAAAAACATCATAGGAATTAAATGATTAGAGAGTTAATAGCAAGGAATTGCTATTCAGAGAACCTGATTATGTGAATTGATTATTTAAACCTAATTATTTACTGCTTTATGCCTCCCCACGCCTATGCTCTTCTTAAGTTAAGTAGGAACACAGTGCTTCAATTTCTTGTCTCCTTCCCAAGATAGCCTTCATTCAATGAGTAATGCAACGCATTCCTTTTCTTTAGAAATACCCTTAGGCCTTTGTTAAAATATCCTAGGTTCTCCACTTATATTGTAGGTTGCCTGTAATACTTACGTTGGAAAGACCTTAGTTGAATAAAGATTTATTTTTTAATATAAAATGTCTCTTACCCTCCTCATAACTGACTGCACTTTTATTTTTAGTTCTCCTATCCAGCTTTCTTACCAAGAAGCTATGCTCTAATGAATGCCAGTGTTTTCTTGTCCCTTCTTTCACTAGTCTCAAACGGCCACAGTACCATGAAAGCTAGAGGTGAAGGAGGCATAGCATCTAATGGTCCACTCACTGGAAAAGGAAGCCCTGGCTCATTTTATACCTTTTTCACACTTCAGCTGGCTAATAATAGGATATTACACTATAAAAAGCAATTTAGACTAGAAATACTGTGCAGTGTCTCAAGTAAATGATAGCACTTTTACAGTAAACAGAGCTTAGAGGACCCTGTATGAGCTCTATGGACTGTACTAGCAATTACAATATAGAGTAAACTCACCAAGTCAAGCAGTCTGACTGCAAATTTCTCAAGCAAGCAACAGTATCTTCTTATTACAACACCTAAATACTCCCTGTGTGGCATGACAAACCTTTTATACCCTCAAGGCACAGCCTCATTGGCTCTTTTGCCTCTGTTCTTCAGGTGTAACAGTTGACAGGGAATGCTTAAGGGGGCCCTGTGTCTTTAGTACGTGGATAAAGTATCATGTTCAAAATTAGACCGATTTTTCCCCATTATCATTTATGTCTGGTCTGAAGAGTTTTGAAAGTCTTAACCCATGACTTGAGCCTCAGAGAATATATTTGGTTATGGCTGCATTCTCTAGCAAGGCTGAAAATGATTATTGCTTGAGCTACTGTCTTCAAGAGTATTATAGTTCTCTTGGCAGTCGCAGCTCATTATTAGCTTAAGTCTCCTGGTCACTTAAAAAAATCCTAGCTGGAATTTAGATATTCTGAAATAGACCAAAAGAGGGATTCTTAAACATAAGCTAAAAAAGATCAGGACTTCGTTATGCATTTTGTAGAAATGCCGAGAAGCAAACAAAGGGATGAAACTATGCAAGCACTTCAAATATTTTCAGCTGGTCTCAGACATGATTAATGGGGTGAAGGGTTCTAAGTCAAATTCTGTTTAAACTCCAGGGATATTGTTTATCTAGCATCCTCTAAAAAAATTATTTTTATGAGTTTATGCTGTTTATGCAAGAGTTGCACCTTTTCTTAATGTACATCCACACTTCTAAAGATTTCAGTTAGAGGATGTTCTGGAAGAACCTTGTTATAGTCTGAATGGGTGGAATTTTCAAGAAAACTTCAATAAAAGCCATCAATAAGACTTATGCTGATAGATCACTTTATATGGTCACTTTTAAAAAGTACTTAGATTTTTCTTAAAGCCTAACTTTTCACAAGCATGAACTTGTGACTTTCATTTGATTTTGGAGACTTGCTGAGAGCCCAGTAGTACAAAAATGTGAACATATTTTTCAAGTTTTTTTCTATCTTTAAATACAGGTTTAGGAGATGAACTTCAGGCACTATTCAAAAATTTTTATATGTGCTTATACCTAGATGTGTATTTCTAAGCATAGATATCCATGCAACAAAGTACCTGCTTGTGTAAGACAATATGCAGGTAGGCTTCTTACGTATCTTGCTTCTCTCCTGATATTTCCTATAGATCTTGATCTACAACTTCTTTCCTGAAATTGCTACTAACCATCTCCCAAAAAAACCATAACAATAATATGCATTCAGAATATGTAAAGATACTAAATGGGAACACATCCCTTAAATCTTACTGAGTTGCTCAAATATAATTGCTTAAGATTGAAATTGTTGAATGTTGGTGAATAAACTGAGGAAAAAGTGCTGGAGCAAATAAACAAAACTCAGCAGTCTGTCATAAAGGAAAGAAAGCTTCACAAACATTATCCAATTAAGTAACTGTTGTAACACTAATTAATGAACACACTATAGACACGTTCAGTATCTTTTGAATTATTTATTTTTTTAAGTGGACAATTTAAATGTTGATGTTATTAACCATTTTGTTTTAAATTTCTTAGAGCCCTTGGCTGAAATTTCTTGCACTAATCATAGTACATAGGGGGAACAAAAGTAGAAGGTTATTTTCCAGTGTGCATGTGTGTCTGTGTCTCTGTGTACGTATGTGCTTTACAATTATCAAACATATATTTACACACCAACTTTACACTGAAGTCTTTAAGAAGTCTTTTCTATGGCAGGGGAACGAATCAACTGACCAAACACTCAGGTCTATATGATCCATTTGAGATTTTCCAGTATTGTCCCACTGAACTTCTTATGCATTCAAACTTTTGCTGGAATGTTACTTCATCCAGTAGTGTTTCTTTATGAGATGAAACCTGGAGCTGAGGAATGCATCTCTTCAGTTTCCTTAACTTCACTAAACTGTAAATAATTTAAATTATTAAATTGAAATATCAAGACATTTAGTTATTGTTCATATCGCTCATCTTTAACCTTCTAATAATACATCACATTTTTAAAATAATTAGAAAAACAACAAAAAAAAGACTTTGGAGGCTATATACTATACAATCTCCATGGCTCCTGCTTCTTGGGAAATCTGTTACAATATTACAATTCCCAGAATATATTTGGAGCAGTGGAACAGAATTGTCCGTTGGCAACTTTCACATTCAGCAATCCAGACACACAACATTAATTTAAAAAATTGCCTTATGATTTATTTTTTTATCTGGATTAAAAAAGGAACACTAACCTACTTTTAAATATAGTTTGTTTTTTGTGAAACACCACAATATTTGGCAAAAAAAGATGTAAAAGACGACTGTTTTGATGTATAAAACTCCTTACCAGTAGAAGAAACACTGACCTTAATTTGGCCTATTCATAGATTCATCTCATGTAGTTTTGCTGCATATTTGAAGCCTTAAAGACCAAAAAGAGCTGCTAGTCAGTTTGGAAATCACAGAACAGTTGTGCACCAACAATTCCTTTAACAGGCAAGATGTCCTTGATAAACAATAAAGTAAAGCAAAAGTGTGTACATAGTATATGCTGTGAGTCATGTGCGTATGCATACATGATGTATGTGTATATACTGTTTGGTTGTGTGTACCAATATTGTGGGTGCATGCCCATTCTCTACAAATTTAAGTAGTATTTTGCTTAAACTCTCCTTTTCTGTAGCTTCTGGTTCGAACTAGCTTTTCTCCCCAACACAACCATTCTGCTCCACATCCTGCAAACAAGTTCATCTGTCACTCACCATCTTTATATCTTCGTGTCTGTAAAATTTTAGGACAACTGGATGAAGAATTATTTCTTACACAGAACATGATAACACTCCCACTGTAGGAAATGGAATGAAACAAATGGAATAAAAGTGCAGTGACTGTGGTGAAAACATCTCCACAGAGTTATGCCTCAATCTCTTTTATTGTTTTTGTTTGGGGTTTTTGAGTTGTTGGATACTTTTTCCACTGGGGATTGCGTGTGTGTTTTTGGAGAGGAGGCTTTCGCTCTCATAAACACATATTTGTGAAAAATGATGTAGTAGGTTAAGGGGGCATAAGAGGAACTGTGTACATACATCAGATTTCCCCTTTTCTCTTCTTGGGCTACTAAGCATTGCCCCATTTTTTTCCACTAGAAGTGGAAGTGGTTAGCCCCTTTCTTATCACTTCAGGAAAACAGATTAAGCCCAAGGATTCTTAGCAGAGGCCGATATATTTGAGATTGTTCTGAATGATGACATCTGTCACTGCATCAAAGACAAATTGGATGTTACTGGTATCAGTGGCGCAGGTGAAGTGTGAGTAGATCTCCTTGGTCTCCTTGTTGCGATTCAAGTCCTCAAACTGGCGTTGGATGTAGACTGCTGCCTCCTCATAAGTGTTTTGGCCTTTGTATTCAGGAAAGCAGACTGTTAAGGGTATGCGTCGGATTTTTTCTGCCAGCAGATCTTTCTTGTTCAAAAAAAGGATGAGGGAAGTGTTGATAAACCAATTGTTGTTGCAGATGGAATCAAAGAGACGCAAACTTTCTGCCATTCGACTCTGTAGGAGAGGAAACAACAGTGTCAATAATAGTGTTTCAGCATAACTGTGAAAAGCACACAAAATATATTATGTCTATTGCTGAGCAAAATCTGCTTTTAGAAATAACTTTTGTTTTATTTGGTAACTGTCCATATTACCTGACCATGAAATTTCAGGAATTTTAATTCACTTATTTTGATACATTTCACCACAGATTACCTCTTCGTTTATTTTTTTACAATATTCGACATCTATGGAGGAAAGTCTAAAGCTGAAGATTTATAAACAACAGGTGTAACTTGGGAAAACATGGTTGTGTTCAAACTTAGGTTAGTACTATAAACACATTCTTTAAATAAAAGGGATGAGTTATTTCTAAGAATTTCACACTGCAGAAACATTCTGCTGTTAACATTTTTTAAAGAGACGGAAATACTACAGCACAATTGTAACATTGCATCATTAGATATGTAATTTAGCACACCGTGCCTACTCAGAGTATTTTCCTTGCCTTACTTCTCCCCATTGTATAATGGTAAGCTTGGAAGAGTACACAAGAACCACATTCTACTATGGTGGGACAATTTGCATATTTATAGGTGAAAGCTGAGTTTAGACAGACATGTTTAACATCTTTCTGTCTGCTGCCCTGAGTGAACTCCACTTAAGAACAATTTAGGATGACCACCACAATTATATATTTGGGAATAACAATCCAATGCTGCTATAAACTGAGAGCAGAAAGGTCCGTTAGAAATGAACGGCCGCCTTGAACGTTCCTCGTGTGTTGCTGCTACGATACGCTTGTGTACCTGGAGCTGTCCGTGGTACCAAGCGCTCTTGGAAGGCAGAGTTTATTGCTCGGTTTACACCCATAAATAAGTGTAAATAAATGTAAATGTTTTGAGTAGGAAATATTCTAGACTATTAAAATAAATATCACTCAAGTACTGTCAAAAGTAGATAGAGAAAATATCTTAATCAGGCAGTTTTGCTGAGGTCAATGTTTTCCAGCATATTACAATTTAGATCTTTATTTCTGTTAGGTTTCATTGGCACATGAGCATTATCATTATCTGACTAACTTTAGTCATATATTTGGTGTGGCCAGTTTTAAAACCTTTATCATGCATCTTCCTATGTTCTGTTACATAGGCCCAGATCCTGGCATTAGTTCTGGAAGCTCCTGTTAGACCTATCTGATTCCACAGTCATGGAACTTGTTTTCAGAAATACCTCTTGTAACAAAAAACAAAAAAGTTCATTTGACTTCTTGCATATATACCTGATATTAAATACAAGCATTCTTCCCAACAGAAAAAAAAAAATGCTTTTTGATGGACTTCTATGCTTGGTATTCTTTTATCATATAGAATCATAGAATTGCTGAGGTTGGAAGGGACCTTTAAGATCATCGACTCCAACCTTTAGCCTACCCTGACAAGAGCCACTTCTAAACCATGTCCCTAAGCGCCCCATCTACCCTTTTTTTAAACACCTCCAGGGATGGTGAATCCACCACCTCCCTGGGCAGCCTATTCCAATATTTAATAACCCTTTCAGTGAAAAAATGTTTCCTAATATCCAATCTAAACCTCCCCTGATGTAACTTGAACCCGTTTCCTCTTGTCCTATCACTTGTCACCAGGGAGAAGAGGTCAGCCCCCATCTCTCTACAACCCCCTTTCAGGTAGTTGTAGAGGGTGATAAGGTCTCCCCTCAGCCTCCTCTTCTCCAAGCTAAACAACCCCAGCTCCCTCAGTCGTTCTTCATAAGGTTTGTCCTCCAGACCCCTCACCAGCTTTGTAGCCCTTCTCTGGACACGCTCCAACACCTCAATGTCCCTCTTGTAGCGAGGGGCCCAAAACTGAACGCAGTACTCGAGGTGGGGCCTCACCAGTGCCGAGTACAGGGGGACGATCACTTCCCTAGTCCGGCTCACCACACTATTCCTGATACAGGCTAGGATACTGTTGGCCTTCTTGGCCACCTGGGCACACTGCTGGCTCATATTCAGCCGGCTGTCAACCAACACCCCCAGGTCCTTTTCTGCCGGGCTGCTTTCGAGCCACTCTGCCCCAATCCTGTAGCGCTGCATGGGGTTGTTGTGACCCAAGTGCAGGACCCGGCACTTGGCCTTGTTGAACCTCATACCATTGGTCTCAGCCCATCGGTCCAGCCTGTCCAGATCCCTCTGCAGAGCCAACCTACCCTCAAGCAGATCAACACGCCCGCCCAGCTTAGTGTCATCTGCGAACTTACTGAGGGTGCATTCGATCCCTTCATCCAGATCAGTGATAAAGATATTAAAGAGAACCAGCCCCAGCACCGAGCCCTGGGGGACACCACTTGTAACCGGACACCAACTGGATTTAACTCCATTTACCACCACTCTCTGGGCACAGCCATCCAGCCAGTTTTTTACCCAGCGAAGAGTACACCCATCCAGGTCATGAGCAGTTTCTCCAGGAGAATGCTGTGGGAAACGGTGTCAAAAGCTTTGCAAAAATCCAAGTAGATAACATCCGCAGCTTTTCCCTCATCCACTAAGTGGGTCACCTTATCATAGAAGGATATTAGGTTTGATAGGCATGACCTGCCCTTCACAAACCCATGCTGACTGGGCCTGATCACCCTGTTCTCCTGCATGTGCCGTGTAATGGCACTGAGGAGGATCTGTTCCATGACCTTCCCAGGCACCGAGGTCAGACTGACTGGCCTGTAGTTCCCCGGATCCTCCTTCTGGCCCTTCTTGTGGATGGGTGTCACATTTGCTAACCTCCAGTCAGCTGGGACCTCCCCGGTTGTCCAGGACTGCTCACAAATGATGCAAAGTGGCCTGGCGAGCACTTCCGCCAGCTCTTTCAATACCCTTGGGTGGATCCCATCCAGCCCCATAGATTTGTGCACCTCCAGGTGCTGAAGCAGGTCCCTCACCGTTTCCCTTTGGATTACAGGGGCTTCATTCTGCTCCCCATCCCTGTCTTCTAGCTCAGGGGTCTGGGTACTCAGGGAACAACTGGTCCTACTGCTGAAGACTGAGGCAGAGACTTCATTAAGTACCTCAGCCTTTTCCTCATCCTTGGTCACTATGTTGCCAGCCCCATCTACTAGAGGACAGAGATAATCCTTAGTCCTCTTCTTATTGCTAATATATTTATAGAATATGTATACAAGGAACATAAATTTTGCAAAAGTTCTCAAAATCTTTATCTATCATTGTATCTATTCATCTATCTTTGTATCTGTTTCTATTTATTTCCTGCAAATAGAGACTGAATAGGACAGACTGGAAAATAGCTATGTATTTTATTGTTCTGTATAAACATATTATGTCAGATATATTGGTCAAGTACATTTAGAGAATCCACATTTTCTTTTTTATAATTTAGTAACAGAAAGCAGTGAAAATAAGGCATTGAAGATGATATACAGAATTCTTTGTGGAATTAAAATGTGTATCAAGTAATATATTCCTTCTACCAAAGATGTGTGCCATCACACACAGCGACAATGTTCTCATAGTGCCAACAGGTACAGTACTTTGGATGTTTGTTACTTTGGATAGTGATTCCATAACCACTATCACACTTCACTAATTTCTAACATTCCCACCTATTCTTCTGCAATAATCGACTCCTTTGTTTTCTTCTAATGTTAACCAGTAATGAATTCACTGTTTCAAACAGTATTAGCTGCATTTCCCATATAGATTATTCTGCAAGTCTTGCAGTCCTTTGTATATGCAATATCGTAGGTTTCTAAAAACCTTATATGTACATCTTCAATCACCTCAGTGGTCAGAGTAAGTAAACAGAAGGGATTTGGGATATCAGAAAAGAGCATATTTTGTTTACAACATTACTTGCAAATATATGTGTGTTCCATTTTTCTGACTTGCGTTCGGAGGGTATGAAAATAATCTAGACTCTAGGTATTTTTGTTGTTTGACTGTGAAGTATTCTAGCCAGTTTTCCTGTTTGGAAAGTGGAAGTGAGAGGATGATTTTGGCTTTTAATAGAAGTAACAGTATTTTGTGCCTAATTCTCCTGAAATTTGCATAAGTTGTGTCTAGTGCATCTCCTTTGGCTTCACTCCATATTTCAACTGGTGAGATGAAGAGAGAAGAATCATTCACTGTTTATTTACATGTAAAGTAATATGAAAATATAATTTATTTAAAATTTACTTTTTATTTGTTTTATTAGATAATGAAAATATATTTTATTGTTATTCAAAGGAAATCTGCAACAATACTGATCATTATTGTTACACTAAAACAGTATCCTGAAAAAATTACCCCTTAAAAATGAATTGTTGCTGATACATGAACAGACTGTTTACCTAAGCTTTTCAAATTACCTCTTTTACTTTCCTCATTTTATTTGTGTTTCTATTCCTTTTTATTTGCTATGGATTGATTTGGTCAGAATCGCATCCTCTGTTTCAGAGTTCCATGAAGGCATTGATTTAGTTATTTCAGTGAGTAATTCTATGTTTACAGATTAAAACCACAGACCTTTGGCAGTTTCTGGTCATTTCAAAAGCCCCAGGAGCACCATGGCGCACCATGAGGGCTGGCACTGCTGCAGCAGCAGTATGTAGACATGTTGAAATCTAACTCACAAGCCCCTTAAGGCATACTGACATATAAGCAAAATTATATAGTCCCTATATTTGGTGTGTGTGTGTGTTTACTTCTTTCTTTGTAAAGGTGGGGTAATCAGACTTTTGAGCCTACTTTAAATACAAACAGATTTACAGGTGTAAAAATGTGGCTTTAAAAATCTGTTTGAGGGTTTATTTTTTACTTTCACAATGCAAATCCTGACACAACAGATAATTCCCTAGAACCATCATAGGTCTGTTTCCAAATAATCATGCTCTTCTTTCTGACCTTGAATTTGTAGCCGATAATGAAACAATGCAAGAAATTTTTAGCTCAATTGAAATGCCTTTCCTACTAATTGTCTGGAAGAAAGTGTTTTAGAGGTAATATAGGTTTTTGGCCAACTTTCAGAACATTCATGCCAACAGGATATTGCATTTTAAGAGGTTTGTGTTTATTAATGTATTTTGTAGTGAATCATAATACTGTCCCTCTACTACCAAATCCTCAGCTGGAGTCTGTAGTCCAAGGACAAAATCAGAGACTTAAAACCATTCCATAAATTGTGAAATGTAATGAACACGTACAAGAGGACTGACAATTTTAAATTAATGTAAACTTGGTGATCTCTTACATGATGTAAAGAAAGAATTAGTAAACTGTTCTATCTGACACCTAAGAAATTTCTTCTTCAATGTAATATCATTATAATATTGGGGGGTATTTGAAAGTCATAAAAACCTTTACTAAAGTAAATAGAATTTCTGTTAGTTAAAATGCAAATAAGTTAATCAGGAATCATTTCCAACAAAGATGCAGGCTATATTACACCATTGCAAGACTACAGTTGCATGGTATAAATGTATGATATACCCCAAAAATCCATTTTGTAATTTAACTATAATAGTAAAAGTAGGAAAATGTATCACCGCACGGTGAGGATAACTCAAGTCTTCAAGTAACAGTAAGATGTCATCCATATAATTACGAAAACTTTAGGGAAAGAGAAACATGCAGCACCTACTTCACATGAAGAACAGAAAATCAATTGAAGCTATTCTGAAAGTTTTTTTTTTACCTGTGACCATGGAGACATGAAACACATAGTGTTCAATCTCATTTTCTGCATGGAATTAAATAACAAATAAATAAATCCAAACCTAAGAGAAAATAGCATACACGACAAGACAAGGCCTTTATAAATTTTAAGTGTTGGCTTATGACACATTTGAAACAGCAATACATAACATGGCGCTCAGTTTTTTATAGCCGGATGACATCTTGATATATCTGAAGATCTTAAATAAGAGGTGGTAAGTCCACAATTCTAAGATGAAGGCAGATGCTGAAACAGGGCATAAAGATACATGATGTATCCACTCATGTACGCCTGTCCTAACACAACAGGTACATTTCTGGTTTCATAAATATTAAAAAAGTACTATACATATTATAGGAGAAGTGAACTTGAAAGGGTAATGGCTTATAATAAAAAAATAGAATAAATTACTGTACAACTCCCAAAGGAGTTATGAAAATTTTCTATTAATGTGGAGGAAAAATAAAGGTAGGAAAAGGCATTCTTCTCTGCAGTGTCTTTTCCAGTTCAGGAATCCTAAGCGGGGTAGCTAGCCAGGTGGTTAGAAAAAATGTGCTGCTGTAATTTCATAATTATACACAAGCTGGGGTATAAGCAATATAATGCCAGTGCCTTATCCAGATGGCCTTGTTGGTGGCTAATTGCAAATTCTTCTCTGAGCATGAGAACAAGGAATTGGTTGCTTAAGGGAAAGAATATGCTAAGGAACAGATGGCTGCTTCTGTTCTTCCAATAATTTGCAAACATACAAACATCCCTGGTCATCCTCTGGAACAGTAGAGGTGTGCTTTGCAGCAAAGAGTTCCAGACCAACTAAGAGTTTTCAAAAGGGAAGACCCTGTTATCAAGATAGCAAATAATTCGAAAAAACACTATCTCCTGTAGTATCTCCTCACGGCTTTTACATTAAAGCTTTCCGGTTGTGGTTGGGAGAGCTTTGAACTTAAAAATGAAAAATTATGATGAGAGAAGCTATCACAAATAAGGAAATTAACAGCCATTTGTACTAAATACCTAAGAACTTTATCTTTCAATCTTTATTTCTCTTTCATCAGTATTTTAAAACTGGTAGGCATTTGGGGATTGTGAAAAACCTCAACTAAACTAAATAAAATCTATCTTGTGTAAACCATAAACAATGATGAATAAAATGGGTGCAAGAATGGTAATGTTTGCTTTCCAGAAAAGATGAAAAATCTGTAAATGTCAGTAAGTCTTGGAAAAACCAGTGGAAGCTGTTGCTATTTTCCTGTTGAGGCTTTTCCTTGTGATAGTGGCTGCCATTTACCATATGCTGGTAGCTATGAGCTATTTCATAAAATGGCACAAATCTTTTCTTTCCGTTTCAAATGTGTTGTTTAGAGATCCACAACCCAAGATCTTCTAAAGAAAGCAGGTGAAGTTAAAGTATTTTAAGAAGAGGTGGTGCAGTAAAAAAGTAATTGAATCTGTTGGACGTAAACATTGGGTTTTCCTGAAGGTTACTATACAAAAAAATTGAATCTGTTCTGAAATAATAACAGTCTACAAAATAAATTGAAGGAAATACCATTGCCCAAGACAGTCATAGTCAAAGCAATTCAGGAATTCAAACTATGTTTGAATAAATTTAAAATGGAAGGCAGAGAGAAAGCAGCAGAATTTTGCAGAAAAAATACAGATGATGCAGAAAGCAAGAGATAGCCTGAATAAATATAAAGAGATACTTTTTTCTTGTAAAATATCCTAGATTAAGTGCTAGTTGAAAGGTCCTTCCTGTCTAGCAGTTAGTCCTTCCTGTTTGAGTGCTGTATGAGAGACTTGATTTAAAAAGAAAGACTATTGTATGATTCATCTTTTGTTCAGACAACTCCTAAAATAATGCATAGGATCAGGTGGCTGTGGGTCTAGATGGGGAAAGATGACAAGAATTTCATGAGTTACAAAAAATAATTGCTTTCATCTAAAAATCAAAAAGAAGAAACTAACTATCCACTGGAGAGAAGTAAATAGACTTAAACCAGGTCACTCTATATATCTCTCAAATAAAGACATTAAGAACCTCACTGAGGTAGGATTTAACTGGGATAAAACACTTTACCTGTGTTGTCCTGTATATACCTGTTTCTAGCTTTGGCATCTCCCAGAAGGGACAGGGTAGCCAATAGGGGTTTGACTAGACAGAATTGTTTTGCCTTTCCAAACCCTTTCCTTCCAACCCTAGGATCCCAAAGCTTTCCTAGAAAATGTTAGGAATTCTAAGAAGGGTTCTGAAGTCACTTAGCAGCTTAACTTACTCTAACAAGCAGACAAAGTCACTATCCCATCACCAAAGTAATGCATTACATTAGTCTAAAATCACTGCGGGAATTCCTGACCAGTTACATGGCAAACAAAACAGGGAAGGGGGCAGGATAACTAGAAGCAGCTATGTCAATATAGCAGCTATCATATGGATATATACACGCATGTGCTGTCTATTTCTGTCCTTCCTACCAAAATTCCTTTCAGTGTCCTGCATATCTAAGAGAAATGTGAAGTGCAGTAAGGTGGAAAACTAACATAGCATGTTATGTATATACATATACTTCGTGCCACTGCAGTAAGGGGAAATTGAGAGGGATGATAAAAGAAGGTTTTATATTAGAGGAACCTTGAATGTCTACAATGAGCATACAGAATGCAGAGAAACATGGATGTTATGAAGTGGAGCCCTGAAGAAATCTTGTGTGGTTTTGGATAGGAAGATATGTATTTACATAACGAGGGCAAAAAAAACGTATTAAGCGTGAAACAAGCTTGCTTCCAGTTTTTTTAAGCAGATTCATTCTCAAATCAGGAGGAAATATTATACTAGCAAACGAAATTTGTAAACTACCGAATTAATTCCTCACTATTTTAAAGATAATGTCATTTAATTGTTACAGTTTGTACGTGAAAAGGTAGAACAGGTAGAGGAGACAGTAGTCAATATTTGACACCTCTTTTTCAAAGAAGAATGGGAAAATAAACCTGACAAAGCAGTACTGCAGCATATTGTCCCTTGATGATTTCCTGTGGAGTATTACTGCTGTCTTTACAGAAAATTCTGCAGGTGATAACTGAATTTGGCAGTATGATTGAAAAATGAATGAGAATTACATGGGGACCTTTAGCCTTGCTATTGTATAGGATGACAATGAAAACATTATGAATATTTTATCACATATGATCCCTGTGACTGGAAAAGAATCGTAGTGTTACTAAGGCTTATGTGGACTAGACTAGACAAAGCAGATTTCATTGGGAGTATTACTTTAACAGAGTCTTGAACGTTTGTCTTTGAAAATTGATCCCTGCAACCTTTTAGGTGCACACTGAAACAGCAAGTCATGTCTGTAGGAATACATGGTAAGTAAAACACTGTTGTGTAGTAGTTACATATGGGTGCCAATGACAGACTGGGGTAAACCGCTTTTTAATACTATCTATCAAAACTGTTTTATATTCCTAGATCAGGAACAATACGAATTTTTTAATCCTTGTAAGTACAGTCTGATACCAAGCTATGATTATGCTAAGGAGAGTGCCTGAGCTGAGAAAGAAGTTTGATTAAATTTTCTGGCAGGATGATTAGATTTTGAGCCAGGGGATTTCCAAGCAAAGGAATAGGACAACAGGTTCTTCTGCTAGGACTTATAAACTAAAGGGAACCTAAAGAAAGGGTACATAGAAAACTCTTGGAAGAACAGAGGAAAAAGTTACTGAGTTTAAGGATCAGAAAGAGTGGAGCACTTCATCATTTAACAGAAATGCTAGAAGATCCAGATAAAGGCTACGCCAGTACACCTGCCCAAGGTATTAAAGACTGTTCCACAACATGGAAGGGGCAGAATAAAAGTGGAGAAATACATGTAGATTGAGTTATTGCTTGTGACTAGCTATACATATCTTCTAAGCAAGCTGAAGTACAGGAAAATTATATTTAGAAGTCATAAAATGCGCATGTGATAGGTGCTATATTTATCGCTTCTCATAAGAGAATTACAAGTCCAGAGAGAAGTTCTAGAAAAAGGTATGTTCAGGAGAATAGAAATATGGGGCAGTCAATATTGGTCCTGTGCCTGATAGAACAGCAACACAAGGCAACATTTATGGGAGGGAGTAATAAGGATAGACTGGCAAAAGAAATGCTACTGCAGCTGATGCATGCCAAAAGAAATATAAAGTCACAATGGGCCAACATATTAAAACGTAACCATTACGTAGTATCCAGCCAGGGCAGCACTGCCAGGGCTGTAGTAAAAGTATGCAAAATAAATAGTATCATGGAATTTTTGCACAGATCTCCATTTAATCAGTAAAGTAGGTGGGTAGCTTGTTTTTTCTCCTCAAAGGAAATCTTGCTATGTTTTAGTTTCTTAGTAAACAACTGTTAACACTCTCCTTTTACTGCCTCAAAGCTCAACAAAGCTTTATGCTACATAATCATCTTGACATAAGAGTTATGAGAACGTGCACTGTGCTTCTCTGTATATCATTTTGGGGGACAGCAGTTTTAAGAGGGCAAACATGCCATAAAAGGAGTATAAGAATAAATCTTCAGTGTCTTTGACAGTGACAGAAAATCAAGATTTCCTAAATACAAATTAAGATGTTTATTAACTTAGTTCTAAGAAGCAAATTAGCAGCATATAATCGCTCTGCTTGCTTTGGGGGCTGGGGGTTTTTTTTAAGCATTGTACAGTATTCCAAGCAAACTGCATGTTTCTGGAGTTTAAGAAAAAAATCTAGTTTAAAAACATTCTCTTGTTAAAATCATATTCATTTAAAATCTCACAGTTCTCCAAAATATATCCGAAGTAGCATGAACATCCATACTTTAATTGTAAATATCTGGATGTTTTGTCCTTAGATTGATTTATATATTGTGATAATAGAGGCCAGCTTTTTTATTCCTGGTAACATATTTCAATTGATTTCAATGCATACTCGTGTTTTCACGTGGGGTGGGTTCTTTTGGTTTTGTTTTTCTTTCAGGCCTTTAGATTATTTGCTTAGCTCAAGGGCAAAAGGAGCATTTCAAGTACATATTTAAGATAGCTGAAATGTTGCATAGCTTTATACATAAAGTGGTCCAGGACTTTAGCTATCCTCATTTGAAACCTTTAAGCTTCAGCCTTCTGTGTCTAGGCAATATATAACAACTGCACTGACCTACAAGGAGAGGCTGAGGGAACTGGGCTTGTTTGGGCTGGCAAAGAGGAGGCTAAAGGGTGATCTAGTAACAGCCTACAATTACTTGAAGCATAGTTACAAAGATGATGATACTAAACTCTTCCCAGCAGTATTACATGAAAGAGAAAGTGGCAGTTGCAACTTGGCAGGTTCAGATTAGATGTCAGGAAAAAAAAATAAAATTCACTAGCACAGTACTGGAACAGTTTGCCTAGAAAATTTGTGAAATCTCCATCCGTAGAGGTTTTCCTCGCTGAACTAGATAAAGCCATAGCTGGCCTGATTTACTGTTGGCAATAGTCCAGCTTCAGCTGGGACGATATCATAAGTGACCTTCAGAGATCATATCTAGCCTACATTTCTGTAATTCCATGAATTGTAAAAACGTATTTATAGTTGAATCCAAAACTGAGAAGTCAATTTTATGTATGCAGTTCTGAGCAGATCTCAAACTTTACATCCTGAAGAGGTGAATTCAAGGATAAGGGCTATCCTTTTGATGGAAAGAGTTTCACTACACTGTCACTATCCTGTTGGTAAGGCAGGATGAAACGGAAATGGTCAAAGAATGGAGTTGTGGCCTTCGTGGAATACCCATTTTTAAATTGTATTCTGTTCTTTCAAGCTCCCTGGACCTTAGAGTAGCCCCTGAGCTATTAAAATAATACAGAAATCTGCATGAGAACAATATAATATGTAAGTAAGAAGAAAAATGTTTATCCACTGTTGCAGACTATTGACGAGCCTACCTTTTGTATAGTTTACATGTAACCCAAGCTCTGGCTGATAGATTATGTGTAAAGAAACAGTGCTTTTCATTGCACCTTCTTTGAAGTGTGGATTTTTCTAATACATCAGAGGGGCAGGGAAGGGTGTTAACAGGGTGAACTGGTTCCTGTCACACAGACAATTGTTTGACTTAATTGAAGTGAAACAATATATTGCAAACATCAGATAATTTTTTTTTAAATGAAAGAACTCCATTACTTTATGCCACTAGTATGCCACAAGAATGCGCTAGTAAACTTATTAATTTTGTGTAACAGAATAACAGCAGGGGGACAGACTGCAAAATCCAGTGCCTGTGAATGCCCTTTCTCTGGATAAAAAACATTTGAAATCTGAAACATCGGTGACAAGAGTCCAACCTGATAAACTATGATATAAAAAAAAAAAGAGAGGACTTCTCAAATAAGTAGGTTTTCATTTTAGCACAATCGAGTCCAGCTTTAAGGCAGGACTTCATGGATATTTATGAAAGCTAATAGATACAAGTAAGATGAAGGATCATTTGTAACAGTTAGTAGAATTAGAAAATACAGAGAAAACCAGCAAGAATTATCCCAAGTATAGAATGACTATCATATGAAAAAAATTAAATAAACTAGTTTTCTTCAGCCTAGAAAAAGAAATAACTGAGAGAACACAGATGAGCTCATAAAATCATGAATGGTATAGAATGGTGAATAGTGAATGATTTTTGCACCATTTCTTAAAATACAAAAAGTAAGAAACATCAAATTCAGTTATCTGACAGCAGACAAGTATTTCTTCCATGCAACGCATAATTAAATGTAAAACTCTGTCATGAGGTGTTAGAGAATAATAATAATAGTAAGAGTCAGAAAAGCGTAATTGGGTTCAAAAAGCAATTAAATTCAAAGGGCACTTAGAAAGATGTTGATGCAATCCTTGGTTCGGTTATCCAGTAGGGTATATCGCAGCAAGTATCAGCGTATGCTTGATCTGTTTCCATATTCTTTCCTAAATATCCACTGTTGCCCAACTGGACACAGACTACTGCAGATATTTGCTGTGACCTAGTACAACTGGTTTGTATGTTATGGCTGTCAGAACAGCTCATCCTTTTTGTGAAATCAGCTGTTTCATTCCCTATTGGTGAAAACTTCTCCTTTACATAGCCCATATAAAATTGCCACAGCTCCTAGACAATTTTGTCTTTCCCATTAGTCTTATCCAGTTAAAAAAAAAAAAGTAGTTTGTTTTACAAACTTCACCATCATTTGAAGCAGTGAATATTTCTCATCAAAAAGGTGGGCAAAGGGAACTAGAAGTACTGACCTCCAGTAATTCGCATTGTCCAACACTGGAGTGTATGAATGACAGGAGATAATGATATTTTCTCTTAAACCCAGACAAAAAAAAACCAACAAAAAAACCCTAAAACAAACAAAAAAAAACAGAAAGAAAGAAAACTGTCCCGCATTGATACTGAACCAGTTTTCACCAGAAAGGTTGGCCAGTAGTTTCATTCTTCAGTAGTATCTGAACAGTAAAAACAGCCTATTATACCATAAAATGTAAATACCACTTTATACTGTGAAATTCACTACAGGGGGAAAAAATTAATACCCACAAAACCTAAGACTATTTCTCAAGTTGCATGACATCTGGAGGATGCATTTTGCCCTCACAGCTGCTAAAGCTGAAATTCTTCCACGAGCACCAGCTTTTCATTTTATTGCATCTTTGAAGATATTTTTGGTAGGATGCTTACAGAGTTTGTCACAGCTAGAGCTCTTGTAGGAACAATGGCTATCTTCCCTTTTTATCCCACCTATGTTGCAAGATTAACGTAGAGTATTTCAGGAGCAAGTGGTTATTTCAGATCTTTCAGCAGCCTTGCCTATAATTCTAATGTAGTTCCTGCCATCATGCTGGTCTTGAGGTTGCCTCCTACTAACCTAGAAGAAACATAAAGGCTGTGGGGCATATAGGTCAGTGTTGAGAGTCAAGAGTTAAAAAGGAACAGAGAAAGAAAGCTAAATGAAAAAATGGAAAGCAACGTCAAATAGAGGTTCTAAATCTGGGTCTGATCTTGGCCTTTTTTGCATAAGCTGCGAGGAGTACTGAGGAGTACAAAAGCAGCATGTTTAGCAGCATGGAGAAAGAAAAAATCTTGTCTTTCAATAGATTCTTCTGGTTTTAAGCAGCATTACTGGAATTTAGATCAAATCAGTTTCAAGAGATAATTTCCACGAAGTTATTTTAGAGTAATTGGAGAAGAATTAAAGGAAAAAAATAGCGATGTATTCTGAAAAAATGTTTCTCCCGTATTTGTAATGAAAGTTCTAGTCTGTTGGGCTAGAAATAAAAATTATTTTAATTGATCAAGACTGAATTAAAAAAAAAAACACAAGAAAACACATTGTGGTCCCATGATGTAAATCTCCTCGTTGGTATAAATCACTATTGTTAAAGTTGTTTGGAAAAAAAAAGGGAGATTAATTTTGATCTGCAATATGTTCAGCGTTTTGGTGGATCATTTCTTCCACTTTGTGTAGACACTGAGACTGATCCACACACTTTTTCATCAGACCATTTTTGTCTTTTTTGCTGATCTTTACTTCTCCAGTACTAGGCTCTTGCAGCATCTCAGCCGTTACTTTAAGCAATTTCCATATTCGGGTGGGTGCTCCCTCAGCAGAGGGTTAACTACACCACCATCTGTCTTATCAGGCCATCTCCGTTCTTTTGATCCTATTTCATTATATGCTTTACCAAATGCAACTCAAATGAGCAATTAAGTAATCATATCTACACATCTTCAATTTTTTTTCAGCTGGCAAAAGGGAGAGATTCACTATTGCCATCTGTCCAAAGAGATTTTGAGTCTGTAAAATAGGTGGAAAGACTCCATCAATTAAAAGGAAAGGTTGAATAAGTCCATTTTAGTGTACAATTACACTGCTCTAAATTTGGAATATTTCTAGTGATGTTACCAGAGCACTGCAAAATTGAAACAGTCAGACCACGGCTCTGTATTGCACCAACAAACTGCATTATGAATCTTAAGAATCACACTGTTTTCTTCAGGTGAGAAAAGTACATTTTTTTCATTTACAGTCACCATAGTGTATACTATAAGCATATTGGAAAGAAAAATAAAATTTTAAAGAATATTAATAGTAAAGAATTATATCATAATAACAGTTTCTGCAAGAAATGCAAGTATCTTTTAAAATTAACTTTTTATAGACATTTAAAACATTACACACACACACCATTTTGGATAGAAAATTTCTTGTAACAAGTCCTCATATCAGAAATGTAAGTTTACAGCCATGTTAGAAGTCTACTATCTACTAGCAGTTCAACAACTTTCATTCTTCAATCCCAGTTAGCACAAAAATCTGCAGTAGATTTCTGCTTTTAACACTGGCAATATTAAACACTGAATCAAGGTGAAGATTCATCTTCAGTGTTGTCAGATTTTTCATCAGAGTATGAAATGAACCTCCCAAGAACTAGTGACCACCACAAAATATAAATATACAGAAATACCCAATGTGCCATGAAGAGACAATGAAATAAAATTAATTACATGTGGCATACATCACTGATATTTCTTAAGGTGTTTCTAAAAATAATTACAATTTCACTAAGAACCTATTTACAGAAACTTACTCTAGAATGTAACACAAAAAAGATCTAAACTAGAAGAACATGAAAATTGCAAACTTAAATGCTCAAGTGTCAAATGCTGAAATCATAGTTGCCTATATAGTGTTACTCATGTAAATCTCATGTTACGTGAACATATAGTTTTTTCTTCATTGAACCCTGTCTCATTGATCTTGCAAGATGGACAATGTCATGTACTAGTCAATATTTTTCTTTATTGTGACAACTTGATTTATAGACTCATGCTTTACTATAAACTTACTATTTATGAGCTGCTTAAAAGACAGAATTACTAGTTTCTTCTTAAGCTTATAATTACTGTATCTGAATGTTTCATTGGCTTTGTTTGTTTTCACAGCATGTTGTCAGATCAAGAGGTACTGTTAAAAGCGACTTATAAATAGGGAATGATAAAATCTATATAATAAGAAAATATAGTTAGAAGGAACCCAATCATTCTAGACACCCAATCTGATTTTCTACAACCTAATTTTTCAGCACACATATTTATTTATTTAATGAAGTTCAATAGGTTTTTCAAGCTATCGTTTATAGTTGGTGTAGCTCTGAGTAATCAGACCTACTACAAATCAAATCACAGGATCTCAAATTGGGTCCCTTTGAGTTAGGAAGAATGTGGGATTGCCTATGAAAGTTTTCATTTAAGAAACTGATTTGGAACCAAAAAGGAACATGGACCTATGCCAGGATCTAGTAGTATTCGGAGCAGCATTCGGCTGCTTTAGCCATGTGAACTTTCTCTGTTTTCCTATAATCCTATGTTCCATTAGTTTCACATTTTCCTCCCTCTGCAACAGATGATGGCAGTGTTCCTACAGTTGACAGTCTTATTTGTCACATAAGCCCTCATTAATCACAGAAAAACCATTATACTCATTGAATGAAGCAGAAAAACCATGGAAAAAACCATCATCGCTATAAAGCCTGAATCAAAATATACAGAAACAAGATGTTTAAAATAAGGTTACACCAACGATACTCTCCATTTACTAACTCTTGATTATTTGATTTCACCCGATCGCTTAAACCCACTCCACCTCATATTCCACACCCACTGCTTCACAATCTAAACTTACTCCCAACCTTCTCACTCCTTCAGTTCTGTTTCCTCCTCAGACTTGTACATTCCAGATGAGAAACAGTGCTTATATAATTTTGTGCCATTAGAGGCTGGTCAGATCTCCCTAATGATGGTCTATACCATTCATATTAGCACAGGAATTTGCACAGTTCAAATTAATTCAAACTGGCAAAGAAATGAGAAAACACACAGATATGCGAGACAACAGCCATTCCGAATATCAAGGATATCTTGTTAAAATTGTCAGATTTTTGGTATTTTTCTTTTTCAAGAATAGGTGAAAATATTTTTCCCTTGCAAATGGATAACCTTAAAAAAATTCAGCATAGATTTTGCATATTTGCAGCATAGCAAATTTGCAGATATCCGCATATCAGCATAGCGTATTTGCAGAAGGGCAGAATTAGTGTCTTCTCTCCCCAGCTTTCTCATCTCTAAACTGGTGCAATAAGGCTCCTTAGTCGTTTTGGTGTGTGTAAGTGTATGTGTATCGGCATCTGATAAAGGATCTTGGCTGTAGCTAATTCTGAATTGATCCTACTGTGCTATTCTAAAATTTCTTCTCTCCTACATTGGGGAAAAGTTCTCGTTGTGCTTTACACTAATCCTAGAATTTGCAGTGCTAGAATATAAGGCTGTTCCTTTTGTACATCCATTCCCAAATTTTATCGTTTGTTATATATGTAAGTTTCATGTAGTCTGAATATTTTTTTCCTAAACTATGGGATTCCATATATGTCTTGAGTATACCACATTATTTTTCTTTGCCATCTAATAATTACAGCTGAAATTGATAACTGAGATCAGGAGGGATGTCAGATACCCAAGACAAATTGAGTTACAACGAGGGCCTGTTCACAAGGAAGGGTCTCATGGGTCTCTCCTGCTCTCAGGAGATAATAAAAACAGCACTGTTAGTTTACTTCAAAAAAATTACCCTGTTGCTTGGATTGTTGCTTGTGGGATCACAAGAGGAATTACAGTCACATCCTAGGAAGTGCTGGTAGAGTAGTGACAATTTGGGTAACACACAGAATAGAGGAATAGGGGAGAAAAAAAGGAAGCTGTTTGAGCGTCTGATCTTTTCTGTTATTACAGAATTACCAGTTGTACTCTTTTTTTTTTTTTTTTTAAAGGCTTACTCAAAATCAGTAACAAGGTAGTAGTCCTTGCAGCTGGCTGATGTCTTTTCCAACAAGTCAACTTTTGGTGTTGTCTCTGGAAAATAACTGCTGTCTGGTTGATGAGCTCTCAATTAATGGATCTTGAATTGAATCAAGAAAGAGACATTCTGAGAATGAGTTATACCAGAGGAAAGAAAAGAAAAACAACAAAGTTAGCTCTTGCAATCTTGCACAGCTGCTTATCACTTGTCCTTTTATTTCTTAAAGAAACGTAGAATGATTTTCCATTCGATGCATTAAAAGGAAGAAGTTTGTATTTTGATTTTGGTTTGTATACTGCTTTTCTATTTTTAACTTGGTGATTATACATTAGGCCAGAAATACACTATAATTAATTTTGTATGTGATTGTAACAGAGAATAATTTTGGTCCAGTGAGTCCTGAACTTAGCCTAAGCATAGTGAGAACTCGGGATGCCTTCTATTCCAAACTGTGTTTTCCATTGCATTCATTTTAAGTTCCTCTTCAGGTTTCCATGGAAATAGCAGAGAAGTGTGCTTATACTCTTGGCATTAAAATATTCATTAAAAGAGATAAGGAGATGGTTTAGGTGGCAGATGCTATGGTGCTGAAGCAGGCAGTCAAAAAGTAAGCTCCTTGTATGTAAATGATCATATGCATAAGTGAATGTATTCTGGGGAGAATAGGCCCCGAACGTATTCTTCACAGGGAGAGAAGGAGGAATAGGTAGTATAAATCTGACCTGCAGAAAAACCAGGAATTTCTGTCTGAAAAGAAAGACTTTCCAGAACAATACAAAATAAAATGCTGCTAACATTTTACCATTAGAAGTTGAAATCTTTCTCAACGGAACAGAAAATGATTTAAGCTTGCTACAGAGGCAGATGTTGTACTAATGATCACATATTTTAACCAAAATGCCTTCTCTAATAAAAAATGTCATGTTTCTTGAACCATAAATTCTTGGGTTGCTGTCAACAGCCAATATATTAAAGTCTTTAAGCCCAAAGTAAAATCTATCTTCTTAATAGGGAGAATAATTTTATAAACCTGATGTTTGAGCAGACCCATGAAAATCATATTAACAGCATTTCAGATTTTCCAATTTAAAATGGGCAGGTAACAACTGTTTTTATTTAAACATAGGCAGAAGCAGACTTTGATTACAAATGTACATCTGCTTGTCCTAGTAGTTGTACTATATGTGCTAGAAGGGCAGTGAACTATATATTGAATCTAGGACTGATTCCTCTCTGAAATCTAAACACATTAACTACTTGTCATAGATGCAAGCTTTTAGTTTACACATCAGGACCAAAATTAAACTGTGGGCCATGCCAGAATGATGTCTTTACTCTGTCTGAATGCAGAATCATGCACTCGCCTTTCTTCATTACGGATGTAGTAGGTTAGATGAGTCTGCCATTCATCCTATATGCCCTTGCAGTAGCATTACACAGGTAACGCGAAAAGTCTGCCTTAAGCCTTTCCTGGGTGATCTCCAGCATTGTCTGCCACAAGGCCAGATGAGCTTTATGGCAGGAGTCTGAGCACATACAGCTGGACTAAAGGGATTTCAATCTGCTTACTGGCAGGGGCTCTTAAATACAGCGTAGACTGTCATTATCATCACCTTTTGGCAGTCTTGCCTTTCTAACACCTAATGGAATCTTGAGAAATCTTCCAAGACATCATCTATTCTCTTAGGAGTGGAAAAAAAAAATATACTACAGTTTTCAGACTCAAGTCTTGCTGTAATGCTGTGCATGTGTAAATAATTGTTGAAATGTGCAGGTATTGCAAACATGACACTTATTAAAATTAGATAAACATTAAAGGAAGCCATTTTCTTTGGCTGTAATATTCAGGGAACAGTACACAAAATGTCATTTAGACATAAAACAGAATAATTTTTGAAGGTGATAATACAACTGATTAGAAGATAATATAAATTATAAATCTGTAGTGGTGCTAAGGATAGTCTAGATTACTTTTAAAAAACTTCTATTTTCATGTGTTTCAATTTTTTTTATTGTTTTTTTTAATAATATAGTTATTTATCCAGTTGAACTGAGGTATAATATGAGGATAGAAATTCACTTTTCTTTCTTCTATCTGCATGAGTTATAGGGATCTGATGAAATTTACTTATAAATTTTATTTGCTTTACAGAACATTGAAAGAACAAATATGAAGTGAAACCTGCATGTTTTCTAACAAACACCTTTTTTTTGTCCTCTTTCTATGATATACTTATTTCTGACTTTCCTAATTTATTAGCAATAATTAATACAGCATTCTGCACTGGCACAGATGCAACCCTAATGTGACTTAGGAAACAGCTGAGCAACCACAACACTTACTCTGTATCCGAGTTCATTCACCACTTTCCAAAGAGGCAATGAACAAGGAATGTCTGTATAGGTGTATATACACATACAGGCATTTATCTATCTATTTATTCACTTTATGACAAGTTTACATACTCATTTTCACATTCAAACACTATTCTTTCTGCTTAACCTCTGCCCATGGATTTAATGAATATCTATATTCATTTCAGATGCCATGGTCAGAAACCCAGGTCTTAAAATGATTACATAGCACATCATTCACACATTCTGGACTAATGTAAGTCTATTCCTTTCAAACTAACAACGAGCATGTTTATTATTTTGGCAAGGTTTTTGTCTTCTAAGCTGCACCATTGTAACTTCACCAGCCCAATTCTGCACACCTCTAAAACTTCAAATGAAAATAACTTTTAAAGCTCCTATCAAATGAGATGACATTAACAAGTAAGCACCTGAGCTGGAAATCAAGTGCTGCCATCAGCCCAGAATGGATCAGATCTATTATTACGCAGACCAATTGTGATTTTTTTTAAAAAGGGATAAACCTAGCGAAACAAGCCCAATTTAGAATAATGCAAGCAGAATATGGCAGACCATACAAAGAATCACACCTCTTTTTCCAGCCAAAGAAAATATTTGAAAGTGTGCATCCTGATTTGAAAATCAATATGACAGTCACCTGATCCAGCGTACAAAGACCAAGTTTTGTATCTTGTTTCTGACCTAGCTTTTTTTTTCAAACCAATTTTAATTTGCACACGAGCCTTTCTGTTATTCATGAGGAAACAGCAGTAGTAGCTTCCCACTTTAGTCCCTTGTAGATTGTATTTCCTGCAAACCTAAACCTGACCACAGTGCACCAGCATTTTATCTATACTATAGCTTCAACGTAACACTGTTCAACATAAAATATAGTAGAGAAATAATGTACATTTTGGGCTCTGAGAACTGCAGTGCTGATATAATAATGATCTGCTCTGTGCAACTGTCAAATAGTTGCAATAGTTGTCAAATAGCAACTCTGTGCAATAGTCAAAAACTATTGACAAGGAAATTACATTGAATCCTGAGTCTGTCACCATGCCTTCCTTTTTAATGTTGTCACACGACAAATTGAAACATGGCCTTTTTTTATGTTTGTATTTGATATAACAGTATTAGGCAACCTCAAATTACACCTATAGTTGGCAAACATACCTTTGATCTCTTGCTTATACTTTGCAGTTGTTGTGACTATATGTAGAAAAACATATATCTGCAGCAGAGTAGCATATTTTTATTCCTATCAAGAGAAAGTTACGATGAAACGGTATGGTGCATTTATCGTATGTCTTATAAGTATAAAGCGTGGAATCACTCACAGAGCTTTCCAAGAATATTCATTTTTTCATATTTTTTTTAAGACTTCAACTGGATTTTCATAACTGCCTAATCGAGATTAGCAATAATCAGAAACTACAATTTATGTCACTACCTTTTACCATGTATGTTATTTAAAAATTCTTCTTGTTCAGAAAGTAAAGGAAGTGCCTCGGGCATATGCCATAATTTATCTGGGTATCATGATAGATTCCACAGTAAAGGTTTATATTATGTGTCTATTTTATGCTACTAAGCTTTAAAAGCTTCTAGTAAAGCACTGACACTCCTTGTGATCCTTGATTCCACAGAAAAGGTTACAGGAAAGCTTATAATCAGTCTGACTCCAGAGATGGCAGCGGTACAAGAACATCCCTGCATATTTCATTACAACAAAAAAAAAAAAAAAAAACAAACAAACAAAAAAAGGAGCTCCTGATTTTTTTCATCTTGTATCTTAGGAACGACCAGTCATTTCACCAGCGAAGTGGACCTCATGGGATGAGCACTGATTTGCATCTAGATTTGAAATACACTTTAGGATAGCAATTTTGCAGTCTTTATTTAGTTAGAATTAAGCTCCAGTGCCACCAGTCTGAAGACTGAGATTTTTGTAGTGGTTTTTTTGTTTGGTTGGTTTTTAAACTAAGTAGTAAGGTTACTTCTCAAAAAAAAAAATTTCTTTGAGTGTTCTCTTCACTTATTCACATCAGCATTTTTTGTCAATGCATTTTGCTATTTTAAATATTCATGTTTTGAAGGAGGAACTGAATGATTTGAGTACAGAATGGCTTTTGTATTCTCAGAACAAGGTGACATTTCTTTGACTCACTGTGGCCTTTTTGTTTAAAATTTCTTCTTGAACAGAATAGCAATGGTAACATTTCAGAAAAGCTGCATCACTCCTTTTTACTCAGGACACCTCCACCTCACTCCTATTTAACTGTCACCTCAAAGAGAATTTATTAAATGATTTCTTTACAACTGTCATGGATCACTGTGCAGCTGAAATCTTGTCTCAGGCTGGATCACTAGATATTTTGTGGAATTTAAAGTCTGAATGGGAAAGACCCACTTTGGACACTGAATCCCATGGATTAGCCAATTTAGCAGATAGTCTCAAGAGAAAATTATGGTAATGTCTGTGTTCTAGTCTGCTAATATTATGGTTACTGTTTGTTGGGTGGTGGGTTTTTTTGTTTTGGGGTTGTTTTTTTTGTTTTGGTTTGGGGTTTTTTTGGGTTTTGGTTTGGGGTATTTTTTTTTTAAATAGATGCTGTATCTTTCTCATTAATACTGAGGAGAGGAGAGGGGCTGGTACGTTACTGTTACTGAAGTATACAGCTTATTTTGTGACCATGTAGTTTGGAAATGTGAACACTCAGTAACCTACAGTTTCTCTCCTTCCTCTAGTAGACAGAGGGTATAATTACACTGAGGGTAGTAATAGCTCCAGTCTTGACTGCAGATTAAAACAGCAAGAGCTGTTTAAACAAGATAACAGGATGAAGGTGAAAATATAATTTAAGCCTCTAATATTTTTATAAAATGGAACTTTTCAACTCGACTGAGAAAAGACCGAATAATTATTTCTACATTTCATTTTGCTATTAAAACTTACTACACCATTTTCTGTCTTAAAAATGCGTAGAGATATATTAACCCGATTTACATCTAAACATCCCCGGAAACAAACATGCTCCCAGTATTTCCATGACTCATTCATAAACCAGTATTTAATTTTGCTATTTAATTAAATTTTGTTAGATATATTCTGCATTTTCCTTAATTTCTTTTTATTTTTATTCTGTGATATTGTACTTCATTTTATGTCTTTGGAGATCAAATCTATCACCCTAACGTATGGGAATACACATACATGACATCCAACTTCTCAGTGCAGTTGTCTTCTAGCTACAAACAGAGCTGCTCCATATCAAGGACACATGGCTTTGATACAACATTCTTGTTTTCATAGTATTATAATAATTAATCCTGTATGGCAAGGGTACTGGAAAAATTCTGTGGATGTATGTTTCATATGAAGCTAGCTGATGACCGATGACAAATTATAATGCCATAGTATTAGGCTATAGCTCCCTGATAAGCTGACCTTGCCGGTGAAGCTGGCACTACTCCTGCAGTGCAGTGGAATATCCTTCGCTAATGCCATCACATCTGTTTGTGAGGTCACACCGTAAAAGCGATCAGTAAAACTGATCAACAAAGAATAGCTCATTTTGGAGAATGTGAGTGAGCAGCACAGGAGAAAAAGAAAGAAGGTTTGGAACTCTAAATTAGACTTGTTACCAAGGCTCTGGTAACATCAGGCTACTTCTAAGCAATGCATGAAACAGATCAATACCTAGTAAAATTAACATGGGATTAAAATGAGGTCTCTACTATGTTTGTACAGTGCGGAGATAACTGTATTATGTAAATAGTCAGCAAAGAGCACCAAAATAAAACCCAAAAGCACATCTCCTCACCTTTCCTCTCTTCCACCCACACAACCAACAGGATTTCTTCATGCTTCTGAAAGTAATATCTGGGGAAGAAATGGCCTGTATTCCCACTCTCGCTTGCACCAATCGAAAGCACCTATTTAAAAACTAAAAGGTTGTGTCCCGAGATCACCTAGCAGCGGTTGTATATCTTAGCTGGCAGGGACATGCTGCTCTTCCCCTTTCCCCTGCCTCCCGCCTTCAACATCTCACAAGTCTGTATAATGGGTCCTACTACAGTCAGCCAGATTTTGTCTCTTCTTTTAGCATCCACACTCCTTTTTATAACTCTGTTACAATATTTGGCAGCAGTCATGGAATAACTGTATACCTCAGTGCACAGGCAAAAGAAGCAAAATTTAAACAAGATGAAAAAATAACATCACTAAAAGTACACATAGAATTATCTTTTGTAACGGAGAAATATTTCACAACTCCAAACAATTCAGTTAAATTTTAAAGTCTCACCTGTATAAAGCTTCCAATTCCTTTCAGTTATTACAAATAGAGGATGTGATACAAAATGCAATTAAAATTTCACCCCTTCAAAAACACTTATACATTTGAACTGAGTATATTTATTGTTGTAAAATAGCCATAAAACCCTTAATATTCTTTTAATCATATAAAATCTAATTGTAAGCAGGAAATATGCTGACTTATCTATATTTTTACTCATGACTCTTACTCAGAGTAACTACCTTGGTTATTTTATTCATTACAGATATTTGTGTTAGTGAAATTATTCTAATAGTATAAACAATCATTTATATCCTAGAAGGTCAGTTTTTCTGATTAAAAACTCCAGTCCTTGAAAGACCATTGCATGGCCGGACTCTACTATATTACTTTGACTCTTGAGGAGAATGGAACACAATATGATCTTAAAGGTCCCTTCCAACCTGGATGATTCTATGATTCTATAAAAGGCAATTTTTTAAAATCTATGAAAAACAAGCAGTAAATATATGTAGCATTTTAAACCTCACTGTTAGAATATTTACTATGTAGAGATTTAGTTTGTTTTTCATTTTCCAAGAACAAAGGTATTTTTAAAATATACGTATATAAAAATAAACACTTCAGTATGTCAAAATAACAGCATTGTCGCTTTTAGCAGTAAAATTCAAGAACATTGTATTGACTTGTCTGCATGAAGATATTCTCAAAAAAAGCCTTGCAAATCGTAAGATGACCAGTGTGTACCTATGAAGATCTGTCAAATGTTTATTAGTCTTTATCTATAAAATCAGCATGGGTTTTGGCATGTTTAATCAGTAAATTTCTTTTTGAAAGGCACTCAAAAAAAGGGTAATATACCAGTCTGTTAAACCTATTATCTCAGCTCTTCATGCAACAAATACCCCATTTTTATGCTACAAAAAGTGTTTAAGTAAATACCTCTTCCAAGAAGGTTTTTTTTTAAGCCATACAGATCTGAAGCTGAGAAAAGCAAGACAGAACAAGAAGATTAAGCCATTGACGCAAGATGATAGAGCAATCAAGAAAGAGCAATTGAGATGAGGGTTTTATAACACAGAGAAGGAACACTGTAATACAGAGAAGTTTAAGAATTGTTGTTGTATAGTCAGTACAGATAGGCTATTTTGACAGCATCTTTCTGT
Organism: Rissa tridactyla; assembly: GCF_028500815.1. NCBI lineage: Eukaryota > Metazoa > Chordata > Aves > Charadriiformes > Laridae > Rissa > Rissa tridactyla. Next base: position 11,765,527 of record NC_071478.1, read on the forward strand.
GAAGTTTAATAATTAAAATTTTAAAAATAATATATATCCTTTCATATACAATTCTGTATTATAATATTGCAATTCAGGCCTCAGCTCTAGGAAGTGGTCTTTGTAATGGAAATGTATGACATAAATACCAACACTGAATCAAGAGGATCACATCAACAGGAACATCAAGGATTTAGAGGAAGTACGTTTTACATGTATAGGTCTGATGAACAAAGAGACAGAACAGCAGGTCGTGAAACAACTATTGGAGATAAGATACTTTGAGTAAACACATTAGAGGATTTAGGCAACAACAACTAGATTGTTCTTTCTGGAAGGTGCATTTGTAGGTGTCAGTCTTATTACACAGCTGTTTGCAAAGACTGACCTTTTTTTTTTTTTTTTAAAACCTTCTTTGTGTCAGCAGAAATGACATATGCCCTAATCATAACTGTATGGGGAAGATGACACAGATACCACTTTACCTCTTTATTTTAAGAACAGTGAAGGTATTTTATGTCCAAGATTTATTACCTTGGAAAACCCTTCTGTTTCCAGTTTGCACTTTTGGATAATCCTGTAATTTCCCTATCATTCAGAGGATGATCATCTTCATAACAAGGAAACAGTAGAATAAAAAAGTGTTTGTCTAGCTGTTCCAAAATCACCAATCATTTCTTAATGAACATGCCCTGGAACTGTTTGTGTAAGGTAAACCGAAAAGGCACCTTGTTAAAGACCTCAGTGGAGAAAGGATTACGGTTGCTGTAATGTCTTCAGATTAAGTTGAACCTGCAACTGACTGAAATGATACCATTTGTAAAATCCGTATTCAGAATAGTTCTCAACTAAATCTCTGACTAATCACGCACAGTTACCTTACAGTGAAGCTAGGTGCTGTCAGCTTTGGAGCAAATAACCCAAAAACATGGGACAGAACTCGTTCAGTAAAAACACAACTGCCTAAATGTTAAACTTGGACTATTTATGAATCTCTCTGCCTCTGCTACAAAGTTGAAAACTAATTTATGTGACCTAACTTTAGGCTAATAAATAATAGTTTAGGCTCATAAATAATAATTTTTTAAAATGGGAGAAAAGTGAAGAAAAAACCAAGATTCTTTGAAAGGTTTTATGCATGGGCAAAGAGTTCCAATACCTGGCAATAAAAAGTGGGAAAATATTAGCAATCTACCATATGCATGACCTACAAGTTCAATAAATAACATTCTGGTGAGCCAAGACTTCATATCTTATATCCCATCTGTGCTTCACTGGATAGCTTCACCATCCCTCACATTCCACTACTGCATAACTGATGCACTTTTAGCAGGAACTATTATCGATCTATGCCAACTAAGAAAAAAGTGACATAATGGTGATATTACAGATTAGGGATTAATTCAGTGTACTGCGGTCATGAATATAATCATATTGATGAGGAAGATTGGCTTTAACCAATTTAATTGATAAATTTTTTTCTTCTTTTTTTTCTTAGCTGTATGATGCCACATTTCTCCTGAAATGTCTTTATCCTTGAAACATTCTTAAATACGTTTAGACACACTCATGACTTTTATTTCTTTATTGTAAGGATTTGATACCATAGTATAAACATGGCAGTGTTTCTGTTCACTTAGTCACTTGTTGAACAAGGGACAATGAGCTGAGAATTGTTAAGATGCATATGAAATACATCTTGAACCACTATGCTGGATAAATGCATGATTACTAGTAAATAAAAGTTAGGGAAAGTGGCACATGATACTGGATTTTTACCACTAGCTAGATTAAAACATTCTGAAAGATTTTCTTAAGGATAGGGTGAATTTTCCAGCAAAAAATACTGTGTAAAACTCTCTAATGAGGCTTTTACAGTGAGTTATTATTGTCTTTTCCTAGTCTGTTTTAGAAAACTAAATGAATACCTTTTGCTATGAGCGTTATTTTATCTAGAAATCAACCAAGACTGTTATAGGATCTTGAGTAGGAAAATCTCCCAAAGCATTATTTTCTAACATTATTTTACGTTGTTTCTTATGAATAGATGGGCAGCAGAACGGATTGACAATTCACACCATTGTAACTGAAAGCATCATCCTATTTCACTTAATCAGTGAACAAGCAAACTGATATGCTATATTAAGCCTGTTCTAAATTTCTTCAGAGGCTAATGCTTTTTTAAGTGCACTTTAAAAGCATTAAATCATTTGAAAGGAGCTCAGTTACTATGAAAAAGTGTCTGTCGTCCAAAAGAAAAGCAAAAAATACAGAAAAAATAGCAATTGAAATGGGCCACATACTTAGAAATTCCAATTGATTTTAAATCAAACATTTTCAGGTTTTTGTGTGGTTTCTTTGGTTTGTTTTTTTTCCACATTGAAGTTTGCATACAATGAAATCACCACCACCACCACCCTGATTTCTTTAAATAAAAAAATTAAGTGGTTCATGTCAGACGTGCCTTACTAGAAGATGATGTTTTAGAAGATATTTGTGGTATCTGATATGGTTTCTGTAACCGGAAGACTGTATTATGAATTATAGATTTATATAAGCTTTGCCTAATGGACTGTACAGAAAGTAGCTGTAGAAGTTTGTTGCATACAAGAAAACTATTCATAAAGGCAGTAAGCTATGTTCAATGGAAAAGGATTTTGAGAATGTAGGAAGTGAAAAAGCTGGGGCTGACGGAATAATATGCAGATCACCAGAAGTAAAGACTTCTCCACATAGAAATGATGCGTTGTAAGATTGTCAGTTGATAGGCTTGTTTCAATGTACTTTTCTGTATAGCTGTTTTCTCTACTTTCAAAGTGGAGCAATCTTGCATTTAGGTTATCTGTTCTCTTTGTAAATATGTTTATAGCTGATGGCTTCAGTGTTTCCTCTGGAATTACATGACAGTTCAATTTCTCCTTCAATTTATTTTACATCCTGCTTCAGTGTAAACCACTACCCTACAAGTCTTCATCCTCTTATATTGTACAAGAGCTTCCCTATCTATATTGTGCCTAATCATTAAGCAATACAACAAAATGCATATAAAACTGGTTCCTAAATAGGAAAGTCACCTTTATGAATCAGAAAGCAAGATATCATCCAGGATCTATTTACCCATGAAGGAAACAATTGAGAATGTGCAGGATTAATAAGAATGTGCACGATTAATAAGGAAAATGAGTACTAATAAAAATTAGCTATTTCCTCACAGCAAATAATGAATGCAAAGAGCACAGAAGTGCAGAAGTATTAATCAGCAAAGCAAAGTACAAAGAAGTAAAATCTGCAGCCTGGCTTTGCTCATATTAGAACCAGTGGTAATAACATTCACTTTGTTATTTGAAAAATATTGTTATTAAAATGAAATCAGCATCTACAATACAATCTGCTGGAATTCTATAGAATTTCCCAGTACTTATTCCCCAGTAAAACAAAGACTTCAAATTTCAAGCCACATATATGATGATATAATTATTTTCATCATCTAATTCTATATTTTGCAGGACCGTTTACTACACCATTCTTTGTTAATACTTTTTCTAATCCACTTGTAAGAAAAATTATAGTTGATTATTCTAGTGTCTCCTTTAGGAGTTTATGAAGTTCAGTATTTCTAACAATTTCTCTTATCCTTCTATCAAGCACAAGCTTTTCATTCCTTATCTTTGAACTGTAGTTCTCACATCTTCTAAGACAGTGAATAATTCACTGTGATAAACATTATAACATAAAAAAGAGCATCAAAAAGCAGCTGCTAATAAATACTGGAATGAGGGAGAAGGCAAGAGTAGGAGTAAGTGCATCCTACCATGTATCCTGATCTGTTTTATCCCTGAAAAAATATAGCAGAAATTGACTGAGAATCTAATTTCTGTCATAAAAACCCTATGATTCTAGTATTTGAAGTGCTTGCATTTAGAGAAGAAATTATTCATATGCTATTAACCTATGCTCTGACTTTTACAGAAGAAAGGAAGAAGCAGTGGGTAACATTAATACTTACCATCTGGTAATAATGCCCTGAGCAGCTCATACAACCTAGTATTCAGTCAAATGCAGATACAGAGGTTCGTGATGTCTTCCCTGTAACTACAATAGTGTATCTTTCCTACTTTTATTTTCCAAATAACACAGATAAGAAATCTTATAGTAAGGTTTAGTTATATAGGATGACTTTAGCTGCTCTAGCAGTTGATAAATCAAAATGAGGAAGTCTGACTCATCTACCTTTTCATTTTCCTCTGCTTCTGGACATGGGAGCCTACTGTTTGCCTGAACACGGATCTGGAACTCACTGGTCTCTTCTGAGTGATATACTCAGGATTCCAGCAGAAAATCAACCACACTGAAATACTGGATAATTTTCTGGTAGGTTTGTGAGTCTTATGTTTTTAGCAAAGGGCCCAAAGAACAGTAGAGCTGGCACAAGTAATGAGGTAGAAGCATGCAGCAGGGGTAGCAGTACTTGACTGAAGAGTTGAACAAGCAGGAGGGAGAGAATGAGACCTCCCTTTCTTCCTAAGTGGCGATCTCACAGACAATCTCAGCAGGCTTATATAATTTAATATATGCATTCAATATACATTTCCTCAAGTGCATGTAATTCTGTTTTCCATATTCTATGCTGTTAAAAAAAAAAAAAAAGAAAAAACCACACACAGAATCACTTTATCAAGATGAGGGATCTTAAAATGAAAGGATTTAGTAGGAATGCGTTATTTAATTTATAAAATAACAAGGCTATAATTTGGACTTTTATTTCATCTCTGTATAAATAAATATTAAACTGAGAGTATCATGGTTATTGGATCTTTTGGTCTGACTTCCATGTATCACAACAATGGTCATTTCCGTCTATTGGGTTTTCCCTATCCTAAGCCTAGTCATTTGTAGCTGTCAATGGCTGTTTGACTAAACTCTGTCTTCCAGAAAAGTTGTTTCAACTGGTTCAGCCTCCTACCTAAAAAAATAGAATTTTAACAAAAAGCCAGCTCAAGTTGGTATTTCTCTGACTTAGCTTCTAGCCATTTGTTCATATTTTGCATTTCCCCATTATGTTATTTAATTATTGAGCATTTTTTGCTCCTTCAGGTACTTATATACTAAGCAGGTACTTCACAATCTTTTTAGCTAAACAAAACGAATTAACCTTTTGAAACCTTTTTAAATGCTGTAAGTCTCAGTCTGGATTTCTGGATAGCAATGACAGCCAGACGCTCTGCAGAACACTGCCTCCAGGACATTTTAGGCACAGCCACACTGCATTCAGTTTTGTCAGCCTTTGATGTTATTTTTTTTTAACATATCTGTAACCTCCTTTATTAACCTCTCACATTTCCAATTCATTTTGATTGTTTTCCTTTTTCCATGTATGGGTTGTTGGGTTTTTATTTATTGATTTCTAATTACTGCTTTCATTTGATCTATGAAGAACAGCAAAGGCACAATGCAAGCTGCTATTAGAGCCATCCCTCTCTGTATCACTGCCAGGAGAATTCATACTATTGGACTACACCTCATACTAAAAAGGCATTGTAAAAATCAGTCTACTCTGACAAGTCCAATGACATCCCCTAGCCAGTATTATCAGGGCACTACTGCGTAAACATTTATACCAATGGAACCGCAACTGATTTTGGCAAATATTAACGGAAAGAAACTCATTGCTATGTCATAGCTGCAGTGAGAAAGCTCAGATTGCTAGAAACACTGCTAGCTTTGGCAGGACGCAGCTGAAGCAAAGCTTATTGTCGACTGATGTGACACTCCACTGTGCCATGTTGCCAGGGAAACAGCAGAAGAAGAGAACATAAGGTTGTTAAACTGGAGGGGTTCTAAAAAAAATAAAATAAAAAATGCTCAGGGCCAGGCTGTCTTGAAGTAAATGTAGCATATGTATGACATACCATCATGTTATTCTATAAAATTAGTTTAGTCATAAGCTTTCTCCCCATAAATAATGGGCTGAAGGATTCTTGCTTCTAAAGATGCTACTTCTGTTACATGGATTTTATGGTAAATTGTGTTAAACTATTATCAATAATTTATTTCTACTGATGATAAATGGTTGGGGGTTGGTTCCTATTTGTAAAGTAAAATATGACCAATTGGTAAATAATGAGGAAAAGTACAGAGAGAATGACTGGACTGTGTATTTTGAAAGCAAGTTGTTTCAATCGGTTTAATAATGGAAAGAAAGGACAGTATCAAGATCAAATATCTAAAAAATAAGTGACAGGAGTTAAGAGAACTGAATTAATTGGAGTAGAGGAGTTATTCATCATTTGCTAATTTTGAAGTATAATGAGGGGACACTGTCATTGGTTGACAGGTTCAAAATTTAACTAAGCCTATTAATAGCTTCAAAAAAGTGCATTTTGATCTTCAAAAATCTATCCCAAGAAACAGGCTTAAGTATTCGGTCTTGGCAGCACACAATAAAAATAAAAAAAAGAAAAATCCATGGCATATGTGTATACTGTCTCATCCACTACTTTTCATAAGGGAAGGGAAAAAAAAAAAAACAACAAAAAAACCCAACAGCCATCCAAGACAAAGATCCATCTAACCCAAAATCCCATGTTTTACACTGGTTAATAGTAGGTAATTTGGGGAGGGGAAGAAAATCAAGATCTGGAGAAACACAAATACTTCCCAAGTATTTTATCCCTGCTTCTCAAGATCTGAACTCAGAACTTCCAAGTCAAAAGCACTATCGTGGCATATTTTACTTAATACATTTTTCTGTCAGCTTCCATTTCAGGACACAGTGTCTTTCTATATTCAGAGGTAGAAGAGCTATGTCTGATATCTCTGTTCTTCTAAGCTAGGGAGCCTTGTAAATTCACACATTAGGAGTAAGGCATGTGAATAAATTCCCATTAGGTGTGTTTTTTATGTTACCAAAGCCAGCTGTCTCGTGAGTCAGTGAGGATTTTGGATACACTGAAACACAGGAATACATACTGAACAAGCTTTCTAACATCCTGGAGGGTTTTTAGATTGCCACCCCAACAGTATAGAAAGCTCAGGCGTGTGCCAAATTACACTTGTATTACTTGGGAGGGGAATTATAGAAGAATATATTTACCTAAAATATGGACTTGTAATAACAGAACAAAGTTCTGAAAAATCCACCAGCACCGGAACTCACTCTGAAGCTGTATTAACAGTAAGGATCCTCCTCCTTTGTTCCAGCATCTCTGCTAGTTTTTAAGGCTAATTTTTAAGGCACTACTTTCTCCAGGGTTGGCATACCACAGAGAGTTCTTACAGCTTTTATCTACTTTTATCTTCAGAACCGTTACAGAAATAACCCAAAGTAGCTGCTTTTCCGTAACAAGATGGAATTTTTCTACCTTTTTTTTTTTTTGGTATTGACATGTTCCTATTCCCTGTGATTATTAAGTAGACAATATATAGTATTATGAGAGATTATATCAACACTCTCTACTCACTCGATGGATTCTAGAAGTGTTCTGAACATAACCCTCGTTAGTCTATTCCTGGCATTGGGCTTCAGAGGGATCTTGGCTCCTTACAGTACAGTCAAGTGAACGTCCAAACCGCACATATACCATCAGTGTTTCTCGTAGTATGTCTTTTAAGAGTTATGTTTAATTTATTGTGAAGTTTGCATAAGAAGCCTACATATTTTATCAAACAGAAGTGACTTTCCAACCCAGTTGAGAGAGGCTGAGAAATTCAGTTCCTTTCCTTCACAAATGGATTCTTTATCAAATAGATGCCAGTTTATACCATCAACTTCTCTGCCCGTGAAACCAATATGGATAGGAGGTACTTTCTGCACATACTAAGTTAACTGGACAATGTCAGTGGCTTTGCTACTGACTTATTACAATTCTGCAAGTGCTTGACAGATGTCTTGTGTCCATATATACTACTCTAGTGGCTAGTTTAAGACTGTAATTAGAAAGCAAGTTTTACCTACATACTAGATTGATAGGCATTGCTAGAATTAGATTTGGGGTTTTGTTGTTGTTGGGGGTTTTTTCCTTCTTCTATAGTTTGAGGGATGGTAATGTTACTGAATAACTGAGATTTTTACTTAAGTTCTGTTTATTTATATGTTAGTACACGTCTCTCCACCTAAAGACTGTTCTGAGCCTGAAGTCTATAGGATATTTAGGAGTATTCTGCCACTCCTGATGTCTTTGTATTTTATTTACCTCTGTACTGCCATGCTCTGAATTAATTTAAAAAAATCACAGTAATACATCTTACCTAGTCTAGGAGTTTTGAATACAGCCAGTCACGGAGACCAAAAAAAGATAGTTATATCATCTTTCAGGCGTTTGTCATAGGGGGGATTTGAGCCATCCCCTGCAGTTACCTAGATACGCAGGAAAATTTAGTCATCTAATTCAGACGCAAGTCTGACAACCAAGATTGGATACCAAAGCAGATGAATACTACTCTGTAGGTCCATTGCAGGAATGCTGCAGTAATACAGCATTGCTTTCATGCCATATTTTTCCAAAATAAGTAAAAGTCTTCCTGTTGTTTTCTCTCTGAAATTTTTTGAATTAAGCCCACTGCTCTACAGTGATAAAAATACCAATTTATCTTCAGGTTTAAATAGAGCTTTGTCTTAGGAATTAGTCTATCGACATTAAATAGATAAGCTTCACAGCAAAGCTTCTCAGGCTTTTACAATCTGATACCAGCATCTTCATCCAATCAAACCATGTCATTAGAATGAGTCTATTTTTTATATTGCACAGTGTAAAGCATTATCATATTTGTGAACTTCTCTTTTTTTCAATTAAAGGAAGTAATTTAATAAATATATACAGGATAGTTTATGTATAAAGTTACTGTTAGTATCTGCAGTTAAATGGAATATAAACTTCAGGGTATGGCAACAAGTCCAAAATATAGAAAATTGCTGTCCCATGTGTTCTACATGTGGATATCCACATCAGAAGCATACAATTACAGTGAACAATGTAACCAAAAATGAACCTTCAGACTTGAAATAATATATAGTAAAAATAACTGCGAATTGGGAGTTGATTGATCATTCTCTTATGTATATTCATTATTTTACTGATATTTACATATTGTAGAAGATATATGCTTGGATACAAGTCTTCAGGCTGGAATCCTGATATATCACTATAGAAAATTAAACTTTGGTAAGGGAATATATATTACTTTCTTAAGTGAAAAAAGGCAAGGCTAGAATTTCATTTGCAGTGCTGAAAGATTACACACATGAATGCTGACATCATCTAGGCTTCGCTCCCACACAAAGTTCACGATGAAATATCTTGAAATGGAAAGGCTTCATAAAAAATGAGAGCACCTGAACGGCTTAGGTCAATCTTTTTCGCAGATTCCCAAGAGGCTTAGTTTGTTAGAAAGACATTTGATGACACGTTTTTTTACCACTGATATAACAGGTGCTAAAAGGGCTATGTATAACATGTATCACAATTTCCCCTCTGTCCTGACTTATTAGTAATACTGCAGGAAAATAGCTGCATGCCAGAAAGGAGTTTTAATACACTGTACTCTCAAAAAGCAGAAGTATCAGGAAAGGCAAATAAGCTCCTTAAGTATTTGGTTTCAGGGGGAAAAAAAAGAGTTTACAATTTTGTTTACCTGATAAAAAATTTCCTGGCAGAAACAGGATTTCTGTTCAAAATTCATACAATTAGCATGTGACAGAGGGCTTTCCAGGTAAATTATTGTTAGGTAATTGAGAGGTTCCATAATGACCCCAGTGATTTGTTTTGCATGAGGCCCACTGCAGTCCAAACTGTTTGCTGCAGTGTTTTGTCTTTTTCATCTGCATCTTCCTTCTAACAAGATGCTATACTAAAAAAAAATAGCCTCAAAAAAGCCTAAAATTACATTTCTCCATTCACTTGCAATGGCTGTAAGAAAGAGAATAAAAATTATCTAAACCTTAAGTTACCTGCAAGTAGTTTTCCTTTAACATTCATATTTAAAAGCAGGCACGTACAACCTTTGCTTGGTATCTCCTGCACCATGTGAATCTGCTGCAACTGCTGACCTCAGGAATTCTCAATCATACATTCATGTTTAAATCATTTCATTATTTACTTTATTATTCTATCTTTGAAGAATCTTTCTAATGGTCTAGAACCCTGTTGCAGCTACACACTGTAGAAGAAAACTGAAAAATACCCATCAGAATGTATAGCAGGTACGAAACACAAAACTGAGTGCATACAGATAGACATGGGGAGACTCAGAAAGAAACTGCAAGACTTCTTTTCAGGATGAGAGGCAGAAGGACTAACATGAGAGAGCAGATATTATTTAACATTCTCTAGCACACATTAATTTAAGGAGAAATTGAAATAAAAATGAGACACTTAGTATTAACAGGCAACTCTTCCTAAGTGCAGGATACAACATGTAAAAAGGCAAAAAAATTTTAAAAATCACTTGCTAATTTAACATTATCAAAGGCCAGAGATGACATCTTAATATGTAATAAAACATGGAATGGGCCCATCGGCTACTAAGGACCATGAAAACTAGGAGAAGTAATTTATTTGATATAATAGAGAATAAATCAGCCTGGGGATATAAAAACTTAAGGCAACCTTCTCAGAGTGCTGCTCAGGATTAATAATCTTACAATAAATCAGTAGCATTCCAAGGGTGTCGTACAAACCAGTTTTGCAACTGTGTCAAAAGAGAGGCAGCTGTTACCTAGGTGAGTCATACTAACTATGTGCATGGAAAGATAAAGCTATATTTATTACATGTTAGGCAGAAAAAAATGTCTAAAGCATTATGGAAATGAAAATAGCCACAGATCACATTTGCAGATAACCCTAGATAAGCGGAAAAATATTCTAGAGAGTGACAGAGGAAGACGCACCAGGTAGAGGGGGGAAAAAAGTGAAGAATTATAGTTCTCACTCTCTTGCTCTTTAGTAAGCAGCTAAATATCATATATTTTGAACAGACACGTCAAAATACTAGTTTGGACAGAAACTGTTAACTCAGGTGATTTTGTCTCTGCACATGGTGTCATCCAGAATAAATCGTAGCAGGAGTAAGACAAAGGCCCCAGAAAAATTCTGTCTTCCCCTTCTCTCATTTGTTTCCAGGCAGTATAAAGTTTAACTTTTTTTGTGTCTTAAAATTACTCACAAAGGAAAAATTGTCCAGGCAATTGATAGTTTGGACATTGTTTTTGTTCTCCTTTCTGCACATTGGTGTCACTACAATACTCTCACCCTAAACTGACTTCACTTACAGCTATATTCAGGACCTACCAATATGCAGAGCTAGCTCATTTTTCCCTCAATTTTTACCATATCTGTCAATCATTACTTTAACGCATCTTAATAAAGACAGAGCTTATGCATAGCATTTATCCACTATTGTCAAGTATTTCTGAAAAGTTTCATCAAAATTCAGTTAGGTGAATGTTCTTGACCATAAACTTTTTTCCCTTGAAGAATCACAGAAAATGCATGCAAAAGGGATTCAACCATATAAGGCAAGCTTGTAAAACAAAGGGAATATTTTTGGAAACGATTTTGTAGTCTTGGTTCAAACCTAAGTATAATTGCTTCTCAAACTTACCACTTAGCTCCCTTCTAATAAGAAAAAATCTTTTTAAAGAAACCGTATTAGCAACCAAAAATACTGACAATGGATTTAAAAGTACAAATGAGTTGAAATAATTTCATGTCACTCTACCAGTAATGATAAAAGATTGTATGAAGTGATACTTAAAGAATCCCCTTCTACATGCATGGGATGCAAAGGGAATAGTTTCACCCATTTTCTTTGGTGGTGATCATTTCTTATATGGGTTTGGAGGGAAGGAGTTGGTTGCAGAACCCAGAACTTGAACAGACAAGACTTTACTGAGAGGTATGGCAGTAAACACAAACAAGCAAACAGCAAGCCAAGGGTGAGATTTCTGGGAAGTATTGCTCTACAGGTTTTGTCTGATACTTGTTTATTTTTGGTTTGTGCATTTTGCATGCAGCTGGGAAGGAAATATTAGCATCTTCCTTCAACTCTACCTCAGTGACTGCTGTCAAATTCCAGTACAATCTCTGGGAAATATGTCAGAAGTATCACCTATGGAATGCCTTTCTTTAACCACTTCCATCTCATGGAGTTTCTCCACTGCAATTACTATAAATTCCTATCACTAGAGCTGTGGAATCCGCTAGGTCACTTGACAATATTTTAATCTGTACCATGATTCTATGATAAGTGATACTGTATAAACAGCAGACTAGATAGAAGGCACTGAAGTTGTTTCAGGTACTGAAATAGTCCACCTTGCCTCAGGGATCTGGTGAATGGCACGTGTATGCATAATTTTGGGATTTTTATGCATAATGATGCATAATTTTTGGAAGGCTTTCACATTTAGGCATTAAAGCCATTGCAGTTATTCCAGTCATTACAAAATCATGACCATGTAGTTGGCATCTTTAAAGAGCACAGGAGCTCTCAATAAACAATTTTTAATGAAAAAATCAGGTATGCAACTATGTTGACATTACACAAGTCCAGTACAAAATAAACATAAGTGAAGAAGGTCACAGCCGGCCCCTTCTCCAGGACAGGGGAGTGGAGCTTTTCAGGGTAGAGAAAATTCACACCAGGGAGATCTGCACTGTGACAGACATGTTATGTAGAGCTTCAGTACTTCCATCCACTGAGTCTGTGGAGGAAATTCCCTTCTCCCAACCTGTTCCCCTACATTACAATTTTAAAGAAGTCCATATGAGTTGGTAATCAGTTGTAAAGGTAATCAGTTTCAAGGGTTCTTTGAAATTACTATTTCAGGGCAAAAAGGGAAAAGGAAATAGACGGCTGCATATAAAGTGGTGTCACACCCATACAAGCACTAGAGGATGTCACACAGATGATACAGCTCTTATCCATACCTGTGCAGCATACTACATTTGACTCAAGATATTCTGTAGAGAAACTTTAATATATATGTGTGTACTACACATCTATATTAAGGGACCATGCAGCCAAAACCATTTGTTGTTGGGGAGTGTGTCTGATAAGGAACAACAGTTAAGGCCGATTAGAATCCTTTTTCATAGAGGACTGCCAAAACCAGATCATTAAACCTGGCTGAAAGATCCCTTTCTATAAACTTAATGAGATCCAGTTAGATTTGAAAAACCACATAAAAATTTATTGGAACAGTTTCCTCCCCGACAACACTTATGTAATGCACCTGCTGTAAAAGAACAAGGATTCCGGTGTTCTGGAGTACTCCAGGAACTGGTATTGGTGAACAACCTTTCCAAAATGTGGAAGATGTGTAAGGGAGTACAAGAGAAGTAGAAGCATTTTAAGGTTAACTTTCTGATTTTACAGTATAGATTTTAATTCTTCCTGAAAGGCAGCTGTTTTCAAACATAAATACAGAATGTTTAGGAGCCACTAGATGATAGAATCATTATGTGTTCCTACCTACGAACTCCCATCTCTTAAGCATCACGTTTTACAAGGCTGTCAAAAAATAAGTTCAAATAAAACCCTACGAAGGTTAACTCAGGCAAGCTGAATGTGGTAGCAAACGCATAGTTGTGTATGCGTTCATATATTTTTCCATAGTTACTGTATTTGCGTGCTGTGAAAACCAAAAGCTAATAGCATTAGAGAGAATTAAACAGGAGTAGTTACACATTGAACAAGGCAAATCAGCCATATAAACAAAAACAGTCAAACAAAATTTTAAATTTAAAAGTTACATACTAATTAAAAAACTATAACTGATTTTTTTTATTAATTTCATCCCAAATTCTGATTGAAAATCCTTGAAAAAAATGGGGAGAAAACTGTTACTTATTACTATTTTAGCTTCAAAATTTCCCAGGACATGCAAAACACGGTGTCCAAATTAACAGTCCCTGTACACCAGGATGTCACTACTGTCTGCCTTTTTAAGTGATGTTTGGAGTAACATTTAACCAGGTAAACATATAGCAAAAAGGCACAAAGACACAAAAATCTACTGTCATGCGAAGAGCAGCTCCATTTCCCCAAAGTAACATTAAATAAACAAATAAATAAATCCATCCAGTGTAGAAAACTATCCAAATAAAGGAATCGTAGCTTCTGGCTTTTTACTACAGATTAGCGGTGAGGGGAAGGAAATCACATTTGGGGCTGGGAGCTCAGGGATTACTGCCTTGGGAGGGTAGGGACATGGGGGATAAAAAAAGGCCAAACAGTGGGGATGAGGAAAGGAAGAGACAGAAAAAGAATGAGGAGCTGAAGGTGCACTTACTGTTTGGTTATCTTCATACAGCTTCAAGTCATATCCACTCAGCTCCACACAGAAAATTATTGCTGTAACCCCCTCGAAACAGTGGATCCATTTTTTGCGTTCAGATCTCTGTCCACCCACATCCACCATTTTGAAAGTCAGCTCTTTGAAGGTGAACTTATTTTCTACAATCCCTGTGGTCATGTCCCGAGAACGCAGAATATCTTCCACCGTAGGGATGTAGTCCAGTGCTGCAATCCTTTCTAGGTCATTTAAGTAGTACGCAGCATTATCCTCTAAGTGGTACTCATTGGAGCGGCAAAAACACTCCTGCACACCAGGGTCTGCCCAGAGCCATTTCATGACACCCAGAAGCTCTGGGGTAATCTCACCTTTGCTCTCAGCTGGGCCTGTCAGGGCAAAAAGCTGCACAGCATCATATGCTCTGTCAGGATTGTGAAATTCTATCTTAAGGGTGGCTAGAGCCCGAATGATACGTGTGAGGGAGTCAATTGCATTGTAGATAATCAGAGGTTTGTATTCTTTGCAAGCCTCCAAGTTAAAGCCACCACTGTGAATGATTTTCATCTGCTTTACAATAGTACTCTTCCCAGAATTGCTGGTACCCAGGAGAAGGAGCTTAATCTCTCTTCGTTGTCGCTGACTTTCAGAGCGCAGGTGGCGGTCAATCCTACGGGACCGCCGCGCTGCCTCTTTCTCCTCAGAGCTTTGCCGACATCCCATGGTATAGCAGGCAGTTACAGAAGGGAAAGGTTGGAGATTTTCTCACTCTGTTTGTCTCTGAAAAAGATCTGTGGTTTCAGTTCTCGTGCCAGGTACCTTCAACAAAAAAAAAAAAGTTGCTATCCAATACCTGACGATCCAAGATGCCTGTACCACCTAATTCAGTCCCAGCAGGGATGCAAACACATGTAGGTACGCAACCACAGAAATAGTCTCTTCAGTAGATCTCATGGCACTGCCCTTTCCAGTGCATAAACAGTGGCACATTCCTGTTAATGAAGGGACACTTCCCTTTGCCACAGTTTGACTAGATCTGTCAAATACTCTTTTCTGTTCTGCATAATTATTTTGCTGCCTTCTGTCCAAAGGTAAGGAGCCGCACTTTCACCTTCTCTGCTCTAGCCTTTGTCTTTTGTATTTTCTGGTTGCTGTGGTGATGCTGCTAGATAAAGCTGAAGCTCTTTTCAATGGTGCTGTACTTGTTTTGTTTCTCTTCCCCCACTTCTTCAGCTGATCCAGTTCAGCTCTGTAAATCTGTGCTTTCCACCTGCCAAACAATGAGAAATGAATGAAATGAGAGACTCCGCTTCCTTGCTGCAAACCACTCACTTTCTCCTCCTCTTCTAGACTTCTAAACCTTCTATTACCCCAAACATAAGATACAGATGGAAAAATATGTAAAGAAAAGCAAAAATCTAAAACCCTTGCAAAAACGTAGGGACAGCTGAAGCTTGCAGACCTAAGAAAATGTGGTTTCTGAACAATAGTAAATCAAATCTCCCTTTCAGCCTTCTGCGTTTTATTATCTAAACCTACATGAAAACAAACAGTGCTGAGCTGTGCCCCAATTTCTCCCTCAGCAAGAGCTTATGGCAGTGCTTTTCCTGCACAGTCCTGTTCTGACTGGTTTTCCTGAAGTAGAAAACGAAACAGACTCACAACTACTTTTCCCAGTCTCTCTATTTATATCAGTATCTTGTACTCAGACAGATGTCCTCCTGAATTTTCTTCCATCTTTTCTGTTTGCACTGAACATTTAAGTAACTAAATTAGGAAGCAAAAGGAGGTGATTAATTTTGTTTCATGATTTTGTAAAAGGGAGAGTTACTGATCTTTATGGAATACAGTAACACATCTTGGAGAACAGTACTGTTAAACATACTACCTGTATCCTGCTTAATCAATAAAGGGACGCGCTACTACAACTTTGTAAGCTTCTTTCCATGGCCAAGCTAAGTGTTATTAAGCCTCGTCTCTCCCATTTTTAATACAGAAAATTCTGAGACGCGGTAAAAGTGAACAGTGACAACAAGGCAAATGTTTCATAGAAAAAGCACAGGAAATGCCATCCCAAGCAAGGGCTGACAGCATTTCAGCTGCTGTTAGAGCAATTATTCTTTCCCAAATTAGGGGTTAAGCCTGCTAGTTGGAACTCTGCAGAAGGCAACAGCAGGAAGCAGTTACCTCTCACAGAGGGAAAACACATTACTAACAGCTGATTGGGGATAACTTGCCTCTTTTCTAGGAAAGGCTTGCTGCTCCCACTAAGCTCTGAGCACAGTGGGCAGTAGAATCGCAAACGTCATGGCTTCCTCATTGTGTGCTGGCCCCAGCCCACTTTGGTACCTATATTGCTGCCTCTTTACTTGTGTCTAGAGGGTCTTCGGTGAGTATTTTTACAAACTAAACTACATGCCACTGAGATACCCTCAGGGGTAGGATTAAGAAAAATTTCAGAGCCTACTAAAGGAATACTACATTTTAATGAGACTAAGTCTCCCAAATTCCATTTTCGAAGTTGCCCTAGAAATCTTTGGAAGATTTTTCTGCATGAACTTTTCAGCATTTCAATCTAGAAGTGACAAAGCATTAAAATACATGTTGGAGAGGGTGATTCCACACTACTAGTGACAGAATGGTCCCTCTGTAACAGGTTGCCCAGGGAAGTTGTTAATGGCCCATCCCTGGAGGTGTTCAAGGCCAGGTTGGATGGGACTTTGAGCAACCTGGTCTAGTGCAAGATGTCCCTGCCTATGGCGGGGCGGTTGGAATTAGGTGATCTTTAAGATCCCTTCCAACCCAAACCATTCTATGATGTTGAACCTCTATCTTTTGTGAGAAGAGAAATTGAACTACAACCACTTGCAACCTCATGTGCTTTGCTTTCTCTCTTTCTTAAGCATCACAGCAGAAATTTCAGTGAACAAAATACATTTCAGCACTAGATTTACCAATATGTATTTTTCCTCTCTCCACATCACCTACATCACAGGATAAGATTCACTTACATAGATATACAGCAGGATGGGTTGGGTCTAATTCCTACTTGGCCTCACAGCTCTGATTGAAAAATATGAACTTATATTTACATGACTTCTATTTTAGTGTGTAACTTGTATTTATTAATACATATACATTTAACAGTACGTGTTCTGTAAGATACTGTTTTATTGTTGAGGATTTCAGCTCTTGGTTTTTGTCTTGTCAAAAGTCATTATCAGCCAGGGATCTCAGTGAGATCTTGCTTTACCCTCCCATTAGCTGTCACCATAGTAGAAAATTAATTACAACAAATAATACTTTTAGCTAACCTTTAAATAACGTTAATTGAGATATAAGCATAAAAGCTTCGAGGCGGACACTTCATAGATATAGATAAGGACAATTACATCAGCTGCAGTACTGGAGAAGGGTTATATGGTTAAAATAAAGAATAAAGCTCAGTTTTCTGAGTTTCTTAGCATCTCACATTTATATGAAAGCAACGTCATTCTTAGAATATTTATTTGGGAGGGCAGAAGGAGGGAATAAATTATATATCTAGGATTTCATTCCTCAGGTGGTAGAAAAAAGTATAATGATCTCAGACTTCTGTTTAGGCAAGAGGTATTACTAGTCTTCTGTTATTTGCACGTTCTTTGTCACAGCAGGCTATCCCAATCTTAGTTTCTGTATTTTGCATAGCCTTCTCTCTGAACATGTTTAAAGTCACTTACAGATCTCTTCTGATTTATGATGGGCTGACAAGTGGAAAGGTAGAGTCTATGTGTCTGCTTTCAGATCAAGTCCCCACTGGAATGCATCTCTGAGGTCTACAATTCTGTAACAGCATCTTGGCATTAGCCAGGTTCTTGCAACACACTGGATCCCTTTTCAGCAGTTTTCAATACATAAATGTGAAGGTATCTGGGAACGTGAAGCATGCATGTAGGGAAGGACAAACAGTTATGTCAATCATCGTCAATCCCTAAACGTCAGAGAAAAAGGTATAGAGACTGGGCAGAGTCAATGGATGAGAGTTTTACGTATTTGTTCCTGAAGTTTCCTGGGATGTTCATCTGGGACAGTTGAGCTTGCAATCACTCACTCTTAAATACTTTTACTGATTCTATATTTATCTTTAAATCCCTTCCTAACTCTAACCCTGCTTAAGGGAGATACATAGTTGAACCAATGTAGACCTGGATACACGACTACTATGATGAATCAGTATAGGTCAGGATTGGTACCGGTGTATTGTGTATTATATTTTAGTTAGGAGAAGATGAGTAGATGATTGTTGCAAACAGTTGCAAAATTCCACAATTGGAACTCTGACCACAAAAAAAGCAAACACTGAAAAAAACAGTATATGAAAGTATACTAATTAAAATGTGCTTTGATATCCCGCTTGTTCCCAACTTTCCTTAGATTTCCAGAACACTGTTAACACACACATTTTCAGAACAGCAGCTTTTATTCAGTTCTGAAGATCTCCTATACAGTATTTCAACTTCCCCTTTTCTTCCTTGCTCCTGTTTAAACCTACCTTCTCGCGCATTCTTTTAATCTCCATGCTCTAACACCTGCCTGTAAATCCATCCCAAATCCACACGTATGAAATTGCAATAGGACAAGGGGTAACAGTTTTAAACTGAGATAGGGCAGATTTAGATGAGAAATCAGGAAGAAATTCTTTACTGTCAGGGTGGCAAGACACTGGCCTGGGTTGCCCAGAGAAGCTGTTGGACAGGGCTTTGAGCAACCTGGTCTAGTGGGAGGTGTCCCTGCCCGTGGCAGCAGGTTGGAGATAGATGATCTTTAAGGTACCTTCCAACCCAAACCACTCTATGATTCTACGATACATGTCAGTTCAGAGTGCTTATCTGTCGTATTTGCCTGTATAGACACAGTGTATGAGCAGGCTTGTAATTTAAGCATTTTGGGTACCTTAAATTTAAAGATGTCTGAATCCATTGCTCCAAATGCACGGTGCATTGCTATTACCTGGTCTAAAATTCTACAAAGGAGTCTTAAAATCAGCTCTATTTATCTCACTTCCCTTTGCACGTCAGAAGAACTTTAGCACATGAAGACCATATTAATCAGCAGAAAATTAAAATAACAGCATACACATTATTAGAATGGTAATTAGAACAACTTTACTTACTCTGATACATCAAAGATGAGGACAGGAGAAAGCCCCAAAATAGGAGTTATGCTTTCTTCAAATAATTGGCTTTTTCTAATGGTCATAAAAGATGAAAAATAAGAGTTGCGGAAGCTGTTTCTTAATGAGTAACTTTCCAGCCACACAGAGAGAATGAAATTACTGTATTAGATATCAGGCCAAATTCTTGTTTTAATTATATAAAAATTAGAGTTGGCTCCATTAATCATGCTTATTCTGACATGTTTAGAACATTTAAAACTGTTTTTCCTTTAAGTCCTCATCATCGGAGGCTTCATTTTCACGTCATTAATAAGACCACTGGTCAAGTTCTTTGTGACATTTTCTACAAGTCTCTGTGATCAAAGATGAAAAATTTTGTAAGAAGCACATATGGGACTCCCTCTCCTGTCTTTATTGAAGTTTCATCCTGAAAAAAAGAGGCTTGCTAGAGATAAGAAGCAAGAGATATATGTTACTTCCATAATGCATCAGTAGTTATGATACATCTGGAGAATTTATGCCCATAAGATGAGCAGATCTTATTTAAACTTTATGTTATTGGCCTCAATGATCATTTATGACAGTTTGGTAGAAAGAGACTTTGAAGAAAAAAAAAATTCTTTTCAGACAGCTTGTACGTTCTGCAGAGTATTTCCTATTGCATATTTCCACAACACATTCAGAAGCATCATTCATATCCCACAGTGTTTTACATATCAGCTATTCTCCTTGCCATTCATTAATATGTTTAACACAGAAAAGGACAAGTAGCATCTCCTTATTGTAGGGAAGACTAGAAGTATGTAAACACTGCATAAATGAGTTTACGCTGTTGATTTTCCTTTTTTTTGGCTTCTAGTCATTCCTAGTGCATGTATTGCGACGATATTTGGGTAACACTATTTCAAGTAGGAATACAATGAGGTGATTATATTACTGCTTTGTAAAGCAGAGTAGTAGATACCATTTCCAAATACTTTACTACAGTAAGAATGTTTGATGTAGTTAAAGAAGTTTTCCCACATATATTGAAAAGCATGTTCATAGTCACTCCTTTTTCAAGTTCAGGAAAAGAATAACTTTACAAACTATTATGTTACTACATTTTACTGTCCTGACTACATAAACACCAACTTCCTCTCACCAGTTTTACTTTTTCTTGGAACACACTCAGAAAGTAAGGCAGTCTATAATTTGTTCTGGTTTTTTAGATCAGATTTCATATTAAAAAGGCAAGTGTTTCATGGCTGTAAGGTTCTAATTTGAGGAAAGTCTTTTCAGTTATTCTAATGGAAAGCCCTATTGCTTCCTTCCACTGTGCACATTTCTCTCTAAACTTTGTTTAAAAATAAATCTTATTTTATAAATGACCACGTTATACTGCATGTGTGCATGTAAACTAATACATCCGCCTTCTACAGACAATCGAAGCTGCTCAAAATGTTAAGAAAATGTAGTTGTCAAATCTGATGATATATACAGGCTATCTTGTCATGACTAAAATGGGTATTTCTTCCACAAGATAAAATTAACGTGCCCCAAATCCTGAGGTAACAGTGATAATCAAAGAAGTAATGCCAAAAAGTTCATTTTTGGAGTGGAAAGGATTCTTGAGCAAAATTCTGCACTGCTTTATTATATAAATCAGTTGAAGCCCGTTTAACTGAGCAGACTGTTTATTACTAGCACGTTCTTCTGTCCACGCTTTTATAGTCAATAAAACCAGTCATTATTTTTGGTTTCATATCTAGGCTTGCTCTTTGCCCCTACCTGTCACCTCTGTCTTGCTCAAATTGATCTGTGTGTTTGCAATCATAAACACTTATCCCTTTTCTCAGCATGTCCCCATGTAACAGGGGTGGGGAGGAAGGAGAATGACACTACAACAACCCAATTCAATTGTAAAAATTTCCCTAAGGGAAAAGCCGAGCATTGTCTCTTGTTGCATTAGCTACTGGCATGTTATAATGGAATGCAGAGTTATAGAATCTGCCTTGAAAGATGTCCCCCCCACCCCCGCCAAGATTTTATTGAAAGGTGCTGGATCCTAGGCTGAGAATAAAGCCAATCGCTGGGACTGTCACAGTCACTATAGAGACTGTGCATACAGGAAGCTGCTAGCAGCAGCAATTTCAGCTGGCGTTGTAGGCACAAAGCTGTATTCTCCCCCAAATGCAAGTTGTACCACTGGTCTAATAATTTAGCTTCACCACCACCAGCCTGCACACACAGAGCTTTGGAAGCCTAATCTTATTCAGCTCTTTCCAGTATTTCCATCCTAGTAGCCAGATGATACGTATAATTTTTCCCCAGTAGTACCTAATTTAAAAAAGTAACATGAAGTTCAAAAGGTTGCAGCAAACTTTCCACAGCAGTTTTAGCTATAGTTGCCAGCAATCCTGGTTAACTCAGGACTGATACTCTACTCAGTGTTACAGAACATGTACTACCAGAGAAAGAAAACAAAACCTTACCCAAGCTATACTTTCCCACCTTACCGGTTCTGATTGCTTCTTCTTTCTCTTTACTTATCTGAAAGTTCAGTGGACCTGCCTGTTTGAGCACTTACCCACGTAAAAGCAAACACAAGCAAATCTAGCAAGAAGTAGCACAGCACACATCTAAGACTTAACAAGTGTAAGCTAACCTAATGTCATCAGTTTCTAATGATTATACACATCCACAGAGGATTCCAGCACTTTAACAAAACCTTATTTTTGAAGGTTTTAACTTTCAATCACTTCTTACACCATTAACGAAAGAGAAGGCATGAGGGAGTATGATATATAAGGAAATACCCAAGGTGGCTTACTGAGGCAGAAGTCAAGTGTTCTATTAAGCATGCAACACTTTTTTTTTTTTGAGAGGAACTGAGGCTAATAGGGAATGAGGAAATTGGTTCAGATTTTTGAATCCAGGCAAGCAGTCAGAAAGAGCCCCATACATACCTGCAGTATAAATGCAAGGTTGAAATAATTTCACAGAAGTCAGTTTACTGTTTAATGTATGGTGATTAAAGTGCGTTTATTACAGAATAAAGTTGTTTTAAAACTGGGGCCACAGACATTGCTACCGTTCTCTTTAGACAATCATTGAAATCTGAAAGAAGAGGAAGGAAAAAAGCAGACAGAGGAAGAAAAAGACTGGATGAATTTTTTTTTAATGCTACCTCTTAGTTGATAGTACAACTTTTTGTTGCAGTTGGCTGACAATATTATTTATATTGCTGTTTTCCATTGCTTAAAGCCTTGGGAAAGTACTTAGGTTGAAAATATCTCCATCAGATACCTATCTCTAAATAAATGTTTGGGGAAATTTTTCATAGAAAAAATGGCTTGGGCATTTCTGAACAGCGTGCTTCGGGAAAAATTAATTGTTTCATCCACACTAAAAGACACTGAGAACTTTTCTTTAAAATCTTGCTATACCTCCAAACTTTGAGCCAAGAACATGAAATTCAACAGAAGATGAGCTTTATGGTCTGGATGTGCATTTGCCATTCTCACAAAACAGGAACTTTAACTTAGAGACTTTCAAAAATTTTAGTTTTAGCTAGAGTACAAAAATATTCCATTTCAAGAAGCCACTTGCTAGGCAGGAGTAGTTGGACTTGCTGGTCTAGAGGCTTAAGACAAGGGAAAAGAAAAGGGAAAGAAAAGATTTTATATTAAGGAAAACCAGAAGCAAGATGTGTCCACTAGAACACCTGTCTCTCCAGAGCCAGAAGCATAAACCAAAGTTACAAACCTGATCATGAACTTTCTTCTTGTAAGTATTTGTGGAAATCCCTGATATTCTCTCTATCTTTCCACGTATAGGGCAGTGGTATCCACGAGCTAAGTATACAACCCAGTCAAAATTTAACATGTAGACTTGATCCAAATTTTAGGAAAATGTAAGAACCTAGAGTGAGAACAAAGTATACCTTGTAAACCAAGCATTCAGCCCCTGCTTTTATAAAGCTAGATTTTGATCTTTAGCTACTAGCATTGAAGTTTGCACCAGCTCAGCTAAGATACAGACCACAGTAGAATACAAGAACCTATTAGTTATTTTTCTTTTAACTATGCACACCCCACTTACTTCAGGAGGTTGGAACCATGAATCCTATGAAGCAGTAATATCTAAATACTTGGTAGGTATTTAAATCACGACCTGTTCTAGCAACATCCACAAACTGGTGTGAAACAGTGAGAAGAAGCCTCAGCACAACCAGTACATAATACTGACCGATTCTTGAGTAGAGCCAAACATACAACAGTTCTATTCTGAGTTGCGTTGCTGAAAATCCAGAGTAGTGTCAGTGACTGCATACAAAGTTGCCTGTGTTCCATAATGATTTAACTAAGACTAGAATCCCCCACAGCAGTCATTTTAGAGGTGACCTTTAGACTTCCATAAAGAATGTAATATTACAAGAATATTACAGTGGGTCTAACAGTGGGTGTGCAGAAAAATCCTGGCTGCTAGACAAGGGTGAGGAGAAACGACACACATAGCATCTGCTTTAGGGACATACAAACATCAGACTTATTTAAAAACTTGTAATAAAGCAACAAACAAAACGCAGTACCCACTCAGCGGGCACCTCAGGTGATGACAGTAGGGTAGGTTATGTCTTCATTAGAATTGCTGTTTAGCTTTTATCATCGGTGTTATCATAGTTCTTATGTGGGTGATTCATGAGCTTAGACTCACATACCACAGGGTCACTGTTTCACAGGCTTACCGAGCTTAAGGAGATGACTTTATTACATTAAAAAAAGCTAGTAAACAATAGGTTTGGTCATGAATACAGTGGCAAATTTCCTATCGTTCATTCAACCTTATTGCACACAATACCTTACGAAAGCATAAGGAAATTTTGGTAGTTATCATAGCAATGTCGCCTTGTAAAAGGAAGTTTCTCTTCCTATGCATAAAAGGTCACATAACAGAGCAAAAACATGCTTGCTTTAGACTGTTCCAGTGACAGGTATGACCTAATCAGAGGTCAAAATCAGAATCTTTGTAGTAAGAACCTGAGAGCTGGGATACACCTAAGAGTGTCCTGAAGACAAGAAGTTTGTTTAATGTAAAGCCAGTAAAGACTCAAAGATTGAAGCTTGAGGCCAAGAGAGAGACAAGGAGAAGATGTTCCAGTAAATGGGAACCATGGAAACAATAGACAAGTTTTATCTGTGATGATGGATGAGAAAGCATCTTTGAGACTCTATAGAGAAATAAATCACAGTAGTTCTGCTTGTGTGTTTTAGGGGAAGGAACCAGAGGAGCAGGTTCAGGCAAATTCAGGCAAAGAATGAGAGTAAAGTCACAGAAGCTAGGTAAGATTTCTAGACTGAGCTGAAAGGGAATATAAACACAGGAAACGAGAAATTTCTCTATCAATGAAAAGAAGAGGGAATGGATAGAAGCAATAGAGGAAGGAAAGATGAGCTGAGAAAAACAGATGGGCACATCTTACTATATCACATTGTCAGAAATCAGCAGAAATCTGTATAAAGAAGAAAAAAGGCCAGTGGGAAAGGATTGACTCAGACATTGTAAAGATGAGTTTTGCACATACAGAATTTAAGTACACTAGCAAAAAAAAAAGAGGAGGGAATAAATCCATGGTGGAAAAAGTCCTCTGGGTCATCAGATTTCCACCAGAATGGTTTTGCTAGAGAATCAACATTGTTGAGAGTGAACCACAGCTGAAAGTCAGCAAGTCAGGCCTTGCAATGAAAGGCAGAGCAAAAGGTTTTGGAAGGAGGAAAGCAAAATATGGGAAAAGATTTCAGTAGAAGCGATGAACACTGAATTTACGGGAAGGTGTGCAAGAGCGTGGGAGAAGTGGACTGGTGATGGGATAGTTAAAGTTGGGAACTAAGCCAACAGAGAATGAGTAATGTTTCACTGAGAACAAATCAAAGGAATCTTGGTGAATGGAAAAACAGAAAAACAGACACAGGTTGAATGAGTATGCAGGAGCAGTAAGTTATCAACATGAGATAAAGTCAAAAAAAGGAATATAGGAGATCTGTGTGAAGAGAGAACAGCATAAGGGAGTTCAGAACCAGTAGCTCAAAGAAAGCATGAGAGGAAAGAGCAACATAATGCAGGAAGAGCATCAAAGAGCAGGTCAAAATGGAAAAGAGTAGAAGCAGAAAGCAGGACTGTGAAAGAATAAAGCCAATAATTCTCATGATTGTCTAATTTAGGGAAGGACAAAGAAAGCCTGACAAACCTGCTGAAGTTATCAGCTTCACAAGATATAAATGTGGATTAAAAATACTGTTCCTAATACAGCAAGAGAAAGAAAAGAAGAAAGACGGTGAATATCAGCATAAGAGGCTGGGCTATTATCAGGGATAAATTTGGTAGGTAGGGTAGAGAGCAATTTCCAGCCTTGGGCCACATATAAAATTCATCACATGAACTGTGTCAGACAACATCTACATCAGAACTATGCATTTCCTAGGTTCCGTCTTAACAACTCAAATTAAACATGATTTTTCCACAGAAGGGGAGATGAGGGGTGGAAGAAGTATTAGACCACCCCAGGCCAAAAAAAAAAAAAAAAAAAAAAAAAAGAAAGAAATCCCAAGAGGCTAAACAGAATCCAGAGCATTCTCTGAAGTGTGATTCATGGGAGATGGGAGAGGGCTTGTATGCTACCAAGCACAGATTACAGCTGCAGCCTACGCCTGGTCTCATTCTGCTTCTCTTTTGAAATTCAGAAGCTTTGACAGTCTTACAGTCCTGCTGCATGCAAGAGCTTCAGCAGGTACATCTCAGACAGCTGAGCCATTATTATAGTTACTCTCTCCGATTCAAAGGACTTCTTTTATAAACTGAATATGATGAAAGTTGTCTGTGTTCTGGTTTTGATATGAAATTGCTTTGGGCCCAATCCAAAAAACAGATATACTTCTACTTCACAAAACATAACTGCAACAAGAAGCATTTACACACAGCATTGTACAATGGCTAATTAGCTCCTGGTTTCAAAATCTAAGCTAATACCTGTTTTACAACATTTTGCCATCTAACTATATTAGCCCAGTTGTAGCTAGCCTAGGTAACTGCATTCAGCACTACATTGCACAGGGTAGATGGGGTTTTTTGATACTTTTAACAGAATTTAAGCAAACTTCGGTTGTTTGCGTGAAGAACTGCAATTCTACCTTCTCATCTTCCCTGTGTACTCAGTAACTCCCTAGCCCTAGAGAAAACTCAATCAATATTTACACTTTTGGTCTGAGAATTCTTGAGCAAAAGAGTACTCTATGGTCTACCTTCCCCAAAAATACCCTTGATTAAGCTGCTAGAGGCTTAACTCCTTCCGAAATTGCACAGGGAACCAGAGCGGCACCTTTAGTCCCCATCCCCCCATGTTTCTCTGTGCTGGCACTAAGCATTCCTACGTCATACCGGTGAGATAGGACATGGCAGTGAGTTTAGGCTAGGGAAGTGCAACCTTCATCCTTTCTGCTGAAAGTTGGCCACTGTGCAACAAGAAACAAAAGAAATGTGTGGCCAGAAAAAATAATTACAAAAGCACGCGAGTCTGCAGTTTAACAGATTAATTAATAGCTACACAGGCGTAACAAAAACATAACCCAAAACTTCAGCTTATTTTACATATGAAGAAGTACTATAAATGTGTTTAGTCTTGGATGATAACGGACAATGAGCACTCTTCTGGCTTAAATTCAGTTCCAAATTTTCAACTACCAAAAGATCCTCTCTCTCTGTTGTACACATTAGGTATGCCTTGCTGAGCTCCACATATTTTTTTTCAAGCACACATCTTCACTGGAACTAGAACTCGTCACATCATTTTGGCTACATGAAGCAAAGAGTGAGAGTATCCTCGGTGATCTAGAAGCAATCCACCATCACTTCTCTGTATTTTTCCAGGTTTTGTTTTTGTCCTT
The DNA here is from genome assembly GCF_028500815.1 of Rissa tridactyla. Lineage (NCBI taxonomy): Eukaryota > Metazoa > Chordata > Aves > Charadriiformes > Laridae > Rissa > Rissa tridactyla. The sequence goes on from NC_071478.1 coordinate 11,792,873, forward strand.
AAGATTAGAGACATCGATGATTTCCTAATGCCTTTATTCAGTGGCCTCTCAGTATAGAAGTTGTGCATTGGTCTTTCTAACAAATCGCATTCTTAATAACTAATGGGAATTTTAAAAAAAAAACAACACACACAAGCTTAAGGTGTTCTCCAATTTTCATGACAAGCCTAGAAGCTCTAATATTACATTCTATAATTGTCCTCTAGAATTCCAGTCCTGTGCTACATAGCTTTATTATTTTTTTCAGTAAGCCAGCTTAAGCTGAATGTTTACAGTTGCTTTCACTAAATTTGTAATGGTTTGCTATATCACTTCAGGTCACGTGCTACATTCAAAAGTTGTCCAGTCATTCAAAAGATAAAAACCTATCAACTTGTGCTTGAGAAACTTTCTACACACAGGAACTGAAACACTATTGCAGCAAATTGCCACCTTTACCAACAATAGCCTCTCTGCTGAAGTTCTGTACAGACCTATATAAAGTAAGGGGGCTTTTCCATTCACAATAAAGCAAAAAGGCCTTGGTATCCTCATGCAGCAACATCTTTAGCTGTAATTTTCCCTCCACCAACATCCTCCCCAAGAAAGAAAAAAAACAAAAAACCAACCAAACAAAAAACCCACACACAACCACCACAAATTGCTGCTAACAAAGAACCTAACATCCTTTTCAAGGTTTGGCAGCTAGCGGGATTTCTCTTCAGTCTCTCCTCTCCAGTTCCCTCTCTCTGGAGGGATGATCACACCTTCCTCACACCCCAGCTGCCGTTGTGCAGTTACACACCCATAAGCCAGAGGACACCAAGTCGCTTCGTGCGGGCTCCTACCTAGGGATTATGAGAAGCCCTGCTAGCTTGGGGTGTTAGACACACATCCGACATCAGAGAGCACTAGAGCGGTTAAATTCCTTTCATCAGACTTTAAAAATGTCTTTTAATACACGAGTTCGTTGCGGATGAAATGAGAGAAAGTGCAGTTTTAATTATCTGAAGAGACTGAAGGCCTAATTTATCCAGAGAGAGCAGTGAGAGCAGCAGTGCAAGCATCTTGAGCAATGCTCTTAGCGTGGCTTTCACTGCATATTCTCCAGAGAGGTTAAGTCTCTTAAATAATGTTTGGTTTTTCCTCTTATTCAACCTTGATTTTTTCTACTGTGATCAAGAATATTTCTACTTGGCACTAAATGAGATTGCAATATGAGCTAGAGCAACTCTGCTTCTGTAGTTGAGGTCAAACAGCAGCCTATGATAAGCGACACTTTGGGGGGAGACTATTCATAGTTCTTCCTAAGCAGAATAAATACCACTGTCATTGTTTAAGAGAAAAATAAAAATAAAAAACCCCAAACCTTGTGAAGTGCTATGCTTGTGATCCACTTAAGGAAAGTCTTTTAGTTGACTTCAGTGGGTTTTGAAATGAGCCTGTATCCTGTTTTGAACCGGATGAAAGTAAACATAATGTATTTAAAAACATTGCAGCAGGATCCCTAACTGCCAGTAACGCAGACAGTTTTACTGATGAAAATTTAGTATTTGGTGCATGATTCATACTCTTCTTGTATATGAATATCTACAGCTGAAAACTTCTGGAATAATAGATATGAAATTGAACAGTCTGACTTTCAGCTCCCCATTTTTATATGATCTCATCATTACTGTACTACTAGTAGGTACCGAAGCATGATCAGCATCATTGTGTTTTAAGATCAGTTTCTTCCCTAGATGCACGTGTTCCAAGCCTGGCTTCTGCTGGTATTCACGATGTATGTTTGTTCATAGGTCTAGTCAACCCTTGTAAGAACAGAAGCCAAATTTGACCACACAGATTTTGAGTCATACTATGACAAAAGCTAGTGAGGATGGCTTCACATATTCATAGGACTATACAGATTTTGTCACCATTGTGGATTGCTTTCATATCATTCTAAGAATAGATTTTTGTCTATAACAAAAATAAAACAGTAGGCATCGTATTTTGGTTAATATGCATTATAAAAATGCATAGGTAACAAAATGAGCTGTTAAATATAAGTCCGTCTTTTAAGGAAGCTTGCATGGATTTTTAATCTGGGTATTTACAATACCATAGGAGTGCTGTGATTTAGATTTGGCTGGGCAAAGTTGTTATTTTTTCAGCCTCAAGCAAGTTTGAAAATAGTTACTTTTCCCAAACCTGAAACATATAAATCATAGACGGATTTATTTTTGTTATTAGAGGTAAACCAAAATCCAATCACGTTTTTTCTGATCTTTTGTTATTTTTCAGCCATGCATTGGTTACCGTGCCACTACTAGTGGTATTAGCAGTTGTAGCTCCAAGTTTTGTAACACATACTGATGATTATTTTGGTGTTCTACTAAGACTGCTAGTTCTTTTGTGTGTGTATATGTACGTGTGTGGAGAAAGAGGGGGAGGAGGGTAATTACTACTCCTATTCAAGTTTGTGTTGTCTATAAGGACATTTTCAACATTCAGATTTTTTTCACATGATTATAAATTTTCTATTCCTGCAAGCTCCCTACCCGTGCAACCACAATTTTTACTAAAACCTATGACAGCATTTTTACTAGTTCTTTAGACCTTAAATTCTCCCTGCAAATAATCTGTTTCTCCTATTCTACCCGTTCTCCTATGTTGAAGTCAGAAAAGTTTCCCTTTTTCATCACACCTCAACTAGAACTTCTCCTCTTCTTTAAGGTATCTAATTAATTAGTTCATCATTTTGTGACTCTTATCATTTCATTCATTTTGCTTGAAATATTGAGAACTGATAGTTTGATTTATGCTACTGCATACGTGATCTACTGCTACTGTTAATAGTAAGAAAACCAAATTTTGCAGGATTTTCTGCATGAGGCAGTCCTAACAGCTTAAGTGAGAGTTTCACAAACCAGACAACTGTATGACAATAACCACACAATACAGGTTTAACAGCAGTATTTCAAATGGTTGCTCTTTTGTTCTTTTTACTCTCAGTGACATCTCTTCTTGACTCAAACAGCTGTGGCACTAAAATTATCTTAAAGCTGAAAGGTGCTAATCGAGCCTTTAGTTTATTCATTATTCAGCAATGGATCCTTAGTTATTCATTTCTAGTATTACCAGAAAAAATTACTTATGGTAACACTGTATCCTACTATTAAGATGGCACATAAAGCTGAAATTTTACCACTGATAAGAAGCCATGGATTCCTAACTATTCTAGCTCACATTCTGCAATCCACACACGAGATATCCAGGAAAAAAGATGATGACTTACCATTTTATTTCTTTTTGCACACTACAGTGTGCTGTTGATGCTGTTGTAAAAAGAAATATGAGGAACAGGCACAGACCTGGGATAAGAATATATATGCTGGAGGTTACTCAGAACACGTCCATACCTCAGAGGAAAGGTCATACATAAATTTCTCAGCAAGGTATATTAGGTGAAAACTGTGCAAAAGCTATTGCAGGTGGATGGGTTCCAGCTTCCAAATTGACCCTAAACTTACAAAACAGATTTAGCAAGGAGGGACCAATATCCCCAATGCATAGCAGAACAATAATTTATCTTGAAAACTTTATTAAGAGAGTATGAGGACACCTCTGAGACCACGCCGATCACTCAGCTGGCAGGGGTGAGGTGGGGGGTTCTGCATCTTCAGTGATCTATTCTCAGGTATCACTAGTTAAGTATCATACCATTTCTTGCATGATAACTACTTGTGGCCTTCCAGGATAATTGTGCTTAAAAGCATAGCTTTTGTTATGTTTTGGTTCATTTACAGCGTACCTCAAGACTTTCAAATTGAGGTATTGAAGTCAATGTTGTAACTGAGAAAAGATGACAAGGGTACTGCCTCCTAATACTAGCTGTGATTTTTAAACAGCTTTTACATCCTCATTGTTGCAAGGCTGAAAAATTCCCCACAGGGTGCACCTTAGAAGTAAGAGAATAACTCACTATCTAATATCAACCCAAAAAGCTACAGACATTCCAGAAAGCAAGGCAGATAAAATTTCTCACCTCTCAACTCCAGGAAAATGCCTGATAAAGCGTCTTCCCACCTCTGCCAAAAGCACAAATGAAAGCAATAGCTAGAGAGCTCACAGCTGACTTAGCTTTCAGCCCAACCCACCTGAAAGCAATTTGAATTTTGTTTCAATTTCTTCCAGCTGGCAGCAATCCCATTCAGATGCAATGCCACTGACATACACGCTTACTACCAGTCTCCTCCTCCCAAAGTGTATTTTGCAACAAATAGTTCAGGGAGAATAACGCAAACACGTTGTGTCACCTCTGCCCACTGAAGACTCCATGCATTAGGGAAACATCCAGTAAAAGTTTTAACTAGTTTTGTTCTTTTAGGGACGCAGGAACGGCATAGAACGAGCAGAACAAGACAGTAGATTGTCATCATAATACTGATTATGCCTCTTTGAATTTCTGAGACCTTTTTTTTTTCCAGCTCTTAAGAATGAGGTACAATTTTGGTTTGTATTTAAGATTCTCATGTCTGCCATTAAGAAGTGTAGATGGGTGCCCTGTACAAAAATAATTTTAACTGTCCCTTCCCGTCTTTTGTGTTGGTTGCAGGAGGGAAATTTCTAAAGGTTTTTGTAAAAGTTAAAAGGAAGAGATGAAGCCTAGAAATTTTGCACATCTGCATTATTTTCTGAAATATTTTCATCTTGACTTTCTACTGTTTATATTCTGTTAACTTGCCTCTGACCAATCCTAATACAAGCTGAAGAAATGATCTGTAGTAAAAAATAGTATTTCATATGGATTTTATAACCAGATACCTCTGAAAAAATACATTCTTTTAAATTAGATCTTAGAAAATATGGAATCTATAAATGATGGTTCTGACAGAACAGATGCAGACACCAAGTAAACAATGAGATTGATATGCTCTTAATGTAACTCCCTTAGATATAAATCTTCACAACGTAGGTAAAGACAGATAATAAACAATATGTCTAAGAAAAATTCCATTTGCACATTGTATCTCATAGCTGAATAAGAACAGTCCTGCATAGATTGACAGCATTCCATCTGGCCTCCTTTAAAAAAATGTTTACAAGTACTTCATTATTTTCTTGAATTGACTTGTTTATGTAAGGTTTTGTTGAGTTCTATGAAAAATTCTGATGGATAAATCATGAAAACACAAAGTATCCAAAATCCAAAGTTACAGTTGTATATATAAGCTTTGATTAATCACAGACTACCTATATTTGGAGAAATGCAACACCAAGAATAAGATACTGTATGAAGATACCAAAATACTGTATTTTGTCAAGACAATAACATTCAAAAATTCTCCTTGCTAATATTTTCATGTTTTACCATAAAGTAGGTGAAACCAGGTTAATTTCTTGGGACTGTGCAGATTCCATATATCATTTACTCCGACACGTAGAAACCAAATGCAAACACAGAAAAAGCAAGTTCCAATTTTATTGAAAAAAATACTTTTGGAAATAATTAAGATGTTTGCTTAGTGTTATTCTGTAATATTTTGCTGCCCATGTAAGGTGGTACACCTTTAATGTTATTTTTATTTGTTGTGATCAAAAGTCAATGTTATTCAATAATAGTTTTACAGCAAGAAGAAGGAAAGTGTCTCAGTTCTTTCGCTCCCAGGTTATTTTCAGTGAGGAATAACAAGTCGTACCACCAGCAGGAGTTCCTACATTCTTTCAGGATTTTAATCAAATTTAGCCTTTCTTGATTCTGACAAGGAAACTCATCACTTGTCTCCAGTCAGCTCATTTGGGTAATCCTATTCAGAATAATGTAGGGAGGCATCTCTAGCCTAATAAAAAACCTTTAGTTCAGATTTCCAGGTAGAGTATGGAATGGGAAGTATGTTGATTTTCATGGACAATGACCCATGCTTTCCATTAATGGAAAAGAACAAGAACTCTTGCCTTTTTCCATTGGCCACTGCCCTGATAAACTAAATTTACAAAGTAAAATTACTTTCTAAACATCTAAATACAGATATTTTTTTGAGCAGGGTGTTTTCCTGTATTGCAAAGGTAGTCCTATAGGCGATACCGGGTCATTTTTAATTTGCTTGTCTATCTTATAAGTCCTTTTTTGTGGAGTACTATAAACTTCTATTTGGTCAGCCTTTTCCATTTGATTCTTATGAAAGACTGGTGGAAAAGTACAGAAGCCATGCAGATTATATGATCATGAGAAAATACCTTGCTGTCTTTGTACTCACTTGAATTTCATTTAGCTGAAATTCTTTCTAAGTAAGATAATATTATTAGTAGAACAACTGAGAGAGGTAATTGTCCTGCTCACTGAGAATTGTCCTGTTCTCCCATCATTTGTTCATTATGTCCACAGTACTTGAAGGTGTTCCCAGTGGTCCATGTGACTGTGTGCCCAACTTTCCCTTTAAAGCATACTTTTGCTATAATAGGCATCACCCATTTCTATCAGATCAATTCTTACAAAAATTATCTTGCCTAAATGATTTCCAAATTAGGATATTGCAGTATTTTCTGCTTCAGGTTCATTGCTTCCCAGTACCAGAAGACACAACTAGAAAAGCAACATGAATTAGTCAAAAATACAGAGAAACTCAGACACTCCTAGTCTTTTTTCAAGATCCACCATTCATTGTAGAGCCAGGTTGGAGCTGCCTAAATCTCAGCACGAATTAGAACAGTTTCCAGGTATGATCCCAAGAGGCCACGATATCAGTGGCTGGTCTTGGTTTCCTTGACTGCGGAAGTGGGGAAACGGGGAGAGTTGCAGGCCAACACCACAACAAGGAGAGAGGCTTCTCTCACCACACACCAGGGTAATACCCTCTGCAAACATTTAATTTTAGTTTAGAACCCACTTGCACTGGCAGAGAACGGGACTATAGCAGAACCAATAATCCAGTTCTTTGTCTGTGTGGTTGGTTACTACTTTATTAGTGTTTTAACTTCTGTCACATAGAATTGCACTGTTCAGACTGCAGTGTACAATCAGTCCTCTTTGGGAGAATGGAGAATTTTCATTTGCAAAGTCACAGATTCCTATCTCTTTTTGATGTTGATACCTGACACTTTCATTTGTTTATACCACTATATATTTACCTTGACCTCTGAAATCGAAGGATATTGTACTGATATAAAAAGATGCACGGATGTGCATGTCAGCCTAAATTCTTGCCACATTTAAACCAACAATTGCTAATCCCCGGAATTAATACACTGTTGAGATTAGTAGCCAAGAATTTGTTCCTGTAACTTAAAAAAATTAAATAAAGTCTTCAGTATTCTATTTCTTTCTGTGAGCACACTTGCAAAAAGCAAACTCGACACACCTATGTAATCACCATCATGAGGCAAAGTTCAGATTTGCTTTTGGGAATATTCACAGCAAGAAACATAATCAGAGGACGTATGCACATCTAGTCAGGGAATAGAAATAATATGATAATAGAACAATTGTTCAAATTTGAAGTAGGCTAGTCTTAGAATTTTAAATACCAACATAAATGTCACTGAATTACAAATTAAGGTACGTTTATCTGTTCATGGACATAAATGGATTGAAAAAGAGGTTAAAAACATGTCTCTGAAATGACTGATTAAGGTGAGATTCCACCATTACTGAGCAACACGAAATGAAAGCTCAATACGTTCTTAGCAATTGCGAGAATATATGAATATCTGCCTGTTACAAAATGGCTTCTGTTACAGCACCCTGACTCTGCCCAGTTTCAAAGGCCAGGCACAGAAAGGCATCTGAAGAGAAAATCTTCCTGCCGAGACCCAGTTGCAATAGAGGTATTTTGTGGGACACGGTCAACTCGGTAGCAGTACAGAGAGATGCTCCAGTGCAACAGTGTTTATTCTGGTGTATTTTAATGTAGAATGGATTTGATTAGCATCATATGCATTCATTTACTGATGGATTTTAGTGCTTTAAATGATACATAAAGAACTTTTATGTAGTATTGGTTTGAATCCTCTCCCATAGCATAAACGCTAGGGAAGATCAACCGCTAATCTCATGGACTTTCTTTCCTCCTAAGACATCCAAACTGAAAAAACCCACTCTAATTCACATTTATGTATAAATGGATGATATGTATCCAAATTAAATCATATTTTGTTACTACATTCCAAATATTTGGATTATATGACTTGGGCTTGTAAATACCCAGAAAAGAAACTTTTTATTTAAAAAAACCCCAACCTAATAACTCAAATTGTATTATTTTCAGAAAGATGTTCCTTTAGGTGATATGTAAGTATCCTTTTGAACCACACACATATTTCTCTTTCAAAGGAAGAAGGATAATAACCAGGTACATACCCCATCTAAACAGCAAGCCCCCCCTAAGCTAAACATCCAGCTGTGTTTTTATTACTGTGCCATGACACTTTCATCTGAATTGATTACAATTCAGTTGAATTGTGTTTTTTTCTTCCACAACACAACTGTGTCAACTGAATTTGTGCATCAACACTTGATATGCTGTCTAATTGTATTTGCGTTGATGCGTTTTGTGAAGATAAAGGTAGTTATTCCGCATTGCCACAATAAGGTTTGAAAATATGGAAAGCAGGCACGCAAAATAAGGGTAGAAACCCATTGGGGATGTACGCTAGAGTAGCGCCTGGAGTACTAGATAAAACTGGATAAAAGATTTGGAGTACTTGTACTGTTTTAGTGCAGTCTTTCCTCCAGAATACAATAGCATTGTTAAGATACAGTCAGATGAAGAAACCAGCATTTTACTATCAAAGAAAACAGAGCTGGTAGGTAGAAAGTAGCGATTGTATTATTACTTACAAATATTTATGGTGAACCATCAAAATATCTTCATAATTAACTAGTTAAGACTGGTTAAACGTTACAATATAGACAGTAAGAGTGGGATTCATCTGCCCACATTTAGCCTATGCATGTAGGTGGCTACCTCTGAGCCAGCCACGCAGTGCTTCCGTGGAGGCAGTGGAGAGAAACGGTCATCTCCAGAGGTCAGTTCATCTCAGACCAAGATAGCGGTCAAAAACTAGTCTGATTAATTGCATTGCAGGAATCACTTTTTCTCTCTATCAACTATAAGGGGAGCCTAACAACTACTCCATATGTACATGGCCATATTACAGGTATCTGAAAGTGATGAAAATAATTCCTCCCAACTGCCAAGTCCAGGGAATTATTATTTAGTAAATCTACTGTAAAAATATCAGATTAACAAGTTGTAGTTCCTAAGAAATTATTATTAATTTTCTAGTCTCTATCATTCCTGTACGTGCGCAAAATGAATACCTAGAATTTGAATTCAGTTTTTCAGATTTGCCTCTGTATGCTTTTTAATGGCCAACACGATCACTGGTAATTTCACAGGCTATTTCTGTAACATAGAATTGTCTGGAAATGTTATCACACTTGTCTTTTTGATGTGATGACTTAGCAATCCAGAGGAGAAACAGCCCTCTGATATAAGGGCCTTAAAGAGAAAACAAGGGCAGAGGAAAACGGGATTTGTTGGGTAAAACTGTGCTCTCTAATGATACATTGGGTGTCCAATACTAAGTAATAAAATGGGATTCTGGGGAGAGATGAGTTTGTGCTGAACCATAGATAATACTCTGAGCTCCAGAAGTAAAAAAAAAAAACCACATGGAAAGCTGTTACCTTCTGAAATTTTGCTGTGTATTTCGTTAGCTGTGATTTTAAATGTATTTAATAGTCACAAATGTTTGAAGTCTAGGTAACACAGAAATGATGGTGCCCATCAATAATCTGTTCCTTCCATCCTGCTTCACCAATGCCCTTCAGTGTCAGTGAAAAGCAACAGTTGAGAGGGAAGAGTATTTTCTCTGTAGCTTTCATTTCAAGGACTAAATTCTGTCCTTGATTACACTAGCATAAAGGTAAAAGAACTTAAATTGCTAATATATATCATTAGCCCTTCTCTGTCATGTTGTGTATTCCACATACCTTAAATTGCCAGGGAACTCTGAGAATCAATTTTAGTTGTTTTGGATCAGTCTAGTTTTTTCCCTTTTGTGATTATTCTTCTGTCGATATGGTAGTTGAAATTTGGACTTCTTAATCACTGCTCTTAGATTCCGGAAAGTTTAATAAAAATGTGAACTTCGAATATAACACACAAAGAAGTCGTCAAATTGTCCTCTCATGTAGACAAGGGAATCTGCTGTAACTATTAATGGATGTGAATTTATGCTGCATAATTTGGGGATCACAAGGAACAAAATTTAGCCTTCTTTTTAAATAAAAATAGGGCAGTTTTTCTCACCAAGTATAAATAATACAACCGTATCTAAGTATGCCAATATTCTGATTTTGAAAGTTCTCTTAGCTAAAATAAAATAGTTAATTGCTTGTGTAGTAAGCTGTTGCTGCTGAAGGTGGGTCACGTCAACCTAAACAGCATTTGTGGGAATAACACTACGATTTCCTCAGTAAAAAGAATGTTATTAAAATCACTGACAATTTACAAATGAGAGTTTGCGATGCAAGTAGAGAGTCATTGAGACCGTGACCTCACTGCAATCAGCTATAAAACTGTGCAACAGTGTTGTTCCCAGAGGGCATGGGGGAACCTGAGCAGTGAAACTAGGTGTGCTCGCGCTGAGCCTGGGCTCTCTCCCACCCAAACCAGTGACAAAACTTCCAGCGACTCCTGTGAAAGCAGGACCAAACCTTTAACCAGAAATAGTCAGATGCAACTCTCAGTTACATAAATCTGGAGAATCTCTTCTGAAATAAGTGGAATTACTGTGACTTAACCCAAAGGAATTCAGAGATTTTTCTTTAATTCATGGGTGGGAGGGAGGGAAAGACATGTATTGCCTCACCACTGCGTATCAACCAAGACTCGATCTGCTGTCAAAATCCTTATCTGCTTAAGCTGGAGAGGAAGAGCTGACTTCACCATTTAAGGATTTAAGCTTTTATTGTCTACTGAATTTTCTGTTATCCTTATCCCTCTACTTATCCCCTTCCCCACTGCTCAGCAGGTAGATTCCTTAAGAAGAAGGGGCAAATTTCTCTTTTATGGTTCTGTCTAGATTTCTTAAAATGTAACGTACCTTATTCTGTCAATGTGTAATCTGAACTGAGACAACCAGAACACTTTCATTTCAGTCCTTCAGAACTACCTGGCTGGTTATTTTTAGATTATCATCATTAAATTCAAAGCCAAGGCCTGTAGCTGAACCACAGAGCTCTACTGGAGGCTGACAAAATTCAAGGTACTATCTCCAGAAGAGTTATTCAACTCTGTTCACCAGTGGTCAATGAAGTGACAAGCACATAATCCTCCGACGGAGGTGTAGCATTCTTTATGTAGCACACAGAGTTTATTCATCTCTGTAAGGTCCACTGTCAGAATGAAATCTCCACGGCCTTACACAGAATTAATCTGCTTTTCTTTCCTTATAAGTATGCATATGCACACAGAGTGGGCTGCTTTGAAAATGCAAGTCAGTGCTTTGGTAATGGGTGATATAATGAGATTTTCTCCTAAATATGCCATATAACTATCATGTTTCCTTTTGATTGCACCCGTCACTGGCTTCTTGAAGACTGGAACTTCATTCTTCTGTACCCATAGGCCTATCCTGTAATAATGTCCTCTATCCAAGGGCAGGGATCTGTGCTTTTTGCATGAAAGCTTCCAACCAAATGATTTGATGGAGACGGCCAAGTTAATGGCAAAAAGCCCTCTGTTCTGCAGAGCTCTATCTCTTCAGCTAGAAAATATGTGCCCTGTTGAAGAAAAGCCACTATTTCTGCCTATAACTGCACCAAAGCCATCAGCTCAGACTTAAATGTCTGTATCCATAAAGTCAGCAACAATCTCCCCTAAGGAAGTACAAAATACACACTCATTCTTACTCCTCCGTGATCCACAATTAGATGTTCACAGTACCGTGTTTTTCTACCTGACCTCCTGTTGTAACCCTTGTAGATGAAATTTTGACGGCCACCCACAGGGTGTGACCCACAATGGCGCGAAATACGGAGACAAAATAAAAATCAAATTGTGGGTGTTAGAGTATCAGTAAACAGATATAAAGAAATGCTGAAGGGAAAACTGCTGAATTTTTCTCGGAATTTTACCTTGCACAGGAAAATGTTGCCGAGATAGGTCAGTAGCCTCTAGAATAAATACCGCAAGACCACACGTTAAACAGCTTCTACAGTGAAACAGCCAAACCCAGATCAGATCCATACTATGAGCAGAAATTAAGCTGACACGTATTTGTCCGTAGCTCTCAGCTAACATCGAAGGGTTGGGGGGTTTGTGTGTGAATCACTCACCCAAAATGCAAAGGCAAAGATAGCAAAAAACTTGTGGTTCACAAGTGCAGCTGGGAGCCGTCCACAGGTGCAGGTTAATCTAAGAAAACCTCCCCATTCCTTCACATGCATGAGCACACACGAGGAGGTAGAACGTCCAAGCTCCGCAGAGCCACACATCCTTAGAATGAGCAGATGTGAGGATTTATTACAGAAATTCAGCAGCTAGGAGCCTTTCTGAGGGAACATTAGCCAGCCTGCATTTCCCTGGGAGGAGGTGCTACAGAGCGTGGAGGTTCTTCTCCCAACAGGCAGAATCTAATGGATTATCTTTCTGAATCATTAAGAGAACGCAACGGGTCTTAGTAAGGCTCAGGTACTGGATATTAATGGGTTACAATCCAGGCGAGGAACGGGAGATGACTTAATTTTGTGAAAAAGGGATCAAGCTGAAGCAGCAGCTGATAGAAGGCCAGTATCCCTTGAGAAGGTCATTTTCACTGTATCAGCAGCCTGCTTCCCCTTATTATTTTTTCTCTACACACAGCAAAATATTTCTGCCTCACCGTGACATTCGTCTTTTCTTCCATCCAGCAAAACCATCTCTTATTGTTTCAAAATTATATTTTTCCTCTCGCTTTAGAAGTCCCTTTTTATTTTGGAAACACAGAGAGAGGGAAATGCTCATCGCTAAACTGATTTAAGAGAGAAAGAAATGCAGAATATTTCACTCACCTCTTCAGCACCAGGCAGGCTCCGCCGCCTCAGTCCATCAGTGCAAACGCTCGCATCCACTGACGCTTCTCCGCTCTGCTTCGGCCCTTTTTCACATCAGCATCTACGATTTGCAGGGAGCAGACACACCACGGCTGCAGACACTAGCCCCGCAGCCCCAGCGGGAGAAAAAACCTGCCCTTTCTCATTTTCTCCCTAGAAAATAAAGCGTTAAGAAAAACGGGTGGGTTGGTTTTTTTTTTTGAAGGCGCTAATGGGAACGCTAGTCCGGCGGCCCCCCGCGGGAGACGGGGAGGTGCTGCGCGCTGCGGGCGGGGAGCGGGGCAGGGGGAGCGGGGCTGGCTCGGAGGAGGCGGAGGCTGCCAGCCCGTTTCCAAGCCAACGGCGGGGGGTTCGGCGGGCGGGGCGGCGCGGCCGGCGGGCGGGCGGCTCCCGGGCCGGCGGCGGCTCCCGCCCGGGCCCGCAGCCCCCGCCCCGCGCCCGCGGAGCCTCCGCGGCGCGTAAGGAGCTGGGCGTCGGCGGGGGGTTTGGTTCGTCTCCCGGTGCGGTCGGCGGCGCCGCGCTCCCGCGTTGCATAACGGGCGCGCAGGCGGCGGCCCAAGCCCGGGCTGCGTTCAGCGGGTCCATCTCCTCTGCAGTTCATGGCCCGGCCAGGATGATGATTTTTCTGATTAATTCCGCAATGCATGTTTTAGGGGATGAATGAAGTGGAGGGAGCAAGGCACATACACGTTAGAGTGATGCAAGCAAGGGTAGAGAGAGAAAAACCAAGTACTCGGTTACATGGACTTCACCTACTCTCTGCATTCCACTTTTTCCATCACTCAGTTCCTCTTGGTACTGTACATTTATTTTCTTCTGCTTTTCCCTTACTGCCTTTCTCTTTTCCTGGCTGTTGCGTTTGTGAATGGGTAATTTGCTACAGCTTTTTTTAAGTAATGATGAGTATCATTTTCTTTTTCTCTCATTAATAGATTTACACTATTTACATTTCAAATTCTTTCTAGTGTATTTTTCCTTCTGGCCATACTACAATACCAGTTGCATTGTTGAATCTGCAGCCCTGATCAAATAGCTCTGATTTCCCCCTTCACTGCTAATTTTATAAACATCATTTGTTCCTGGTACACTTCTGCTGGAGATAGCAATAGAGAGTTTCAGACATAGACGTAATGCTGGCATTTTTTCCCACAATAAGGCCAACATAATACACAGCAGAAAGCATCTGATTTCTGTAAATAATATCACTTCCAGTACTGGTATTATCAGCAGAGCTGTTGCAGCGGTGAATTATAATAATGAAATATTTTAGTGTAAAACACAATGTAGCATCATTATTTTTCTTGCACAGAAGTAGGAGCCATGAATCAGTACCACGTGAGGGAAATCCTCCTATAAGTAATGAATCTTAGGTCTTGTTCACACTAGAAGAGTTTGCCAGTACATCTACACTGGCAAAGTTGTTGTGGTAAACTCCTAGCATTTAAACAAGAAATGTCATATACATAACTTACATGGTTCTCAGAAAAATGGTAATATTCAAATCATAAATTTCCCCAGCTTTAATAAAAAATATAATCTCTACAGGTTTATTTTGAAATTTTAGCTTTCAATATATATGCACATATGTCTTTTGGTGCATTGATATGATCAGATATTGGTTAATTTTAAAGTTTTAATGTTTTGTTTTTCAAATGTAGTCTTAACTTGCAATTGCATAAATCCCTGAGATAGTTATGTTGGCAAGGGAATGGAATAAAAAATTGTATCTGTGGTAACTGAGTACTCTAGATAATAGGATAAAAGAACAATAACAAGGTGTACAGGTTTAATCTGCTATTCCATAAAGAACAAGTAGTTACTATAGAAACTGTCACATTACATGTATCTTCAGCATAGTGCTTTATATGTGAGAAAAAGCATCTTCCACACATTAACCAACTTTGGCAGAAATAACAGCATCAACTTCCATCATCCTGGGTAGGAAGATCATCGTTCACATGCTCCCTACAGATTTCATCACTTTTAGGTATTTTCAATTGATATAACAAAATGCTTTCTTTCTGGCAGTTTTGAGGGAGGCACCTAACTGTAGATCAAATTTTGTCAGGGAAGGAATTACGAGCATGCAGTACGTGAATAATGGAACAAGTTACTATTTCAACACCACAGTATGGGAGCTTGCTGTTGATTAACGACAGAATTAAAAGCCAACTAATCTGAAAAATAAATCAGCAGATATGTCTTAAGTTTTCTTCAGTCTCACCTTGTCCCGCATCCAGAAATTCTCAATCAGGGCCTTGCAGCATGCATTGATTGCACTACATGTGGCTAAGCTCCTACAGGAATTTAAAGAGAAATATATGTCTCAAAATAACATAGACAGGTGATTAAAGCCAAGTGGCAATATAAAACCAGTTCTTTAGCTCAGTACTCTAAATGTTGTTCTTTGTAAACAAATAGATGAAAAACACACAAATACATGGAGAAAGTGAACAGTTTGCATTACTTTTTTGCCTCAAAATAGTAAACAGTAATGTGAGAGAACTGTGACGATCTGACTGGATTCCTGCTCCCTCTTCCGTGTCAGGCAGGTTGCCACTTTAATTTGAAGGGGGCAGCGTTTGGCTGTTGGGGTGTAACATCCAATGTGCAGCTTACTGGAACCCTGAACTGCACAAGTCTCGCTCCACTTGCCAGTGCTGCTCATTGACCAAAAGCCAAATCCTTGCCTGGTTGCTGTTGCTTTCTGTTTGGGATCAATCAAAATAGATGCATTCATACATGTTTAGTTTGAAGACAATAGTGCTAAAACAGAAATGTGCTCTTAAGTGGAAAATCCCATAGGGATTTTTCTAATCAATTACCCTTTATTATACCATGACAACATCAAAATATTTACATGCACACAGGCAATGTTCTTGGTGAATGTACATCTCCAAATGATAGAGGGTAAATTGAGAGGCCACATCTGGTCTGTAATAAAAATATAATAAAAGACATTTTGTATTTAATTCAATTTTCTACCAAACACCCTCTTTTTAACAAGCAATTGTAGATCTGGGTTAGATATTTATAGACGGGTCTGTGATTCTCTTTGAGCATGAAGAACTGAACAGAACATTTAGAGAAGAATAAAAAGGCTGTATTTTTATTTTTAACCATTTTTCTCACGTGGAAGAGTTTAAAATAGCATCAAGTACAGATGACTGGGACTTGATATTTATAACTATCTGGCGTATTGTTGCTTTGTACCAGTGACTGGGAGATGGGGGGAGTGGGAAATCATGAATGCACCTTCCAGCAGGTGGTATCAGCCTGACCTCATTTGGCTTTATCATTTAGAGTGAAAATTCACTTTCTACCAGGCTTTCACCCTTTTATCTTCTTCTCGCATCCTTAACTGACTAACTGAGGGTTTCGTTTAATAGCAACTGCTTACTCTTCCTACGAGGTCAAATCATGGGAGACATTTGTGAACGTGACCCCAGGTAATGAGTTACAGCTAATAGCACAATCAACTAAAGAGAAGGACTCCTCTAGTTTATCAAAAGACAAAATGTGTAAAAAGAAAAAAAAACAACAACTAAAACCTAACACTGTTCAGTGCCTTACCTTCCTTCACCGTTTACTATGTACCTACTGAATTTGCAGCTCACAGTCATGGGCTCAAGCGATGAATCAGCAGTTGCCACCGAAACCAAGTTTAGAGAAACAAGTATTAAATGCAGGGGCTGGTGGACGGCTGTTTGGAGGCTCTCCTGGAGCCCTGGGCGGTACGCTGGCTTTCCCCTGCAGTTCACTTGCCATAGCGGTCCTCACTTACTCTAAGCTTTGTGATGGATACACGGACCCAAACTCCTTCAGAGCCTTCATGGGAAGAAAGCTACAGACAGAGATACCATGAAATAAGGTAAAGGAATGGAGTTCTTTCTAAAGGATCCATCCTTCAAGACTGCATTCTTATGGTGGTGTTTTTTTTTAAAAAAAAAAGAGAATTAAAGTATTCTTCCCTCGTCTTCGCTACTAAGGGCAAAAGAATGGGGAAAACAAAAAAAACCAAAACCCCCTCAAACTTTAACCCAAAAAGAAAGTAGGGATTATTTAGTAAAGTATACAACAAAAGATCTGTGAAGGGTGGACAACTGACAAAATCACTTGAGATCAAAATACATAGATTCTTTGGGAATTACACCCAAGGAGAGGCAATTAAACAGGACCAGGAATTTTTTGAAACCAAAGCTTTTAAAACAAAAAGTACCTGCTTCAGATCTCCTAGTAATGTGATCTGAGCAACAGGCTATTGGTTACTCTTGGGGTACCCTCTTCCCTCCTGCAGTCTTCCTGTTTGAAGGTTTTCCACTATTTGTAAGAATGATTAAATACTCATTGAAGCAGTGAGTTGAAAGTAGGTCTCTCCCGCTTGAGGATACAGGTAGCGTTTAGGTTTTGTTTAATTTTGCAATAGCAAACAAGCAAAAGGAGAAATGTATTGATTTCAGATATTTTGGTTGTGTCACTGCTGTTATTGCCAGCTGAAGAAGTATCAAATTGGGGCCTCAAAAGAATTATATATATTTTTAATAGGTACTTAGGAAAAAAGTTATAATCAGGTTTTACATTTCCTTGTATCCTTTACACGTGATCATTCTACTTCATGTAGGAGCCATGAGATATAGCTACAATTTCAGCAGGCACTATTATTTGTCCCTTTTATTACTTTGCTGTGTCTGATTAACAGGAATAAGAAACTGGTAGTTTAAAAAAAAGACTGAAAACTTTGAGGACACAAAGGTAACTCTGGGAAGCTATGGCAGAAGAGCTGGGAACATTCAGGCAGCTTTCCTACGGGGACTTTAGATGTCAGAGCAGTTCTGTAAGAATATTGAATACTGCAGTCAGGTCTAAGTAATTAGCTTAGATAATTGTATACACCTATTCCACGTCAGGCCTGTGGCTAATTTTGTATCTGTGTAAACAATAAATGTATTACATACATACATACATCTACCAACTGGTGGTCATTTATGAAGTACAAAGTAGATAGTTATAACTGATCGCTACACCTTTTGTGAAGCATCTTTAGACAGAGACAGAAGACTGGTCTATGGCTATATCAGTGATAAAAGAACGGAAAACTGCATAAAAGTGACTGATGGGTTTTGTGATTTACCACTCCTCTTTTATAGAAGTTTTTGCTGTGCCAATGACATACACAAGATCAATTCAAATAACAAATGGAAGTGACTTAGGAAGCAATTCAGCCTCCAGACATAAGCCTCTAGGACCATTTGCAGCTTTTGAGGGTACCCTGTCTGGCCCCCAGCTGCACCCCAGAAATGTCCAAGTGTCCTGTAGGTCTTAAGTCATACCTGACGGTCCCAAGCAATCCTAAGATACTAAAATAACATTAGAAACTGACGTTTGGCCATCTGAATCACTTTCTTTACTGGGTGATGGAGTCAAAGAAATGGGCAAAGCACATTATGCTAACTTTACCTAACACACAAACTGACTAAATTGATAAATTGATAAATTGATTTATCAGATCTTTCAATTAATGTAGTTTTCAAACTTACTTAAAACAATGTTATTTTTAAAAGCACATTACAGTGGAAGGAATTTCTACCAGCTGATTAAATAGTTTCTGGTATGTGTTATAATTGTTGCAGAGACGATCCTCTGTTTCTGTTTCACAGTGTTTTGAATACTCGGTATATAATGTTCTTAAAGGTAAGCACATTAGTAGCACTGCTGAAGCACCTATGCTTAATCTGGCATGTTTACAGAAGCTAGACCTAATATTTTAGTCCAGGTTAAGTAACAGTTTCATTTCACTGTTGTTGTGGCTTGGGTCCTACTGCACTAGTTGTCTTCCAAATAAATGATAAAAAAGGTCTTTTTGCAAAAACGCCTTCATTCATTCACTCAGAGGGCCTCATTCAGGAATATGTCTCTAATCAGAAACTATGTGTACTGCTAAGACGTGCACCTATTTGTGATAGAGTCCTTTCAGCCAACATCTCTGATTTATAGCTCACTGGAAGAATAAGGCTCTCGACCCAGAGTGACATTTACTGGGGAGGCACTTCAAAAAATAAATCATCCTCAAAGCAGCCCATACCTCAGTGGTCTTGTATTCAGTTAAGACTTCGGAGTTTTTCACTGCTGGAAATAAAATACAGACTAGAACATACTGGAAAACACTATTGTAGAACCTCATTCAGAACAGAATGCAATATTCATTGATCAGTATAAGTACTTTTCCTTAAGAACATGGCTTCCCATGGAAAACAGGGAATCTGCAAAGTAGCAGGTCTGGCTGGAAAGTGGAGAGTGAGTCTGCCTTTCCATCCAGCTCCACTCATGTTGTGCAGCCATCTGGGCCCGTGGTTCTAATCAAGATGTGGTTCTTCTACTCTCATTTCAAACAAAATTGCCGAGCCAGACCATCTGAAGCAGAAAAGAATTTCACCCGCCTGTAGTACAGTATTCTTCTTTTCCTAGCGCTTTTAT
Organism: Rissa tridactyla; assembly: GCF_028500815.1. Lineage (NCBI taxonomy): Eukaryota > Metazoa > Chordata > Aves > Charadriiformes > Laridae > Rissa > Rissa tridactyla. The sequence continues at coordinate 11,812,410 of NC_071478.1, forward strand.
CAGTTCAAACCGTTCAGTTGTGCTCATCTTGGCACCAGTGTAAGCAGTGGGAACTGTAGGATAAAATGGGCTTACGGCAGCTTTACCAGCATGCCAGATCAGCAAATGTAAGCAGTGGATTTGTCAACACTACAATTTCTCTAGTTTCTTCTTCTTCAAAAATTCTGTCAGGTCATTTTTTAAACTAGCAAAAAAAAATAAACCTTGACGGTGTGTAGGAAATGAGCTGTCTCACGCGTCTTTACAACAAGCCTCTGTGACAGAGCAGACCTTCTTTCTCCACAGGAATCTCTAAAACTTACTACAAGGGAAGTAATAATCATATGAACATTTGTCAAACTGATAATGGTGTATTCACCTTACAGTATGAATTTTTCTGAGACTGAAACTTGCTATAGTTAACACTTTCTACACTCTTGATATACCTGCTTGCTATACAGTATAAAATCCAACATTTAAGTTAGTGTTTGCAAATGTGCCAGTTCAGGTTCTCTTCTGAACATATTCTCTGTGTTGTGCACACTAAATTCACTGTTTTCTGGGAATGCTGCATTTCACAACAGGTACTTGTGGAAGCAAAATATCCGCATAGTCTTTTATGGTTCAGGGCTGCACCAGTCCCTTTCAGTCTCACCTTAGAGCTACATGTCTCCATTACTGACCTGCAGAAAAAAAGGACAAATTTTGACCTGGAAAACCTGAAGTGGGGTAGCAACTCAGTGGCTGAGGCTCAGCTTTTTGGAAGTAGTTATCTCAAGGCTTTAATTTTCTCTACAGTAATTGATCTGAAGACTTTGGCACAAGTACTACATATGTCAGATTGTTTTCCTTCCTTCATGCATTTTGGCAAAGTCTTCCCTGTAGAGGAAATTAATAAATTTCAGGATGACATTTCCTTCTTCATCCAAAAGAATAAGAAAAAAAAACCCCTCTGGGTTATTTTCAGTCTTTAATTTTTACAATTTTTAAAAAACCTTTTCTGAATAAAGGAAAGATACTTTGTCAGAGAAATAAAAGCCAAGAAATTTCCTAATTTGTGTGATGAATATGCATGCAAGATCAGTTGAATGCATGTTACATGTATGCGCATGCATTCACACACTTAGGTATAGAGGCTGATCATGAGTGCATCTATATGTTAAGTAAGCTACAAGTTTGGAAAATGTAAAGATTAATTATATGGGAGATGCAAGCAGCTAGAGTTCTGAAGGACAAATAAAAACACTGAAAAAGATATCAATGCTTATACTTCAGTGTACAAGCAGACTATCAACAATAAGAGCTAGGAAAAACTCTAAGTCACCGTTACTTTATTACTTCTATTTCACCTTCATTTTGATTGTTTGCTTTCTTGTATATGACAATGTATGAATCCAATTTTACTAAAAGAAGGAAAAGTTGCTCTTATTTTGGAGGCTACGTTCTGGTGCCGTGAGACTGACCAGCAACCCACAGTTCATGGATTATGCACTACTACAACAGAGAGCATATTTCATGATTTCCGCCATAGTGGTTTTGGTGATTTTACACTAAAGGATCTGGGAGTGACATCCATTGGAAGTAGGGTACTTGTCTCGGTCAATTATTGATCTTAGATAATTCTTGTACAAAATCAGAATCCAAGATATATTTTTCAGATTGGGAACTGTCTCTATGTGAAACTCTATGTTTTCTCTATGTGAAACTATGAAACTGTGAAACTATGTGAAACTATGTCTACTCTAATTCATCCCTACAGTTTCTAGAGATGCTGTGACAAAAGGCATTCCATAGACTAGAATTTTTAAGTTCTTTAGATATTACTCCTCTTTTCATAGGGCATAAATTGTTTAGATGGTTAAACCCATTGCTTTCAAGGAAAAGGCCACAGGCAGTCTGATTTACTACCAAAATTACTTTTTCTTTTTAAAAAGTGCATCTGTTTCTTGGATTTCTAATTTATAATGGAGAAGTTAACGCAGATATATTAGTTGTAGTTCCCATGTTAATTATTTTCAGTGGTGCTTTGATATTACAATTTCGCACATGCTAAAGCAAAGTTTCTCAAAACAAAAGCAAGATATGCAGGAGCGTCTTTCATTCTTTGCTGAGGATTAGGAACCTCTTGTTTATCAGAGCAATCTTTCCTGTTCCTCGTTAATGCTGGAAACATGTTGGATTTTTAAAGGATCCCTGGAGACAGCCACGTTATGTGCTTCTCCAGTGTACTGCTGACTTTTTTAATATATAACCTTAATTTCTATTTTGTCTTTCATTCAGATAACATCCCAAAATCCTTCGTATTGGAAAATTTCTCAGTGGCTTCAAAAGCAGATCCCATAATGCTTTTATGAACTTTACAGCTATTGCATTTTTAGTGAGATATGACAGACACTGCTATTGAGGTTGTGATTTTATACTTGGTAAATCCCTAGGGCTGTCATAAGATAAATGCATTTAGCCAATGCACAGGCTGGAAATGGTTTGAAATGGAGTTGTTTACTATTTCTAGTCCGATACCAATATCTGCAGTGTTTTCCTCAGTTCTCATAATATCCTAGCAGCTCTTCAGTTCATTTAAACAAGGACTTTCCACCTCTCAGTCCTTTAAGATGAGAGATACCCTTTGTCTCTAGGCACAGACATCCTTTGGGACGCTACTGTTTATTCCTGTTAAGTTATTATTGAAAGACAGGGAATTATTGTTGCAGAGAAGAGGAAAATATTCCAACTTTCAAAGACGTCAACAGAACTTCCCTCTTCAGTTAGATTTGGTAAAGCTGATGGGGTATAGGGGGGTGAGTTCTGTTTCATTTAATGTGGTCTACCTCCTGCTCCAAACTTACCAGAAAGAAATTTCAGCCAAGTTTTACAGTAGACTTGTATTTAATCTACTCCCTGACACAGCTTTATTGCTGGAAGCACCGTGACTCAAAATGCTGAACCTTAGCGTTAAATTAGCTACTACAGGGTTCTCAAAGTATGCTCTTGTGACTGGTGACTCAGAAATCTTCTCAGGGAGTCTAAAGAATAATATTTTTTCCCAATTTAAACAGTAGCGAGCAAGGAGTTATTAAGGAAGGTGTGCAGGGGAAGGATCTTCTGCGGTCACCTTTTCACTCAGAAAGGAAACATTACACAAGCACTGCATTTTTAAGTATATATACCACAGTCTATGTTACCTCTAAAACGGTGCTAAACTCTTGCAGTGCCAGCGAGAGAGCTGCTAGGTCTAGAGAGTTTGTCTGCATCATTTGGCTGCTCACAGTTAGTGAGCTCCCGCCCTGGGATTTCACAGCCGCCGTGCACTGGACCTGGGGGTAGCTCACCGTGATGCGCGGCAGCGTTTTCCCTTCTGATTGTGTCTGGCTCTGCTTTTCTTTTCCTTGTGTGCCCTTTCCTACACAGAAATGCTGTCACTAAGCATTTCAAATAGTTGTGTGAACAGCACAAAGAGACACCGAGGTCTTAACAAAACGTTCATATTGTGTAGAATCTGTGTTTACATATTATTATACTATGTTATACTACACTGTACATCACTTTGTGGCCATGCATGAGGCGCACGCTTTGTACTAAAACAAACGTTTAAATGGCTTTGAGTTGAAAACTGACTTTTGTAAGGAAAAGGATTTGTAATGTGATTTAATTGATTTATGTAATTGAAAACCCAAACAAAACACCAGTGTTGCGTACTATAAATGACTCCCTTTGTCTTCTACAAAATTTAATTTGTTTACATGCCCTGCAGCCATACTGAGAGAATAGAATAAATGGCAACTCCTCTTTGGGCCTATTTGAAAAAAGAGTCAGGAGAGGAAGGATGAGAGTGGCCAGAGGGTTATGAGAAGGAAGAGATGAGTGCTCAGATAAAAAGCAGCCCAAGGGAAGATTACAAGTTCCCAGAAAAACAGATCAATAATGATGTTAACTATGCAGCTGCAAATGCAACTATTTGCATTTTGAAAACATTCTTCCCTACTACTTCACTATGAGCAGGGTATCTAGAACACTCTCTGCAATAGATAAAGTACCTCTGAAAGGGCAGTATTTTAATGAAAAGTCAAGATCCTGAGGATGCCACTGCATTTTTCAGTATAGGACTGCTAGAAACACACGCTTAGCTTCCCCTCCTATTGCTTGCTCAGTAAGATGCAGGGATCCGAGACTGCTCTAATTTACAAGTAACTCTCAGACAACTTTCCACTGATTTTGTCTCCTCCCTTTTCCCTTTTACCTCCCTAGACCTTTCACCCTTTGGTTCCCTTGGGAGAACCATGACGAATTTCCACCTGGAAATTTCAGTCTCAATGTTAGGTAGTCTCTTGCTGTTGTTGTTGATGGTCTTTCCTCTCCACCCTCTTTCTCTTCACCACATTGAGACTTCTGACAAGGTCAAACAATTCATCTTTGTTTCTATATTTATATCTAGGAAGCTCCCTTTATAGTAGCACGACAGCATTTCAGATAGGACAGCTTGACAAAACAGTAGATAAGAACGCTCTTGGTACAGAGACCTAGCCTGGTAAAATAAAACATACTTCTAAAAAATGAAAACAGACAGAGTGTTCATACAAAATCAGCACCCACTAGCTACATGGGGGTTTATGACCATGGAATAAATACTACTTAATGGCTCCACAAAATAAAAGCTATCCTAAACAACACTCTGTACATTATCTTGCCAGCTTATTGAAACAGAAAGACGTAAAGTGGCTTTTTGTATATTTTGCACTCGGGACTTCAGTGCAATAGTAAAGGCTAGCACCGAAAGAAGACATGAAGTGCGAATGCAACGAATGAGGGATGGCTGAGTCAAAGAAAGTCAATAAACATTAACTGGAAGGAATAAACCCAAAGGCCAATTAAAGCAGTCTTGTCTAGTTGAATGTATTGCTTGAACATATTGGAAGATAAGCGAAAGACACCAACACAAAGAAGTGAAACCCAAATGCTGATACTACTTATTGGCAATATGATGATAAAGTGATCAAGAGAATTGAAATAAGATAGCAAGGAGATCCTGAAAAAGAGGGAATGAAGGTGATGGGTTAAAAAATGGCTGTTAAGTGTTTGAAAGCAAGTGCAAAAAATAGTAATGGAAACCTGTCCGGGAAAGAAAAAAGTATATCTACCAACACGAGAAAGGTAGACAGAATGCTATAGCAATGGTTGTTACAGAAGGATGGAAAGTTAAATTAAAGCAAGCAGTGGCTTCTCTTGGCTCAAGCCAGAACACTGACCACTCTGTGCAAGAACAAGGGCTTGCCTATGAAATGATATGATGAAATGCTTATGGTGTGACAGTATCCCAAGGAAGACTGCTATCAATGTGAATTAAAGCTACACAAGGCTGTGGAGGAGCCTGGAGTTTAAACTTCACAGAGCTTGCTACTCTTATTTACGTTCAGTGTGTTCTCTTAGCTAGAAAGAATGAAACTACTTTAAGGTCAAGCAGTCCAGGTGTGGTTTTGGTTCAAAACTATCACAGATCATCTGGTAAAGCAACTGTACAATAAATAGATACTTGCTAGAGGAATGTCAGCTTATAAGTCTATCACCTCCAATTCATTAATCTTCCTTTGAAACTCTACCTCCCAAATTTTGATTTTATACTGATTACCACAGCATCCCACAATTTAGAAGTGTACCTGGTGAATGTGAAGCAGTCTGGGCGTCCCAATTTCACGCACACAGTTTCTTTTCATGAAAAACTTTGGGAGAAATGTTAAAAGCTGACTTTGAAAAATCTTGTCTTTCATAGGCTATTTCAAAAGACCATTGCAAAGCATGGCTAAACCAGTTCTGGGTATGATTTATAGTCATCTGAGACTGCTTTAAGTTAATTCCATGGGAGCAGGTCGCTAGTGGGTTCCCTGCTGCCTGGGGCTTCATAAGACATAGAATCATAGAATGGTTTGGGTTGGAAGGGACCTTAAAGATCAGCTGGTTCCAACCCCTCTGCCGTGGGCAGGGACGCCTCCCACTAGGCCAGGCTGCTCACGTGTATCAGGCTGCGTGGAGCATTCCCAGCCGTATCCTTGCTGTTGCCTAACCCACCCGTACCCCTTCAGTACCTAGAAGTGACAATCCAAACACCTGCAGTTCTTGTCAGGGGAGTTACTGCTGGGTGATGGACTCAGCTGTGTGAGCTTTGCCTCCTCCTCGGGTCCCCTCTGGGAGAGGTCTCTGCCAGACCAATAGTGCAAGTTTCCTTTATCACATCCTCCTGTGGAGACAGTATGAATGGACTGGAGCTGATCCTGGAGAATTTTCTTCTTTTAATTCCTCCAGGGGACATAAATACAGGATTGGGTTGGGTTTTTTTACTACGAAAATGCCAGCCCCCCATCTAGCTTCACGCAGCCACAGCTTCAAAGATAACATTTTTTCACTTTCCTTTCCTGCTTTGCCTTTCTGGCACAAGGAGAAATCCTCGTTTTTAAAATGTTGTTAGCCTGCAAGAATGAATTATCTGAATCTGGTTTTCCTTATTATTTACTTGAATTCTCAGAGCAACTGACCTCCAAATGTAGCACAGGTAGTAAAAGCTGTAATAATACCAGCCCTAGGTGTTTCTTTGCATTTGCATTAGTAAAGTGGATCCTAATAAGTTAGTAACATAAGAGGTTATTCAATGTCAGTAAAACCTCAGAAATATATACAACAGGATAACCGCTAGACTAGAATCGTGTTTTTCACCTGGTTGTAAAGTTGAGGGATTTCTTCCATGTGCTGTCAAGTGCCATTAAAATCTCTTTCCTGCTTGTCCTTCTATCTCTGGCTATGGAGATTCATTCGAAAATACCTTGATGACTCTTAACCACAAAACTTCCTTATCTAACCATATATGAATCACTTTGAAAGGAGCCACATTTCCCTTAGCAACCAAAGAATCAGCCTTAGCAACAAGACAGCTGGAGAATTTTGTTTTCACATAGTTACTCGTGGACAGTATGTTCTGCTTTCTGCTTTCCCATGGCATTGCTGTTTCAGTATTGACTTAGTAAAGTGCAAGAAATGGTACGAGTCAGACGCTTGCTCATAGCAAAGACATCATTTGCAGGGCAAATGACGGTCTTTCTATCTTTGATGCTATTTCCTTTAGGAGAGAGCGCAAGAGTGCTGGCTGCTGGAAAGCTCAAAATTTTAATTTTCCCCATGACAGAATTACTACAAAGAAATGTGTGAGGAAGCTGACAGTTTCCAAAATCTTGACTTCCCCCACAGAAACCATAGCGAAGAATCAAAGTATTAGCTCTAAAGGTTCACATCTCAGCCTCTTTTAGCATCTGTCCATGTTGAGAACAATTAGAAAGGCTGGATATAAGGTGACTTTTATATATATATATATATGTATCTCCCCTGTATTTTCTTACAAAGAATAATTTTGGGAGAAATATTATAGTGGGGAATCCTGGGAACATCAGAGCAATTGCCGTTTGGGTTATTACCTGGGCTGGTGTCTTTACAGAACTGTTGGGGCAGCTTCCTGAGGAAGCAGTGCTAAGACGGCATTTATGAACAGAGCGGTGTTGCAGTAGTTCTGTCTCTCAATCCCACATCTGTGTAAGGAAATGAATTACCATATGTATTTTGATCCTATTAAGAAATTCAAAGTGCAGGTAGAAACAGTAAATGCACTCACACCTCACCCGTGTTCCTTCTCTGTCTGCTCCTGCAGGGGCTGTCGGCGTACTGCATGCCGGTTTGATTCCCTTGCTTGTATTCAAATTGAAGACTGAGCCAGAGGAAATCCAGGAGCTAATCCTTGATACGCTCTCCAACTGTCTGCGTGTGGAGGCTTCTGAAGCTCTAGCAACTGGTGTCGTTACTATCCTGAAGGAAAAGCTCACACACTCATCACTGGCCATCAGAAGCAAAGCAGCTCGTGTCCTGTTGGAAATTGGGTAAAGGATAAGAAATCTGTCTATAATACTTAAGCCCAAGAAATACTCATTTCATGAGAGAATCAGTGTCGTTAGTTCACAGGTGTGTTCCACTACACATCGAAGCTGTCACATTTCACATGCAAAGCAATATCAGCCTGAGTGCACACATAAGTAGAAGACTCTAAAAATCGTAACTGCTATAAATCACTCAAGAAAGCAGATACTGATGAGGAAATGTCATTCCTTCCCCTTCTATTTCTCTTCAGTATTGGCAGTGAAATCACAATTTTTTCCTGGTACAGCAGTGCTGAGAAAATGTTCTTGTGTGAGAAATCATGTGAAAACAAGATTCTGACCACTATGGAGATAGTGAGCAGCTCCCTTATCGTTTTGGACAAACGCTTTGTCTCAAAAAATTAAAAGTCCTGGGAAATTTTCAATGTCATTGAGGACAGAAATAGTTTTCTGACACAGGCTGCTACATACATCAGTGATGGATCAGAAAAAGCAATCTTTATATTAAATTTGTCTGTCAAACGCTGAATGAAAGGAACAACTTAAGTCCACAGTCCTGCAATCACAAAATGCAATAGAAGTGCTGAACAGATGTCTAGTTTTAAAAGATCTGCAAATCACGTAGTTTACATACCAGTTGGCACAAAACACTTCCTAATATCCTATAACAAAGTGAGATCTTATAGGAAAAGAGAGTATAGATAAAATGAGTCATAGAAAGAAAGTGGAAATGCACCTAGAGCATGGACGTCAGGTACGTTCTAGGTCCCTGCAGTAGCTGGGCCATGTTGAATATTCCCCATATGACAGACAGACAGAAAGAAAGAAAGAAAGAATCAACCTGGGAGAAGAATTAATTGCAGACTCCTAATTTAGAAGGTTTTAAAATCTGTGTAGGGTTCAACAGCCCAGTTTCTAACTAAATTGGCATTAGGACCCCCAGCACACTAAATCCTACATTCTGTTATGTGCTGCTGCCCATCAAATCTCCAGTGTAGCATAGAAAGTAAAAAAAAAATCCAAACATTGCCTAAAAATAGCCTAAAAAATTGTTAAGTCCACACACATAGGTTAATATGATACCATCAGTATTGTATCAGCAAGTAGATTTAATAGAGAGCAGGCACAAACAGACATCCCCTTCCTTTTCTTCCTGGCTGGGGAGTGGTGCTTGCCATCTGTCTAACAGTCAGAACATTGTAACTCCAAAGAGAACAGAGAGCAGGACCATGTCAGCGCCGCTGTCATGAAACGAAGGAGGGCTGCAGGGGTCCAGGCCTGGGGAGAGGCTGTGGGTAGCTGCACCGTTCGCAAACGCGGCTCGAGAAAGGCACTTAACCATCTCTTCTACACAGTACTCATCCAGAGGGGAAAAGCGCCGTATGTGAAGAAGTTATTCCTGTGCTGGTGAGCCTGGTGGAAGACACAGATCCTGAAGTCCAAGCTAGTGCGACAGGAGCACTGATGTTTGCTACTATTAAACCTCAGGGTGAGACACAGAGGCAGTTCTGTTGGGATACCTTCTGGAAATCCGATCGTAAGGCAACTTAGTGAAGAAACTTTTGCCCCACTCCCCCAAGTCCTCAGTTTCTGATAGTGTTAAAGCTCTTCAAGAAACTATAAGATTAGGACATTTCTTTAGATCTGTCTCAAGCAACTATTGTTGCTCTCCCATAGTGTCTTGGGGGGACAGTGTATTTCACGTTTCATTCACCTGAAGTAGGTCAAGCAGTTATTTATCTACCCCACCTGCATCATTCCCTCCAGAGCGCTGCTCCAGCGGGGGAACATCATCTGTGCAAGTTCAGACCATGCAGAGATCCACACACCTGAAGCTACTCTGAATCGCCAGCCCTCAGCAGAAGAGCAATACTTTCTGGAAACTCTTTTTGTGGTTAGACACAGTTTCTGGGAGAGGAATGAATATTAATAAGGTCTGTGGTTCTCCCAAGTAACAGTAACTTACATGACACTGAAGATACTAACTGCTAAATTTTCAGTGTGATGAGTGAGTAATTAGACATAAAAGACTCTTAATAACAACAGTTGTGTTCCAGTCCTCCTCTGCAACTGTCCCCCTGGCTTCCGAAGACAACACAGGAGCAGATCGCAGCATTAGGAGTGTCTTTAAAATAAAAGAATGGAGGATGTTCTTAAGGGCATCTAACCTCCCCCCCAAAAAATAGTTTATGCTGTCATTCAGTGCCTCATATATTCTTAGATAAGTTGTTGCAAATTAAATAATAACATGCAAGGCAAATGAAGTTAATCAAGAAAGATCTTTTTTCTTACAAATAAACAGCTGGCAGCTAGCTTTGGCCTTCCAAAGAGAAGCATGTCCTACCTCTTCACACCGCACCCTCGGGGCTGTTCAGAGCTGTAGCTGGGCAGGGAGTAGAAAGTAGCAATTCAAAAGCATGTTCGTTATATGTAATAACGCATTTTAAAGCCAGTTTATTTCTCTACAGGGAGATTCTCAGCCCTAGGTGCTAAAGCCATTCCACCTTTGCTGAAGTTGGTTGCCGAGGAAACCAGCAAAGCCCGTCTGAGCGCAATCAAAACCCTCACCATGCTGGCTGAGGTACCGGAGGGCCGCAGGACACTCCTACATCACACAGATACATTTCAGCAGTGCCTGAATGACCCCTGTGAGGCAGTGAAAAGAGCTGCCAAAATTGCCATCAGTGTCATCCAATGGAAACCTTTCTGAAGACGTGATGTTTCGTAGAGATCTATTGCCCTCTGTTGTTGTCTGGCTGTAAAAGTTGCATCATTATATGAGACCTTCAAAAACAAAACTCTCTTTCTCAGTTACTCTGGATCAGTTCCTCCCAAAAAGTCAGTTGTCAACAGATTCACGTCTATATTGCAGGTCACAGGCAGAATAATGGGCAAAAAGGAAAGTTAGGAAGTCTAGAATTCTCCACTAGGAATTATTTCCCGAGTTAGGAAGATTTTCCTGTGACAGAAGAAACTGATCCTTTTGTTTTCTTCATAATCTTCTCTCCTTTTTTTTTTTAAATCTCAGCCTATCAAACATTAATCAATAACTAATTAAATTAGAAAGAAAGGTTCATAATTAACCTCTCTAGCAGTCTTGTCTGTCTGAGAAATTGACCTAACGGCAGGAATTCACATGAATTTTGCTGCAAACGTTTGTTGAACATGGGATTAGAACCATTTTTCGAGCATCATCACAGAAAATGCAATGACAATGTTATAGAAGGGCTTCCCCAAGAGAATTGTGAGACTTTCCCAGCCTAGAATATAACCAAATACTTATCAGCACCCTTCTCACAAATGGGGTTGCTGACAAGACTTGCCAGCAGTGAGTGCGGTGGAGGTGGACCCCGCTGCCCTGGGCTAGGAGCCCCTCAGCCTAACCCTGTCCCTGGGATGAGATTTATCCGTGCGACACTCCAGCAGCCCCAGCTCATGACTTCTCAGGGAGAGCTTCAGTAGCAGCCCTTGCTTTACTTTGCAGCCCCTTCTGAGCCCCACTCTTGCTGTGTCTCTCAGCAGCCTCTCCCTCCTGTGTTTTTGAGCTGGTGAGGGTCTCAACAGGCAGGTTTTCTCCTTCCGTGTGCTTGGATCCAGACTCGGGGCTGCTACGTGCAGTGTTCCATGGTTAGGGTAAAAGGAAAATAAGTCAGAAAGACTTTACTAGGGTAGTCCTTGGTAATGCTCTGTTGGGGACAGACCCCACTGCCTCCAACAGAAGAGGGGGCTGACCCCTCTCTGCAGTTGGTTATCGGATGGAACAAAAGCACCTCTGTGTTTGTGCTAGTACTTGGTATTTCATAGTTTTGTACAGCTGTGATCTGTCCTTCAAGTACAAAAATTAACAAATATAATGGAAATGGAAGTGTTGTGCCAGAACTGAAGAGTTTTGTGGCTCACTTTTCGGGGGAAGGAGTGAGCGAGAGAAAAGCTGATCCTAACGTTATGGTTTAGTCCAACAGGAGTTGGACAAGACGATCTCCAGAGGTCCCTTCCAACCTCACGTGTTCTATGATTACCAGCTGTCTGAACAGAGAGACGAGGAGATAAACAGAACAGAGAACTGAAAATGTCAATTCCCTATTTTGGAAAAATGCAGTGTTGTTTGTTTTTTTTCTTTAAAAAAACTCAAGAGATTATTTAAAAAACCCTTTTACTTCATAGAATTGAGAATAACGTAGAAAGTTCAAGCTGTTCGTAGTAGCAAGCCTATCCAACAGGACACAAATTGCCTGAAGGAAATAAGGTAGTTCCTGTGTGTAGAACCGATGGGCAGTCGAAGTGGTGGGAATTTCAGTGGCATTTTTCTCGCTGTGTAGCCAAGGCAGGGCACGACAGATATGGTGCAAATTTCTCTGTCTGTGGTTGCAAGTGTGTAATTTAAGAGGCATCAACAGAAGGCCTGGGCAAAGAAATAAAGCAAGCTAGCAGGCCAAATCCTGGCCATTCTCAGCCACCAGGAGCGGTGTGATAGTGCAGCTGACTCAGCTTCACAGGGTCTTCACTCAGGTTTGGCTCTCAGATGGTATTTTTATATCTAGAAGTTACTGAGTTGTAGCTAGAACGAAGCTGCGTCATCTGTATAAAAGGGTTATTTGTCAGGGCGGCTTTTCCACTGCAGAAACCCACTGTCACACTGCAAACTGCATTACCCTTATACAAAGTGTAAACTTACTCTGTAGGAGTGATTAAAGGTAAAATGTTTCTCTTCCATAACCTAACCAAAGGGTGAATTTCCTCTCCTATAAAGATGTGATTTAAAAGTATTGAGTCAGTTGGATTCATTCCCTCTGGGCAGGATCTTGGAGGAACTCTGCCTTTTAAACACACTTACCATCCATAAGGCACTCACACGTAATACATATTGATGCCAGAGTGCACGCAATTCAATAACAGAGAGCCAGGCAGCTTAATAACAATGTTCAGTAAAGGACTAGGGAACAACAGAGAATGGGAGGCTCATCTGCTCTTACAAAACTGCTGCAGGAAAACACAGTAACAATGATCATTTTAGCTCGGTTCCAAAATTCTGTCACAGCCTTCCCCGATAATTCAGGTATCGCACTTCAACGAGTTCGCAAAATAATTACCTTGTTCAGATGTAGAAATTACCTTGTTCAGATGTAGAACTGCTCTGACTAGAAGAAATTTAGCTGACTTGGACCTTAAGTAGCGCATTCTGAGCATCTGCCTGATCAATGCTTTAAAGACCATATAAACTGTTTCTAAATAAACTCTCTGGGGTATCAATGTTCTTGTCTTACATACATGCGCAATACAAAAATGGAACAAAGCCTTAACTGAACTCTGAAATATGGATGCTAGTGGTACAACATAAAATATGGTATTTCAATCCCAACAGTAATTCCATTGGGCCGTATTGACCATGTACTGTCTATATAAACACCGGAATTCAAAGTTTGCATACCGAACAGACGTAAACCATTATTAATTATTTTTTTTTACTTATAAAGCTATATTTACTGACGTAAAGGTTGCAGATATTATAATTCAAGTTTGCGTGCCGCGGTGTGGTGCCGCTTGCTGCGGTTTATTGGAAGGTGCTTTATTGCAGATGCTGAACGTTGGCAGGAGCACAGCACAATGTACGACAACGGTGGCAGAGTTAAACAGCCTGTGTGACGCAAAGGATGCTGCAGAGAACACAAGCTAATGCAGAAACAATCTGATTTATTGCAGAACACTGTTTCGTAACATCTGTGGTGTTTCTAGAGCTGTATTATCTTGGTGTCCAAACATTTGGTGTCTCCTACTGGGTTACGCTGCAGGTGGCCAAACCCTGTCACAGCGTGGGGGACAGGGGACCTGTGCACAGACCTACCTGACAGAGCAGAGAAATATCACACAGTCTCCTCTGTAAGCCTGACTACACGGAACCTGAATTAAGAAGTAAGTTTTTAATCTACAAAATCATTTTTCAGGGTCTATTAAAGTGTTTTAACACACTTTCGCTACTATGGTAGCAAAACACACAATTGCTACTATGGTAATATGCTGAGTCCTAAATCTCTTTCCTAAAATTAGTTTCTCAGCCACAATTCGACATCTGAAATGTCCCTTCACATTTTTCATAAAGACCTTTGAGATCTCAAATGTAATTGAAATTAGTCAAATAGGTAAAACTCCTAACGAAATGTCCAAATGTATTTTTCCCCCCCCAGGGAAATGTAGACGTGCTTTCTTTTTATGATATTTGGCAGGAACTAACATACCCTGTTTTATTGTAAGCTATAACAAAAAAGGAATTTATATATAATTTTATAGGGCTTATACTATAGCCCACCTATATTTAGTAGTAAGGCCTAAAACCAGCATGTAGATATTGAGACCATCCACCAATGTAACAGTTACTAAGATGTCCAATAATTTTTTGGGATATGTTTCAGTGTGTTTCTGGATCTCCCTGTTAAAGCAGTGAGTATAAGATGGGAGATGAGATTGCAGCTCTGAAATAGTAGTTGAGAAATCAAAGCAATCAAGAATAAGTCCTTGAAAAAGTTTTCACAAATAGGAGAAACTGATGGGGAAAAAAAGGAAAAATCCAAGTTGACTCAAAACATCTTTGGAAGCGAGACAAAAAAACAGCCCGGTGGCGTGAACAGAAGTTCTAGGGTAAAAAGAATTGAGTACAAAATATACAGCATAAGCCTGTATTTTTATGTTTGGAATTCTCAGTACTCTTATTCATTGTTAAACTAAGTTTGATTCTATAATTTAGCAAATAATAATTTAATTAATTTTCATAACTAAAAAAAATCCTTATGATTAAGGATTTTGTTTTTCCTCTGAGGTACACTAAGTCTTGAGACAAAGCAGAGCAAGACGTACTGCAGTTGCAGTAACACTGATTTATAAGTCAGGTTGGAGTTAACCCAAGATAGCCGTTGGCCCTAGCAGTGTTTTGACTTCTGTCAGTTATTACTTAACTGCCGAGTACAGCGTTGCCCTTAAGACAGTGCACAAAATGAAAAATGCATCTTCAAATTCTTCTCATACTGGCATTCTGATAAAGTGGAAAGGTCACCTGTGCTGGCATGTCCAAGGGCAGGAACATCTGGGTCATGTTCCCCATGAGCTCCTCCAACAAGACGATGACACCGATGCTACGTGATGCTAAACGGGCAGCCTGCAGTACCAAGACTTTTCTATGGGCATTCCCTCCCTTCCCAAATTAGGATGCGTTTGCTGACCCAAGCCACAGGGGTAGCCCCAGACATGCTTGCTGGCCTTGCAGTGTCTCGGTGTTAAACATTCACTCAACGATGCTGGACAAGGACTAAGGACTGGGGGAAGGACTGAAACATAATGTGAATGGGGAGTGCTGTGGCTGTCTATAGATTTGGAATGAGAGACAACAGTCCCTAATTTGTGAGGCTGGGCAACTAATTAGCACTCTAGGTGTCAGTAAAACAATTAGCTGGATCAAAGAAACACAGATGATGAACGCGTCCCCTTGGACTGACTTAGCTTTCAGTCAAGTAGACTTCAGAATAAAGCTGCACAGACTTGGTCACAAAAATGTTAAAGATCCTTTTGAATTGCTTCTCACACTTTATAAATACTTAAATTAACATGTCAGGATCTGGCACACTCATACACTATACCTAAACTCATTGTTTCAAAAGAAGTGCTGTGTGTACAGCAAGCCTTTGTTTTTAGCACTACATGCTGCGCAGTGCTCTATGCTTGGATGACATGAGCACCTAGGCTGATTTTTAACATCAATGAAAAATGATTTGTCATTTTAGCTTGAATCCAATAACGACGAAGGCACAGATATAATTAATGTGGCCCTGGGTCAATGCTGGAATTAATTCAGTTACACTCTACACGCACCAAGTTTTCAAATCAGCTGCCAAACCATTCTCAGCCCTACCAGGGGAAGCCCAGCAGCTGCCTTCATAGGAAACAAGACCTTCTCGCATAAGCCTCATGTCCCACCCAGGCAGAGCTCATTTTGAATGCACAAAGGTCTATAATAGATTTTTCTAGCAGTTTCCAAAAGGTTAAGAATATTACGGCTCTTTGTTCTTGCACCTGCAAACCATTTCGCTCTCCCCGTTTGCTTTCAGAAGTCCAGGAGCTGGAAACCACTCTGTCCTGCTCTGGGAAGTGGCAGCTTTTGGTTCTATCTCTTTGTCTTCCAAAGCAGGGAGTATTTTTCCTTCCCACAACTACATTTTTTATTTAAAATAATAATAATAATAAAAATCACATTAAAAATGCATAGAACTGGGAAATTTGTCTAGGGACAAAATAAGGAGTCTGGGAAAGTCAGATTAGGCTAATTACATTAAACCAGAATGTCTTTTCTGTGGCTACACACAAACTACGTTGAAAAGTTCAAGCGCAGGACCTATTTTTAGCAAGACAAAATTTCCAATTTGAATGAATGAAAACCATTGTAATTATTTGCTTTAGGATACTTTGAATATAAGCTAAGTTTTTAAAGTTTTAGGCTCTGATACTGAAATAAAAGCTCACACTTACCTCAGCTTCCAGGTACCTTAAGAAAAGCAGGGGAGTGCTGGCACCGCGGGGGCCCAGCTGCTCCAGCACTGAGCGCTGCCAGGTGGGGAGGGGGTGGGCGCAGGAGCTCCAGGGAAATTCTTTTTTTTTTCCCTCAAATTCTCACATTTTCTCAAATTCTCTTTTGTTCTTCAGGAGGAATAAAAAAGGCAACCTATGTTATTAATAATAAGGGTAATAACCTCAGGCACTGGTGCTGGTTATGGTGTCATTCATCAAAACTACTAGGAGATGTTGGAGCGAGGGCAGTTTTACTCCACCCTTTAAGCTCTCTAGCCCAGGCCCGGAATACAAGCAGCAGGAAAAAATGCTGTGGATCACCAAGTGACAACGGGGGGGGGCAGGGGTGCCTTCCGCATCTTTCTTGGTGCCGCATGGCCCTCTGTCGCGAGGCCCGTGCTCCCGCACGCCAAGTTAAGTGGGGAAGTTCCCGTCGCCGCGCTCCCCTCCCTTCTGCTCCCATGGGATAACGCTGCAGTGCGGGCAGACACCTGCAGCTGGGGCGTAAGATCATTAAATAAGCTAAAAAAAAAACGATAATAAATAATCAGCCTTCCTCAGAACAGCTTTGCTGTGACCCCAGAGCCTGCGAGCAACCCTTCTCTGTGCGGTGTCACCGTGTCCCCGAGGAAGATCGTATTAAAACTCCCCTGCGGCTCAGTGCTTCACACCAATAGATGCGAGTGCCCTTCAAGGCAATAACCGAGGCTCTACAGGTTTTTCTCCCAAATGCCAGTCACCCCTGGTGATGTATATATTTATCATTACTCCTTGCTCCTCATTTTTGCGTCAGCTTTTACTTCATATGAACGTTCCTAATTTTGCCAGTTAAGAAAGTGATCTGCACAGGAGTGGAGCCAATTAGCAATCGCAGCTGCTGGTGGGGCTCTGATCACAACGATCACTTGCACCTGAAGAACCCAGCATTGTGCTGTGTCCTCATTCACCACAGACAGACATTTCGGTTAAAACCAAAGCACGGTTACTGCAGAAGTATTCCAAATTAAGCCACAGACCTTCCCTCCTCCAGCATTTCAGTGCATGAGCTTTTTCAATAACAAAATAGGAATAAAACCAAGTTCTGAGTTCTAAGAACAGAGTGTTCTCATGATCATTAATAATTAACATTTGT
Source organism: Rissa tridactyla (assembly GCF_028500815.1). Taxonomy (NCBI): domain Eukaryota; kingdom Metazoa; phylum Chordata; class Aves; order Charadriiformes; family Laridae; genus Rissa; species Rissa tridactyla. Next base: position 11,829,978 of record NC_071478.1, read on the forward strand.
GAGATACTTGGATACATTTGTTATGGGTGATACAGAGAAATGAAAACATAAATGAAAACTGGTTACCCTGAAAAACAGGACTTGGCCTGAAAATTGTGTAGTAATTCTTAAATGGAAGATCTGATTTGTTTACTGCGTGTTCTTTATGTATCAGCATTGTAATTGGCTTACAGTGCTGCTAGGTGAATTTTTAATTTTATTTTGTGCAGTTTGTTTAAAATAATTCTGTATATCTACCTAAAGTGCACTCGAATAAGCTGTGACCCCGTGTCTTACCTGACAGCATAAGCTGGGATGTCTCAGGATCACCTGTGCTATGGTGTCCATGCCGTGCCGTTAGCCAGGGCTGTAGCTGGAGTCTCTCCACTAACCAGCAGTGTTCAACCTTACAGTCAGACGTGGGGAACGAGCATGTGCTCACTCTTCCAATTCTACAGCACGAGAATGCCCAGGGCAGCGTAAGCTGCTTTTTGGGTTTTGTCTGAGAGCGTCCCGCAACAACAGCCATAACATGGACAGGGTTTCCCCTGAGAACTGAAGAAAAGTCACTTTCTTCCTTAAAATCACAAAACTGCCTTTGAATGCAATAGCTACCAACCCAAGGTGGCATTTAACTATTAATCTAAACATAAAAAGTTTTATCATCTGTGCACAGTATCAGGCAATTTTTCTACGAAATTCTACAAAACGAGAGGAGTACCGTAAGCAGCAGTCGAACTTGATGTTAACACTTGAACTCTGCTCCCTTACAACATCCAGTCTTCAGACCGGAACAGAAGCAGGTTGCTGAGGATGTACAGTGACCGTCCCCGGGAAACTGCGAGTTAGTTTTTCAAAATTCTTGAATCCTGGGCAGGAAAATGAAGCGACGGTGCCTGATTAACCAGGAGGTCATCTACAGACTGCTCAGCCTGCCAGGAAATCACTTCTGCTATTTGTCTTTACCCAAATGGCTGTATAATTTCACCATATTTTTCATTTTGGAATAAAGCATGACAAAGAGGGATCTGGACAATCCTCATTAAAGTCTTTCTTGTTTGCTTGTCATCCATTACTATAACCCAGAGCCAAAACCTAGACACCAAATTAAGTTTCACAGTCTTCCATTATATTGTATAAAAATCTCATCATTTTGTGGACACCAAATACTTTAAAATATACAAATACTTTAATACATACAAGTCTTCATAGTCCATTAAATATAATTAATTCCATGGTCTTTAAAATACTATACCATGTATTAACTGTAAGAAAAAGGGGTTTGTATTGATTTGATCTGGCCTATGCAAAACCTTTCAGTATGCTGCAGGGATTATACTGAAGAGCAGCAATTCCGCTAGAATCCATAACGGTTTGGTTTGGATCCAAATGAAGAAAAGATACTGACAGAGATGAGGAAGTGAGGGCGATTAAAGCTGCAGGAGCCGGCAGCAGAGCGTGGTGTAGCACAGACAGAGACTACGCCACCTTCCCGCTTAGACGCACTTATTGCACTGGTGCGTCCTGCACAGAACCGCACTGGAAGGCTGTGACAAGGCAGCGTCCCACGGTACAGGAGCAACAGGAACAAGGAATTCTGGTGCAGCTTGACTACAGCAAGCGCTGTCTTCTTACACTTGATTCCTCAAGAATCTGAATTAGATGATAAGAAGATCTGTTGCTTTTTGCTTTGAAGTGTTAAATCTATCTTTTCCTGTATCTCCAGCTGGTATCAAACGTATCAAGTGGAGACAATCAGACTGGTTTAGCTGATATCCCACAGCTGTGACTATTCTTCTTCATGAACTGTTAACTCATACTGTCTTGCAGCATGAGTTCTATTTCTCAGTGAAATCTTCTTCAGAGGAAAGATTTATAGCTTTGCAGAAAAGCAGTACAGAGCCCTCAGGTGTACTTGAAAGAAAAATGCAAACCCAGCATTCTGATGCTTTGGACTTTTAACCACGTGCAAGGACTGTTTTGTGGTACAGTTCATAGAAAGAGGCGATACGTTAACACCAACCCTATGATAAAGGGGTCCTGGTAATCGTGGGTAAAGATTGACTTCGACATATCAAGATGGAAACTGATCACAGAGAAATAAATATATATATAGACACACACATACATATATATTTTAAATATACATAATATATATAGTGCATATATATATTGTATTGTATGTGTATATATAATATATGTATTTTGTATAAAAAGCTTCACATTCAAGTATAGGTACATATTAAAATATAAAGAGTGGACCTTTTGAAGTGAAACGTAAGCAGAATTCTTGTTAAGATCATTGAGACATGGTTTCCCTAATTTCAAAATGCGATCAATTCAGATGGTCAGTCTTCCACTGATCACTGAGAAACACAACACAATGAAGAGTGAGAAAAAGGGGAAAAGAATTACAGTGGAAAGTTAGATATTGTGTGAAATACTTCAACATATACATAAATCCTTTACTTAAGATATCGCATGCTCGGAGGGAACAAAAATGATTTTTTAATTTGAATTCATAATATGTCCCCTCAGTTGTTGTAGGTGTTTTGTAATCAAATTATCATAGCCAAAGGAAAAAGAAATTTGAATGATCAGAAGAAGGAGGACTAAAAATCAAGCCTAAAAAGGTAGTTTACAAACCCTGATATGAAATATGGCTCATGCAGCCTTGTTCTGCACCTAAAATATGAAATGTATCACGAGTAGAGAGAGTATTGGATGGAAATTCTGAACCTCTGTTAGCCCTGGATTGATTCAGTGTCTAAACAGAAATTCTCTCTCTTGAAATCCTAGTGGCCTTCATCTTTAGATTGTTGAAATTACGATCAGAAAATCAGCAGAGTAAATCACCCTGATTTTTTACATAGACAATGAAAATACGAAGTGTATCTAACTCTGTAAATCTACAAGTCGTGGTTTTTGCTTGACAATACAGTACAATTTCAGAACTGTAATCAGAGGTTTATGCAAAGAAGGCATGGCAAAATACAGCCACAGTCAATAGGATGATGCCATTGATATTCACAACATTTCTCCAAAGTGGCACTTCGCTTGTGTCCGTCAGTTTCTGCTTCAATGCTTCCTCTTCCTCCTTGCTCAGTTTGGGTCCTTTTTGTTGATCTAAGCCACAGAACCAGTTGTACGTTTTCTTAAAGCATCCCAGTTCTTCTTGATTTTCCTCGTTAACTGGAAGGAATAACACACTGGTCATGGAACGTAAGCATGGACCACTGCATGCACCAGAAGATCTCTGTGACTGAGGACATCACTATATTTAATCGAGCAGCTCTGATTTATGGTCACGGTTACATGGAGACATTTTAGTACAAGGCAGTACTTTTCACAGCTCACCTGGAAAAAGAGTGATTTTCTACATGCTGCAAGAGAGCCTTTTGCAGAAGACATTTGCACCTTTTGCAGCCTAGAGACTTGGTATTGGAGAAGCAAACCATGCTGTAAAGCTTAAACTCTTATTTTTTCAACACTTTCTTCACTTTTAATTAAAAGACAAATAAATTACTTTGAAGATACTAATGACAAGGAACTTGGCGGCAGAACCAGAAACCCAGCAAAGAGAGCAGGTGGTTTTGCCCAGACGAATGTCTGGCAATTTGCTTTCATGGTGCCTTGCACCAGATCATTGCTCCTTCAATCCTGGCCACTACCCACTATTTCCAAGTGAATTCTCATTGCTTCATTCCAAGTGCTGGAGTCATGCGCAGTTCTGCCAACGCACGCCACCACTGACCTGAAGCATCTCCATTGTTTTAGTCCCAGAACCGCCACCTAGGTACCTAGAGAACAAGACTTTCTCCCCTTCAGATCCACTTCATTACTGATTTACACTGAGCTTGATAGACCGGCAGCTTACTAGACATTTAAATATGTGGGGTCTGAGGTCTTGTTGTTGGGGGGGAGGAGGATGTCTTCGAATATCAAGCATGTTAATGTTTCTTCAGGAATGAAATAGGGATACTCAACTATATTGATAGGATCTCTAGATATTACAACAGTTACCTGATTCCTCATCCTTTTCATCAGCTTTGTCCTGTTCCTCATCTGCATCAAGATCAATACGTTCTTCTTTGTTGTTCCGCAAAGCCCAGCACAAGCGGTAAAGCTGCCATGAAAAAAAGTGAGTTTATAAATCTGCAGCCTTACTACACAGAGAGAAATCAGTCTGTCCGGCACAGGAGCAAGCTATAAAACCATGGCACCCCAAATGTCCGTTAAGTCAATGTCTAAGATTATTAGGAGCCACTGAAGATTTGTGACAGGTAAATGAAGACTATTTCCTTTGCTTTCTTACAAGTCCATATGATGTAGGTAGCTGAAATGTCAGGAGGTAATATACCAAGTACCAGTGTTTAAAACTAGTGGTTTCATTAAGTTCCCTTTCCTGAGGAGCAGGACCGCAATAATACTCACGTGTACATCAGGAATGGGCTTAGTCATGAAGGAGACTGCCAGGATGACGATGGCGGAAACCCCAAAAAGAATCATTGCAAAGTAAAGGTAGTGAATCCCACAGATGATGAACGGGCAGTTGGAAGGGGTCACACAGCTGCCAGTCCCGTAGGCAAACTCCGCAATCATCCTGCTCAGCCCAGCCAGCAGCCCAATCATCAGGCCCCAGAAGGCACCCTGCCGGCGAAGTGACAGAAGTTATCGGAATGAGTAATTTCGGGCATGGGAATAAGCTCTAAGCTCTGAACAGTTGCTGGAGGAAACACGGAGGTAGTCACATTTTACACTGGTTTTGGCACACGGGTTTTAACCCGGATACTTTCAGTGACCATATTTACAGCTCAGTGTATTAATACAACTGAAAGGGACAACGACCAGCAGCTCAGAGAAAGAATACGGAGGACACTTTATCCGGCTGATTGCTCAAAGTTCACCTGTCTCCAGACAATGCTCTCCTTATACAGGCTCTAGCCACAGACAGCACATCCCAAGGGTTGCTCTCATATCTTTTTATCTTTGAGGGCTAAATCCCTGACAGTTCTAGTGTGATGGAACCAGCAGTCATCATTACTCCTGAAATGTGTGTCTAGTTTATCTTCTAATGATCTTGTTAGTAATTAGTTAAAAGTTAATTCTCGATACTTTTTGTGGATGTTTTGCTGCTAGGTATATTTTACTCTAGTCTGAAGTATAAAAGACACCCAGGTGTGCCTGGGCACAAATTGAAATATGGGGGATTCTGTTTAAACATATTTTTTGTTTGTTTTACTGCAAGGGTGACTGAACATTGCAACGGGTTGCCCAGAGACACTGTGGAGACTCCATCCCTGGAGATATTCAAAAGGCAACTGGACAGGACCTGAGCATCCTGCTCGTTAGCCCTAATTTGAGTAGCGGGGTTTTCACTAGTCCAAGAGGGGCCTTCCAATCTCAGCCATTCTCTGACTTTGTGAAGTCAAAAAACTAATCATGGTAACACAAATTTATAAATCCTGATTAAAAAAATATTGTAGGTTTAATGCTGGGTTTAAGAACAAAACAGTTTTAATTATTCAGTGGTCAAAGTTACAAAAAGGTTTTGCAGTAGGACAAGATAGTTTCTGGCAGAAAGAAGACTGATTCCAAGCAAGAAGTAAGAATAAGATAGATCTTATAATTACAGTATTGGAGCTTATTTTGTGCAAGGCTCCAATTCTCAGAATTGGATGCTTGTCTCCCCTCTTTACCCAAATTTAAGTTGTGCGGCGTACACAAACCTCTGAGGATTATTCTGAATTCTTACTCAGGTAAAATTCCAACTAAAGTCAATGACAGATTTCCACAAAGGGCACAAAGGTTTAATCCATTTATGAGGTTTAGCTATATTGGGATAGGAAATGGAACATCCTTCGTGTGTAAAACAGGCTTTTCTTGGATATACACGAAAATAACCACTGAACTGGTCTCAGGAGAAAACAGTGAGAAAAAAGTTCAAGCCACATTCAAACCCCTTCTCTCTCTAGGCTTTCTCATTGAACTCATCCTCCTTGGAGCAAGCCCAAGCAAAGGGCAAATATTGTTATTCCTGCTATTATAGAAAAAAAACAAACCAGAATTCCTGAGTATTGAGTTTTAAGAATGTATAAGATGCCAGTTACCGTCACTGGCCTATGGTCCCATCAAAGCATGTGACAGACCTCACGCCTTCTGAGTTACTTACAAAGGCTTAAGTACAATATTTCTCAGTTCACTGCTCTACAAATCAAAATCAGTGATTCCCAGACTAGGTCCTAAAAGCAATGGGAAACCACGCACGAAACAATAGCTTGTTTGTTTAACAAGTATATGGGGGTCAAGAGGAAGGTGAAAGGTGATATGTTTGATAAAGCAGTTTGGTGACCAGTATCCTAATAGATTACTTTCAAATATGTCTGCATAAATTATCCATTTGACACACTTCTTGGCAAAGTGATAGATAAGTTTCAGAGCTATGTAGGAATTCCTAGGTGACTATATCAGATTAGCAAATTTATCAGATTAGCAGAGAACTTTTTCAAACTCGTCTCTGAAACTTCAGGCCCTGGGGTGTGGAAACACAGAATCCCTGGGCAACAGTAGGATTAAAATAAACAGGAAGAAGTTGCTAATAAAAGACACTAAAGCAAAAAAGCAGTTCTCCCAATGCCTAATGGAACACAGAGCATATCTGTATCCTAATTTGTACGTACCTGCTCATTGACCCGCTTGCAGAAGACACCAAGCAGGAAGACAGCAGCGATGGGAGGTCCCAGGTAGCTCGTAATTGACTGAATATAATCGAAGAGCTGCCCACTTTGAGCTGACTGCACCACAGGAACCCAGGCAATGCTGATGCCAATTAAAAGTAACATAAACGCCCTGTAAACATAGCCAGATATTCAATTAGCCACCTGCTTAGAAGCAGCTATCGGAAAGAAAAAAAACAGCAATTAATCAATAATTTAAATGTCCATTTTGTATTGCAACGAGCAAAATCAATGATAATGGCCAATTACCATTGAACAAACAAAAGAAATCTAAGCTGGATATTGTGTCTGTCAAATATCCCTGGGCACACAGCTAAACATGCAATCAAAACATAGACAATTACTTTTTTCCTTTGTTTGTTTTGTCTAGAGACAAATCAATAGCAGACCAACTAGAAGAACTAGTTCACTGATGCTGTAGAATGGTGTAGCGTGAAGCCTATGAAGATACTTTAAAATAGTTGCCTTTGAATAGCAGTAGGAAATGCTGATAATTAGTTCAGCTACTTCATGCGCCACTGTCAATGAAACTGGAAGCAAGGTTGGGTTTTCTTTCCAAAAGGAAAGCCTCGGGTGGGACAGCCTGTCCGGCCACGGAGGACACTGCTGCGCTGCCCGTGCACCGCAAAAGCAGGTTTCACCCAGGCACTTGGTGCGTTTTCGGGAGGCTCTAGCCTTTAAAGGCCCTAGTGCTGGCCATCTTTGTACAGCTGGGGAAGACTCGGCTGCACTTACCTTCCAGCTAACATAAGTTCTTTCTCAGATGCTTTTGATCGGATTTTGGTGTAAATGTCCATGGTGAACAAGGTGCTAGCACTGTTAAAAATGGAAGTCAGGGAGCTCATAAGGGATGCCAACATGACTGACAGCATCAGACCGCGCAGACCTGAAATACAAGGATATGTGAACTGGGATAAGCATTGCGTGAAGAGTCTCGGTACGTGGCACCATCCATACTGCTCGTCCCACCCTTTCCAGTCAGCCAGCTACGAGGGCGGCATATTTATGTGCTGGTGCCTGCCTGGTGTTCTCTTGCCATGCAAGCAGAGTAACGTCTGCTGAGCTTTGGAAAGCTATTTACAGCAGCAACAGAGAAACTCTTGAGCTTTTAGAATGTAAGTACTCATTTTGTGAATGCTGTCTGATTAAATGATAAAAGAAAAAAGAAAAAAAAAAAACTCAGCAGACTTTCCCCAACAGTTATAAAAATATTTTTTCTTATTTGCAGGTGAGTATATTTGTAAACCAGTTGTTTGGCAAAAAAAAAGTTTCTTTTACTGTTTGAAAATAAGAGTAAGCCACTTTTCCACATGGTATGATCTAGTCAACACAGTATGGGGAAGTACTGTAGTATTTTAATAATACCATGGTCTGTTTGATATCGTAATTTGTCTTTCTAGCCTTATGAACCAGCTCTTTGGTTTTCTGCAGATATTTATCTTCTGCGTATACTTGTCCTCTCCAGAGGACTTATTTCCCCGTTGAACACATGTCCTATGGGACAACATGTACAGAGAATATTTCCTCCTCCCACCTCTGTGGGTTTAGCAGAAGGACGGCAGGTGTATGCCTCCAACTCAGAAATCCTGGCAGAGACAATCTTTTATAAATCATTGGCAAAGTAGGTAATTTTTTACCGTCACAGAAAGGGAGCTCAATTACCATTTCATCACCTCGTATTTGCCAGCCAAGAGCTGACATTGTCAGCGTAGCTACAACTAACACAGGCTACGCCTTTGATTAACAGTACATAGTTCTAGCAAGCATTTTTGATCTAAATATGGGACTTGGGCTCCCTCTATCACCTGTTTTTATAGTCTGGCAACCTCACCTTTCCTAAAACAAACAAACAAAGACAGTGTCTTACCATTTGGCATAAGCTCCACTACCATTTTGGGGTACGCAATATTTGTACAGCCAACATCGGTGCCACAGTACTTCTGGCAGACTTCAGGCACAACACAAGCTACCACATCTGACGAGAGGATAAGGAGACAGGGTTAGACAAGGTCATACAAACAGCAGATTTCTCCCAAATTAGTAAAGCTTCTAAAATGCATCTCTGTGTTTAACCACTGGATCATCCATGGTCTGCTGGAAGGGAGGAGGGTGATTTTAAGCCTCTATCCTTCATTTCCTCTCTAAAAGAATACTGAAAACTGCTGCAGGTCAAAAAAAATATAAAATAAAAAAAAAAAAAAATCAGTATTAATGTGTCAGACCAGGACTGAACAACACCAGGAGAGCAAGTAGAGCAAGTAGAAAAACAAGGAGAGGAACACAAAGACCCCTCCCTCCAACCTGAACACCTCTCCTCTGCCTGCTGTTAAACACCCTGACAGTGAGAGAGAGGGTAGGCTGGTGTTTCCCCCACACCCCACTCGGGACTGGACTGTCCATGGCCCAAATTATTGCTGCCTGTGGCTGACGGCTCTTCCGCTGGTTGCCAGCAGCGTCAGTCCTGGACAGCATTTTCCTCTCATTAGCCAGAGCGGGGCTGTAACAGACAGACAACTGGGGAGGGACACTGTGGAATTTCTCTCTCCTAAAACGCACAGCAGCAGCATTAGCAGAAACCTGGGATCAGGGAAAAGAGGAAGGTCTGTGGCTTCTTACAGTGTAGTTTGTTTTTGTGCATACATGTGCCTGGACAATTTGGATGACAAGATGACAATCTAACAGGCATTTTGCAAGGGACAGAGAATAGGAAATGGAGAGAGACTGGCAGTGAAAGATAGGCAGCAAGAAGAAATTTGCATTTCTCTATACACATGCATACCTGTATACAAAATTCGGCTGATCATTCCAGGCATCACTATGATAAACATGGGCAAGAGTTTCAGGTATCCACACATGATACAACCGGCCTTCACATGGGACATGTTCTTGCCAGAGAGACATCTTTGGACAATAACCTGCCAACGAGACATGGCAAGCAGGCATGACTCGACCAAGAATAGCATTTCCATGAACACACCGTGCCAAGTTCCAGATACAAGATACTTAATCTCTGTGATAGTGAAAGAGCCTATTTACTGATTCTGTTACTAGGAAAAATAAAAAAAATAAAAAAAAAAAATCAAAGGATATGTTTGAAATAAATAAAGGAAAATATCATCTATGCAGTGTATGTTTAAGAGGTAAGACTCTTTCTCACAAGACGTTCTTAAAGCAGGTAAGACTAAAACGCCAGAAAGGAACAAAATATTGACCTGAGCGTTTTCTCACATGTGCAAGTGGTTTAGAAAGCAGAAGCTGAAAAGTCACTGACCAGGCTTAAAATAATTGCCATTTCTGTGACCCAGCTATGAGTTACAGTGGGGGGAGCGTACCCCCAGGTCACACTGGATGGCAGAGCTCTGTGTTCGGCATTTCCAAGGCATATGGCTTCCACATTACCTGATCCGTGCACCAGTACCACAAAGCGAGGATGCTCAAACCAAAGACGAGCCCTGGCCACGGCAGATCTCCAGTGACAGCATCTCGGAAGATGTGAAAGGAATCCTTCCGAGGAGTGTAGCAGTCTGCATTAATTGTAATATTCCCATAGGAGACATTGGATGGAATTGCATTCATGTACTTTTCCATGAAAGCATCATACCCTCCTACTTCAGCAAATGCTGAAAAACAGAAAGTAAAAGGAGCAATAAAGTATTTAATACTGAAATCTGAAATAGAGCTAGAGAATGTGAGGAGGAAAACCTCCTTAATACGGATGTAAAAAACCCCTAGCCAGTATCCATTGACATTTTCGGAAAACAGTATACAGTGTTTTATAAGTATTCACACAATCTAAGTACCAAAGTGACCTTTCTTTTTAAGCTTCTGTGTAGCTCACAAACGTTGGCTTAAGCTCCACTGTCTCAACATCTCTTACGCATGCCTTGCCAACAAGCGAAAAGAAGATACGTTATTTCCACACACCTTCACCAGGTCAGGTCAGTCTAAAGTTATTTCTGTTGTAACAAAGGTGGAATAATTCAATTTCAGTGAAAGACCTAGCTAGAGGGAAACCAAGCACTGAGAAGAATAAGGGAAGAACACTACAAATTCACGGAATCTTGTCACTACTTCTTTCTTTCTTGTGGTCCCTTCCTATTAATTCTGTTTAACAGCATGATTTCTGGTTTTAAATGAATGTGGTCTTCTGGACACACACAGTGTCCTACTCATAAACATTCCGTTTGTACCTTTTGTCCAGATGGCAATATAATGACATCCGTAGATAAACTACAAGGCTTACTTAAAATGTTAATATGTTTGGGTTGTTTTAACACAAGCTAGCAGCTAGAAATAAGGGAAAAATGTGCAAAGTGACCCACAGCTCTTCACTTTGTATCAGAAATGTTCATGCATCAGCATCTGAATATCTATGAAATTATAATCTTCTTAAAACAAGATACTCTCTGAGCTCCTCAAGAGTATCACCATCACCTACAAACAACTCTGCTTTTACCTCTTTAGCCATCACAAGTCCTGTTCACCTCACACATTCACCTGAGCTTTGGAGAGCAAGTGGGCTCAGGGACTAAAGGGCTCAGCACTATGCCTATTTTTTGGCAACATGCCTGTTTTCTTCCCTGATAAATAGGTATAGGAACTGAAATCTGGTGGTTAAGATAACAGAGTTCCACACTGCAGGCTCTATTTCCATAGCCAGTGTGGGATTTGTGGTTGAACATTCCAGTTTAATTCATCTGATTTACTTACCAAATCCCATGAGAATAAAGGATCCCACTACCATGATAAATGTCTGTAAGGTGTCTGTGTAAATCACAGCTGCAAGGCCACCTAATGGCAAAGAAAAGTCGAGACAAATAGGTTAGTTAGCCCCTGTGCAAATGCCTCAGTGGAAACCTCTCTCTTTCAAGCAAAGACCACTGTAAGTAAGTCCTCTTTCAGGTTTTCATTTCTCCCCTCTTACCCCTCTCCCCTCCTTGCTTTTTTCCTGGCTTCCCCAACTTCTTTGGTTTACCAGACTGCTCTGCAAACTCACCTGTGATGGTGTAAAGGGCAGTAATAGCAAGCAGGATAATTATGGCCACATAAAGATTCAGCCCTATGGCCAGCTGTATAAATACAGCTCCAGAGAATATGTCTGCCTATAAAAGAAAAAATGATAGATTAAGCAATGTTTAAAGTCGTGATAATGGTACATTATGCATTCATGATGAAGGTACTGAAATACACAGCTTCCCCCTTACAGTACACACACACAAAAAAGTGCCAAATGAAAACAGACTCCTCTCAGTGCTTGCTGCTTTCCATGCAAGAGTTGTATCACTTCTCAAAGAACCTCCAGGTCTTTTTCAATGGCTCCTTTTAGGTAGACACGGAGTCACCTCACTACTCTCTGCTTACATTCTGAGACATGGTTTAACAACAAATTACTTAAAGCTCAGGTTACACTCGCTGCTGTGTGCAGGGGTGGACTCTGTGACACCTCCAAGTCATGGCATGGTTCTCTTCATTTCATGCTACCCTATAAATCTCTTACTTTTTCTTTACTGCTTGCATACGTGTGGTATAGCTAGTCTTGCTGGTTCAAGACAAATGATGATTAAAGGCAAACATCTTATATTATCTCTATTTTTAAGGTCCTGTCAGAATAATTGACATCAGTTGGCTAACAGAAGAGACCTTTAGCTCTTGCGTAAGAAAGGAATTGTTCAGGTTTCAGAGTAGCACTCTGGGATTTTAAGCAGTTCCTGGTTTTAGAGATAAATTGCATCAATGTTATTTATCCAAGTTTGCAATCAGAATGATCTACCCCAGTGCCCTTCTAATGCATTACTGTAAATTATGCTTTCATTAGAGGTTTGCATCTGTACCTATCCTTGCTCCTGAGCATCCAGCTCATGGGGTGATCTCCACTCTCCCTGCGTGCCCCCTTTCTGTGTTCCACACCACCTGTACGAGGGCTCTGTACAGGGAGCCCTGTCCCCATTTAACCGTACAAGTCCTGGTGGCGTTCAGCAAGCTCCAGAGCTGCAAAATGCTGCAGGAACTGCCCATATGCAGGCTCTGAGAGACAAAGACAAACAACATGACCTGTGTCCTGGGGTAAAGCCTGCACACGCAATTCTTGCGGGGCAGCTGCCTGGAGGAGCCGGAGGTTCCACCGCCTACAGGACAACCGGAGCCTGGACACAGAGCAGGCACTGGCACCGCTTTTGTCCACGGCCAGGCTGAGGTAAGGCAGGGCAGATACGCTAATAAGCAGTTATGCTGTCTGGCCAGCTGGGAGATGATGGATGAATAAACCCTCTTCATTCCAGACACTGAAACCGAGATTGCAGGGTATGCTCTTACCCTTACTTCACCCTGGAGAATGAGGAAGAGGTACGGACCTCTGCAGCAAGAGGTCCTCCAACCCCGCTGCTCTGACAAGCAGAAAACATCTGTGAAGCAGAGTGTGAATCACACCAGAGGTCCCGCTCCCAGACCTCTGCCTCTGGAGCAGCTCGAGATGATTTGAGTTCTTACAGGTTTTAGTATGGATATGGGGAGCAGGACGTTTAGCTCTTAACCCCAGTGGTGGTTACACCGTATCCTTTGTCCCTTTTCTCTATGCGACCGTTTTTTTTTTTTTCCTATCTTTTCACACCACTGACCAGCTTATATCCCTGACCTTTCTTTTATTGTTCTTGGCTTTAGTTTAACCGACGTAGCATTAAATGTTAATGGTCCTAAAATGACCTCCAGAAAGAAATATATAGTTAATAATTTAGCATCCTGAGCAATGTATCAGCTTCTTCAAATTGCTGAGTTACCGTTATCTTCCAAATTCACTGCTCCTCCCTCCCAATTAGATTATTTCTTTCCAATATTTCCTTGTTTCTCTATTAATGCTCTTTTATGGACACCATTTAATTCTTATCTTATCTCTAAATAGAGTAAATCTGTCCTTTACATTACAAGCTGTCTCTCCAAAGCCATCCACAGGTCATGCAGGCACAAGTGGCACAACACACGCCAGCTGAGTGAATCCAGCTGCAATGTAATGCGGGAATCGGGGCAGTGGCACTTACTCTTTACCCCGTACACCCAGCCCCAGGAGAAGCTTATCCTTCTACCTCCTCTTCCCCCTGCTAAGTCTACATCCATACATTTGCTACCGAAATTACGCCCAATGATATGTGCTGTAACACATTTAGAAATTCCAGTTTACAATTTCTGATTTCTTCAAAAGCATTCAGGTCTTAATTCCCTTTTGTCTTGTCACAATTTAGTCAATTACTCTCCATAAAGATTTCATTTTTACTAGGGCATTTTCTTTGGCATAGTGACCAATATCAGCAACACAAGTGGGTAGCAAGCCCCTGAAAGCTGCTATGGGCGTTACTCACAAAGTACTGGCTGCTTGGGAAGCATGTACGTGTGAGGCACCTGTGCAAAAGAAATCCTCTGGGCTCAAAGATCACACATGTCCTGATCCCAAAGATCAACACCTCGCAGCACGGCCTTGTCTGGCAAATGGCTGATTAGCCACAAAACAAGGCAAGAAATCAACAAAAAATACACAGAAAATGTGCAGGAAAAAAGAAAGGGTAACAACCTCGTACAGAGGCATGCAAAGGGAATCTGATCATCACATAGCAGCGGGCCAGAAAAAGCATGCCAAGGGTTACACGACCTGACATATTATTTTGTTCATTGGGAAGTACCATAATAATTATATTATCAAGAACATTAGATAATATTTTAACACATCAAGGAACAAGCACATGAAATAACTACCCCAGAAACAAGGTGCCGCCCTTCTACAAGGATAAGTGTCAGTAAGTATCGCTGCCAGACAAACTGATAGGTGTGACTGCCTGTTAAGGGCAGCCAGAAACCCACCCTCTATATCAAATCTCAGTAAGCCCCAAAGATCACAAGGGAGTGTTCACAAAGGCAGCGGTCAAGGAAGTAAGATGCAAATCTCCAGCTGGCTATGACATGGGTTGTCAACACGTGGGGATGTTTGGATACACCACGTGCCTCTGGGAAGGGAGACCTGTGCTAGCCTCACGTAGCATGCATATCTCTACACAGCACAAAGAAGTTATCTATGGTCCAGGATGGAACAGGGAACAGCCCTTCCCTTTCTGCTTCTGGAGCTGGTTCATCCGGAGACAGTTGGAGCGTGGTGTTGCGTAGCGTGGTATAGAAAAACCTCCTCTGACATCCTCTGGCAGTACCTGAAACCTCCGAGCACTTTGTTCTGCCTATTCTGAATAAGATACAGCAAGTAAATCAGACCTGGGCAAATCCTGGCCTCCCGAATATAGTGACATAAGAACAATGAAAAGACACGTTTGTATACCATAGAAATCTGAGCCACATTTGTACCTGGGACAGACACTGTCAGAGTTGTTCAGGGCAGATGGGGGAAACAAGAGAAATGGTTAGAGGAACTTGTGCATCAGATTTTTCCCCTGCATGGCGCAGAGACCCAGCCCCATGGCAATTCCCCACACATATCTGGAATAACTGGGTTGGTGGGAAGCTGGGATGGGCCACAGGCAGAGTGGGACCCAGGTAATCTGCTGCTCTATGGACCTCTTGACTATTGCTTTCCTCCCTAATAAAACAGGACCACAAGAGCAGGAGAGGGTACGTCAGCCTCACGACCACACTGGAAGCTTAAATGGAGAACCTGTCTTGCCTGGAAGCGAGACACACCAACTGAAACAGGGTGAAATCCCATGACCAGATCCTTAGACATGATAGAGGCTGGAAATAAAAAATAGTATCTTCAGAACGTACGTAACATCTTGATGGACTCAGTACAAACATATGTTGCAGAACAGGACTGTGAGTCATCTGAATGGAAGAGTTTTCTCAGCTGCTAGAGCTGCCAGAACTCTGTATCGTACCTGGGATTGCTGATTGTGGTAGTTAGGCACAACAGCAGCAAATTAACTAATCTTTTTGAAATACATGGGGATTCAACTCCGAGGCCAGCTCCACAGTACCAGCCTGTTTAATTTATAACCTTTCTAAGGATCAGTTATCATGAAGATGTGAGAATGAGAGCAAAAGGCCAATCTTTTAGCTTAAATTGCACTATTATCACTCAGCTCCCACTCAGAGGGCAAAGAGTAATCTGCCATGGCAACTTCTGCAAAACAACAGACTGAAGTATGCCTGAACTGTGGACTCCTTCAGAGGCTTGACAGTTTCAAGATATAGGGAAATTCCAGCTCTCTTCACTACCTCACAGCAACACAACCACTTACTTAATAAACATTAACTTCATAGCACCTTAAACTTTATACTAACCACTTGCCCATTAAAAGAATCTCTCTTTTTCCCCCCCTTTCACCTCAGATGTTATCATTTCCCTCCTTTGCATTTCCCCACTCCCTTATTTTCTAATTCCTATTATCCTCTTTTTCTCCATAGCCCTTCTTGCTCATTTCCATCATCTATATTACTGAGGGCACATTCACCAGAGGATGCTAAAACAGATAAATATGAACTCCGGGGACAAAAATTCCTGCTCCTTGAGAGCACAGTTTTTCTTCTGGAACCAAGAAGAACTGTTCATTCCCTTTAGCAGAAGGGCCAGGGGGTTGGAGTGGGATGTGTGTGCCCAAAGCAATCCTAAAGAGTTTCTAAAACTACATGGTTAAACAAGCAGCAGCTATTATTTCTCAGAGAACTGAAGCAGACAAAAGGGTACAAGCTGAGAGGTTGTGACTTCTTCCTCCACATCCCTAAGATAATAGGTTGTAATACAAGTTTCCCTCCACTCTGACTTGCTCTAGAGGAGTGCATACGTAGTAGTAAACCTTAAAAACCTAAAAAAGAAAGAGAAAGCACAACAAGCATCAAGAGACACTGCCAGGAAACCAAAAAAACTTGGACTGCAGAACAGATCAGGATACACAATCTCACTAGACAGAATAAAAAAAATTAAAAAAAAAAAAAATCATATTTTTACCATCCTTAATTCAACCAAGGAGTCCAAATCAGAAATAATTGACCAATTGTGTGAGCAATATTGTAAATGGGAGTTTCTTTTCTTTCGATCAATGTAGGATGGAAGAAAGGATATAAAAGTTTTACTTACTGAGATCTTTGTGAAAATATACAGGATCAGAGAAAGGACTGACAGGTAGATCTGAATCCGTTTCCCACCAAAACGTTTCCTCAGATACTCTGGCATTGTCACCACCTGTGACAGATAAGGGGGGCAGATAAGGTTGCAGATAATGGGGAATAGATACAAAGCAAATTACAGGAAGTTTCTTGCTACTCAGATACTGTAAGAGTGGAGGGCAAAGGGATGGGAGCTGCAAACGCAGTTGCAAGGAAGAGCAGCTCCAGGAATCAAAGGAGAACAAGGAGACAGCACCAAGTACTTTCTCAGCTCTTCTCTCAGAAAAGAGACATAATATAGTACAGCTCTAGCATGCTCAGCTCTCGTGCCATTCATAATGGCTTTGCAATATCCAAGACTGCATCCGCCAACATGAGCAGCAAAGAAAAGCATCATGTACTGTTTTGACTTACCCCAGCTTTGATGTAGATGGGTACAAACAGCCATCCTAGAACAACCACAAATATCAGAGCCTGCAGCAAAGAGAAGATCAGCTGAATTAGCCCTCTCGCTCTAGGTAGCACTCCCAAAGACCATTTATCAGACCCAATAGCAGCTAGAGACCATTGAAGCCACATAAACCTGGGTATTATGAGGGGGTAGGAGGAAGAACTGCTCAGCCCTTTGATTTACAGTTCTAAATTTGGGAATGAAGTCTTGGCAAAAAAAATTGTCAGGTATTACACAGCCTGGATTTCATGTTTGATGTCCCAGAGAAGCACACATGATAGTAATTCTCTAGTACCAAAGCACCACTCCACTAGCAACACCAGACTACCCTAGCCCTCTTCAGAGCAGGCTCAGGAAGCCCAGTTTAATAACGGTTAAAATGCAACCAGCCCATAAGACTAACATTTCTGGGAAATATTACGGAAGGTGAAGTCTGCTCCCTGAGACCTATTTGCTCACATCCTGATCCCAGAGCCCCTAATGCAGGATACTGTCCCGCTCAGAATCATTTAAGCTGCAATGATGTGTTGTGACATCTGCAAATCGAGGTACTGGGGAAGAGTAGTATTTATTTGATTATTATTGTGATCATTAACTGCCCTCTGCACCGGGTCTCTAAGATGGCCGTATGTTTTACAACAATCCCACATACTGTATAGGATGTACCATATGCATTTAGTAAAATATTTTGCATTTCCACATTACCATTTCATAATGTATTTTGTGCTACCATGTGTATTTTGTGAACTATAGAATTTACATCTTGCAGCATCACAGTTTTCTGACTTAAATGGCTAGCAAATGGTGTCTGATATAGAGTTGTACATATTCAAAATGAGAACTATAGAATAAAATCCTGCTCTCAGAGCCACACTCTGCATTTATTCTGTCCACAGGGCTTAGAGGGTTTTTTTAACTGTATCTTTTAAGTTTTGCCCTTAGGTAAAATCCATAAGATAGACAAGAAATACTGGGTCAGGCTTCTGCTGTCACACTAATACAAATTAGAAACAATTTCAGTGGAATAATAGAGATACACAAGCACAATAACAGTCAAACTTAGTATTTCTTTCAAGAGAAGAATCAGATTATACAGTCAAGAGCAATATTTTCACCACGTCTGTTAACCTGTACACCAGTCTATGTAGTGTATCTGCTCAAATACACACACGCATCATTGCTTCTTCCTCAACAGCAATTGCTGTACACCGTGTACTGATATTAGTCCACGGAGAACCTCCAAGGAGACGAACTGTTTGAAGAAGGGTATGGGTTCTAGAGATTTGAATACCATGAAATTTCAAACTACACTTGTTCTGTTTTGTTTTGCTTAGTTTTGCTACAAAGAGAAGGGGAATCAGGTTAGTTACAGGCCTAGCTTAATCAAATAGAGAAAGATGACAGATTAACTGTGCATATCTCATAGACTTCATTTTAGCCTTTATCATTCTTCTTAAATATTTATATCACATGAGTACTTGACTATTTGCAGCACTCATCTACTTGTGAAGGAAAACAGCTAAATCCCTCAGGGTGGTATCTTTCTTTCACTGAGCAGAACTAAGTGCAAGGAAAAGTATTGACCTATGTACACTCATTAAGTCTTTTGTGTCACGGTATAATCCCTTCCATGAAGGTGAATTAAGCAGAGTGAGGACATTATTAATCCACACCCACAGAGCCTGAAAACACAAGGGAATGGACTGAATTAGTTCATGTGAGTCTCCGTGCTGTTGCAGTTAACACTGCTCCTGGTACCCCAAGTAGTTCATTTAAAGTCAGCTTGGATACCTCTACCCTATGCTCCAACCATAAGCAAAACGCACACACTATAAAAAGAAGGAGAAAGTAAAGAGGAAAAGATGTTTGGAAGGCAGGTGATTGTGAAGAATGTCCAAAATTTCTTATAGGCTTTGAAGAAATCAAAGCCTCTTCAACAACTCCTACATAGCAAAACACTGTAAAAAATACTATAGATTATAAAACTGATAAATTCTTCCCAGCATCCTGTAGTCTGAAAGTGCTCTTTATAAATACTTTAAAAGTAATCAAAAGATACGTATAAAGAAGAGAATCCCCAATCTCAAATGCTCTCTGAAAACCTTATTCAACAGAAAAGGGTCACCTTCTCCCAGTGGCTTGGACGAGGACCAAGGAAGATGAGCTAAATAGTAGATTATGTTAGCACTTACTGGTCTGTACAGAAAATAAGTGTTGCCAAGCACAAACTTTGACGGTTCTAAATTATTAGACAATGTTACTTTGATTAACCTCTGCAGATAATCCTGATGTGACAAATATGTTCACTTAAGTGCATGCTACTTACATTCCATTCATATCCTCCGATGGCAATTCCTCCAGCTGCTGCTGTTCCTGCTATTCCCACAAAATGTCCGCTCCCAATGTTACTGGCAAACAGAGAAGCACCAATCTGGAAACAGAAAGAACGGTATTTGGCTCTTAGGTCCTGTTCATGGTAACTTGAAAAAAAAATCCTGTTCATGTGAACTCATGCCTATCTATCATCAGACAGGGATGGTAAGAATGATTGACAACCGACTTCTTTGACAACTTTCAAGACTTCCTTTTATTGTTGCCCCTCAAACTGGGGACTCCAGCTATTATATCTACAACGACGAGAAAGAACAGGATGTCACATAGAAGATCTTATTCCAGTTGAGTCAAACATTTTATTACACCAATACAGATTTTAAAGTATTTGCATAACTTGACTAACTGACATTTGGGTGATATCCAAACAATTAGGGAAGAAGACTGCGATCTGTCTTGCTCAAGGAGGAAACGATAAGTGCATACCCACTTGGCAAGCTGGCACTCCCTATTTCATACTCCATAGTCTGTGGAATTAAATGTGCCATTGGTGAGAGTTGTATAGGCTTTGTACTTGGTTCACTTTCAGTTAAAGTTCAAGTACTTTCAGTAAAATTCAAGTACTGAATTAAATTCTGAAAGCTGCATGGCAAAAATACCTGTTGAGAAAGTGCTTCCGGAAGATACAAACGATAGCAAATCTAGGCGTTATATTTAAGAAGGATTTCTAAGACCCCCCTAATATTGCACTGATCATACAGACAGAACAGTGGGTAGAACATAGGAACTGGTGAACAGGGAGAGAGATTAAGAAAATGAAAGGTTTATGTTGGATTACAGACAGGTAGGAGCTGTTCACAAAAGAAAGACTGTGCCAAAAGATCTAATTCTTTATCAAACAGCTTAGATAATAGAAAAAGATGAAAAGGTATGAGCTTAATTTCCTCAAAATGAAACCATTAAAGGCAACAGAAATGCCTGATGATAATTTACAAGGTCAGACATTGAAGGATGCAGGGTGAGAACTCAAGCATGAAAAAGAGTTGGATTGGGATTGTAGGCAGAAGACACGTGAGCTGGAGTAGTTCCGAGATGAAAAGGAGTGTGAACATTTTTTTATTCAATTCTATTTTTTATGTTCTCTGAGAGCTACAAAGAAAAAAAAAAAAGAAAACAGGGTTAAAAATAATAGTGTATAGGAAGTAGGCAAAAGAACCTCTGCTGACCAGCTTTTAATGCTCTCAATTGAGGTAGACCTCTCGTGTTGAGAGATCCCTTAAAATGGTGCTTAAAAATGGCGTTTTAGACATATGAACCCAAGGACCTGCATCCAGCACATTCTCCTTACGTAATCCCCAAGTACAGGTGGTTGGAATATGTTTGGAGTCACCTTACAAAAGGGAGAAATATTGCTTGTCTGCAGCTCACTGGGGGATTTTGAGGGGCCTAAAATGTATATAAGGGGAAGAGTTACAAATTTCCAGGTCTGCAGTTAATGCAGTGAGTTCTTTGAGTAGCACTGAAAGTTAAGTCAACCCTTCTGAGAGCACAGGGCTGATTTGCCTGAGATTCGGGAGGACAAAAGGGATTTCCTCATAGAAACCCACCTCTGAAGAGTAGATTTATTCTATAGAGCTATGCCACAGCCAGGAATAGCAACCCTGCTCTTCCATTCAGAATCCTGATCTCTAATCACAAAATACATTTTCCTCCTCCATTTTTTATATGAAATGTACAACTAAAACTAATCAGAGGATTCCATGCTTTCTTTTCCAAGCTTACTTTTTTCTCCTTCCCTCATTGTTCCTGAGGGAATCCTCCCTGGTTTCTATTACTCTTTTTGCAGACAAACTGTTCTTTTGCTGTGTCAGGAATTTTATGTCTCTAAGTTCACTCAGTTCTGGACCTTATTTTATTATTTTACATATTTCTAGAAGTCAGTTATGCCCTACAGAAATGTAAGCAGTTTGTTAGATGACAGATATTTCTACAGGAATGGGAAGCGTTGCAACTAGCATTAGCAAATAAGCCAGAGAGATCACTGGTAATAAAGAAAACTTTTTCTTCTAACCTCTTGGTGACAGCGACTGTGTTTCCCAGCAATGATCGTGAAGAAACAAATACCATTTATACCAAGCACTAGCACTGTTGTCCAGTGCTTTCCCTGGAGATGAATAATTAAACTTAAACCTAGGTTACTAGAAATGCAATGACCAGAAAAGATTAACCACATTAATCTCTGATTTTATTTAATGTGTTCCCTCTCCTGTTTCAAAAGCTTAAAACGCACTGCAAGCAGATCCAAGTAACAAAAGCAGCTAATGAAGAACTTTGAGAACTGACAGCTGTAGTGAGCTCTGGCTCAGTGCCTGAAACCCCGGGACAAATTGGAGCTTTCATTGACGACGCTGTGTGCCCAGCGTGACCCAGAGTATGACTGTATTGAAAGAAAAATACTAAACCAAACAAAACCAATGCAAAATTACCAACACACTTAGGGCCAGCACAATGACAAAACAATGTGGACGCAAACATCACCTTCACTTTCTAAATTTTCTTCTCCGAATTAGGGAACGCCCAAGTGCAGCAGAACTGTGAGATCAACACATACTAACAGTGGATGCAATTTAAAATATAGTTTTTATTGTTATGTGTACATGAAAAGGTAGAACATAGCTTCATAGCTGAGGAAATGTATATTATCCTTAAAACTGCAGCGTGGTTAAAGCAAGAGGAGTGTTTACTGAATATGCTCATGCCCGGTCAGCTGCTGGTGCCAGAGGGGAAAAAGAAGTTTCCCGTCTGGCCCCGGCGTCCCCAGGGATGAGGGAAGGAGGCGGATGGGCTCTGGGCCCAAGCTGTCCTGCGAAGAACTTACTGCTGCGGAATTTTTGTACTGAAAAGGCTGATTACTGGAATTGCTTGCTTTGCTGTTGGTAGATGCTGCGGTACACCTCTGCACGACCTGAAGAACGCTGGGCTGAAACTGGGTGATGACAGAGGGAAACAATTTTCTAGAACTGTGCTCAGCGAACATGTTAGTGAATTGACTTTAAAAGCAGATCTAGGAGGAAAAGTAAAGAAGAAAGTTCATTGAAAGGAACAAAAGCTGTTAAGAGGGAAAGAGGGGACAAAAAACTAAACTAACCTGAGGCAAACGTGGAACATTAACTCTTAAAATCTTTTAAGAGGTCAGGTTTTAACACGAGTACTCTGTTCAGGAAAAGTACCACCACACTGCAGAGAGATGATGATCACTATGTTTTTTCCACGTTATTCATTAACTGTTTCACCTTGCTCTTTTCATTAACTTGAGGACGCACTGACATCCCAGTGCTTGTGGTTCCAAGTGGTGTACGATGTACTCTGCAAATCAGCGACCACTGCAGCAACAGTGTGCAGGCTCCACAGCTTGTGGGTTTTCTCCCTCCCAGGACCTGCTAGTAGGTATCCTATGCCCCTAATGTCCACGTTCCTGTTCGAAACCGTTAGTTCGGTATCACCCGCTGTTCCCCGGTCCCAAGCACACCTCGCCTGTGGCCTTCAGCCCCTCTGCAGAGAGCAGCGGGGGGTCCTTCACACCAGCATGAAGCCGTGAGCCTGGCCCTGAGATATTGCTCCTCCCATGGGTCACCTGCGGGAGCTGCTTCTCAAACCCCCTTCCCTGGACAAATGTCTCATTCCCTTGTTTGAGAACTACTCCTTGACACCGCCCACGCTGTTCTTTAACTCACAACTCTTCCCTGACATATGTGACTTTACCCTGACGGAAGGACATCCTTGTTACTACCAGAGTTTTTTGGGATCACCCTTAGTCACTTTGGAAAAATCAGCACACTGCTTACGACGAAATATTACTGCCACCCTTTCAAGGCTCTGAGACACTTCTACGTAAGTTTTTATTCCGCTTTCCCAATTACTCTGCAAATTCTATGTATTGCGTTACTGCCAAATTAAACCACATTTATACACTTCCCAATTCACTAAGCGAGAGAGACGGATACACAATACACATCAAACGTGTCTGTCTTCCAACAATCCCGACGGCTGTTGGAACAGCACAGTCGCATCAGGCTGATCTGATACCTTTCCACCTTTGTCCCCTGAGACAGAAACAACACCTCCCAGCTGGCTGGAAAATTCTGACAGATTCTGTAGAAGTCGGTTTCACTGAACTTTTCCTTTTCTACCAGATGACTTTATTATTCTTTTTACTCTGAAAACTATTGATTTCACACTATTTTTTGCATGGAACTTGACAAAATAAGTTAATTTCTTATTCCGCTTTACCTAAGAATAAGAAATGCAAATCTTATTCACACCAGAGTTATCTTTCCTGGCTCCCCACAGCAGTATCAAATTCAACATGTGGGGAGAATTCTGAGAATATGTAAAACTTAACTGGAGGCAGAGATCAGAGAAATCGTGCCAGTGGCCAGTTCTGGTGGCCATGAAAATAAGCCATGCAGAACTCAAGCAAAAATCTGGGTTTTTTCCTTAATTCTTACCTGTCTCACAAAGATCAGCACATAAGTGACAACAAACGAGTTGAGTCTCATTTCTGTTTAAAGTTAGTACGTCCTTGACTCTGCATACTTACTCTTCAGTAAATCTTTCTAACCATAGCTGTACTTCAGATGCCCAGCAGATACTCTTTGTCCTATTAGCATTTATGCCTTCAGGAACTGAGGTATGTAAGGTAACCTATAATTTTGTGCAGACAGCTCTGTTTGCTAAAGTACAGAGCCTGCAAAACAAAATTCAAAAGCAGGAAAGCTTCAAGAGTGAAGGGGTTTTTTTCATTGTGCATGAACCCTGTTAATCCTGTGAGAGTGGCTACTACCGAAGCTGTCTGTTCTCCAGGAACAGACACTTCATTTCCTACAACAGTAGAAAGTATTTGGCTGAGCCTAACTCCTTCATCTAACAAAAGCAGCTAAAGTTCAGTTTGCAAGGCCAACTGGTATAAAGCTGTCGCTTTCCTTGAGCTTCTCTGTGTCTTTTTGGAAAAAGCAGAGCTCGTTATGAGTCTTTAAAGAGCCATATGTGTCATTCTTGAAGACACTTCCCTCGAAGCCCAAGAAACCAAAACCAGTTTCTTGAAGATTCTTCTCTCAGTTTCTGTAAAAAGACTGTGGAAAGGGCACAGCATTTCATACCATTATGATTAACCCACGATGGATTTCAATTTATGGCAATCAGTGAGAACATAACTATATACATTGATCCCTAATTAACTACTGGAACCACTGAGTCGGCTCATGCACTGCACAAGGGCAGTGATTTCAGTGAACCAACACAGAAGCGACCTATTACCTCTGCAGAACAGCGATAAAAGACTAACTGTGGGTTTGATTCTGCAAAATACTAGGCAACCTTCATGGATTCTGCTGGAGCCAACAATCAGGGCCAAAGCCGGACAGATTTGGCTCAGGATAACTGTCTTGGTCCTACTTTATACATTGAGAAATTGAATCACAATCAGGCAAAGTGACTGACAAACATGCAAAATTCATACCACAAGTGGACTAACATGATTTACAGAGTCTCCACTAGTGTACTAAACCACAGCTATTATATCATTTAAGCGAATAGAATCCCTTTCCCAGGCTTGACAGTAAGAGATCCTAATACGCTGCTAATAAGCCTCTTTCCCTGTGGGGTCAGAAAAGCCACTTATGGCTGCCCTGTAAAGCATTGAACATAGCACAATCTCTGAAAAATACAATTAGATTAAGAGAATTAAGTTAATAACAAGTTTGTGGCCGGATATTTTTTTTTTCCATTTTTCTCTGTTCCAGAAAGTAATTACATGGCAAGGTTCATTATCCTGAAATCACGGGGAAGAAATCTGATAAATAAGAGTCCATGTACCTAACAACTTCCCCCACCCTGCCTCTCATCTACAGTCTTTGGAAATATATCTGGGCTTTCGAGAACCTTGACATGGTCCTGACGTGGCACAATAGAAAAGACAAAGCACGGAAGAAGTGAAAAAAAGTACACCCAGCATTAGATGTTGCAGAACTGAGATCACATCTTTGCATCTTTGACTGAACTTTCTATACTTTCATTGGTTTCCTAGTCATTTCAGCCCAGTTCGCACTGGGTGATGGACATCCTATCTACCTGCTAAACTGTGGGAATAGGTGTTTTGGAATCTCTTTTCATCCAAGGCAAACTTTCCGAGGTGGTGCTGCTGACATGGTATTTAGTTTGTGGTTTGAGTGCTTGCCATTTGTTTGTTTTGAGTGATACCAGGAAGAATAGCAAGAAGGGTTTATTTTTATGGTGCAGAAAGACACTCCTGGCATTCCAAAGGGAAGGACTGAAGGGGTGGTGTAGGACTCCACTGGTGACTTCATCCATGCTGAGCTCGCAGAGTTTGGGAAGGAGAGAGAGATGATCTTAGCACCAACCACTGCACTGCGGGGTCATCCCTTTTGTCTTCGCACCGGAGGAAGGGAGCCTGCTGAATCAGTTGGTTTTGTGTTGGCAGAGAACTCGGTGTGCGATAATCTTCCCTGGGTCTTAGGGGAATCATTAGGAGTTCTCAGTGCCACTGCAGCAAGGCAGACGTTTTTTATGGTGAGTTTTTCCTGCCTTGCTTCTTCCACCTTCATTTACATCTGCACAAAAGGGCATATTCACCCTTGACAGGCATACGGAATTGCACAAGGTTAAAACCAGACCACTGATTAAAGTGACAGTTAAGCAGAGTAATCTGTTTGGGTTTTTTTCTCTCCACCTAGAATTATAGGATTTATCTTAAAATAACTTGGAAACTTTCTCTTTCCTCAATCTTCTAGTTAAATATGAGTTTTCTTAGATCTACTACACCAAATGAGGAAATCTTTTACTGTCACTAGCCTTTAATCTTTTTATGTCATTAAAGAGGCAGTCCCAATCCCTTCTAAAGGCAG
This sequence comes from Rissa tridactyla, assembly GCF_028500815.1. Classification (NCBI taxonomy): domain Eukaryota; kingdom Metazoa; phylum Chordata; class Aves; order Charadriiformes; family Laridae; genus Rissa; species Rissa tridactyla. Next base: position 11,856,491 of record NC_071478.1, read on the forward strand.
ACAGCAGCTCCCTGAAGCACAAGATGACTGAAAGATGTGTAGGTATTTCTGCAGCCTACTTTAAGAAAATTCCTAAATTTTTAGGCAACAAATATTTACTCTCACTCTCCCTGATCCTGTAACTGAATCCATGTGGGTGAAATCCTGAATCAAAGTCTTGAATCAATAGCCTTAAGGAAGTGCAAAAACATTTTTGGAGACCGAATGCAAGGTCAGGAACATTGAAGATTTCCATTCAAGCACACGGAAGCATGTACAACACAAGTAATACAGAAAATGCAGGTTTGTCTAAGTTTTCTGATTTTCACACTAAACAGACTGTATGGTCTAGAAGAAATAGATAATTGTTTCTAGTATCATTTCTGCCAGAGGCCTGCTGGATGGCTACGAACGTATTTTGTGTCTGTGACTCCTTTTCTCCACCTTGGAAGAGAATACAGTACCACAGAAGATAAACAATATAAGTCACAGCTAATCTTGAAATAAATTTAAATAATATTTTACCAATAACTTATCATAATATTTCTAGGATTTTCTCCTTGTTCAGACCAGAACTTATTACCAAAAGTGGAAACAGTAGAGCAATACAAGGTAAAATTTCAGTTAATTCTTCTCTGTGATGACCTCAAAATGTGCCAGCTTCTTTGAGTAATGCAAAAGTAATAAATTCAAAATAAAAAAAAGTTTTAAAGTGGGATGAAAGGCAAAGCACTGGATTTGTCCCCACTGACATTACCAGTGCACCTAGGTTCAAACAAGTTGGTCACGTAATCAAGACAGCTGAGAGCTCAACACGGACAACTTCCCCAACACTTTTCCCTGCCCATCAGGTGGCTTTTGTTGTGCGGTTTGCCCTGTATCGCCATGGCTAGAGAAAGAGCATCTACACCACATACCCATCACAGTCTCAACAGTATTGTAGAGATACTTAATATTTAAGGACTAGAAATAGTCATATGGAAGTGGATGCACATAGGCATGCATATCTTTTGTATAAATACACAATATATATCACTCACCGGCCACCAAACCATGCTTCGTCCAGCCAGGAAGAATCCACCTACTGTCCCTCGGTTGGTTGAGTACATAGCCTGGGGAAGAAATGAAAGAAAGATAGATTGCCTCGTATTTCAAGTATAATGGCCACCTATACACAGACTAAGAACACACAGCTAGAACGGAGGGATAAAATACATGGGGACAGTAAAGTGGAAGAAATAAACAGCATGGCTAAAAAGAACAAGCTTATGATGAAGAAAATAATACAACTGAGCAATGATTCTTGTATCGAGGTCTACATTAACCATTCACGCTTCATTGCACCACCTTTTGTTACAGTGCGAAACATTAAAATAAAATTAAATTTAACTAAAAAAATGATCACTCAAATAAAAGCTTATATGAACACTTGGTCAGGGGTGCAATGCCTTTGATATCAGGCATCAAAAAAGACTGTAAGTTGCACGTTCATTAACAGAAAATGTGCGGCTTTTTTACTCAATGCTATCCAGCCCCAGCAGATATCTACAAAAATCCATTTTCGTGTTGTGATATCAGCATTGTACGCATTTCTCTCTGAATTTTGAAAAAAGAAGCCAACTAAATTTTCCTTTTCACACACTTATTTTGTATTTTTCAAGGGATGGGCTTTAGAAGGAAGTTTCATCCTGTTTTTGTCAGTGACCCTGATCTGAATATTGGATTCCCATTGTCTCGTCTGATGGACTTTGAACAGGCAAATAAAGAAAGACAACTCGGGAAAATTAGCCAAATCTTTTCTTCTGATGCAGAAGAAAGCAAGTGAATACAACAGATTTACATTTACCTGCACACAGCAACTGAATAATATTTGTTCAATAAAGAGGACATTGTTGCTGGAATGAAACTGTTCCAGGAATTACTCAGTACACAATTGCCTGACAAGCCACAGATCAGCCCTTTTTTGTCACAGACCTTTAATACAAAGTTCAACTACAGCAACAGCCAGACTTCCATGGCAAAGACCCAGCTCCCGCCCGCAAGACAGCAAGGTGTTCAGCTATACTGGCGCCTTCGGATCGTTTGCTACGCTTTTGGCATCTGCTACCACGATAAGTTTTTGGTGCTCTTGAAAACATTGCCAGGCTGCTAGAAAGGGAGATTTGTTTTGCATCTGACCCCCGGGATGCTCCTGGCAAGCACAGGATTAACCGAGGAACAATGCCTCCTCTCCGCTTGCTAATGGTCAGGTGTTCAGGTGACCAGGAGAGCTTGCCCCAAGGAAACCAAAATTTAGTGACATTCCACTGTCTACAGCTTTGTAGCCCACAGTAGTGGCCTATTATCTTCAAACACTTTAGCACTGAGGTTCCACCAATAGGATAGTATCTGCCTTTCTCCATCAGCTGTGAAAGCACTGGGCTTTGTTTTTGGATTAGGCGCTGAGTTTCCCTTGCAGCCCTCGGCATCGCCAGGGTGAGGGCAGGAGGCACCGCCGTGCTTAGATCAGCAACGGATAGTCATTGCCATCACTTGCCACCCCTGAAACTGTTCCTTCCTCATACTTTCAATGGCATTGCAACCTGCAGTCAAGGTCCTGCTGGAAAAAAAAGCCACGATAATGCTGTCCTCAAATGGCACCTACAATCTTGAGCCATCTCGCTCCTTTGCTGAGAGTGCTCTGCAGTCCCTGGTCTGTCACACAGTCACAGCTGCAGCTTTACTGTTACACCACCGTACTGCCCTCCCCACACCTTGACTTCCCCCTTCTTCTCCCAGCAACTCCTTCGTCTCACTCCCCCTACGGCATCCCCTCACACCACCAATTCTCACTGCGGTCCCGGTGCTCGGCCGCGCTAAAGCCCATCTCTTCACCTCCACCTGCTCTCTAACAGGGACTCGGGCTGGCCTGACCTTTGCTGATGACATCTCTCAGCTCCTTCCCCACACAAACCTCGTTACTCCACCTTCCCCACCAGTTCCATTCATCCACCTAAACGGATGCCTCCCCCAGTCAACATCCCCTCTCTAGTAAACACCCACATTTTCCCCACCACGCGCTTCCTAACTATATCAATTAGGCACCAAAATCTTTATACAATTATACATTTTCATTTACCGAGCTATTTTCCCAGGACCCTATAAACTGCCTGCTCATTATGTAAAAAATAAAATAAAAACAAAATAACATAAAATAAAATAAATAATAAATAAAATAAAATCCCAACCTACCCATAGTCCCACTGCTAGGACCACCAAAAAATAGAGGACAATAACCGAGATGTCCGCGGCGTTGTTGATCCTTATGTCGGTTTCCATCCTGGCTGCTTCTCTGGCTTTCTTCTTCTTTCTCTCCTTATGTACTTCTTGCGTAGTCCAGGTTAATGATAAACTGCTGTCATCCCCTACGTCTTATATAATATATAACTTCAGATTCACTTGTCTCCCGTGGGACACAAGTTGAAGCTGCTGCTTTTCCTCGGGCAACAATTCCTTCCCAAATATTGCTCCTCTGCTACAGGTGCTGCAGATTTCGGAGTACAGTCCCCCTGCCAAAGGTGCTCAGGGTTTTAACATCCCCGAGCAGATGTCTGAGAAGGAATGAGCACGGAAAGGAGTGGCTTGGCTGCAATAAACCCGCATATTTACCTCACTGTGTGTGAATGCTTTTTTTTTTTTTTTTTAAGTGGTTGTACCTGTAAATCTAGTCATGGAAGAGGTAGTCCTTTTAGACGATGATGGTAAGCAATTATCTATGAGGAGTGACCTGACACCCGGGGAAAAACCAGGGGTCCAGGAGCTAGGACACCCTCTGTCTGTGTCATCTCTCGACGCAGCAGCATTACTCAATGGAGAAACAGCCCTGTGTTTCTGGGCAGGAGACAACCTGAAGATGCTTCCATCTCTCACATGGATTCAGGTAAAGATGCACGTGGACCACAAGACTCAGATCGAGGAGCTTACTGTGCTGAATTTCAGGGTGTTTAGACCATGATGTCAGTTCTCTCTATTGTAGCTAATCAGCTTCACATTCAAATAAGTTCAAAGTTCATCAGAGCTCGGGTCTGCTCGCCCTTTATTTGTTCCTCTGACTCCAGAAAAATCTAAGCAAAGTAACTGGTCACAAAGATGCACAGAACATGCTGATTATAGACAGATCTTCACAGGTCTTAATAAGGAAGCTTCCCCAGACAATGCTTGCGACCCTCTGTTTGAGCTAGAAGAGGTCAGAAAAATCCAGGATATTTAGAACAAGAGACACAGGTGCCAGGCACATGTCTGGGCTCTGAGGATATCTAAAAGTCCTATCCCTCTGCTTGATACTAGGGAATCATTATTCATTTACAGCTGACGAGGCTGCTTTTTGGGAGTAAAACGTTAGTCTGAGGCTACCCTGAGCAGAACGGGACACAGAAAGCACAGCAGTTTGACGGGTCTTGCGGTGGTGATTTCCTCGGGAGTTGAAATTGAGGTCTGGCGCTCTGTTTGTTGGCAACAAATTTTTCTTAGGTAAACTACCCTTTGGTAATTGTGGCTAATAAAAAGCATCAAAGTCTAAGAAGCTGTAATAAAGTGTGATTACCTACAAAAATGAAAGAAAAATCTCACAACTATTTGAGCACCTATACTCTTATAAAACAGTCCTGTCCTCTGATAGTTTAGGCATCTCTCCCAAAACACATTCTTCAGTTTGTCCTACAGGACTGTGAAATGTTAGCTTTAAATCCAACAAAGAAAAAATTAACCCTGGAAGTTGCTGAGCATCCAAGATTCCCATTAGCTGCAACCTTCCCTGCTGTGTATTTCAGAGGAAAATAAAAGACTTATTTACTAACCTTAATTATCAGGAAACAGTTTGCCTAAGATAGGCTGTAGATGGCACTTCTTTACAAAGATTGACATAGATTCCTATGGGTCCTTGCAAACTAACAAAAAGTTTGGTTTTTACGGACTCCATTTCTGCGTCAGTCTACAGAGGTAAAGCAAAAAAAATCATTAGACAGGAACTTATCTACTATAACATACCTTGTGTTCTCATCCAGACCACTGCAAAAAAGAGCTCAGAGGCTAAGAAACGCTTCAACCTCCCATCCACATCTCCTGGTGTGGCCACATCAACAAGGCTCCAAGGTTTGAAACAGTAACGGAGAATCAGTGTCTAAAAAATAATAATCATGCAATTCCTATTTTTTATATACAATGGAAGCAAACTCAATTCTGTTTTCTCTCTGAAAGCCACAAACCCAAACCAAACATTCTCTACAAGACTGTCAAAAAGGGGAGGCAGCTTTATTGAGGCTCTTAACATGGCTTCTCCACATCCTCGTATCTGGAGTCCAAAGAGAAACCTGGAAGCATTATACTCAGCAGATTGTTGGTGTACTAAATGAATCACTTTATTAATTGAATGCATATAAATGGTCTCTGAAAGGTCAGCCAAGTTGCCAGATTTGAAAAAGGCTGAACCTACCTTTGTATTAAAGCTTCTGAAGATAAGCATGAGTAAACCTCCTGATGTGAGGAATGAACTTCACATCAGGAGACAATGATAACACCCAGCCAGCAGTGTGCTTCAGCGAGTGCTCTCATCATCCTGAAGCATCTGGTCAAGCAAGTACAGGACTCCAGTACTAGACAAAATGACAAATAATTTGATATATTGAGGAAATTTCTCTACTCTTGCCTGTGAGGCAGGCCAATTCATTGAATTAAGAGAGATTTTAATGGGAGTGAGAAAAACAATTAGTCTAAGCGATGAGGATAACACAGTGACTGTGATCCATGTCTGTAACAATTGCTCCCCTCTGCATCAAGTCTGGTGACATTTAGCTTATCATGAATATGTCTGTTCCTACCTGAACAGACAAAACAGACAATGGCCAGCAGAAACAGCTACAGAATGGTATAGTACCTTGTCCAAAATCACAGACCAGATTCACTGATGGAGACCAGTGTCACGAATCTGCATGGCTCACCATAAAACTGCAAGGGCTGACAGAGGCACCACCGTTGTACGGGGCACGGGCAAGTACATTATGTAGAAACTGCAACTGCTCTGTTGTCATTAAAAAATGGGGCTGTAGCATAGAAAATTTAAGAATTATAGCCCTTGCTGCCACTTAGCCCAGTCTCTTAAAAACTTGTAAGTTTTCCCCCTGAAGATGGCAAATGATAAAACAAATAGTAAGACAAACAAACTACAAAAAAAGAGAAAGATGCATTAGTATGCAAACTACCTCCCACACAGGAACTCCTCTAACCTTTTCTCTGACATTCCTCCAGATTTCTTTATAAAGCCAGCAGATTTCTTTTGGGGATGTTCTTCAGAAATGCTAGTTTACACACAGGATCCTTTGTACAATGAATAAAGGACAAAACCAGACAAAAATTTGCAGTTATTCTATGTGCATAAGGCTACATGCTACTTTAGTAAAGTCTTTCGCCTCCTTTGCTGGTTTCCTAGCACAGAGTATGAACTCTGTGAGAAAAGAGATCATACTTACAAGTGGACAAAATAGAAATTAAAAGGTTCTCAGCAAAGTTTTCAAAAGATGGTCCTTACAATAGAGGATGGCAGTTACAATAGGAGACTATAGGATTATTTAGCACCTTTTTTTTGATGCCATGAGTCCTTTTTCTCTTTGTGCAATCTTGCTTAAGTGAGAAAAACTTGGGTCTGATTAGAAGAATTAGTCACAGAAGGATGACAAAAATATTGGAAGCTAAAAAGTGGAATCCATAGAAGAGGAATTCCTAAAAGGAAAAACAAATCCAAACTCCAGGAGGTATGATGTAGCTAGAAGAAAGAGTTGATAGGAAAACAGGTGCCTTCCTGAGAGGTTATCAGAAAGACAGCGAGGTCATTCTATTCTTATTCACTTAGAGGATCAGAAAAATAAACACTATTTCTAGACAAATTTTCTAATTAGTAACTCTATGAAGGAAAAGTATCAGAGGACGTAAAAACAGGTTTATATGCAGATAGGCCAACAGAAATGAAGCAAGTAAATCTATTCAGTTCTTCAGCAACTGATTAAATTATCTCTGTGTGATCACCAAGTGTGCCCAGCCCTGCAGTATCTAAGCATTGTCAATGTTATAAAAACAACAGTCCAAGGACGGTTCTCTTCCTACAAGATAGCCTAAGACAGCAAATAGGGTAACTTGAATTTATTTTTGTTTTAATAATGTTTTATTCCTTCTTATAATTCAGGAGATTAATGGGGGAGGATTAATGGCAAGACGTGGCTTTGATATTTCCATTGGAACTAATAAAATTGAATAGCAGATTAAATAATACTCCCCCAAACCAATGCACATTGTCAACAGATTTAGCCACCTGACAGTGGGGCAAGATTGTTCCCCATAATAAACTTCTTAATTGAGTAGCATTCTTATTAAAACAGAAGTATTATTATCTCCTCATAGACTATATAGCACACAACACATTTATTATCTTCATGATTTAATCCGTCATATTTTGTATATGTTAGAGGCTTGCTCCCTTCTTGGGAGCGTCCTACCTTTGCCCTATAACAATGTTTCCAGGAAAACATTTTTTAGAGGTCAATACATGCTGATTTGCCACTTCTACTCTAGCTAAAATTAAATAATAGAAGGAATTATCCAGAGTGGCTGCATAATCATGATCACAATTCTCACAAATATTTTTGCCACTCATGTTTCAGAGATACTTTAGGCAAAATAATATCTCCCCTGCATAAAATACAGGGGAGAAACGAAGAGGACATGAGCTGCTGATGCCACTGAAATAATTCTCCAGTTTTTCAGGTGACCTAATGAAAAGCCTAGATGCTCATACTCTATTTTGCTCGAAAGAAACATAATCACTCTTGAACAACAGACAGCCTCAGCCCTCATGGATATGTTTTGATTGCCCTACTGCAATAAGCAGCAACAAATTTGTAGTAGTAGTAGTATTTGACAGTTAATTTGATTAAAGAAATGAAAGTGGAGGAGGGAAAAGATCATAATCTCCTAATATAATAGCCTAATATATATGTCAAATTTCCTCTACAGGGTCCCAGGGGCTCTTCAGTGAAGCCTCTTGTTTGCACAGTGTTTGGTTGGAAAATTAAATGAGGATAAAGTATGAATACTGTACAAAATACAATATGAAGCTCCTGGAAAACCAGTAAGAATGGAAAACATTGTTGAAGGGGATGTTTCCCAGGGGAAACATTCTTTAAGGAATCTGGCGTGAAAGAGATAGTATTTGCATTTGGTACAAACGCTTTTTAGCTATTGGAGCAAAAAATTGATCAGGAACAGTGAAACATAGGAATCCCTGCTCAGGATAAAAGTGAAAAGAATTACCTGGAAACACTTCCCTACTAGGGGGACGGAAAAGCTAACAAACAAACAAACAAAATTCCAACCAACAACAAAAAAAGATCATGCACAGATTACTGTTGGGGGAAAAAAAAAAAAGAAAAGGAAATAATGAACATGAAGAATATAAAAAAATATACTAATATTATCTTAAAGCAAAAAATATTGATAAATTACCAGCTACATTTGTGCAGAAGTGTCTTCTGGTCAGACTTTGAGTTCTGACAGAATCTAGAACAGAATAAAGGATGCAAGTGTTATTTTCGCATGAAATGGAGCTCCCTTCTAAAGTGAGATCTTATTGATCTGCCAACTTATAAAATCTCAATACCAAAAAGTACTCGTTCTGTAGTTTCAATCTTTTAAATCAACTTAAAGCTAACTACTGAAGTTATTACAAAACTACTACTCTTGACATTAAGGCAGTTCCCTGCATCTGTTTCCAGGATGAAACACTAGCCTGGCTGGGTACCTAAGAAAGGCTGTAAGCTTTCCTAGCAGATATCAAAGGCAGTCTAGCCATGAGCTGTGTATCCTGAACTAAAGGAACATGGGATATAAACTAATGACATTGTTTCTTACTTTAGTAATCATTGAGGGCAAGACAGGGACAGAACTTGAAAACTTCATAAAACGCAATGATCACAGGAATCATCGTAACTGTACATCAGATCTCAAGATTCTTGCACCTCTAGTTGAAGTCCTCGGACAAGGCGAATGGGAGGAACATTGCATTGACTGCTAGAGTGAACCAATGAGACAGTTCCAAGGCAACCATGCCCTTCCTTTTTGGAAGGCCCATCCCTCGATTTCTAAGTTCTGTGGAAATCAGAACTTAAAACGTCAGTTAAACTATAATCCAGAATGGCACCAGAGTCTCCTGGCTAAGCGTAGCAGAAGTTAAATAGCTCAGAGGCTGTAACAAAGTTGTCACTCATTCATATTCAAAGCTTTGATTTAGATTATTGCTTCACAACACATGGGCTCGATAGCATATTCTTTTTATTCCAATCATAATTTTAATGACTGTACATATCTGATCAAAGGAAGATCTGGTCATGGGTTTTATAGCTAGTCTGGTAAACAATCAAATTCAAGTAGCTACATACATTCTGTTTAAAATACTTCACAAAACCTTCTGATATCGTGCTGTGTCAGCCACAGCAAAACTTTGTGACCGATAAAACTGAAAGCTCAATAGACATGAATTTTATAATTTTATTTGCACTGCCAAAATAGATGTGAAGATTTATAGAATGAATTTAATAATAGACATCCACCATTTAAGTCTCCCCCATAATCAGTGTCATGCAGTCTTTGGACAGATTTTAATTGTTCTTTTGTAGCAAGTTGAACATTTCTAGAAGGAATTTTAGTTCGTGGACTTCACAGATCAATAGTTTTATACATTAGATCTGTGTTATTTCCGTTTGTGATGTATATGTTTACCAGTAAACGTAATGTATGTATCAATGTGAGGATTTTCCCGTGCACATCAAAACGTCAGTGCGTGATGAAAAGATGACATACTGATGGGTGTGGGTATTTCCGGGATTTTGACTGAGGCATAAGCTGGTCGCATACATTTTTAGATGAGTGTTTCATGACACTGGCACACTAAAAAAAAACCCTGGCTTGATCTTTACAGGTGCTATGAAATTTGTTTCCTCACACTGTGATGTAAGGAGCTTAACTAGAAAGACAAACAAACTGATAATTAAACATAATAGTCTCTTTACAGTAAGGAAACTCTTCAAAATGTCTATAGCTCTTGCTAAAACAAATCAGCTCTCCCAATTTTGACAGTTAAATCCCTCAGATCGACAGGTTGCTGATGTTTTAGACATCACGTTCAAAACTGCTCAGAGCGCTTTTAATTTGCAACAGTGCTTAAAGCAGAGGCAACAGGCAAGAAGACATTAGCATTGCCAATGTTATCAACACTTGCGGCCTTCTTTGTTAAAGGGAACAGAGAGGCCAATTACCACCTAAGAATGCACTACTCGGGCACAAGAAGGAAAATATTTAGGAATACACCGGCTTCAAAAGCCATATCTTTCCTGTTATCTGACAACTCAAAACACCCAAAAGCCTGACTAACTGGATGAGCAGGTATTCCCCAAACCGATACAGAATGTAGAGAATACAGAGGATGAAAGTGATACTCAGTTATGGATGTTCTCCATCAGAAATCTTCTTCAGGGAGAAAACCTCCCGGAGCTGTTCTGTGCATTCCTGAAACAGGCATCCCAGGATTAGCATAATGTAACTGAACAATCAGCATTGTATCCTTCTTTCTTTCTCTTCAATGGTGTCAGGCTCTTGCTTCAAGATTTGATAAAAAAAATGACATTTCTACCAACAACAGTCATTAGAGTAATATTTTTCATTCATCCAAGCCACTGCACAATCTGTAGCTGAAATCTAGAATACCCATTTAGTATCGTATACCAAATTATTCAGTTCAACAGTGTTAAGTGGAAACACTAATACGACTATACAGAAGAAAATTACGCCAATATTGAAATGAGGGGAGAAAAACTCCTGGAATGCTTTTCCCTTTTCCCTCGCTCGCTCCAAAAAAAAAAAAAACCAACCAACATAAAAGTTGTCATATGGGTTCCATGGAGATTCGAAATCTCCAGTCTTCTTTTTTAAAGCCAGAGAAGGATACTACTAGCATTTAGGAGTGGGAAATTGATAAGAGTCTGATAAAAAAATGCTTTTACCAGCAAGACTTCACCTATATTCCAAGTAACACTGCTGAAAGAAAAAAACTCCTATGGGCTTTGATGTCTTTTGACAGCCCATTTAACTGCTGGAAAGCCCAGCATGACCTGTAATGGGTACATAGAATAGGTCATAGCTAAATCCAACTTATTCAGCAGCTGTACTTATTCTATTACTTATACTTGCAGTAATAACTTCTGTGCCTTTTCTCCACAAGCTTGCTACACTAATGCAGTATGTAAAATCCATATGTGCTAATCTATCAGAGATAAGGACCATTTAATATAGCTTTTTATAGCCTGGGATATACTAAAGATTGTTAATGTGAACTGTGTGGTAACTGGGCAAGGAAGTTATGCGTTGATGACATATCCTCTATACATGCTTACAGCAAGAGAAGGCGGTTAGCTTTACATTACCCTTTAACTTTCACAATACTTCAGGTGTGGAACTTTTGTGATTCAGGCGCAGCTGCAAAGTGTAGTACACTGTGTTTAAGAAGGGTGTGTAAAATTTGGAACATGTTTTTCGGTGTCAGTTAAGAAGTATCATATCATCAGGACGTTGCTTACTGGAAACTCCGTTGAGGACTGTAAGACTTACCTATGTAGATCAGGTTGAGTACTGAAGTCACCCCAGGTAAGAATGTAGCTTCCATTGCCATCCAAACAGATCACGTCCAGAGGGACTACATAACACTGGAATACAAGCTCACGATCTACTCTTACAGATTAGACCCAGAATAGCAAAAATCTCTTCTAACTCCTCAAATGTCAGTGATCCTCCTTTAAGCTCATGCAAAAGAAGTGCAAATGCTTTGGGAACATCATGCAAAGATCACAGATAGAATGAGAGATTCACATTCCAGGACAACACTCTGGGTGTAGCCCACAGGGACAATTAGAGTTTGAGTTTCCATTCTTGCTCACAGATAAAATTTGATCTGAATACTTTAGAGAGTAAGCAAACCACACATTTATTAGAAAAAAAAAAAAAAAGGATTTTGAAGACTATACACATTAGGTTTGGTTTCCAGGAGAAACAGCATGTGTGCGAATAAACATGGATGTTTGCTGGAAAAGTAGATTTGTAACTTGTCGGAATTCTTTCCACATCTAGAAACATTCATTTTTATACTATATTGCCACTTACGAAAATTTTAAGAGTTCCTGCATATCAGTAATAGGAGTTTCTACAAGAAAGCTGAGGCTCCAAACTAGGAAACACACAAAAAGCTGGTTTTACACGTTCATTCATTAGAAATGACCTCACCTGACTGAAATAGTACTTAAAACGTACCCTTCTCAGAGATCACAATGGGTAGAGAATACTAATCACACTTTTACGATCACAGCCCACCAAACTGATTAAGAGTGGCTATTATTTTACTACTTGTTAATGATTCCTTAAGAGTCCAACAACTGACAATAACAGAAAGGAGACTCATTTTACCATGGAAGACTCTCTTCATCATGATCAGACGCTTCAGTGAACCTGAACATAGGGTGCCTTAGGCCATGTCAGAACTGAGGTGACCCTTCGGAGCAAATCACTGCTAAATAAAATCCATCAAGACATACTTGTTCAACATTTTGTGGATAGGAGGGGACAATTTTCATTGTCAGAGGTGACAACAGTAAAGCTAACTTCCTACAGCTACACAAAGGAAGCCTGCTACTAGTACTTGTGCATCAACAGGCCGAGAAACTTCCACATGGCTGGTGCCACCTCCCAGATTGTGATGGCAGGATTCAAGTCCCAAATCGCCTGAAGATAGAGCAATGGCAGTCCCGGGTTCCAAGGCTCTCCTTCTCCCTGCTCGGTGCTGCTCTATCATGCTGGTTGCTGCTTTGCCAAGTGAGCACTGGGCTTCCCACCCAGTAACATGCATTCCAAAATCCTGCTTCCACTGGTAGTTTCTGTACATTTGCAGAACAATCCTGTACTCTGGATGCTCCTGTCAGACCAAGACACTGTTTAGACTGACAAATTGAAGCCCTTCAGGCTTGAGTCGCATGTCTTGTCAGCATCTGAAAAAAGGTCCAGCTTTCCCATCTGTTGCACCTCCCCTTCTGCCTTTTTTTTCCATTAGATGTATTCTGCAATGAGCAGGAACTTGCGTTCTCAGCAAAGGGAGTCTGCAAGCATCTCCATTGCTAGCTTTCAGAGGAAAAGAGCATCTTGTAGGACAGCTGCTAGGCAGTTTCAGGCTGATTCTTGCTACAGCCTGGCAAATGGTGTTTGAGTGGTAGATCAAAAATGGCACAGTATCCAGGCACTCGTGAAGCACAAGTGTCCTCACAGTAGCCCAGCATTTTCCCTGACATTGAACCTGGAAGAAGCTAATCTCAAAGAATATAATTCTCCACAAACTTCCACATTATATAATGTGCCCCGGTTTCTTTCTTTATAGAGGAAAACACATGGATATCCGGACACGGGAGACTTGAGAACATCCTTTTGTGCACTGTGCTACCAGCCAGCACAAATACAGCACCTCTGCTCTGCCAGACACATAGAGCCAGGAGATCGTGTCCACATGCCTGAGCCACATCCAACTTGAGCTGCTTGTGATCCAGGCCTTGCCACGGATCAAACTTGCAAGAGGGGTAATTCTTTCTTACAATACCAAGGCAGAATTTTCTAAGCCTTTGACCAACTTGCTGCTGTAGCTTTAATTTCTGCTACTGAAATTGGCTAGGAGCACATTGTAAAACATAGGAATTTTCCTTATTTGAAGAGGAACAAGTCCTCCCAGAAGTCATTTCCAGGCGCACAAGGGACATAAAAGGTGACTGGGACAGCTGTCACAGATTTACCAAGGGAAGATTTTGCCTGCTAAACCTGACTGCCTTCTACAATAAAATAACCGGTTCTGTGGGCATGGAGTAGCAGGCTTTTGGCATGGTCTCCCACAGCATCATTGTACCCACACTGGCAAGATATTGACTGGATGAGTGAGCTTAAAAGGTGGCAGCACCATCAGGCTCAAAGGTCAATGGTTCAAAGTCCAACTGAAAGCTGGTTACAAGTCATATCAGGTTCAATACTGTTTAATATCTTCATCAATGACCTGGACCTTGACAATAAGACAGAACGCACCTTCATCAAGTTCACAGATGACATGAAATGCAAGAGACCAATTCACACAATGGAGGTGAGGGCTGCCATTCAGAGAGACCTCAACAAGCTACAGGAATGGGCCAGCAAGAACCTGGTGAAATTCAGCATGGACAAATACAAGTTCTGTGCCTGGGACAGAATAAGTCCATGAAACAGGCGAGAGGGCACTGGTGGAAAGCAAACTCGACATAAAGCAGCAATGGCAACGTTTTCTTGCGATGGTGAAGGCTAAGTGCGTACAGGGCTGCACCGGCAAGAGCACAGGCAAGAGGCTGATGGAAGTGAACCCTGCTTTGTACTCGTGAGGCAGCACCTCGAACACCACATCCAGTTTGGGCCTTTCAGCAACAAAGTGACGTTGATAAACTAGAGAGAGCACAGTGAAAGGTCATTAAAGTAGTAAGTGCCTGGACCACACAACGCATGAGGGGAGGCTGAGGGACTGGGTTTGTTTAGCCTCAAGGAGAGAGGGTTTGGGAGAGGAATTCAACTGCTATTGTCAAATATCTAAAGAGCAATTACATGGAAGACAGAGACACTCTTCTCAGAGGTACACAGTGAAAGGACAAGAAGAAATGGTCACAAATTGCAGCAGGAGAAATTGTGACTGGATACAGGTGGGGGGAGATCATTGTAAGTGGCTAAGCCCAGAAAGACTGAGAAGTCTCTGTTGTTGGAGGTTTTCAAACCTAATTGGACAAGGCCCTGAGCAATGTGGTCTAACTTTGAAGTTAACCCTGCCCTACATGGTCTCTGGAGGCCCATTTCAAACTAAATTATGTTATGTGGACATCTCTGACATGTTTCCTGTTCTTCAAAGTCCACCTTGCTACAGAAGGCTGTTTGCAAAGCTCATCTCTGCATTCAGGTATACTGTCGGAGACCAGAGTTTTGATGCACATTCTCACAGTTATGCCACTAAAAAGGTCAACAGTGTCATATACTAATTTCTTAGTACTTCACTTACTGCCAAATCCTTGAGATTGCTATCAGGAAAAGTCCCATAAAACCCTGGAGAAAGCAGTCTACTTCAGTGCCACTACTTCATTGTGACTTATCAGAACAGAAACAGTATGTGAGCTCACTGAAACTATATTACTGCTGTGGGGGCAAAGTCTGGAAGCTCTTAATCACTATTTGTTCAGTTCTTACATAGACCTCTCTCTGGAGTTGGTGCCCGAATGAAGTCTGAGCCCAGCTGACAATGGACTTCACCAATTGACTGCAATTGAGTTATTACTCTAAACTGTTGGTAGGTGACTTGGAGCCTGAGTTTACACATCTCAGTATTTCATTAGTCTTATCCCACTATGGCAAAATCAGCACTTCTTTTTCCAGAGAGCAACATTCATTCTGCTCTCAACGATCATTCAAAATGATCAGTGGAACAGCTGAGAATAAAAGGCCATAATGACTTTGCCTTCCCTCTAACTTCTTGATCCCAAAGCTGAACAAAGGTGACCACAACGTATCAACAGCATAGGCCAGCCACGGGGTCCTGACTATCTGGGGTCCTGGATCGCACTTGGGAGTGGCAACTGCTTAGACCAGTCAAAAATTGAACCAAATTCCCTTCCCTCCTCAGTTTTTCCTAGAAATATTTGCTAGAACACAAGCACAGTGGAAGTTTGGCACAGATTGGCCTATGTAACTGCAATAGGTCCTTCGCAGGAAGTTTCCAGGTGTTTTGCACTATCAATATGAAAAAAAAGTAATGAGTCCAATGTAATTACTAGAAAGAGAAGGTTGAAGAGGAAGTAAAAAGATTCTAGATTTTCAGAGCAAACTGAGACCGAGTCTTGACCAAGACACAAAAATAAAAAAAAAAATAATCTATCTATAACCACATTTTGTGTTAACCTCATTGAGAGTTAGCTAATTATAACGGAATACACATATTCTATCCAGAGAAGTCAAATTTAAAATGACTAAGGGAGTAACACTTACACTAATAAAAATACTTCACCATTCCCTTTTCCCATTCCTAGATTTTATTTTCATATTACAAATAGATCTCTTGGAAAAAATAGGTCTGTTCTTGCTTTGCTTGGCAAAGGCTCGCCTTGACTGTAATTTATAATACACAGTAACATGAGTAGGATAAACAGGTGCTCAGTGGATATCAACACAAGAGAAGAAGACATACCCAGTCCTGCAATCTCATTACGTTGGCCACACTAAGAGCTCAGTGAATTGTAATTCCTTTTTTCACCTTTTCATTCTCCAGTTATGTCATTTCCATTAGCTAGGAGACTGCAAGGCTATTTCATGTAGGTTTCACAGCACTAATGGAGAAAGTAGATGTTACTAGCTAATATTTGTTTCTTATGAATTATGTTTCTAGGGTTTAATGGCTTATGTTTCCTTGGCAACAAACACATGTGCCTTTTAATAAGGTTTGCATATGAGCTGTGTACAGGACCATGCCAGAGATCCCAGCTGACAAGGTTTCTAAAACATTATGAATTCAGAAGAGTGGATTTACTCTTTGACAAAGCGAGGACCGCACTGGTGATATGGCAGAAGAGCGAGAGCCTTCCCTAGTCTTTATAAAATGGCTCAAACTGCAGCCTCCTGCTTTTAGTATCTGTAAGGTTCATTCTGCACATAAGCCAGCGATCAGCCCTTATTCAAGCAAAAGACAATCTTGTGGAACTACCCTCACTTATTTTACATCAGTATAGTTTCATAAACTTCCTCGTTATCCACCTAAATACTCTACAATGAAAAAAAGCAGGATAATATTCCAGGAATTAAATTTGGCCAGTGAGGCTGCACATTGGTTTATCCTGAAGAAACCTTGGAGAAAACCCAAGCTGCTTATTTTGTTTCATATTTTTCAACAGAACAACTTGCTACAGGACATAGGCTGCAGTCTTTTTCAGAACTTCAACATGCTTTGTGAAATCTTCTAAAGATGACAAGAGAGTATCCCCCATCCACAGAAAACAGATGTTAAACTACATAAACCATGCTGATGAAAAAACAGACTTCTGATGAATATGCACGAGCACAACTAACTCTCATGTCTGAAGTCAGCAGGGATCATTAAAGTGCCACTCCTTACATGCCTCTAACATTCTGTTCCACAACAAATATAAAAGCTCTATGTACAAGTCTGAAAAGAAAAAAAAATAACTTGGAGTTTGTCAGAAAATTATGGTAAAATTTTGAACTATTCCATTCAACTTTATTACCATATATAATCCAGTGTCTTCTGATTTTGCTATGCATTCCAGAAAAGCCTCATTCTTACAAAGAGTTTACCTCACTTGCAGATGTTCACACCAAGTTTTGGTTTTCATGCAGTCACTGTTTGATCGCAACACAAATCATAGAATTATAGAATGGTTTGGGTTGGAAGGGACCCTAAAGACCATCTAGTTCCAACCCCCCTGCCCTGGGCAGGGACACCTCCCACCAGCCCAGGTTGCTTAAAGCCCCGTCCAACCTGGCCTCGAACCCCTCCAGGGATGGGGCAGCCACAGCTTCTCTGGGTAACCTGAGCCAGGGGCTCACCACCCTGACAGTAAATAATTTCTTCCTAATATCTAATCTAAATCTGCCCTCTTTCAGTTTAAAACCATTACCGCTTGTCCTATCACTACAATCCCTGACAAAGAGTCCCTTCCTATCTTTCCTGTAGGTCTTCTCCAGGCTGAACAACCCCAGCTCTCTCAGCCTGTCCTCACAGCAGAGGCGCTCCAGCCTCTGATCATCTTCGTGTCCTTCCTCTGGACTTGCTCCAACAGGTCCATGTGCTTCTTATGTTGGTGGCCCCAGAGCTGGACACAGCACTCCAGGTGGGGTCTCCCCAGAGCGGAGCAGAGGGGCAGAATCCCCTCCCTGGCCCTCCTGGCCACACTGCTGGGGATGCAGCCCAGGATACGGTTGGCTTTCTGGGCTGCAACGGCACGTTGCTGGCTCACGTTGACCTTCTCATCCACCAACACCCCCAAGTCCTTCTCCTCAGGGCTGCTCTCAATCCATTCACTGCCCAGCCTGTGTTTGTGCTTGGGATTGTCCCAACCCATTTGCAGGACAAAATAAAGGTTGGTTTGGGGTTTTTTTAACCAAGAGGATGTGTGAATGTCTCCCAGCGGAACAAGGCATGTATTTGGAAAGAAAGAAACATGGAAAGTCTGTCTGCCTCCCCAGAAAACTAAACTTGCAATTATAAAGATGGAAAAAACAGCAAGCAAACCATGTGCCAGGACTGATCTTCAGCAGAGACTGAAGGTGGGAAATGATGTAGAAAAGGTCACTTTTTTTTTTTTTGGTCATGTCCTCATGTCCCTGGGAATAAATAATCTAATTAAAATCATATAAACCTTGTCTGACTCCAGTCTTCATAACACTATAAAAACAGCAACAGGCAAAAGTGGGTGTAACACCAAACCTCTAACACAAAGTACCAGGCAATTAACCTGTTTATATTCTTAGACCGTCATTCACATAGTCTCGACATAACTACTAAAGAGAACAATCACATGATCCATAAGCACCTTAACGCATTTACAGATGAGTAATCCACACAGTGCTCAGCGTTAAGGGAGGCTACCGAGAACCATATCCCATTCTGACATCCATTGGCAGCAGCACCAGCAATAAGAGGAAAGAGAGCTCTGTAGAGTTAGAGCTGGCTTCTACATTCTATGTCTTCACTGATAGCTTCAGGCACACAACAACAAGACCTTATTAACTGAGGTGAAGTTAATTATGATTTAACAGTCAACTTATACAGAATCCTGTGCTACTGAGTCTACTTGTGGGGGACAGAAGAGAGAAACAGGTGGGTGCTAATGATCTGCTGCATAGTAACGTGAGTTAGGCTTATTCTACAGGTGTTGTCCCAATGGAAAGCAGCCAGATTAAATTTTCAGTGCCAAGAGGTGCTCCAAAATGCACAACATGAGGAGGGAAACGCTGATGCAGTTCTAGAGACAACCGCTCACACAACACGGAGAGACTCAGTAAAATAAAACAAAACTTGCTTTCCTGGTTTGAAAGCTACTTCTGGTGCTACAAAACTGGAGAGAGTAAGAGATGTTCTCTGGGTGATGCTGAACACACCTCACTGACAGTCTTGGAATGACCCTCAGAGAGGACACCACAGACCCCTTCTTTCCCCTCCACATCTTATCTCTTGGGTTTTGATTTATGTTCCAGAAAGAGAAACCCTCCTCTTCCCATTGTTACAATAGGCATTCGTCCATTTGGCTTGTTTATCTAAAGCAATCGGAAACTTCAGAAAGAAGCAATTCCAAACATAGAAAAAGAGTGCTCCATTGTTCCATCAGAATGAAGAAACACAATGAAAGGATTATTAAACACATGGAAATGAGGTCTAACAGATAGGGAGGAAAAAAGAAGATGGAAGTAGCACTGAAATATACAATGGAACAATTAGTGTGAGAGACATCACTACAAATCATATTGAACAGAATTGCGATTAGTAAATAAGGTGTGCACTGAACCACCACAGGTGGCATAGGGAAGAAAGGAAGACAGCAAAACTGTTACATCAGGTAAGCTTGTGTAAACAGAGAATGCTGTTTAATTTCTCTCCTTCATTCAGTCACATCACATCACTAAATCACTGCACTCAGGAGTCCCCAACTGCTATTGCACCAAGCTGAGCATAACTGAACATCCAGAAATTGCCTCTGCTTGCTACTTCACAAGACATAATAGAATGATATTCAAACCCAACTTCAACGCTGTACAACAGAGCATTGCAAAAGCGTGGAGAAGGCAACTTCCATAAAGTTTGCAAACTGGCACGTCAGTCACTGCTTCACCAGTGAATGTTGACGTCATTGTATCATTCAACCATTGGAAATAAATCATTATTCCCAGTTTAACAGAGCAGCCAACACGTAACGACTTTCTGCTTCAGAACAGAATTGGTCTCTGCTCCATCAATGACACAAAGGTAGGAAGCGTGAGGCAGTCATGAATAACCAGCTGCAATGCTCATTCTCCAGGAGCTAAAAAGTAAATTGATTTCCATATGACTCAACCGCTCAATTCAATACCTACCCTCCCTTCCTCCTCTACACACAGAGACACTTTTCTTCCTTTAAAATACCAATATTATCTCCAAATTCAAGGCACATCATACTGTGCTTAACATTGTGTAAATATATTTTTCAGGGAAAAACTACCCTCTACCATTTTCTGTCTGTACTTTATCCAGTTAAAAAAAATTGTCATCAGTTTTTGTGAATCTGATCACAGACAACTGTGGTGCAAGTTTTGTACTTATATTCTTCATCTGCTAGGATACCAGTTCTAAAATCTGATGCCAACTTACGATTTGAATCAGTCTAGCAACACAACATCAAAACATCCTTATGTATACAATCCTAGAAGGTGAAGGACATACAAAAACATCATTTCTCTGGGATATGCCACTGCCCAAAGTTACAGCGACAGCACATAAGAGGCAATTGAGGCCACTCTAAGTAGATTCCTAATGAAAACTAAAAGT
Source organism: Rissa tridactyla (assembly GCF_028500815.1). Classification (NCBI taxonomy): domain Eukaryota; kingdom Metazoa; phylum Chordata; class Aves; order Charadriiformes; family Laridae; genus Rissa; species Rissa tridactyla. The sequence continues at coordinate 11,877,168 of NC_071478.1, forward strand.
TGTCAATTGGCTAAATTCTATATTATTAACAGCTTTTGAGAAAACTATTTGAAACAGCAAGAGCACACGTATCCATTAACAATGACAGTAAATAGCTCCATCGCAGTTCAACGGTAGTAAAAAGAAATTAAAGCCCATAGTGGACAAACGCGCACGTGCGAGTTACGGTCTGCTGAGGCTGTAGACAGTATGTAAGCCATAAAGATACTGACAGCCTGAGGATGAAAGCACGCACATCAGCAGTGGAATGTGCTCCTGCATGGTCATTCAGAGAAAAGCACTTCTTCCACCTCTATTTGCATATATAACATGATGGACGGGCAGGTTCTTTTGTGGGTTTTTTTTTGTTTGGTTTTTTTTTTTTAAACTCCAGTAAAATCCTTTTTATTAAATGACACCAATGGCAACACTCAGGGCAGAATACATGCTGCCTAGGAGCTCCGAGCTGTTTGTTTTCAAACAAGCACAGAAACACCCATGCAGAGGATCAATTTATTTATAGAACACGTAGTATCATCAACTGAAGACATCTTGAACTACTTCTCCTTAACAGTAGAAGAACAACCAATGCAAATCTAAAGTCTATACTTCCTACCATTCTTGTCATTTCAAAAATGTTAAACCTCTAGAACCCATTCCTGTGCTTGGGTTTTTGAACATCGTTCCAACTCCCTGCCTTAAACCAAAGAGCACTTGGCATGCTTACTGTATAATTATGTTAAACACCCAAACAACATAGCACTTTATCAAGCACAAGTGTTTCAAGAAGCTAATAGTAGCATAAAATTCAAAAGCTGATATACTCTATGGAGTTAGTTATTGAAGGTCAACATGGAGAGCACGTCAAGCTTTCACGTGAACAACGGAAGATCCTTATCTCAGTGTAATAATGATCCCAAAGGGCACAGAACTGCATAGATTGCAGGTGGGCAGGAGCAAGGTGCTCTGACATTTTGTCCTTTTTATAAAGGCATTGTACTAAGTATTGCTTATTTATAAAAATATAAACATATTTAATAAATATATTTAAATATATTATATAACATAAAATATATTTAATGAATACATTTAAATTTTAAAATATACCTAAGTTTATTTCTTCATATAGGATTATACTATATACCAAAATCTATACAGTTTTTATAAATTTCTCTAAAATTATTCCTTTAACTAGTACATCTAGTCTTACTTAAGCTTATTAATGTTTAGATATACTTTATCATTTACCTTACATATAAATTTATAATTTATATATGATATAAACACATCGTATGTATTTGTGATGCCACTATATCCAGTCCAAAGGTGCTCTGATATTATTACTTTTAACAACACTGTCATAAATAGCAGTAACACAGAACAAAGCCTATTTATTCTCTGTAAATTTTAAGGTTTGGGGCGGGTTGGTTTTTTTTATTTGTATTCTTTTCCCATGAAACCTAACAAGAATAACAAATAACAAAAGGATAGAGCAACCATTCTGTGCTGTCCTTTCAACAAGTCCATGATTCGCAGGAACAGAGGAGAAGAATCACTCACTAAAGACAGAAAGGCAGGCGGGGAAGTTCCATTAGCTGGGCTATGTTGGAGGGCCGAGCGCGCTCCTCTAGTCCCGGTGCTAACGCCACACACCATGTCTCAGCAGATACCTGCCCCCATCCTCTTTGGTCATAGAGTGCAAAGGGCCAGCCCTACAGCCTCTGAAGTCTCTTATGGGAAACACTATCTTGTGTCACAAGTCACAACATCACCCACTAGGAAAATGTAGATTCTATACTTTACTTTATAGGACTACTGCCTTAAATACTATATTTTAAAATAAAACATAGAGTATTGATTCAAGATAGGCAGACAGTCACACATATTTCAAATGTAAAGCTATAGAGCATGTAAAAACATTTGATGTTAGCTACTTAGAATAATTCATAGTTAATAAATCTTTGAGGCTTTAATTGCCAAGACTTTGGATCTCTGAGTACAGTACAGAGCGAATACTGTAAGGACGAAGTTCTCCAGTAGATGGAAGTGTTAGTCAGCAAAAGCTGAGCTCACATAGCTCATAGGATTGTCTGTCCTGCAGCACTGGATGCTGCCTCCCCTGCTGCACACAGAATTTTACCATGCAGATACCCCAGTGGTTGACACTGGCGGAAAATAAATCTGTAATTCGTTATCATTATGAGAGATCCGGTATTGTTATACCACAATGTACAATTGTTATTTAAGTATTTACAAAAACCTGACGCTGGTGAAAGATCAGAGGCAGATAGCTGCAATATGAGTCCTGAACCTGACTGCAGATTCCAGGTGAAATTTACCAAAAAAACCCATAAGCTCTACTAACCTTTTCCCGTACCTCACTGATAGTTAAACAAACACCCTCCAGCTTCTTCTTTCTTTCCATATTTCAAAAATAAATGTGATCCAAATGTAAATGTTGAAAACGTACTTAAATACAATAAATTCAAGTTGCCAGGTATAGTGCTGAAATAAAACAAACCCAAGTTCAGGGGTCGTTCTGAAGTTCAGTTAACAGGAAAAGTAACACAAGTGGCCATTAATAGTAGGATCCAACATCCCTTCAACTGCAGGTTCAACAGTATGCCATACTACTAACTGCAAGCTTGTTCCAGTTCATTAGAGCCCCCGAAAGCTGCATAATTACTGACACGTACTTTAGAGTGATGCAAGTCCCCCAGCTCAAAATGAACAAAGCAGCCTGATGTGCAAACGCCACCACTGCATGCTGATGAACTAAACACTGTTATCAAGTTGGAATTTAAGAATTTACACATGGATCTGAAACACTGGCCAGTGATTATTCACGTCTCTCACCAGACTGTCAGGAATGGCCCGGCTGCTGCTTTCCACCCCCATCAGCCGTCCTGTCTCGTTGCCATCCCATTCTTACAACTGTTATTCCCTGCAGCCTTACCTAGTCACAGACGTGAAACACAATTTTCTTTCACAGTTACTTTGGCACAGAGGCTGAGATTACTGTGTGCAGTACACTGAACAAACAAACAGTCAGCCAAATAGTATTTTTCAAGTATGAGAAGGGATTCCAAAATAAAACTCTAATAAAAGGTTTTTACTACTTCACCCCAAGCACCAAAAAACCCAACCCTTGCCCCTTTGTTTTCCCCCATAACTAGGTCTGGAAATTCTGTTCCCTGCCCAGTGAAGTTACATTCTCTCTTCCCAACTCTTCACCTAGTTCTGCCAAAACAGAGATGTTACCCCTATCCCAGTCTCATTTCCCAACGTTTCAGGAGCCCTGGATTTCAATCAATAGTTCGGGCACTCCAAAACTCCTCAGCTACCTGGTCTGCCACCAGGACTCTCTGTATCTTCTTTGATAGCTTTCTTGTTATCAGCTCCACAGTAATTTAAAGCTTTCAACCCAAATTATGATTTTCAACTTGAGCATGACCACACACGGGGTGAGGTGGGAGGGGTCAGAGAAGGGCTCATTTCACAATTAACTACTGGGAAGTTTGTAACTACAGTTTCTAGTGAGCTCTAGAGCGCCTGCGTGGGTACTGAGAGTAGAGACTCTTTAAGCAATACGTGGGGATAGTCACGCTTACACACGCGTCATTTGACTAACCTACCTTAGACATGTAATTCACTCAAAATGCAGAAAGTCTGGAAAAGCCATATTCATAAAAGCTTATTTATCCATAGAGCAATTATATGTATGCTTATATACATACATCAAACTCTGCCAGAGCTATCGATCTGCACATCACGCAGACTTACAAGAGACAGAGGTATAGCCATTATTTACACTCCTCATCCTCACAGGGATCACGATCAACCTCACACACATGCTTACACATTGTTCTACACACCCAACAAAGGCTAACAAGTTTGTTCTCGCATACCTTTCTTGGTCTTTAATAGCTGCCTCCTACTTTTTATTTAACCTCTGCTTCACCTTTCACATTGGCCATTTCTTGGAACTCCTGGAATTATTAAAACAAGACAGGAGCACTTCAGCAAGGATGAAAGAGAGCTTGGGAAAGGCAGGGAAGAAGTGGAAAACAAATTACAGCCACACACAGAGGCTGGTGCAGACAAAGCAAGCTCAGAGGTGTGACATTCGCTGTCGCCGTATCTTTGACATCTGCTGGGGCAGTAACTGGGCTGGGCTGTTCATCACGGGAACAAAAGGAACCAAACAGGAAAGATCAAACAGCAATAGAGGGTGGGAATCTGTCTTACCCAGAACCACAAGACAATGTAGCTTTTCCCCATTTTATTGCGGCTTGACGTTCCCGATAGCATTCAACAACAGAAACAGGTGAGCAAGATCACACAGACCAGCGGAAAGCAGCCCAAACTGAGCACATTAGACCAGAAAAAAAGAAATGGGGTCTTGGAATCACAGGCGGCCCTCCCTGGAACATAAAAATATAAATAAAACTCCTCTGTATTCCAATTAATGGGAACATTTCCTGGCACTGGTCAGATGACAAGCCCTTTTTTCCCAGTGTCCTCAGCCAACTCAGTAACCATGGCAACTGTCTCCAGTGCAATGACATCATACAGTTTCCTCGGCAACCGATCCCAGTGCAATGACATCATGTGGTCACCATGGCGATGCTCCATGAGGCCAGGAAGAAAGTATTCTGAGTGGGAAGATAGGTCAGGGAGGACAATAGAGGACCCAGGGAAGAGCATGATAAAAGATAATGGAGTTAAAAATATGGGCCTTATGATAAGGATAGACACAAGGGAAAGGGACAGATGGACAGGGTGTAAGAACAGATAGGAGACTATCTAAAACAGAAATTTTGAGAAGTTTAAACTACTATTTGTTTTTTATATATGTATTAATTCCATTATCTATTTTAATGATACATTGTTTAGGTCAGAGCTGCTGAACCACAGCACACATGGTCACATGAAGCTTAGGCATGGCTCAAATGCTGATTTAGAGACGATGCTTTTGACAATATATTAGAAAATGTACCTTGTATTAGAAAAAGTATCTAGTGTATTCCATATAGCGTGATTTCACTTGGTGTCTCTCCGGAGATTTCTGACAGTTTCTCATGGATTGTCAGACCCCCACCAAGGTGGAAGTAAAGAGTCTCTCTTCCTTCTATTTAATTTTCTAGATCTTCTTCCAATTCTATTATATTTTCAAATGTTTGAATTCGCTGAAGATAAATATCCTTTCTGAATTCAACTGTCTCTTAATTCCAGATCGTCTCAGCCAGCGGACAATGTCGCTACCAGCTTTATGTCAAATGGCTATAAAACCCCTGGGAAAAAGTTTTTTGGCACCGAAAGGCTGGTGTTATTGAGACATAGGGTTTTATCAGTGTACGCAGCCTTGAGTGCAAGATGAAGTAACACAGAGCAGGGCCTTTTCAGGACAGCTTGCAGTCTAGAGCTCAGGACAATGTTCTTGAGGAAGCTTCCAGTTCCATCACACTGTATCGTTCTATCCAGCAAGGCATCTTTACATATTCTCTCTTAAGCAAAACCTTAATTTAGTTTAATTAGCACTGTAATTGCCCCCCCCCATTCATTTCAGAAGGAGTTAACATAGAATCAGATGTAGCAAGTGTGATTGTAAGATCGCAATTAAGCAATAAGACGTTGTAGCTGTGGCACCTTCTACCAAAAATGGGGCATTTTTTACAGTCGAAGCTGAGACGAACCTCAGCTGGTCTGTTCAGACACAAATATCAAATAATATGAAGTTTAGAAACCTGGTTAATTTGAGCATAGCAGTAGATGCAACTTTTCTTTCAGGTTAACCCAGAAAAAGCAGAATCTCAGAAGTCAGTGGGAGCAGAGCGTGCCCCCCTTCAGCTCTCTGTGCCTTTCAGCAGAAGAGAAGACAGCCGGCTTTTAGATGAAGGATTTTGTAGAGTTTGTAACAATGAAATATTTTCCTACTACCAGACCTCACGCAGAGTGTGGCTGTTACTCAGACAGCCAGAATGCATTTAATATGCCAGGCACTTCCAAAATCTATACAAAGACAGGCATTCGGGGACACAAAGTCTGGCTCCTTAGAGCGGTGCATTTCAAGAGGCAGCCTTTCTGCAGCAGATCTCCAGGGAGTTTCATTGCAAAACTCTGCGGTCACCAGGCTGGATACGTTCCAGGTGCTTAACCACCGGCAGCAGAGTGAGGGCTGAGGGGAGAGAAGCCAAATCTGCGTGATAAGGGGCACTAGGAAGGATGCGGTGGCTGCGGGAGAGAAACAGGACGCGGGGAGGAGGAGAGGAAGGGAGAGGAAACGTCTCACATTGCTGATGGGCAGAAACACAAACACCAGAGGGAGGGACACAAAGGCCGGCATTGGCCCCCTCAAATTTATTCTTCAGTTCTCACGCTCTCCCTCCCTAGATGAGAAGGCATTCACAGACCTGCGCCCATCTCACAAAAACCGGGCAAAGCTGGGCATTCTCCTGCAACCACAAGGTCCTGCCCACCAGTTACACCCTCACACAGCCACCAAAACGTATTTCTTCAGGGAGAGTGAGGGAGGCAGGGAATACTGGCAAGGTCAGCACGAAGTGAAGGAAAAAGGCTGCTAGAGAAGAAAACAAGTGGGGAAGCGGTGAGGAGATCTGCTTTGGTTTGTGGGGTTTTTTTCAGGCTGAGTGGTGAGACCGGAACATCTGCACTAATGAAACTATGTTTCAGGCTGCAGCCTTATTTAAAAAAAAAAAAAAAAAAAAAAAAGGAATTTTTAAGAAACAGTGGTAAAAATACAAGGTGAACTGATAATGCCCTTCAGTTTGACTTCTGATAAATCCCTTTAATGAGCAACAATGCATGCCAACATTAAGTGAAACAAAATTAAATGCTTAGAGTTGACTTAAAAGAGAGAAAGGGAGGGAAAATAGAGTAATGACTAATGGCCAAATAAAAAATAAAAAAAAGAGGAAAAAAAAAAGAAAAGAGATCTATTACCTGTTTTAGACTGTATTCCCTTAAGTCATAAAGAATAATATGCACAAATATCTAATTACTTCATTACCACAGTAAGTACTATGCTTTACAATTGCACATACAGGTCTCTGCATTCATTAAAAATAAGACTAATTCTGCTCTGATTAATTCAAGACAATAAAGCTTACAGGTAATAGAAGACAGGGTAAAATGCAGCTCACCAATAGGGACAAAGTAATAGAGCGAGACACAGCAATAAAACCTTGCAGACAGCTTTCCAAAAGCTGTCAAATGCTTCAGCTCTCAGCCCAGCTTAACCATAAAAAAGTAATTGATTTAAAAAAAAAAAAAGTTGAAATAACAGAAAGGGACCCAAAGTAAGACTTATTTCTATTAAATAATAAGTAAATAATAAGAGCAGAAAATATATTTATCAGCAGGAATTAGAATAACTGTTGAACAAAATATCTCCTGGGTATTCTTGACTTTGTGCAGCCCACCCACCTGCTAATTAGCATTAAGACATTATTGTGATTGCACTAGGATAACTGGATGAATAATTCATAATACCTTACCCAGAGATCTGGCATATTAGTGGTTCTTAATCAGTTCCTAACCCCAGGATTCAGTATAACTTTTATGGCAGAATTAACAGCATGCATACGCATATAATGTATTTAGTAAAAATTTCAAGCAGTTATGTTAAACACAACTAACACTGGGCCACTAAGCTCAGCTAAAAATAATAGTTAATTCTGTTCACTCTTAGACTACTTAAAAGTGATGTATCATGGCACTAACATTGTGTCAGGTCCCTCAACTGTTTTTCATTCCCAGTAAAATAGCAAGGGACAGTTTACTGTAAATTCCAAAATTCCTACACATCTTTCGAGGACAACATAGTGCAATAATAGCTTATAGAACAAATCATTTAATGACAGGCTATTGAAGATGACATTCTAACTTTACTTAAGAGTACATTAGAGTCTATCTACGCAGATAATTTTATCAAATGGCTGCTTTAGAATAATGCCTCATTCCAATCACAAGGTCGCCTATGCTACATCATTCTAGAATAAATACCCTAAGTATTTACCCCTCAGTGGGCAAACATGTCGTCCATTTCCAGCACAGAAAAGTTCTCTTATCATGGGCTGACTGCATTCACCATCAGAGCTGGTGAACCGGACATCAGTGACACAATTAGTTCAGGAAAAGTCTCAGATCCTAATGTAGCATTTCAAAATTCAAAGAAAAGAGCAAAAGAGCAACAGTAAACAAACTTCCCTGCAATTCAGCATCTGTGATTTTAGATTCAGCATCATTAAAAATTAAACTAATTTCAATTAATTTCATAATCCACTTTTTTTTTTTTTTAATCTCCCTTTGGATGAGAACCTACTGACTACTTAGTTTTCCTCTTTTTTGTAGCTCACTTCTTAAGTCAATTTTCCTTTACCTTGTCAGATTTAGTATAACAACGCAATATTTAGTCTGGAGAAGGAAAGGGAGGGGGAAAAAAAAAGCAAGTAAGCTTGTACAAATTAAGAGAAAATTAAAATAACTCTTTCTAAAACTAAATTAGTTTTGTGGAATTTTCAGTTTCAGTTATGGAACTTGCATCTCTTGTCTTAGCAATACCAAACATTAAGTCATTTAAGTAGATGCTAGAATCTCAACAGAAATGACCTAACCCAACAACAAATGCTTGGAGAGGACAGTGCCACCTCCTGCCCTAGGCCTTCTGCTCCCTTCTCTGGGTTTGGGATGCAGAGTCTGCTCGGAGAGGATGGCTCCAGTACGGCTCCGGTTGCCATGGGAACAAGAAGCCACTGCAGATGGTCCCCAGGCACGCTGGATTGTCCCGGTATGGTGCGCGCACCTTCGCAACACGCATCAAAAATTCAGTTATTCTCAGTGGTGTTTTAAAGTCCTAACACCCCTAATTCTCAGATTCTCCTGAGCAGGTATCTCATTGAAATAATAAAGATTGTACTTCAATAAAAAATAGCCACCTCCCATTTGGGGGTTTCCTGTGATTTAAAAAAAAAGTAAACATGGGACAACACAAGTTTCTCATTGCAGAGAGAGAATATTCTCCATTTTACTCAGCAGGGAAACTGGTTACTCAATTACTGTGTTACTACACACAGTACATACTGGTCTCTGCCCTCTGCAAGAGTCAGATGTTCTTTTGTGATGCTGAGGACACAGCAGCGGTCAGAAAGCCTCTTAGCAAAATGCTTTTCTTCCCAATCCCCTACAATTCCTGCTTCCTTCCAACGTGTGCCCTACGTGCCTGGGAAAGAAACCAATGCTTCACTGCGATCCCGCCTCGGTCAGCAGCCTCTGCTTGAGAAAACTCTCAGTAAAGGTTGATTTTCAGATGTTCAAGCAAAGATGTAGCTCTCCAAATGCCACAGATTTTATATACAATTACTGCAAATATAAGTGGGTTTCCAGCACAACGTCACTGGAACTCACATGGACAGTGTGTTTTGGTCTGTTTCATCCCTTAGACATGACGTTAAACCAGATAATTCTTTCAGAGATGGAAGAGTTCAGCTACTAATAGACTAAATCCTAAAGTGGAATCGATCACATTACCAAATTATGTGAAGATAGCTCATACTAATTTAAGTACATAATTGTACATAAGTGATTTCTTAATGATTACCTCCATAAAAATGTATCCACTGCTGGCACACTCGCAGTGCTTAGCCCTAATGCACTCTGGGGTTTACAGACCAACACTAACCAAATGAAAAGAATTCATCTGGCTATAATGTTTGAGTTAGGACAGACCAAATTGATTTGTAATCAGTAGTTAAAATCATTTAGACTAAAATATAAAACTGAAAATTCAGAAAAAAGAAATATGTGTACCTCTATTATCTATATTATATAACGTATTATATATAATAAATATATTGCTATACGTATAGTTATGTAAGAATAAGATCACAATTGGCATACAGGAAAGAGTAACAATAAACATATTTAACCTTGTGATTAACGACAGAATGGAAAAAGTACTTGTAACTGCAATAGATGGAAAGTCACACAGCTCGCTCACAAAGCTGGACGCAGCCTTCACTGCCTGCTGTTTACAAGTGCAGAAAAACAAATTCTAGTGACAAAAAAGCATCTTGCTGACAACAGCCCAAAAGTACTGATATCCACACTTATCCTACATTTTTAAAGAGGGAGGTATTGCTTCATTATTCACATATTCTCAATCCCCAAGAATCTTTATCCTATAAGAACTGTGAAAAATCAGTACTTTTTTCCTGCAATTTTGTTCCTAAAAATTCTACTTGTTCTCTGAAACAATCTTTAGTTCCTTTCATTCCACATCTCTCTTTTTCTCAACTGATCTATACAGCTACTGTCCCATAAATTCTTCTCAATGCTCAAAGTTAACTGTGATATAAGAAAAGAATCTGATAGCATATAACCCCAGCGGGGAGTAACTGGGGAAAAGAACCAGAACACGCGTCATTAAAAACCACATATACTATATATATTTTGAATATTTAAACAGTCCATCTTCATTTCCCCAGGCTATAAACTCTTTGGGGCAGAGTGCTTTACAGTATATTTATAGTTTAACAATGTACCTACACACTAACTGTACGTTAATCCCCACGAAGCATTAAGTGTTTTCTCACTTGATTGCACTTACCATGGCGAGTGATGTACTGTACTAGATTGTTTCCTCCAACTTGAAAAATGTGTTATAATTAGCGTGCTCTATGTTAATTGTATTGCTTTCAGTATGCAGCTTTCATATTTCTAGGAAATACTTTAGCATCTAATTAAACTACCCTAAAAATAAATCTTAAATATTCATGAAAATCTAAAGCTGACAATTTATTCTGCATAATTGCCTGATGGAAATAATTTATATTGTGCTACCTTGAAACCAATTTGTACAAAATCTATTTGTACAAAACATCCAATAAATATCCCTGTGTACAAAATCATCTTCATAGTTTTTCATAGTAGCCAAACAGTATTTTATTTTCACTTTGTAAGTATGCAGTGAGTACAATTAGCTGATCAGACTTTATCATTATTAGCTCATTGTATATCAGGCCTTATGCATAGGGCTTAAGACTTGCAGATATTTCACCCAAGGCAGATGAACTACCTATCGCCAGTTTCAAATAAAGACAAAACAGATCAATAAAACTGACAGAATTCACTGAATCAATTAAAAACAAACACACACCAAACACAAAAAAAAGAACAAACAGATCAGAGGTGTTTAGTGAAAGTTCAGAACACATAGCAAGTATATACTTGTATTGTGATTTTAAACTGCTGTTCACTTGTGTAACTAAAGAGTCAAATTTTATTTTTATGTAATAGGAACTTCTGATCTTAACTTCAGTTAATGTAACAGCAGAAGGAAGTGCAAGAAAAACAACTGATAAGATGGCTGTGTAACGAAGAGGAAACACTGAGTTTGTATACATCATTTTTTGAGTATATTTATGACTAGATGGCACTTCTACCTAAACCATCCCCATTTTTGTCGTTGAAATAGCACACAAGTAACACCTCTCTCTCCAAAGGGACCCGCACACTATATATAAGTAGGAGATGAGGCAGTCTTCGCACTGAAAAGTACACAGTTTATGCAGATGAAAAGGAGATTAAAAAGGAGGTATAGGTATAAGCAAAATGTAGAATGTACTATTTACTGAGCAGTACTGATTTTCCAAATGGTATTTAACTTAAAACCTGGAGTACAAAAACCCTCTATGTTGGGAATGAGTCTCCTGTGGATTTCACTTTGTTCAGTAGCAGAAAGCACACACACTTCAGCCTTTCCCATAATTGAGCACTAACAGGACCTCTTTGCTCTACTCAGCCACTTTATACACGGCAATTGATGTAATTTAATCCCTTTGAGGATTTTATTTGTCTATAAATTTTGGTTCAAATAGACTAGTGGTTTCCAATGTAGATTCACAAAGAGTACTAAACTGTAAAAGCAGCACTGCATAAACTTTAGGTTTTTACAGGCTCAGTAGTCTGATGCTTTTAGGGTATCAACAATTATATGAAAAAAAAAAAAAGGTTTATACATATTGAGAAGTGGAATCTGATAAGACAGCTTCCTTCAAGAAATTTCTTAATGATCTTCACAGTGACAAAATACACGCAGATTAACAAATCTTTATTTCAAAATATAGAAAAGTAAAACCATGCTGTCTTCTGCCCAAGCATACAGTCACCTACGGCAGCAATTGGGTGACCCTAATGATTTGCAACCCCTTTCAATAGCCACTAAGAGCAAATATTTAACTAATTGCTTTCTTCATGGCCTTTATTATACTAGAGTGGCACAACAAATACATCTAAGTGCTTTGAGTTTATAACTCAAGAATGGAAATCAATTCCAATTTTACTCCAAATGACGCTGGAATGGCAAGAGCAGACAACACACACGGCTTATATTGCATTGCAGTTCTGCATAAATTGATTCTGACTTCATTTACACGAGTGACTCGTCACTAATTCCATCAAATTCCATCAACGTCCATCAATTTAAGGACCACTCAAGGTCTCAAGGAACTATAAGATACATACATAGACTTTATTTCCTACTTTTACTTACTACTACTTAATAGTTGTATATAAATAACAGAAGATTAGACTATTATATTTGTAAACCTTCATTGTCAATCCTTCGACTTTCCAAAGACAAGTTTTCAAATTTATTTGCAAAACACTTTTAACACTAGTTATATCTGAAGAGCTAAATCAAATCAATATTAAGGGAAATTACTTTACACAAATATAAACCACAGTTAGAATAATAGGTGTTTATAAGAACTACTGTAATTTGTAATCTCTTGCCTCCTAGTCTTTAACTTCCCAGTTGTAATACTTGTTTTTCAATAAAATATTTTCAAAATATTATCTGTTTTGAATAAAAAAATTGAGTTGTATTGTGCTCCAATTGCCCTGTATAATTTGAAATAAGAACAGCAATGTCAAATATAGGCTCAGGGATAAAAAATGAGAGCGCTCTATTATATGGTAAGACTTAATCACCACTGAACATTAGTTATGCAATTAAGAAACAACAGTGCAATTTACTTATTTTTTAATATTAAAAAAAAAAAAGAACCAAAGCCCAGAAGAAACAACTAAATCTTTCTTCATAAGCATAGCAAAAGACCAGCTTCTAACAAAATTCCACCTAACTTCTCTCAGTCAGGGACTCATTTGCTTTCTGCCTGCCAAATCTCTCAGAGTAGATACTGGGCCAAATTTGCATAATGTAGGTATTTTGAAATATGCTTACATTCAAGTATTTGCAAGTATAAATTTCAATGGGATATTAAATTAGCATGTGATACGGAATATAATATCCTGAAACATAGATGTAGATTCTAAAAATTCAATCTAAAACAACAGACAAAAGGCTGTTCATTTCAGCTCTGAAATGATTTTTTCTGAAAGCAAAAATAAAAATGTTTTAAAGTATTTTTTGAAGAGACTAAAGGAATGGCTATATGGTCTGAAAGAGATCCGTTCTCCTGTAAATAACATTACACATTTAAGGCCAGGGTCTACTAAGCGTGCTGACTCAACTCTCTACCTGTAGAAAGTAAAATTCTCAAAAGATGATCAAAGATGAGAAAAAAAGAGAATAGCTCATTGTACAGCTTTGCTGCTCCTGTTGCTATATAATTGTTGACTCATATTTTTTCCTCAAACTGTGTTTTGGGGTTTTTTCATCAAGAACAATAATAGTGAAAGTCTAATATTTTTTCATGTATGTTTAACTAGCAGAAGATGACTCCTACAGTAATAATAATCCGGACACTTGCATAGTCTAAATCAGTTTGTAGTCTTGAAACAGGATACATTCCTTGTTATTCATGTTTGGTATTTTATGACTCAATTGAACAAAATACAGAATTAGCTTACAAAAAGACTTTCAAAATTTTTCCATGGTAGTGTGTGCTTTCATGGAAGCCTTTTTTTGAATTTATCATTGTCTCCTTAAGCTTTTTTGTCTTACCTGCTTCCAAAACATTCTTATCTGAACTAGCTCTTTTCTGAAGGCACTTTACAATATGTCAGTGCTTAATCTTGCTCTTTCACGCACAGAAGATAAACTTCCTTAACTCCTATAGTCTCTTGCCTCCTGCAATATTTCCAGAAATATTTTACACTTATATATTGTCTTCATACTACATAGACACAAGCATAAAAATCAAACGAGGAGCCTGAATAATCATACCTATAGATTATTTTCTTACAGACACGACAATGACTGTTAACAACCATATGGAAGAACAGTTACCTGGGACTAGTTTGGGAAACTAATTGTATCAATAAAGTACTTACTTGCTTGGGGGCATGCAGGGAAAAGCAGCTGGAAGCCTGGCTTACTTGATTTCTAACAGATGGCTCAGTTTCTGACACTGATTAAAAATCTACCTGTCCTGACTTCAGGGTTTGGAATTGTCTTCATTTATCTCACAAATCATTAAGACTCAGAAACTAAACTATCTGCATCTATTTGGGACTTCAAGTACTTTAGGTTTGTTCAGAACAAGATCTAAACATCCTCTATCAATTAAGTGTATAATTAACTACACACTCTTCAAAAAGTGCCGCTGATTTCAATGAGCTTCTTCAATGAACCTAAAACATATCCAAGTTTTTTCATGTAGTTGCACTGTTTCTTAGTTATTTTTTCTTGAGCAGCTAGGTTAAATTAGTTCAAATAGATGGTGTGGATAGAATTAAAAAACGAGAATCCAAAGCACTGAAAATATTTTTCCTGTTTTCTGTCCTTAAACTCAAGCTGGTTTCTTGAGGTATTTTGGGTTGGTCCTAGGCGGACAGAGACTATTTGACAGTGTATCTTGACATTAGGTTTCACCTTTCTGACTTTCATTATTATTAAGTCATTCTCATGTATGACTTAAAATTCAACCAGTCTTTTCATTTCCCTCAACCCGAACTTTTCTAGATCACTATACAGCAGCCTATTGCAGCTGTGGAAAGAAGCCAAGGGAGCAGGTCAGGAACTACCCCCGTGCTCTTCTGGAAAGACATTTGGCTCTAGAAGTCAGTCCATCCAACCTGCAGATATAGGTCCCAAGTGCGAGTATCAAGGATGGAAAACCATAAACAGAAGTTATATACAACAGAAAGGCAACATAGAAAAACTATTTTCAAAACTACAGTTATACCAAATTAGTCACTATAAAAAATGGTTACTTACCAGAGTAACTGTGGTTCTTTGATGTGTGCTATCCACAGAGATCTCAATCTCATTACTCTCCTCAAGGTTTCTGCTTGCCTCAAAAGTCAGCGTTCTTCAGTGCCATCACTGACATTGTATAATAAGCCTCTTATTGCACGCAGTCTAAGGAGTTTAGTTTCCCATAGCATTGGCACATTTCATTCTAGTGTGGGGCTTAAAAGGGGGTGTGTGCATACTCCAAGAGATGAGTGCAATCATTTATATAAAATTTGAACATATTTGAGCAGATTAGGACATAGACTGGAAGCTTCTCTGTCCCTGTAAAGTACACAATATTAACTTAAGGTCTGACTATCCCTCAGCTTTCAAGCTCATATAGTATTACTTAAAACACCATTTTGCTGTTAGCAGCTATGAGGTTGCGAAAAATTCAAGGATACCCATATACCTTGCTAACGTTGTATCAACACCCTCAGAGAGACTTAACCTTTTGACAAAGTTTGCCTGTGAAAGGCACAGTAAAGATTGGTTCTGGATGAGAGAAATGCTTGGGTGGACCCTTATGGAACCACTGTAACCCTTACCACGTCAAGATGGGGAGCAAGCACCCCATCATGCCTGAAATAAGGCAAAGCAAAGAAAGCTCCCTGGGGTGGGGTGGAAATGCCACTCAAGTCTTTGCATTGGAATTACTCC
This sequence comes from Rissa tridactyla, assembly GCF_028500815.1. Lineage (NCBI taxonomy): Eukaryota > Metazoa > Chordata > Aves > Charadriiformes > Laridae > Rissa > Rissa tridactyla. The sequence continues at coordinate 11,893,027 of NC_071478.1, forward strand.
TACTTCAGAGGATGTTGTGAACATCAACTAAGCACTTTTGGTGAATACATCTGGTGTCTTCAAACAATAAACTGGGTGTAGCCTAGGATTTTATTTATTTTAGAGACTGAGAGACAGAAGATATGACTTGAGGGTCACTTAACAGAAACACCAATTCCAAAATATCTGAATGCTATGGTCTGCTGAAGAATATTGCAATAAACAGCATGTGCTATTCATCTGCTTTGGTTTCCTCCTGATCACCACCATGATAAGGATCACAAAAAAGCATATAGCAATCCCAGGGCCCAGAAAATTAAAAAGCTTCTGAAGTGGAAGCAAGAACATGGATCGTATCGGACCATTTCCTTTTCTTGCTCTGTAGAACACTCTCCACTCTCTACTGACGCCCAGCAAAAAACAATCACAGGCTCTCTGTGCCACTGGATCATTCACTGACAACTGGAGAACGTGGCCGAAGTATCTGCTCTCCTACTGAAAATCTAATACACTGCTAGTGGCAGAAGCAGGTCAAAGAATTTGACTTAGAAGACCTCCTAAGACTCATTAGATAAGCGGTCATCAACTTACACAGCACAACTGTGTCTGTCAACACTTGTTTTATGAACCCCCAACAAAGACAGAAATGCTTTTTATCCCACAGAGCACCCAGAGCAACATTTATATTTAATGAACTTCCTGAAAAAAGTACAGAATATTTCAAGATTTCAATAAATAATTTACCTTGTCCTCAAGGAAGCATTCGCTGCTACAAAGCTAAAAGGCAGATCACACAGAATAAGAGTACACCTAAGCACAGTCAGTCTTTCCACAGCTTTAGTGAAGACAGAACCACTTCTGGGGCTGTGACCCTATGCACAGAGTTACTTGAATACACCCAATAATTTCACTCACCTGCCTGTAAGTTCATCACCCTCGAAAGAACTTGATCATCACTCAGCTGTACTGAGATTGTATCTTGAATAATCTCAAATCCACAGGTGGCCCAGAACAAACACCTGCCGCCACCTGCAGGAAAACACACCCTGTCAGCTGTTCCTCATGACAAATTTCAACTCTTCCACGTTTCAGATGTCTGTAAACCTGAGCAGCTTTTCACCAAATTCCACTTTGCTAGGACACTTGATAATAACCCACCTGCATTTGACGGTTCATTGACAAACTTTATGTCATTTTGGTGAGTTTTACATCAGGACATTCAATTAGGAAGCTTTTGCTATTCCTAATTCTTTGGGATATTTCCTCTGAAGACCCTAGCATGAGGTGCGAAATTCTTAGAAAGCATCTGCTACTTTCCAATGGTGTCTACTTATGCTATTCGATCCTGATACCTGGTACAAAGCCTAGTTTTGAAGAATCAGGCACCTTTAGCCAGAGCCAGCATACCAAGCCCAGTACACAATACCCCCCAGTTAGCATTCCTAGTTTTCCATCACCTCCAGGATCATTCCGGGGGCCTCTACACTTAACAAATTGATGGAATGCCTTCAGTCAACTAGAAAGAATGTGTGACTTGACAGTGATTCACCATGAGACAATGAAGGAACTGCAACTTTCCACATAGCTTCCTAATAGGTAACTTCTAATCTGTTGATACTTATGGCTACAACAGATTTATCCATTGAAATTTATACTGCTTGGGAGAACGGAATACAACCTTCCAGCAGAGTAGTCCGTAAAGTATTTCAAAATAGAATTTCATACTTTATGATACCCAGCAAAGATTTACCCAGATTAGTGGCAATACAGATAACCACAAAAACCTTATTGGTATACTTTATACATTTTCCTAACAGAAATGACTAAAGCACCCAGGAGCTGCGCTGCTCTACAGAATCCCTTTGGTTTCCATTTTGGATCTTATGCACCAGGTCGATAGCTAATCTCCAACTGCCTAGTCCAGAGATGTCAGACCTGCTGACTCACTTGCAGACTACATAATGCTCATAGTTTTGTGACAAAGGGTCTGCACAAGACAGTAACTAGAATGACAAAGTACTCCTTAGCTTCTGAATTAAGAAAAAGACAGTGGTACTTCCATAAACAGGAAGAAAATAAACCTAGTGATTGCCAATACTAATTATTAACTAGCCAGAGCGTTTCAACATAAAAAAACAGTCTTATTGCCAAGTTTTACCTTGGTTCCACAGGGGCAGGTAAGCAGATCTGAAGGGAAGGAAAGGAAGAGAAGCTATAGGAATCTAGGAGACAGGTAAAGCCCAAATTGATATTACTGGCCGGAAGATGCCTGCAGGTTTACTTGCAAAAACAGAAACTGAAAAATAGGAACTTGTATATTGGTTGACGGAACAGGAGCAAATAAGAAAAAGCGTCAAAAAAGCCTTCCAGGATAGGCCCTGGCAGACAGCAGTAATTTATATTAAGTACCCACTTCAAAATACTTCAGGAGGTCAAGCATCTCAAGATTATACAATAGCACAACATCAAGGATCTGTTTTCTTATTTTTAAGATGTTGTATTAGCTTTTCAGTTGTCGCCAACTTTACTGATGCAACAAAACTAGAATTACCTAGACGACAGAATATATAAATACACATAAATCTACCATTAAAAATTCTAATCCTCCAGATACTTAAAAATAACCAGTGCGCTGCTTTTAAGAAGTATGAGTAGTTGCTAAGGGTATTCACATCAGTAATATTTATTGTACAAATGGAAGAAAAATAGATTTAGATAAACGAGAACTTACACGACCTCTGAGCAAGCTCAGATGCCAGTAGCAGTCTGGATACAGCAACACGTAACAGCTACCTTTTCCTGCTTCTGTAACATACCATTACAGAATTATGTAAGGAACCAATAAATATACATACACTAATTGCTGGGAGAAAAAAAAAAATACACAAACAAACCCAAAATCAACGAAATAAGTTTAGGGACTAGGCTTAAGTTAGCTAAAATAGAGAGGCATTCTGTAAGAACAAATATTGCTTCTGTTTGAAGCAGGTAAACATCAAATAAAGTTACTGGTATTTTCATGTGTAAAGGTGATTTAGTGGTTAGCACTTCAGAAAAAAAGTTTAGAAGTTACAGTGGACAGAAGCAAATACAAGTCTCTACATCGGTTTAAGAAGTAACGCTCTCTACAACTTTTCATCTCCTGAGCAGAATTGCACCACAACTGCTCTACCAAGCAAATAACTAAATGTGCCTTTGGAAACTCCACTTCAATACATTCTAAATCAACACATTCTAGATGGCAGTGTGTATTTTGGGTTTTGTGGGGGGCATATGTGTGGTCTTTTTTTTTTTTTTCTTCTTTTCAGCATACCAGTATTTTTTTTTTTTTTTTAGCATGTGAGGCAACTTCTCGTTAAACTTTTGATTATGTTTTAACCCATCAATGATGTGTTAGATAACTCAATCTCTGCTCTGAACAAAAGACAGGACAGCTTATGTAGAGATAACATCCCCGAAGCAGCATTTTATTTTATTCATTTGATTCCAAAACATTTAATTTAGAAGTCTGGCATCTCAGTCATCCATCTTAACATGGGCTAATATTGACATAGTGTTGTCAGAATACACAGACAACTAAACAGCCAAAGAGTTTACAAAAAATAAATTCATGATTCTTCAAAACAACTGCAAAAGGTTACAAGTATCAAAACTCTTAGGTAGATGCACTGCATTAAAAGAAACTGTGCACATAAAAGAGAGGCAAAAAAACCAAATTGCTACTGAAACCTCACATTTCAAACAGTTTATTGTAAACTGATGAACAGGGCTGTCATTTCACATCAGCTTAACAGTTTTCCTTGACTGAAAAAAATTTGGGGTCGCTAATTTACTCTGCATGCACAAAATGTACTGCTTAACAGAACTGTCAGCTCATTTCAAATGGAAAAAAATTTAACTGGAATCTAATTATCTTCAATCACTTTCCATTATTCTTTCCCATATTTTCCAATCAACAGGTAAACTAAAAATGCCTCATTTACTATGCATCTTTCTGCACTGCTCAAGTGCAACTAAGATAAATAGGGCCAATAAACCAACTGATCCATCAATGCCCATGAAGACTCATCTGAAACTGCTTCTTGATAAAGTGGACAGCAGATCTGAACAGCTGTACAATACAGATATGCTTAGCACTAGATATTTAGTGTGACTGTGGCAAGGAAATATTGGTGATGATGGGGATGGTGAAGTGGATGGAAGAGGGATGGGAGGAAAGCTTTTTAATTATTGCCCTCTCCTGCTTCTTCATCTTGCTGGTCACTCGTCCACAGAGTGAGGTTATCTCGAAGTAACTGCATGATGAGAGTGGAGTCCTTGTAGGAATCCTCATTTAGTGTGTCCAGCTCTGCTATGGCATCATCAAAGGCTTGTTTGGCTAAAAGGCAGGCCTGCTCAGGAGCATTCTGGATTTCATAGTAGAATACCGAGAAATTGAGTGCCAGCCCAAGCCTAATTGGGTGAGTGGGCTGCATGTGCTCTTTGCTGATTTCAAAAGCCTCTTTATAGGCAGCTTCTGAGGCTTCCACAACACTGTTCTTCTTCTCTCCAGCAGCAACTTCTGCCAAATAGCGGTAGTAATCCCCTTTCATTTTCAGATAAAAGACCTTGCTCTCATACTGGAAGTCATTGCAGTTCTTGATCAAGTATTTATCTAGGAGAGCCAAAACATCATTGCAGACTGTCTCAAGCTCTTTTTCTATCTTCTCCCTATAAGCTTTAACCTTCTCCAGCTTCTTCTCATTCCCATCTGCCATGGTCTTCTGCTCTATGCTGCTGATGACACGCCAGGAAGACCGTCTAGCTCCAACCACATTCTTGTAGGCTACAGACAGCAGGTTTCTATCCTCATTTGACAGAGGCTCATTCAGCTCAGTTACCTGAAAATACAGATAAAGATCAAATTTAAAGGGTTTGTCTTAGAGAAGAGCACACTTCCTTCAATACTTCCATCATGAAGTGCAAGATTCAAAATTCCTTCTAGATCCCAAAATTCCTTCTAGACAGGAGTCAATTTGTAATGTTGAAAGTTTAAAACTGTTTCTGCAGTCAAGACTTAAGAGTGAAAACCCCACAGTTCTGTTGTAATGGAACGGGTATTTAGAAACCCAAACTGCAAAGCACATTCACTGAATAAAAGTGAGTCAGGTTTGTGTAATGGAGGGGCATTCACAGAAGAAAGGTTCAGGTTTTTTAGGAAGTCTTTGCTATAATTATGCAGACTACACTCTTAGCGATGAATTTAAATGTACCTAGAATAAATACCAGCTTTATGAATCTGGAACACAGCACAGAGACTGGAAACTGGTGCAGTCCTTGCATTTCTTTCCCCTGCTGCTTGCTTTCATTGGACAGCAGAGATGGAAGCGCTGCAGTCATTATGATTAAACTCTGCATAGTACAAACGGAATTAGTGTTTCATAGTATCTTTCTGTCACATAGCGAGCAATTATACAATGTAATACAAAATTTATCCTGATTTCTGCTACCTGGTGGCTGCAGACAAATCTCAGGGATAGGACTGAAAGAAACGGCATAGAAATAGAACAGGAAATCAAGAAAAAAAAGACACAAGCAGCTCCAAATCCCTACTACAAAAAGCTGAGATAGAGGAAGGATAATGCTTCTAATACTATATTTAGGCCTATTTCACTTGCTGTGTTAATTTAGGGAATAAAATCTGTCAGGCTTAAAATCACTTGAAGTTGTTCTACTTTCGCAAATTTACAAACGTTAAATTAAACTCACAGGAATTAGTACAAAAAATGCAACTCCACAACTCTAAGCAAACTACATTAAATGCATTAAGTCACTAGAATTCTAAGGATATGTACCTTGGTGTGAAAGTAAACGTGTCCTTGCTCAGACATTGCTAAAATCATTAACTGTTTCTTTAAAAATGTGCATATTGACTGCTTGACAGGCACCAGAATGATTGCAACCAAATACTTACATATTACAAATAATTAAGTCACAAATATTTACACTACTCTGAGACTGCTGGTTTAGCCAGTGAACCAATAAATGTGCATCTTTCCAAGTCTAAAAAATAATTTATATGAATTATAACTGTTACAGTAAGAGAGAACTTACTTTCAAATTCAGATTTTGTTCTTGGACAATTCTAAGTCAATTAGTTTTATCTCCAAAAGGCCTTTTCCCCACAGCTCAGGAACCCAAACTCCCCAAAGACACTGCTCTGCCTGGCCTAATACAAGCAGAGACAATCTACAGAGGGTGAAATGCACTGGAATCAACTCTAATGACATCTTCATAATCTTCACAGCTTCCACTCAACATCTTCCCCACAATCCCTCCCTCAGTAATCTCTACTCCAACCTGCCTATATCATCTTCTCTAGTAAAGATATTAACTCCCTCAAGATGTAAAAGCTCAGCTAAGAGCTTTTTGTTCCCTAACACCTATTAGGACTTACCTCTGTTCTTTACGCTCAGCTAACGACTACTTTCACATTCCCCCTGCTTCAAACTAAATATCCTCCTAAATGCTGGTATTTAAGTATTCAATAACTAAAAAAAAAAAAAAAAAAAAAGGCAATCATCCTAAACCTTGTTATAATTACTTCTTCTACCTTCTTATAAACTTCCTAATATAAACATTTAGAGACAGATGTCTTCTGTGTATTCAAAACACCAAAACGGCATTTTACAGTACATAACAAATGGCCTGGGAACCATCAAAAATTTTTGAGTACTGAACCCTAAATTTTTATTATGCTATATAGCCTGTGTATTTTTAAGGGGAGATAAATTAATCTGTTTCCAAATTCCATCCAGTTTGTCACAAGAAACAAAATACAATCCTACAGGAATACCACTAGTCTTGAAAGAGTATTCCAAGTCTTTTTCTAGTCTATTGTCTCTCTTCTGGTGTTATTCATTTTTAATTGCAGAAAATGCATCATAACACCCACCCTGAAGAAGCTGATTTATAAAGCCCACCTGCACAGGCACCATTGCAATGGCAGATAACCTACACCTGAAAAGCCTTATGACCTTCCCTAATCACAATCAAAATTCAATGCAAGTGTTGATAAACAGCATATTTGCAGAAGTTTCGGAAGATCACATTAATAGAGGAAGGATCTTTTAAAATTAGCGTGAACTTTGGTAATGTTGGCTGGTCTTTACTCAACATTCAGTATTAAAAGTAGGTCTACAGTACAATCTTTAAATGCAGTGTAACTTTTGGAAGCATCTTCATGCTGTATTTAGACCAGCCAGTTGAAGTTTAGCCCTTGCATCAGCTGGGTTGAGTAAGTTTGCTAAAACTCTCAATACAAACCAGACTCACAGAACTTACCCTGACATAGCAAGACTGAGAAATAGCACAGAATATTCAAGATACGTTCATGTAAAGCACAATAAAAAAGCCCAGGAAAAAAGCCATCTCTCAGGACTAACTGCAGAACAATTGCTCATATGTGGAAAAATAATGTTAACTTCTTAATCAAAACATGAAACTATCTGAAAGATAGGATTATGAGACTATTCCAGATCATCACTAGACTGCTGTGTAATTTAATTCCCAAAACATACTTAAACTCACCTTGAAACTGTTCCTTAAAAGTAAAAAGGAAAAATTAACGCAGAAGCTAATTCAACATGCTTAGGAGATGTTTACTAGCTTTAAGATGCATCAGAAGTTACTGATGTATCTTGGAGAATCGGCAACTACCATCAACTCAAGTCCACCTCAAAACACCTGGGTTTTTGGTAATGAGTACAGTCTTTTTAGACTACATAAAAATAGAAATAAAAATCTGCTCTGTCAACTGTGACTTTCAAAAATGTTTTCTAAACAATTAGTGACAAATTAAAAAAGTAACTGAACTGTAAAGTTCTGAAGAAGAGAGTAAAAACGTTTGTCAACTACACATCCCTCGGTCAAACATAGTGCCTTTCCAAATGCAACCCCCTAACAGTCAGACAGCAAAGCACTACCATTCCACAATAAAGCTATACAAAGCTAGCATAAAGTACAATTTGCTGCAAAAAAACCTCAGGACCCTGAAGACCACCACCAAAAGTCAAACCAAGAAAGGTTTGAAAGCAGCTTATTTTTCCTTTCTTCAAATTTTCTACATTTCCAGTTAGAAGAAAACAGGACGCCAATATTTAACGGTTTTAAAATTACAGAGGTGAGATTTTAGCACTTTATCAAAGGAATTAAATCTTGCAATGCAAAAATAAAGCTTTTTGGTTTTTTCAAGCCATTGAAAATGGCTTGAAGAAGTCATTTGTGAGCAGCTGCCATAACAGGTACAATGTATCATAGCCACAAGACTACACACAGCACTGACACAAGCTTCAAACCACAAAGCGAATTACTTTTTCAGATAAGGTACAGTTAGGATATCCAATGCCATGCCATTCCTGGGCATAACTCATATCCCCTGGCAGATTCTGTTAACTTAATCTAGAAACTCATAACCACTTTCAAAGAAAGCAGAATTTGATGTGGAGCACAGGAACTCAGCGTAACAAGCTAGTAGTTCTGTGGCAGAAGTTTCCAATGCTCAGAGCAAAGCTCAATTCCTTTCTAGTGTCACCTTTCAACATGCTTCAGGACATCAGTGTCATTTCCCTCCGCCTAATTTTTATTTCATTAGTTCTGAACTATTTCCTTCTCATTTTGAAGCTTGTGATTTCCGAGAGGGAAATGGCAAATGATACCCCATCCTAGCTAAAAAATGCTGATAGTCTATGTAGATATATCTAAAAATAACTCCTACCTCCCTGGTGTAACAGCTATATTACAAGGAACTAGACTCAAAGGAAAGCATATGTCCTTTATGGAGCTATCTACCGTTTTATCTATTTCATATACATTAGCAAAATAGATAAAACCAGACATGTTTCTCTTCACACATGGGGATGATGTAGACTAAAAGAAAACCTGAAGTGCTGAAAGAAATTTATTTCTTCCTATCTTCCATTCTACCTATAGCCTTTCTTTAACAGAAAAGAACTCTGACTGCAACAATTTAGTTTTACACTTTAGATGTAGACACACTTTCTTATAATGGCTGTTAGGAGAAACAAATGATGAAAAGCCATTTGTAGTATGACTTCAAAGTAGTATTTACTTACTCGGGTGTTACTCTATACTTTCCTTATGCAAACACACCTCTCCCTCTCTTACACACACCTAAGTTTGGGGTTATTTTCAGTCCTGAGCAAGATGATGCAACTGAACACATGGGCTATGATACGCTAGCAGCGTTCACTCGGACTGACAGTCTGCTTTTTCTAAGAGTACAGTCTAAATAATTTTATTTCCATAATACTTACAGGTATCTCCTCCTCTGCTTTATGCCCACAAAGTTCTTTCACAGTTTACTGAGGAAAAAAATGGGAGTATATAAAAGGAATCCCAACTATAACCCTGTCATTCCTAACTACACACCCTGATGACAGTGGCAGTACTGTATCGGCTCAGAAATTACTTACATGTGTGTGATCCTACATAGGCCATACCAAACCGAGTTACTTTCACATGGTTAACACACCAAAGTGAAGGCTCCACAACTGACAGCAGATCTATGATGAGCTGTTGGATTACCTAGTAGAATTTGACACAGGTCAACTGAATGTATGTGATTATACTTCTCTTTTGTTAGCCAGAGATACAAGTCAGAGCTAGAGCCAGTTCTTAGCAAGCTGCTGCAAAAATGACTGTACCTAAGCCAGTATAAAGTCAGGTTTAATCATTAAAACTCTCCTGATACAAAGTTATGCAGTCCATAATTTTTAATAGAATCCAGACTAATGAATTTAAACCACAACAGTTCTTGCATCACGTGGCTCCAGCTTTTTACATCAAGCATTGGAAGTATTATAGCTAGATTTACTGCATAAAACCACAGTAGGGAAGTAATCTCACAACAGGGGAGGATATTGTTCATGTTAAAGGCATCTCATTGCCCCCTGCTACATACACCTACCTCATTAACCCCAAACCAGACACCGATATGAAGGAGAACTGAGTGACACAATACTACAAATATGGAACATCCCAAATTTTTAAGTCCATTTATGTACACAGATAAAGCCTACAAATTAAACTAGAACCTCAAGCTATTTTGCTTTAAAAAAACTCTAGATCATTCCAAGACTTAAATTTATTCCATGCTGAGTAGTATTTCACATATGACTAATTTTAAAATTATACATCTCATGTAACTCAGATGCATCTTACAAATTTTAAAGTGTAAATGACTCTCTACCCACTATGTAGTTATACTAGAAAAGCAACATAATACAGCTCCTGAGCACTACGTATTAGGATTAATGCTGTCTGAAATACTACTGGTTTATACAGCCAAAATGTTTAACCATTTCTGGAATGATCTAAACCCAAAGGTACTCAATGCGCTATTCTCAACATGCTACAGTATTTGTTCCATCAAATGAGAACCTGTAACTCACACTAAAAGCAAATTTTTCCCCAGTGTGTTGAGAAGTAATTTTTTACCTACCGTGTTCTTTCAGTGGCAGTCTCAAAAATCATGCAAATATGCTTTCACTAAAATAGTCTTTGTTACTTTAAGTTTTAGGAGCAACTATCAGGCTGTTGGCAACGTTGTGTAGTATAAAGTGTGGTGATAAATATGCAGAACTGGAATTAATCATTCAGAGTTCTATTTACACTGGAAGCAGACTATTTTCATATAGCACCTTTAAAAACCTTCAGGTATGTTATATTCAGAGATTTTTAAACATTTTTTAAAAGAAACTTTTCAAATCAAGATATGCTGCATTGAGAATAGATATCTGAGTTAGAACACTGATTTCCTGTTGAAGGAAGTCTAACATCTTTGGAGTGCAAGAAGATTATTTGAATAATATTCTATATGGATAAAAAGTTGTCTTCATTGCTGTTATTTATAATCACTGAAATTGAAGGAAATATTGAAGGGAATGTCTGTGTGAGAACAGACAGCCCACATAACAACATTTCATAAGAGCTTATGCTCAGATCTAAGAAATCAAGTTCAAACACTGAAGAGCATTCTGGAAATTACCATGTTGTAGTGACCACCTGTGAAAGAAGTAGCCAAGAGATGCTACATTATAGGCATGCAACAGCATAGGAACAGCTTAAAATAAGGGAACTTTTGCCTTTTAAATTCAGCTTTACTTTTTGTATTTTGAAAGCGTCTATAACATAATGTTTTCTAAATGCTCGAGACTCACCTCACTTACAAAGTGTTCTCAAGCTCCCAATTACAGAAGCTCATCATTATACAACTTACTTGAGAGCAAAAGTAGCATTACAGACGAGAATACCGTGACTCAAGATGAATGAAAACTATACAGTAATTAAGGCAGTTTAAAAGACAACTGGACATACACATTAGTTACATGTACTTTATTTACATATTTCCCGAAGTATCACAACTGTGTTCTGTTTGTTTCACATATGTTCAGAGAGCTATACATACACTATAGTTCAGTGATATTCAGAAAAATAAAAAGCTATCTACTAACTACAGCTAGAAAAAGTCTTCTAGAGCAGCGGTAGATCTTAGCTCTTTCTCAGCTTCATCTTTAAGAATTAGCAATTGAAAGATTCAGGAGATAAACAGAGCTGTTGCTACTACATTCTGTGTATCAAGATTTCTAGTGATATCATGATAATACAGCTTATTTTAATGTCTAGTGCCTGATATTAGGATTCTCAGAAGTATTGCTGCTTTAGAACTGGATTGGTCATAGTATTTATTATTACAAAAAAGCAAAAGTGAAGAAGTGATGAAGACATACATCACAGACCCTGAATGAGACTGAACAGCTTGATTCTACAACAAAAATATGAACTCCGTTTGAAGCTGCTCTTTCAAACTAAAATAATGTAGTGTCTTTAAACAGCAATACTCTCAAGGGAAACTTGATTCCTCTTGGGGTCTTTTGGTGTTCACATTGGACAGATCGGCAACGTAATCAGATACAGCAAAGACACTCCTAACCATTTACTGGCATTAGTGTTACCCTTAAAATCCAGAATATACGAATATTTTGTTTTTAAAAAAGGGACTAGACATAATAAGTTTGATCACTCTGCAATTTTATTATGTATCAGTACAGACAGGTCAGTACAAGTCATTTTCATTGCTCGGTTCTGAAAGGAGCTGAGTTGCAACCATAACTTAGTGTTTAAACACGTGTCAGTATTCAACTGGGTAAGGAATGCACTGAGAATATTACCCTACAAAGAAGAGGCAAAAAGGCAACGTTAAAGCTTGGGAAACACTCTGTGCACTGGGGTAGCTGGTATACCCGGATGCAACCACTATACCATCTTTGAGTCAGAGCGCTCGTGTTTGTGGGTGAGGGCCCTGTCCGTGCCTTTTATCGCGAGGCAAAGGAAACGTCTAGAAAAGGAAGGGGCTGCTCTAGCCGCGCGGTTTCCCCAGAAGCCCCCTGCCCCAGCGGACATCCCACCCGACCAGCACCCCCAGCCTCCCCCCTAGAAGGGGAGACGCACCCCAAGGTCAAAGCCACCACCCCCACCGCAAGCCCCCTGGGGAGGGGCGGTGTGGGCGCACGGACCCCATCTTGAGCAGGGGTCAGAGAAAGAATCCACAGCGCTCCCGCCGCGACGGGGAGAGAGGCGGGCAGCGTTCAAACTGCTGGGCTGCGAGCCGGATTGGCGGGGATGGGGGAGAGCGGCGAGAGGAGGGCATGGGGACAGCCACACCCCCAGGGCAGGGACAGCCGAGGGAGCCGGAGGGCTGCGGGGCAGCGGTTACGAGGGAATGAAGGGAACAAGGAAGGAAGTAAAGAAATTTTGAAAGAAAAGGGAGATCTAGGTCCAGTTTGGACGGGCTATTGTTTGTCTCGTCTCTCCCCGAGGCAGGTAGTAACGGGCGCCGCCCCGCACGGCGGCGAGACGTCCCGGCGGGACGGCCTGGCTCTCGCTCCCGCCCTCCTTTCTTCGCAGCCACGGGTGGGACCTGGCGGCTCGCATCCTCCCCGGGACCCAGCCCCGCCTCAGACCAGCCCGGACTTCCTCTCCCTCCCCCGCCACTACCCACCCTACACACTCCTCCCCGGGTACGACCCGCAGCCGCCACGCTACCAGCCCCACTCACCGACTTCATGGCCGAGGCCATGTCGTCGTATCTCTCCGCCTGCTCGGCCAGGCGGGCTCGCTGCAGCAGCTGCTCTCGGTCCCCCATCGCCGCGTCCGTGGTGGCTGCCGGGCTGGGCACTCTGCGCCCCTCAGAGAGAGAGGAAGGAGGGGGGCGGGGAGCTGCGCCTGGAAACGCGCGGGCGCTGCGAGTAGGGAATCTGAAGGGAGCCGCCGCCGCCTCGCACTCACTCGCCCGCCCGCTCTGGGCGACCGCCGGGCTCGCCTCAGCCGCGCCTGCGGGGCGACGGTTGGCGCCTCGCGCTCAACGGACGGCGGCAAGGCGGGACAGCCGCGCGCTCGCTGCGTGCCCTCCGCCCGCCGCGCCTGCAGCTCGCGCCCCTCCGCCCGGCTCGGCGCCTCGCGCTGCTGCCGCCGCCTGCGCCTGCGCGCGGGGAAGGCAAGGAGGGGGCGGAGCCGCGGAGACTGCAGGGGAGGGGAGGGGGCGCTGCTCCCCCGCGTTCTATTTCTAGGTGACGTCACTTGCTATAAATAGCTACCCGGGGGCGCCGGCTGGGGGGGCCTGCGCATGCGCGCTGCGAGTGCTGCATTTTACTGCTGCAAAGGTGGAGGTGGGCGCTGGGCGCGGACGGGACGGGCCCGGCCAACGCCCGGCCCCCCCCTCGCCCACACGGCGCGGAGCTGCCCCCGCCGGCCCCGGGAAACCGGCGGAGCAGGGACACCGCCTACGCGCGTCCGAGGCTACTGCCGCCGCGCCATGGCCGCTTTGTGCCGCCGCAGCCTCCCCGCGCCAGCCCGGCCCTGCAGCATTATACTGTCGCGTCCCCTTCCAGATCTCGGATGCCAGCGGCTTTGACACGTTCCCCGTTGGGGGGGGTGTAGGCAGGGGCCTGCTCTGCTACCTCGCCTAAGAGATGCAACTAAATTAAGTTTTACTACATATTTTAAGAGCTCCTCTTTCATACATCGACAGAGCCCCAGCCTTACATAAAAACCATCTTGAGGGAAAAGCACTGCACAAACGATGCAGCTGCTGCCAGGGGCTGCAGCAGTGCCAGCATCCATCTCGCCATAAATCACAGATTAACTTTTTCTGTTCAGCCAGCAAACACGGCTGCGCCACGGCACAGGGGGGGAGCTGCTGTACATGGAGCGGGAGCTTTGCCTACCCCCAGACAGTTCAGCACCACAGCCCCGCACCGCAGCACTGATCCCGACCCACACTCCCACCTGTCCCCACCCCAGAGAAGAGGGGACAAAGCACGTTAAGCACAAGAGAAGAGGGCACAAAGCACACCACCCAAGCTGGTCTCACTCATGGCTCTGATCTCCCACTATCCCCCAGTGCTCTCCCACTGCTGACATCCAGCAAACCCAGTCCGTTGTGTCAGCCCAAAGATTTTAGCCTTAACTCTAACATTGCTGCCTTCTGCATGTTAAGCCCTGATGTCATCTAAAATAAATGCTGCAGTTAGTTTTGAGAGGGACTAGATGAATATTGCTGATTTTTTTAAAGGACAAAAATATTATGACAAATGAGAATAAATGGTAATTATATGTAATAAAGCATGAAAGATAAAAATGAACCTGTAGCAAGTTATGAACCGATTGCCAGAACATTCAGGAAGCAGCTCTCTGCAGCACTGAAGCACCCAGGTGTAGGTACGTACCCGCAAGCTGCTCAGTGCCTCTTTCCTAACAGGATTTTATTTTCACTGTCTCTAAGGCAGTGACATATAAAATCTTAACAGAATGGATTCCAAGTTATCAGTCATCAGTAGTGCAAAACTTGTATTGATTTTACCTAAGGATAAAGTTTTACTTGTGGACAGCAGGAATATGTTTGTGAAAAGGCATGATTCAATGTAAAAAATACAGATTTTAATATATGTAACACTTACGCAAGAATAGCGAGAGGTGGGCCACCCCAAAATGCCCAATACCCTTCACCGGTTTGGAAACTCTGCAGTTACAGTAACTTCTTAGTAGAGATTAGTCATTCTGCAAAGTGCTCCAACAGTTCTGAAAAGCTGTAGGGTCTACCAAAAGCTCTCCAGTCTCGTACAGCAGTTTCAGGCTCCCGAGGGAAACAGATTATGAAGTATTTTTAAAACCAGTTATTCACCCACTGAACCAGACAATCTGCATTAATCTGACAAATATACGTGGATATATCTAAACACACACAAAAACATTCTTATTAAATGCTTATGGTTTTCTTAATCGAAGCTTCTATATAATGGCTATTCCTCAGTTTAAAGCACCTCAAAAATCTTAACCTTGAATCCACAAGGTGATACATCACCTCATTGCTCTAAAACCAGATACATGTCTAAATGCAACAGTTGCAAGGAAAATGCTAAAATAAGGCAACCTTGTATGCAGCATTCCTACAGTCTGACTGTACCCTAAAGAAAGTGCAGAGATTGCACTTCACACACAGAAGGTCTGTGGGAGAGTACCTATATTCTCCTGCGCGTACAGTGTCTGGATCTTCAGCCATAATAGCAGCGCCATGGATCTACAGAGGTACAAATAAAAACAAATTAGAGCTCAGACAACAAGTTTTAATCTGCTACAATATTTATAAGATGAGTTACAATGTCTTAAAAATAAAAAACAGAAAGGAAATGGGCATGTCAGCAGGGTTTTCACTAGAGTGCTGAATGGGGTGCAAAACACCACCTAACTTTGTGGTTCCACTAATGAGCTCAGATGCCAGACATCGTACATGATGCTACAGAGCTCCGCGATTCCCAGCAAAGCTCAGAAATGCTGCTCTCATGAGGCAGGATTGAGAGCTGTTGGCACCATGACCACACCCAGCAAGAATCTGTAGATGGAGAAACTCATGGTACTGAAAATTGCACCATGACCTAAGGCAGTGGCTCTGCTCCACAGGCGTATCTGATTATTGGACAGCACCGATGTTCCACAAATAGCTCCCTGCTAAAATGCCATTCTAGTTCACTGCTCAGCTCTGCACAGGGGCACTGGGGACACCAAAGCAGACTCAGAGGCAGTCTCCCCAGTGCTGGTGTTTAGCTGAGGAACAGAGCTACAAGGCAAAGAGGAAACACGATAAGGAAAGTAGCCCATGCCTTTCCCCATGGTGGAAAGGCTCCCCCTTTGGTTGCCCTGGTAGCAGTGAGGAAGCATGCACTCTTCCTCAGAGTCATGGAACTAAAGCAGTGGTACTACAAAGTCCCTGCCACTAACATCCTCCTCATCCCTGGAGCAAACAATCTTCCCTCTC
Source organism: Rissa tridactyla (assembly GCF_028500815.1). Classification (NCBI taxonomy): domain Eukaryota; kingdom Metazoa; phylum Chordata; class Aves; order Charadriiformes; family Laridae; genus Rissa; species Rissa tridactyla. Next base: position 11,909,378 of record NC_071478.1, read on the forward strand.
TACAGCAAGGAAAAGTTTTATTTAGGGAACTGATAAATGATAAAAGTCCTGGGGACAACACACTGAAAAACAGAGAGAACAGCAGCAACTAGCAATTGATGGGGGAGGTTAACCCCCATCACGGCAAAGGAAGTAGAGATACACATAGCAGAGAAAGAGAGATGGAGAGTTTGTGGGCATCTGATCTTGGAAACACTGTGACTGGCACTTACATGGGGCATGATGTTCAGATAGTGCTGTAAGGACAGATTGTTTCACAGGCTTAGGACTATCTATAATTGTTATTGTTAGAATCCTGTCAGCACACCCCCCCAGTAAAGTGAGATCAGTGTGCATCAGGGAGGAAAGGTGGTGTAACCAAGGATAAGATCAGAGCACGAGATAGGAGTGGGTGTAGCTGAAGTGTGATGATTCTTCCCCGAACCACAAAGGACTATAATTTCAATGATACACCACAGTTTAACGAGCAACAGAAGCCTCTAGGCTGTCACCGTGTGTGTGAAAATATTCTACTATTTGTCATATTTCAATTTCATATTAATCTTGAATCATTCTTACAGAACCTCCCTCATAACTCAAAGGTAAAGCCTAGAATGAAGGGAGAAAGATTACACTGCACAAGTGCTGCTCAGCAGCAATGGGGTTCATGCCGTGAATTGTAGTAAAGTACATTGTATATCTATTCACCAACATGGGAAGATCCTTAAAACAAAGGGCAGCGATTTACAAAACCTGTGAAGCTCTTGCTCCTGCATGGGAAAGGTTAGGGCTGTATACCGAAACCTATTTGGGATCACTGCAGCATATTTAATACCACTCAGCATTCACACACAGTTGCACGTTCAAAGTCCTGTGCAGACATGAGCTGATAAATCCTCAGAACTCTCTGGCAAAATGTGCTATTTTCAAGCACTTGCTCATTTCAGAGTCCAGTGAAGAATAAGCGTTATGTCTGAATAAAAGATTATGGCAGTGTTTTTACTTGCCAGAATGATTCAGGGCTATGCACAGGAGGCTGTGAAGCATGCTCAGTTGTGGGGGTTTCTTTAAGTGTGGAGAGCACAGTAACTAATTGGAAGCAGCTTTAACTCTCCATGAGCTGCTTCAGACCACAGTGGTCGCTAGTCCTGTCCAGATAGAAGAATGTGGTTTATTCTTTAGGTAATCAAAGGAAAGTAAACAGAAATCACAAACATAAACAGGAAAACATGAAAAAGCCTGCTTATCAGAAGCTATCACCAGAGCACCATAATGAAAAAAGGCTCTACATGTAAAATGGAAAGATCCCAACTTATGTTAAATAAATACTGAAAGTAAAAAAAAAAAAAAAAAACCAAAAAACCAACCAATCCTACTAAGTCCCAGGGTTTTTTTTTTCAGAGGTGCTGAGCATTTGCAGCCTACAGATAAGATCAGAATTTAGTATGTCCAGCATTTCTGGACACCTCATGCTGGGCATACACAATTAACGACTCAGCATCAGCAGCCACATTTAAAAAATAAGGTCAGATCTGTCTTAACAAATGAATTTTTACTGCTCTTCAAACTTTACCAAAGTGGATTAGTTTGATTTAGAACTAAATCCCACTGAAAATGATTGATCTGAAACAATGACCTTCCACTGTAGAACACAACATGAAAGACTTTGGGCATAAGACTAATGAAGTGCAGAGATAAAACAAAACGCCTTTGCCAACATTTTCAAAAGTGGCCTCTTATTCTGGGTGCCCTACTTGAGCCGCTACATAAATGCTCACTTCCTCTGAAAACGAGGCCCCAAGCAAGCTGAGCCTCCAGAACAGAGGCATCCAGAACAAGAGACTCCAGCAGCAGCACTGGAAAATATGGATGCCTGCCTATTGGGAAAGTGTCCTCCTCACCTCAGTGACAGCTAAGTAACAGAACTTCTCAAAGTGCTCCTAGATTCCCATCCCCTTTCTGTGATCCATTAACACATACACATACTGTTCTTTGGGCCCTTATATGCATTTTAAGATCAAAACGGCTTTGCTTTTTCTATCTAGGGCAAGCTCCTTCATTTGATAGGCCATGCCGTGTTGAGGAGGAGGAATAACAACAGCAGGTACACTACGTTCAGCTCAGGGCAGGTCAGCCACAGTGCTTCTAATTACAGCTCCAAGGAAGAACAACATAAACACATCCAGAGCTTCCTACATATGGTAGGATAGGGAAACCAGAACATGACAGGGATGCAAATCACACCTAGGAAACAAGAATGAGGTAAGACACAAACGGAACAATTCAAATGCTAGCCCAATGCTAATACAATATAAAAAACTCCACTACGCCGTCCTTCAAAGACTACCTCCATCCTGCAGCACAGGCAGAGAAGGCCAAAAGCGAAACATCACTGGTGTTCATCAGAGTCACTTGATCTCATACTCTACTGCATGGCTATGCATCCCACCTGCTCTAGCTCACAGATGGGGAAGTAGCAGCCCACCTCCGAATGCTGCTCAGATACCTGGAACTCAGCATGGTCAAGTCCTGTGAGATCATCTGTAGGCACAGCTTACAAATTCTTGTCCAAATGCAATTAGCTCCTCAAAAGTGTTTTTTACAGATTCGATATCCAGGTGGCACAGGGCAAAGATGCTAGTGGGCCAGAATATACTTCAACCATCTCACATCTCTTAAAGAGAAATACTTTTAATTTGCTGGGTTTTACATACCAAGCTTTGAATCATCTAACATAAATTTCTATAAGAGTAATAAGTTATTTCATCTGGGAAATGACCTAGAAAATTTAATTGTCCTCCAGAGAACAACTGTGACAAATTTGGAAATGAAATTCATTAAGTGAAGTGTAAGAGAAAAAGCTTTAATTCTGCTTTAGCTGCAAAGCCTTTTTCAGATTTAAGTTTGGAAGAGACGTGTTGCTCTAGTACTCCTTAGGAATTCTAGTAGATTGAACCTCTTTTTTTTAATTAAAAAGTCAAAACAACTGTGTTCTTGAACTATTAAAAAAACAAACAAACAAACAAACTTACAAGGCCTTAGGACACTGGTATTGTTAACACAGTAGGGCAAAGGTCAGTCACCTCCAAAACCACAATACTTGCATTCCCTAGCATGGGTTGTTTTCTTAGAATATAATCTATTTCATTTTGAATGACAGGTACCTAAAATTTCTATACAGGTGGAGTAGCATTAATCTAATCTTTATCATCTTCCCTGGCAGGGAACACCACTAAATATTTGAAAGGAACTGAAAATATGTCTCATTGTAAGAGAGGCATCATTCCTCTTTACCTCAACATTCAACAGCAGGGAAATGTAACCGCCCTAGCTTTCAGCCACATGTATTACATACTATTGACGAGCTAAATCATAGTAATCATAGTGACATGTCACATCATTAGGGGTGAGAAATAAAGTACCTGATTTGGGGTCTCATACAAAAATCTATCGGGATCCAGTGTGAATTTTGCTACGGGGCTGCAGCTTCTGCCTGAAAGCCGTTTGGCAAGCTGGCGCATGACAGGGTCGTGTTTTCTTTCCACCACAGGCCGCAGAGGAGACGCAGCTCTTGTCCACCGCAGCGCAAACGCCTCGTAAACGGATTTAACGCGGCGTGGTGGGGATGGCGATACCTTTCGCCTGGCGTCGGCAGCAGCAGCAGCGCCGGGTGTAGCTGCCTCCTGCGCCTGGAGCGTTATTTTTCGCCCGTCTCCGGCGGAGCCCCGAGGCTCCCTCAGCCCGGCCGCGCGCGCTCCCCGCCTCCCCTCACCTCGCCAACGGCCGCCGCGCGCCCCGCTCCCTGTTGCTATGGCTCGGCGGGAGGCGACAGCCAATCAGAAAGCGGCAGGATATATTTGTCGCTGTTGCTACCGGCGCGGCGGAGCGGCCGACCAATGGGGATGAAGAAGGAAGGTGGCGCGCGGCCGGCAGAGCGGCGGGAAGGGCGCGTGGCCCGAGTCCGTCAGAAGCGGCGGCTGAGCCGCGCGCTCCGGCGGGAGCAGGTCAGCCGGGACCGGGCCAGCGCCTCCCGCAGGGGGTTCTGGGGCTCTCCCAAGGGCCCATTGCTGAAGGGAACAAGCGTATAACCCGTCCCAAACACCGCTGTTCTTAACACACCTCCCACAACAAGAAAATGGCCCTCTGAGTGAAATCCACCAAAAGAACAGAAGGATGAGGGTCTCGACACACACAGGTGTACCCAGGGCAGCTGGTGACAGGGTTTTAATCTAGAATTAAATACCTTGTGTGAGTATTCACTTCACAGCCTTACCTTGAAAAACAAACCCTGGAGAAAGAGTCATTCATAACCTTTATTTGCTAACTTCGTTACAAAAGGTACTGGAGGCATCTACTTCATGTATCCAGGGGCTGGAGTTTTGGCAAGTATTACCCCTTTTTTAATACAGATTTTAAAAAAATAGCAGTAATATTTAGGGAAAATACCCAAAAGACTGCCCAACGACCTGCAGCGTTAGTTTTAAACCTGCATCAAGGGTCTGGCTGGCGTCCATACGCTCTCACACAATGGCTCCTGCTCCTTTGACTTGAGCACTGAAAATTCTGCCGTGCTGCAGTTTGTCATCAGTGGCAGTGCAGAGCACGGAACGCTCCAGAAGTTACACCTAGCAGTACAACAAAAATGCAGGGATAAGAAATAGCAGTATTTTACCAGCACTTAGCTGAGACCTTCTTTTCCAGGCCTGAGAAAAAGTTATCCAATATCCACTGCTAAGCAATGTAACTAAATTTTACTCTTTTTGAGTAAAGGAGCTTCATTTACCTTCATGATGTAATGAAGGACTCGGACCTGACCGGTGCTATGGGTAGAAATACATAACTGCCACAGAACTAGTGACTCGATATTTTTAGCATCTAACAGTGAAGCTTCAGACTGTTCCAGTAAAAGCCTACAATTCACAATGCACCTTTGATTTCTTCTATCCATTGCAAAATCCTTAATAGAACTGTAACTAAAACAAACTTTGTAACTATTAGAAAGAGTCTTCATCCTTCTACCTCACTATTCATCTTCATGTTAAACACCTCATTCATCTGAAAAAAAAAACCAGGAAAGGATGTGGTGTTTCCTGGGGAAGTGCAGACCACACGGAGCATCTCTGCAGGCAGGTCACATCCGTCCCCCAGCGGAGAATTCAAAGAGCAGCCATGCTGCCCAGAACGTGTCATTGGTTACTGGGTCACCAACCGGATCCTCCGGGACCTGAAAGACATGGGAAGGAATCAGTTTCACCACATCCCATCTGTACTGATGCGGCTGCTTGCGGTGGAAGAGCTCTTTTGGGCAGCCACAGAGGAGCACAAGGCCCTACAGTGGGAGGGAATGCCAACGGTGAGGGCTCTGGGCACAAAGGGACAGAGTCCTTGTTCCCCTCTAAGCTCAGGTACAGTAGTCCATCTGTACAGCACGTGGGTGTAAGAATGACAAGCACAATCAGTGCACGATTCAACTCTTCGTAATTCAGAGAAGAGCGATTCCCTTCCCTTTGCCCAAGGCACTGGCTCCTATAAAAGCAAATAAATGACAGAAGGTAAGTCCAGGACGAAATAATTAAGAAGGGAGTGATCACCTGAACAAGGAAGCTCTGTTCCAGGAGGGAAAGAAATATCTCAAAAATTAACTTTTTTTGTTTGCTTGCTTGTTTTGTTTTACTCTCATTTTGGCTCTGATAGGATGCATGATCTATGAAAAGCAAATTGGAAGTGATGTGTGGACAAAAGGAGATGTATTTCTGCACCCCTGTGGTTCAGACATGGGAACCAAACATCTGCGTATTCCTGCAACAAGCCCAGGGCAAGTTGATTCAGCACGAAACAGAGTGCCCAGGAAGTCTGCAGAACACTATAAAATCATTTACCCATTCAAGCTCTTCCTTTTCCTACAGCACACATTAAAATACGCAAAAATTGCTTTTCTCAGTTCCAGAACTGAGTAATTGTTACAAAGATCTGAAGATGTCCCCTTTTGACATCTGCAGGCATCACACAGCACCCTGCTCCCCAGCCCACATTTGCACCGAGCGTCATGTTTCTACACCATTGCAAAATCAGTGCAAGAATGCAAAATAGCAGGATGAAAACTCCAGCTACAGACTGCATGCTCTGGAAATCTTAGAAAAGGCTCATTCATTATTAATGCCCAAAGCTTTCCTACTCGTCTGGCTCACATTATAGCTGGTAAAAAGGCCACTTTCCAAGATACAGATCTTTATATTGATGCTTTCAAAGGCTCAAAAGAGGTTCTGTTACTGCCCTCAGAGTTGCAGCCACTTCCTATAACGAGGCCAGCAGATACGGTCTCCTGCTTTTCAAAATCTCTTTTAAAAAGGTTTTCTCCATCAGCTTACGCTGCAAGAGAAACAGAAATGGATGCTAACTGATTGGCAGACCAACACGCATGAAGCCAAGAAATAGCTCAAGGTACAGTTTAGATAGGGCTTTCTTGGGTCCTATTTTTAAGTAACATTTAATTCACAGAAGTGTTCCCATCCCCTTGAAAGCACCAGATTTCTAACATATATTTTCCACTGCCTTAAAATCACCATAAGAAGGCATGCAGACTGCATCCAGATCACAGAAGTAACTTCTTTTATCGTTTCCTATTTACCATACACTGCTATCAGCCATCTCGGAACAGCGCAAAATCCCTTTCCCTCAGCAATAACACAGACTTGGAAATGAAAGATTTTAAGAGGTCTGAGAGAGCAGTCAAATTCCGCAGAACCCCTCAGAAGAGAGGATGCTGGAGCAGCCATCTTCTGCCAGCTGCTTTCCACAGGGCCAGGGGAGCCCTCCGTTGCTCAAAATGTAAATGACACTGTGGACCTGCACGGGTTGCTGTGGACATCATTTCAATGACACATTTAGTAAAGTCAGGGTCTGATAAGCAATCCAAGTGGAAAAAACAACAAAACCACCTCTCCTCCTAGCATCTGCTGGATGCCACCCAGGGAATGCCCAGCTTGCTCTGAACCAGATTCCAAAGGTATGCTTCGATCAGATATGTTCCACACTAGATACGATGTGAGAATTCACACCTCTTGTGTGAGAGCCACAGCTGGACAGCGTGTGCAGGGCTAAGCTCCTGTCTCTGAACATCAGGTGTGTTCTCTTACCTGGCTTTGTCCCAAGGCCTGGCTTTCTTCCATGCAGGGTGCAGGAACAGGTGGGCACTGAGGCTTGCCAAACACACTCTGACAGGAACTGGAGAAAATACGATACACAAATGCATTTGTATTTATGCTCTACTCACCACTTACTGTAATGTTTTGCAGCAGGTCAAGAGGGGCTGCTGGCAGGACTATTAATTCAATAGAGTTCTGTTGAGTTGTCTACAAACCTGCCCCATTTCTCCAAATTGTTATGGCCTGAAAATACAGATTCTGCCCTGGGGGGACTAGCCTGACCAGGAGCAGTATACAGGAATGACATCTCGATTTGCAGCTTTCCTTTATGCCCCAAGAACATTTGCCAGAAAGAAAGAGATGTCTACCAAAATGTGTCTTTCCTGGAACATATTTAAAAAAAACCAAAACAGATCTTAAGAGTCAAAACATACAAACGTGTGGCTTTAGACATAGCCACAACATTGGCTAAGATTCTGCTACAGCTTTTCAAGGCCACCAGTAGAGCGTCTGGGGCCATGGCTCCCCATCCACACCTCCCTCGGGGGCTCCGCCAACCTCTCGAAAGAGGTCACAGTCTGCAGGCACTGGGTCAGGGAGGAGACACTGGGTACTTGACGATGGGATGTTCTCTCCCTTCCTCACCAACTCAAAAGTATCTATACTCCAACACCACTGCCCATACCACTCCCGTGGTATGAATGGCCACACAGGCCCAGACCAAAGGTGCCAACTAATAGAGCGTAGGAAGAAAGTAGAAACAGGACAAGTGTCTAGTTGCCCTTCCCTGGAATGCCCCCAGGTTCCAGCAATCAGTCTTGAAGCTCCTCTGCTGGAGGCTGCATCCAGGCAATTACATGCACTAATGACGAATAGACTCGACCCCCTGCTCCCCCACGAATGTGTCTCATGGTTTTTCATAGCCCACTTACACCACATGGACAATGCCCTTCGCAACAAATTCTGAGATTTAATTAGACAACACGCCAAACGGTGGCCTCCTTTAGCACGTTTTGGACTTGCTGCCTGACAGTGTCAGGGTGCTGGGTTATCCAGAGGGGAAAGCCTGGAAGCAGGAGGATTCCTAGCACTCTGAGCTGGAATCCTAAAAATGCAGGCAGAAGCGGTAAGCTGCAACGAACATCTCAGCATTGATGTTTTCTAAATCAATATGCTGGCTCATAAATGCAGTCTGTCTTGCTCCAGAGAGTTCAGCGTGCTTTTCTGTTTGAAATGTGAGGCACAAGAGAGTTATATTCCGCATGAACCATTAGCTGGGCTACCTTCCACCTGTCCCAGCTCAAGGAGTGAAGAGGATATGACACCACTATCTGTAAAGGCGAGCATCTGGTTGGTGTCCCGCAGGGACTTCCCGTTCGCTAGCTGGATCAAACTCTCCTGTCAGGCAGCAGGAGCAGATGGAGACAGTCAGCTCCCAGCCTGGCTCCCCCTCACACTCCCACCTCACAGCCCTGTAGATCATCAGAGGTTTGGATACAGCCCAAGTGCGTAGGACTGACTGTAAAAAGCCCATGAAAGAAATCAACAGGAATTGTTCTAATAAGCTTTCAGGCCAAGTCCTTTCTAGGTGAGCACCTTTAAAAATGAGACAAGCAGATTAAGGGTCCTTTGGCTGACTTGTAGCTCTACTCCTGCACTTACAGGTGCTGGCAAGGCAGTGAGAGCATAACACTGAGTTCGCTCCAGGTGGGTGACCTTGGATAAACAATTTCCTTCTCCGTGCTTTACTCTTATCTGTAAAGCAGGGATAACTTCGCTGCCCTGTCTTTCCAGGATAGCAACACTCACTTGCCTCACAGCTTAAGCTGTTGACTCCTTCATGAGTCCTCGGATGAGTGATGCCCATTGCAACATTATCGCTAAATATGACCCTGGTGACACAATACTTCTCTCTAATCCAGTAACTCTGTTAGAGGGCTCTGCCCGATAACAAAGGTGATCCTCATTCACTGCCGTTCACTGAGCAGTGACCAAGACTATCCAAGCAAGGTCTCCTGGCTCCCTAGAGAGAAACTGCAAACAGGCCAAGATGAAACGGCAGCCTAAGCATCGCTCATTTCTAAAGAGACTGCTGTTCCATAGCATTCATGGCACTTTGGGGAGTTCAAGGTTTTGGGGGCAGCTGGACCAGGCCACTAAACAGGGTTCAAATAACTATATCCTCACCAGAAGGTGTCAACGAAGCCTCAAGTCCTGTCCCTGCCAGGAATATGATAAAGGGTGCGTGGATTCCTGGCATAGCAGACATACCCAACAAGGAGACATTCACCATAGATTTCTTCTACTGGTGGAACATATTTTAAAAATAAACATGAGCTCATTCTGGAGGCAGAACATGCAATTTTAAATCCAGCCAAAATATTGCCAGCCTCACTGATCTTTCATGATCTTCAGCCACTGTTTAAAGCTGCGAATCCCAACACACAGACTGAGGGGGGTTTACAAGTCCCAGACCCGGGCTCCCCCCAGCAATTCAGTGCGAGGAGTCTGACATGAATGTGAACTGCAGGCACCAAGCCAACTGGAAAACAGGGGTAAAAGGCAGAAGTGTTTTTAGTAGGGAACCGGGTGGCAAAAAAACCACCTATCTTTATCTCCAGTGAATCACTGCCTTCCCTTGTTGTTTGACAAGCCACAAAGCCTCTCTGTGCCTCTGCTTCCTCTTCTATGAAGCGGGAATAAAACAGCTTCTACCCACCTCTTTGACACGTTATTGACAGGGTCATGCCTCCACAAATGCTGGACAGTGTCAAGCAGAAGGGTTATGAAATGAGGGTACGGCTCCTGTTCTGTCTTGCAGATCAATAAATTAAAGGAACCTCATCATGTCTGTTTGGCAGTGTTCATTTTTATGTAACATTATGGAAGTTGTATAACATACGGAAGATGGCACAGATTTTTGTTGTTTTGCATTCTGTGAATTTATCTCAAGTCCCAGAGAAAACCTGCAGTCTGAAACATTTGTTACAGGTGGAAAACAGAAAGACAGAACAGTGCCTGTCTTTCTGTCTTCCAATTTGGAAAGCTTGCACTATGGAATAATCTTGTCATGAGGTTATGAAGCTACAAAAACTATTTTAGGATTAAGCATGGGCCCTACCAACGCAGCCCACGGAACCAGCCCTCACTGCATCGGTATAGGTTATGATTTTCTGCCAAAAAGAAAAAACAGGCAAACAGCTTAGAAGCTAAACCTGCTTTAACAAGAGGGGTTCATATCTTTCCTGATGAGGCTGGTCCTGGATCTCCTTTGTGCTACACTAACTGTAAAACACATATACACTTATACAGCATTTCCCATTGCCAGTGCACAGATGAAAACATCTGCAAAATATGATGGACGCAAGGAGAGAGTCAAGGCCCCTGGAACGAGATGCATCACCACATTCTTTCTGCAACCCCTTTCAACAGGGGGATCAGGACAAGGCTAGACCCACAGCATCATTGTTACCCCTGCCTTTAAGAAGCCCTGTGCTTTCTGCTCCCTTTACCTGTGGGGAAGGATAGATTCCAGGGTCCCTAGCTGTCCTTCTCTAAGGATGAAGCTTTCAACCTCTAAATCTGACTGCTGAATGAGTCTTCCTGAACTGGCCTCAATACAGCCACCTTGAGGGACTCTGCTCAAGGGAGCTCTGATACCTGCTGAAATAAATGCTTGTATTAAAGACAATTACAGATAACATGACCCCAACCTCTGACCCAGCTATTCCTCCGCTCCTTGCTCCACGTTCCCCAGAGGCTGGGTGAATGGCAGTCACAGCACTTTCTGTTCCGTAGACCTATGGCAGAAGCAGGTGGACATCACTTACGTATCCTATCAAGGCTGTTCTGAAGAACAGGGAGATGGCAGGAATGTCAAACAAGACTGGAGACTGGACAGGAAGGAAAGAAGAGAGGGAGAGAGAAAGAATATCAGAAAGGAAAAGGAGAATGTGTTGCCAAAGATGACCACCACATCACAGTTAAGAAGTTCTCAACCTCTGCTCAGGCAATCTCTTAAGAAGGACCATCATTTAAAAACCCAGAAGTTTGCAAACTGACAGGGTGAGAAGACAACACCTGAAGGGATTCTTCCAATGGAAATGCCAAAAGGAATCCACCTTGCCGGAAAAGTACTATCTTATGGAAACAGTTACAGTTTAAACAAAAGAGTAGGTAACAATGTCTGTTTTAACACCTTAAACTAACAGGTTTTCTCACCGAGCTACTATGGGAACAGAACTCCAGAGCTCAAGATAAGCCCTGCTCCCATTTGTCATGACATCGTAAAGCTGTGTAAGTGAGCAAGTGTTTACACCAAAGAGAAGAGAAGCTTGAAAACTCTTAAGGTCAACAATCTAGGTGCAGTTTTACTAACCTTCTATACTTGAGGTCCACACGGAGCCAGAGACTCCTCTGGTGCTGCAAGGGGGCTGCCACGTGGGCAGCCATTCATCTGGGAAGGTAAAGCACCCGCAAGAGCACAGGACAAAGTTATCCAGCTGGGAGCTGGCATCAGTACTGCCTGCTGCTTCTCTGGGCTGCAGGACAGCGGCGTTGAAGCAGGTTCCTGGTTCCAGCACAGCCTCAGTGCAAAAAGCTACAGGTTGTTCCATGTTGTGAGTGGTCAACAAAGGCTTGCTTGTCCTCGCTTCATACAGCGCACTGCTCTGCATAAAGCTGTAATGATGGAGAAAATGAATCAGCCAGACATACTGTTTTGCAAAGAGGGTGAACCCCCCAGCTAAACCTTTGAATCCTGCCCTTGACAGCTGGGAGATTAACTGCTGGGTGCTCTGCCTGCCTGATGCTGGGCATGGACCATTCCCATCGACAGACTCAAGACTCCTAAGTGATGTCCCCTGGGAACTACTGACATGAAAGTCAGTTCCATTAACAAGTTTAAAGGTTGCTTCACCTCTGAACTGTCCCTGTAAAGGCTTTTTCATACATCACCTGGATTCCAGCATCTTTAAATATGTTCCTTGAGGAGGCTTATCCAGATCTGCAGCTGACTGCTCCCACCCTGGCTCACAGGGCATGAGGGTTATCTCCATTTGCTCAGAGACGGTGCCTACACAAGATCCATCTGAAAGGTGCAGGCCGGGCAGGTGAAGGAACACTAATAGTTACTCCAAAAAGCAATGAAACAAGTCTAATTTGCCAAATGCAGCAAGACCCTCTTATTCCCTGTGACTGAAGTTTGGTCAAGATTCTGTGAAGGGGTATGGAAATACTGGGTTTTACTGGAGTACTGCCCTGATCCCAGAATCTGAGAGCTAAAAACCTGCTGCCTCCCATGTATTTGCTTTCACTTGGTACCCCTTCCCAGATGGGCATCTCTTTTCACCTGTCCTTACACAGGCCTTAATGTTTGCTCCTTTTACAGAGTGACAGCCTCTAGCCAAACAACGAGGTGCTCCACCGAAGTAGAGTCCTCCAATGTCCATTTGATCCATCAGCATATAGATGCTGTTGTGGTGAAGGAATATCCTTCCCTTCCTGAGCGAATTTAAAATTGTTTTTCAGCTTTCTGGACCACATTCTAAGTCCATTAGGAAGAGACGAACCTGCAGTTTGTGGAGTGTAGGATCCTTTATCCTGCTGCTCCTTTGCGTGGCATGTCAAAGCCCTCTCAGGACACAAGTTGTTGAGCTTTTCCTTACGAGGGAGGCAGGATTTTTGTCGTCGTCGATAATTTGCAAACCAATTATAGACCTGAGTTGGCTGCAGGTTCATATCCCGAGCCAATCCCTCCTGCAAACCCAGGTGTAGGGAGAGATCAAGGGGAAAAAAAATAAACCGCATCCAAATAATCAGGCTTTCCCCTTCAATTCCAAAAGCAGCCCAGCAGAAGAGCTTTCAAACCCAGAGATATTTATTCACTAGGTCTCCGATAAATTTATGTGGATCCCATTGAGGAGACCGATTTGTAAACTTAAAAGAGTTGCTGGAAGACACACATCCCACCCTGCTCCCCTAGTCAATTTGTTTGCTAAGGGAAGCCATATACTGCTATTTTAGATTGCCGTATTTAAACGTAAAACCTCACCAAAACACGCTCTTCCCCCAGAACGACAGCTCCACATCACTAACGTGACACTAATAGGAAAAACACTAATGTATTTACTGCATTAAATAGTTTTCACAAACTGTGAGCAGTATAAACATCTGTATCACATTCAGAGAAAAAATTCTGTTGTATTAAACTGTTAAATAATGAGATCACGTAAGTGAAGAACGTACTGGAAAATTAATGTGTAAGTGACCATATCCTGACCTTTTAGGGCTTAATCATGCAACTTCATTATGCTCCCAATTCAGACTGTTGGTTTTTTTAAACAAAAATTTGCAAGTTGTTGCTGCTTTGTGAAAAGGATAGGAAATAACCCATCTTCACATCGCAGAGCTAATCACCAGCCCATCCTGCCTCATATGGGAAGGGTGTTGGAAAAATTGAGCAGCAGCGAGGCAGACTTTAAAATCTGAAGCCTTCACCTTGCAACAAGGATTACTGAATTAATTCACATCACTTTCATTACGAATGTGTGCCTGTCCCAATAAGGTAGATACATGCGTACATCAAGACAGGCTATCATGTTTTAAAATTCTGTGAATTTAACGTGATAAATCAGTACAAAGTATATTTTGGTAAGCAAAGTGCAATTTTATATAGGCTATAATGCAGTCAAGTCAGAACTATTTATCAGTGTAATATAGCTCTTCCGAGTGAGGGTTGTTTCACTGCCTATGCTCAATCACTACAAAATTAGAACTGTTAAAAACCCAGTGAGGAAATTATTTCCCCTGATCTTTTTGTCCAAAGCAAGTGAAATTTCTTAACATGAACTTGATGATTTTTTTAAAGAAACCTTTAGGGAAAGATCAAATTTTGGGAATCCTACACCCACTGTGGCTTCTGAAAACAAGAATTTAGAATGAAACCAGTTATAGACCCCTGATCACAGAGTTCTACTTTTACGTGACAAGGAGATTTGATTAGAAGTAGTGTAATCCCTACCCGCTGTTTCTTGTTTGGATTTGTTGTCACCTCTGCAGCAAACCTGTGCAGTTGCTGGCGTACTTCCTCTGAATAGTTTCGATTCTTCAGACCTTCAGGACAAAGGGAAATAGGTGGGGGATTCCTGTACGCAGGAGAAAACAGGATTAAAAAGGACTCAAAAAAGAGTCATTCCCATTCATGGGAATTTTCTCACAGTGCCACCAGTGGTCAAAACACCAAGAAAGACTTAATCTCTGAGAAGCAGCCATCTTGAGATGCAAGACGAGCCTCTGCATCTCTATCCCCTGCATCTGCTAACTACAGCAGAGAAAAAAAATTTTGGTTCCCCCATGCCGCCGTACCTCTTCCTGCAACGGAATTTCTGCAGTGGTGTCAGAAAATCCGTGTGGTGTTTCTCCATAACCCTCCGGTAGTGAATCTCATGCCAAAGTTGCACCAGCTCCTCCTTCTCTTCTGCCTTGCAACACTAAAACAAAATAGTATGTAAGCAAACCCTTCCCAGGTAGTCAGGCTTCTTATAAAGGGGAAAACCCTCAACAACTAGAAACTTACTCAGAGATTCCTATGGTTTGACAAAGCCGGTAGCATTACCAAGCATATGGCTCACCGTGCCTTCTCTAATGCACACCGGGAGCTGCCTGCCTAATTCCTCCTTTTCCCCTGGTGAAAAGGGCTATGTTACCAGATCTAGAGGACAAAATCCCTCACCCTGAGTGGTGCCATCCAGCCTTTCTCATATCTTCCCATCCTGCCAAGACCTCTAGACCTGGCCTCCCCAAGGCCTTTATGTCCTGAGTCGTAAGTTTGTGGAAAGACTCTGAGAACCACCACACTAGAGAACAAAAATCCTGCTTTCACAAACTACAACCAACCCCATAATCACCCAGTTACCTTCTTCCTCTTGGCTGATTAATAGTAACTGCCTGTAGCAGAGGCTTTGTCCTGTGTTTCAGGGTCAACTGATGCACACAGATCACCTTCTGCTGCCGTACGCCAGCTGGAAATGCTCCACGTGCTGCAGTTTGGGTACCTCTGCACTAACGGCTCTACTGTTTTTCCTAATACTGAAGAAACAAAGAACACATCCCTACCTCCAGGAGTCTGCAGGCTGCGTCGTGCTGCCCATTATGGATGTGAACGAACACGCAAGCTCGGACAATGTGGACGTTAGTGAGAAAATACATCTTGTGTTTGCATCCCATCACGGCCCCAACAAGCTTCTCCAGACTAGAAGAGCCCTGGAGGTCCTGGCAAAGCTGTCCCGCCAGCTCCAGCAGCTTGGTTGGCGGGGGATCCTTGTTTTTATTCCTGTTTAACATGGCCATGAACCGCTTCATCCTCATCTCCTGTTGGAAGCCTTTTCTATGCAATGCACAAAGTTGTGGTTAGATAAAAACTGTTATCTCCTATTTTTAGCTTCCCCGGTAAGCTTATTTTTTTTTTTTTTTAAAGAAATTCACTGCGCTGTTAAAAGCAGCTTGAGAACCTCAAAACACAATAAAACTAGCCCTAAAGCAGTCCTGAAAGGCTAAAACCACCCCAGGCTTGCAATTGAGAAAACAGAGCTCAGAACCACGCATTAAGGCTTGCCCCAACAGCGGGGGGGCCGCCGCGGGGAGCAGCGCACCGCGCTAGTCCCGCCGTGGCTGCGGCCACCGCACACGCGTGCGCCCCCGCGCCCTCCGCTCCCAGTCACGCCAGTGCCCCCGCCCCCAGATCACAACATGGAGCTTTACAGCCACGGCTTACAGGTTAAAACAACCAGAACATTAAGCCCAGGTGAAATTAATGAGTTTTTTTTCTCTAAAACGGCGTGGGACAGACCAGGGGCTGCCAGCAGCTACAGCAAAGTGTAGCTCAAATGACCCTCGGGGCTCTTTTTGGACCGTTTTCCTGGGGAAAGGGGTCCGCCGCGATCCACCCCCCTCCCGCCCCGTCCCCGGCGGGTCCCCTCGGGGACACCCCACCCCCTGGCCGGGACAAAAGGGTGGAAAAGCTGTAAAATACCTGCGAGGTCGAGGAGCAGCGACAGGGACACCCCGGCAGCCCCGTCCCCTGCCCGAGGCAGCGTGAAACGCAGGACGGGGCGCCTGAGCCCGCCCCGGCACCGGCCGCCCCCCGGTACTTGTCCCCCGGGGGAGGGCGGCAGGGCCCCGGTACGGCCGGGGGAGGGCGGCAGGGCCTTCCCCCTCCCTCCGCAGCGCAGGGAGAACGCGCGTAGGGCTGCGCGGGGGCGGCTCTGCCCCGCACGGCCGCAGGCCCAGTCCCGCAGCGGCCGAAACCTCACCCGTGTCCGCAGCCTCCTGCGGGGGAAGGGGGAACGAGGGGGGGCGGGGGAGGAGGTTCGCGGCTCTAGAAGCGATGCGGGTCGGCAGGTGCGGAGCCGCCAGCGGCCCCCAGGTGAGGGGCTGTCCCTGCTCTCCGCCCCCGCCCCGCTGACACGGCTTCCACAGAGCAACTGCTGCTTGCAGAGCAAAGTCGCATGGAACAGGCGGCAGCAAGTTGCTTTCGTAGTAGAGAGTATTTTTTTTAAAGATGTTAGTGGAGATACGCACCGATAATCCTGACACACTTAGGCGAACTGAGCGAAGAGGGACGCAGCTCAAACCCAGCCCCCCTAGGTGGGCCCTGGCTAACAACAGCCAAGCTGTCCACACTCGGCGTAGGGTGTAAAACTCAAGCTGCTGTGATTTTCCTTGAATCGGGTCTGAACACCACGGCAAATGCGTCAGCCCTCCACTGACTTCAATTTAGCAAGGACAGATAGCAACAGTGACAGTCTCGCAGCAGGAGTCAGCCGCCCTCCCTCCCATGCACAGCCCCACCACATGCAGGGCCTCAACCCACCCTGAACCCACTCTTAAATACCCAGCTCACACCAAGTCCACGTGCCATACGCGAACTTTCTCTGCAAAGACAAAGACTAAATACTTGAGTGCAGGCATTTTTGCTTTGCTGCATGCAGACATAGCCTAAAAATCTGCTCATAATCCCCCTTGTTCCTCCAACCAGCGGCATCTTGTGTTCGGTTGCCCTTGATTTCTCCTTCAGCTTGGATGCTGGCCCCGCAGGATGGTAACTGGCTTCTTGCTCCTACTGTATGACACTGTTCTAGAACCAGAGCTGGAGACAGAAAGTCCTGGATGCTTAAAGGACAAAGCCCCACCACTGAACTTTGAGTATTTCATTATCATGCTAGACATAAGAAGCGGTATTTCCTTTTGGCAATTACTCTCCTTTACTCCCCAATTCTGTATTGCTGTCTGGAGTTACAACAGAACATCAGGTCTCTTAATTTGCTGCATTTTTACTTATTTACATGTATGAAATTTAACAAGTGTCTCACATTTTATCTTACATATTCACACAACCAGGTACACCTCAAAAGGAAAGAGGCAGGCTGCCGTCAGGCACATCAGATGCAAATGGCACTGGTCATTTCCAGTGACAGTAAGCTGCTGCCATCGCACTGTGCTGAATCTAACCGCCCTTGAAAACTATTCGCGCACTCCCTCCTTTACCTCTGCTCTAACTGAAGTTTTGGCAATCAAGGACTGCAGATACTAGAAACCATGCTGAGGTCAGGTGACAGATATTGGCAAGCCAAAGAGCTCAGATTCTTTTTCCAAGGGCTTAATCAAATTTTGTTGAATATCAACAGCAACATTGGTCAGGTCCCCCTGGAGCCTCAAGATGAATCCAACAGAGGCTCTTTTCCAGTCATCCTTCACCTCTAGTTTCTTGCCCCAGGGTAAAACTTCTAGCTGTCTCCCTCAGAGACACAACCCTATCTCACGGAGCACTAGCATGCATCTTATCTAGACAGTCACTCCAGAACAAGACAAGCCGGCTATCTTTGTTCCAACAGAAGTCTGTAAAGTCTTTCAGCAACCGATCAGCAAACTTCTCATCCCCAGTGGCACTGGACCGCCACGTTTTCGTCAGCATGGTGTTGTAGGCCCAGTTGTACCCAATGCGCTCTTCACAAAACATGTTCTGGTTGGTGGAGCTGGTGGAGTTGCGCCGGCGTCGCTGCTGCCCACAAGAAAATTTCCGTTTGGAATATGGTAGCTGCAAAAACACTGTCCCTGGAGGAAACAGACAGGACTTTAGCCTTAGGCAGACCTAAGTCCCTACGACTGGCAGCTCACTCATTAAATTCTGAAAAGGAAACTGGACTGAGTTGCATTTAATTGCCTTTTAGCAAGATAAAATGGGATACACTTTTCCTCCTTCGCTTTTACAAGCAAATAACAACACTGGGAGAGAGCACACTCTGTCTCGCCTTTCTCTTGGTAGAAGGGAATAAAACAACGACATAGGCTCTGAGCCATCTTTCTAACTCCACATCAGTTTCCATTCGCTTCTGCAATTTTCCAAATGCTTTCTTCCTGTCACTGTCTTCACATCTCAGCAATCCCTCTGAACTGTAATATGCCATGCATGGAGCTTAGAAGTGCTGATAGATCACAAACATTTATGAAAAATAATAATGAGAGCAAGCGTATCCTAAATGCTTTATCTCCCACACAGCGTGTATGGGTAGAGATGCATCTACAACTGACCTCAAGCAAGAGAATGAAGCACTGACTTGTCCCAACACTTTTCCTTCCTTCTAGCTTCTAGATACACATTTATTTACACTGCATTTGGAATAAGATCTGCCTTATTTTACTTTATTTCTCCATCTCCTGGAAAGAAAAGTTTCAGAGACACAATAAAGCAAGATTTCAAACCAATGCCATTGATTAGCAGCAATGCTTTCTGCTTTTCCTACTGCCTCTACGGTTTTCTGCTTTGTGTTGGCTGATACAGCTACTTGTCATCTGATTAAGGGACATAATGAGGACCGACATCACTGACACAAAACACACACTGCATGTAAAACAGTTTTTTTTTTTTTTTATAAGAGCCACCTCCTTGCCCCAGTGCCTGCCAAATACTGCTCACCTGTGACATGGATATACTGGGGCTTGTTCTCAGCTGGGAAGTTGAATGCAGAGGCTGAGTATTTATCTTGCACAAATCCAAATCTGGAAAAACAAACACCAGGGGAATTAAAAAAAAAAAAAAAAAAAAAAAAAAAAAACAAAAAACCAGAACCAACCAAAAAACAGAAGAGCCACTCCAGCCAGGACTTCTTCAGCCCAAGGCAGGGGCACCAGGGAAAACCCTGCATAACACAAAGGCTCCCTTTTCTTACGGCCCGAAGGCAAGGGGGAAAGGGATGAAGAGAGCCGAGCTTCTCCAAATATCCTCCGCCCCTGCCAGGCAGAGTGTGAAAGCTTGTAACTCCACACTGCTCTGTCCTAACTCATACCGGAAACAAGAGCGCCAGCAGCTCAGTTTGGGAGGGCACTGGGCAGTCTCTGCTAAAACGGGGCAGCTGCACATGAACGAGGGAAGAGCAATAGTCAAGACAGACATTCCTTGGGAATGTCTCAAGCTATAACACCTTTTTTTTTTTCATGCTGGGCAATATTCCACACAGAACTTAAGCAGCTCACCTGACAGTTCTTTGCTGTTTGGAGAATACTTGTGCCTCTTCTGCTTTCTAAGCTAATGAAAGCTTATTTCCATGCTAAAGTCCATTACAAAAAGCAGTCTCTCTATCATGAAAAAGACTTTGGCAGCAACACCATGAAACAAACTGGCAGCTCAAGCAGACAAATGGGTAAGGCTAGATAGTATTCAAAGTTTCCAACAATTCCTTCTTAAACTGGGCCCAACCTCCTACGTACAGCGCACAACCCAGTCCCCTGCCTACTGTCAACCATTGGTCGTCATCCAGTTCAAGACTGCGTTAAGTACACGTGAACTGTCCCTTCTCAGAAAGAAATCCATTCACGGTCTATCCGCTTCTAACTTGGAATAACAGGGCGCCTTCCAAAGGCAATGCCCTTGCTGGGAATATAGTCTGTCACTCATTAGCAAACCATCTACCTGCCCCTTGCGCCCACCGAACCACCTCCAGACATTCTAGTTGTATTTTAGTTTAATAATCCACAAGCAGACTTCAAGGAGGCAGGACGGGACAGAACCCACACGACTCAGGAGTGACTGTTCAGCACAGGTCTTCATCCCACACTATCCAGGAAGACATGAACCTTCCAGCCATTCCAATCTGTACGTACCTGTATGCTATTGCTTCCTGGAGGAGATGCATACGGTCCCAGTATGTTTCTGGTTCAAAGCCTGAAACAAACAAAAAGGTAACAATTACCTAGTAAAGCCACTTAATTTCCTTCTTTTTCAAGACTTCAGTTTTCCTCAGAAGACCTCTGTGCACTTTGTTTTTCCTAGTCATTTCTTTCAGTCACACTTTTTTCTGTCAGCTGTCCCTTGAATGCCATCTTATTAGAGATATGTCTTGTACACTCCAGTAGCAGATTCATTCCTGAATTTAGCTTTTGTGTCTCTCGAGATGGAGACGAACGTAATGGGGAGTGTGGGAGGGGGCAAGGAAGAAGAGTGGGCTGCTGTGTACCACCACAGAGCGCTCTGAAAATACTTAGTTCAAAGTCAGCGGGGCTACAGTGACCTCAGAGCATATGGATTTGTCACTAATCATTTTACATTTATACCTGGACACTGGGTCAAGGGTTAATGAAAATAAAGAAAATTATCATCTTTGCTATTTTAAAACAGAGCCTTTTGCTACTTGTCCCTTCTCACAACGCAATCTTGCCTCTCTCTGCAAGGGGACAGAGTTCTCTGATCTTTCAGCTTCCACAACAGTATCTCTCAAAAGGGCGAGGTCACTTCACAGAAGAGGAGATTGCAGTTTCTAGCTCTTAATCTCATGCGCAAACACTCTTACCGTGAATGTAACCATGGCAACAAAAAAAAGAGGATGGCAGTCGTGAAAGCCTAATCTCACCAAGGAGAATAAACAAATGCAGGATACAAATGCAGAGCAGCTATGGGCAGGGTCCACCAGCACAACAGACTCTCACAGTAGAGCATCACCTCACAGTAACCGCTTGATATGGGGTCTGTAACGGTATGCAACATTATGGCAAAAAAAGATCACTTGGGAGACAACCTTTCCCTTGCCTTGGCACTTCTTGCTGCCAACTTCATACACTGTTGCCTGCTGATTAGCCGCCAGCACGGCTTCCTCCCAGCACCACCTTCCTGAAGGCAGCTGCTGAAATGTAAAAAAAGACCCTTCATCCAGCTAATGCATGTCTGGTAAATGAGGTTCTTCATACCAGAAGGGACCCATTTGCAAAAAAGCATACCAAGGGGTAAAACAAAGAACATTTCTTACCATCAAACAAATGCTCACTACCCTCCTTCAACAAGCAGCTAACATTGAGTGGGATGAACAACTGAGCTCGAAGTGGGTCTCCGTATAAGTAACTGGGCAACGCAAACGGGCCTTCCAAGACTGGAACTAGCAAGAAACCACAGGACGTGGCTTTCCGATGCCAACCCTGAACCTGAGAAAAGATTCAGACAATGAATCATACCACATATGTCACGCTGAAGAAGGGCACTTATGTGCATAGGAGCAACTCATTCCCCGAGAATAGATCAGACGCTCAATTCTCCACGGGCTCAGCTTGCTTTGCATGGCAAGCACATAAGCCTCCTTGTAAGCAAAGCAGTACAAGCACAAGACACCAGGCTTTCCTTTTTTAAGTGCCACATCAATCAGAAAGCACTTTAAAATAGGACATTTTTCAGGAACTGATTCAGCCTACTTATCATCAGTGGCTAAGCACTGCTGCTTTACTGGAACAGTGCAATAGATTTTAAATAAAAGCAAAAAACAATCACCTAGTGCTATTTGGTTGGGTGTGGTAAAACCTACAGAAGCTACAAAAGGGAAAATAAAGCACACAAAAAAATATAAAAATTAATTTAAAAAAATGACACAAACCGCTTGCATTTTCAATTCGAGATGTTTTCAGCAAGATTGGTTTTGTTTTTTCGCTTTTTTTTAATAAAAGCTAAAAAGCATTGCTGAACAGGAAGAACACATTGCCTGGAAGAGCCCTGTCATGCAAGCAATTCCACTGAGATTTAAAGTTTCCAGGCTTGGGGAGAGAAGGAATGCAATGTGAACTAGATTCCTTTCCAAAGACCAGCTCAGGGCTTAAGATTTGCCTAAGGGAGACTTAAATGTCACCTCGACCTGTTCTGATCTCTGCACACTCTGCATGAAACCCACTAAAAGCAGAACACTATCCTGCGCACAGAATGACTACAGATAGCATGACAAAGGATGACCAGATGCAGCAATGCTAACGACCATCAGTACAAATTACTTATGGAAATAAGGGCAGATCCAACCCACTGTCTCTCCCCTAACGCTTCACATGCCAATGTCCCCAGTAGTCTAAGGGATGGAGAGGTCAGACGGACATCGCTGCGGCCACCCGGAACACGGGGACTCTTACCATCTCAAAAAGAACAGCTGCAGTCACTGCCATCCAGTGTAACTTGATTTCAAAGGCAGCATTGAGGGAGAAATTGCCGTGGTAATAACAACTGCACCACTCCAAACGGTCAGTGCGGTTATTCACATCCACATCCAGCGTCACTGTCCGTTGCTCAGGCACTGTGGCAGCTACGCAGCCAAGGAATAGGGGTATATTTAAAAGATGCGTTAAAGAGAGGGTGAGAGACAGGATGAAGAGAACAGAAGGAACAAGGCAAGCTATTTGAAATGAATTTGTCCTCCCTCTCCTCCCCAAATATTTTTTGGGCTAGCGGAATAGTCCCAGAATGCTGCTCATCCAGATCACAAAAGACAAAAAACTTAAGTATTATCCATATCAGGGGTCGGTGTCACAGAATTACCTCCCCAAGCAGTCAAAAGACATGTCAGCCGCAATAATGAGACAGAACCAAGAGTCAAGCAGCTAATCAATAAGCGACTGGTGCCATAATTAAATATGGCTAGACAACATCAGCTCCTTCATACCAAGACATTCCAAATTGGTTTCAGTATTTCTGTATGCCCTCACCAGAAATCACTCTCACACAGCGCAGGAGCATTCCAGGACTTTCCACAGCTAAAGGAGATCAGAAGTTAAACTTCTTCTTTCTTTAACCCCATATCAATATCCCACATTACTGCACTGCTAAAACGGCACACCCAACACTTTGTGTAAAAGCACGCGAAGTCAGCCAAGGCTCATGCAGCAGCATTAGGATCACTGCAATACCTTCGACTGCTTTGCAATAAGTGCTGGGATAGTGCCCAAGATCCAGCTCCCTCTGTGCCCAGCACCCCAGTGAAAGAAAATCTCAGGTTTCAGGCAAGAGAGGAAGAGAAGCACAGAAAGCGGAGGTGACCTGGCTGGTGTCCTACAGCAAGGCCAGGGACAGAACCCAGGTCTCCTGACTTTGAGACAAAAGTTCTGCTATGAACCACGTTGTCACTTTCAACTTTTCCTTAGGCAAATACATAATTTAACATTTCTATAATGTTAAAAATTGACACAAAACAAAGGGCTGCATTACTACTACTGAAAAACCTTTGCCTTATTATTTATTGCATGCATGAGGGATGGATATTGTTATTTCTCGCTTAAGTAGAGGAAGATGTACACCCGTCTATATAGTCAGCTTTTAAATGACCTTATAATTTAATGGCTTAATGGCATTTACAAAAAAAACAGTGGTTGAAGTTCTTCCTCAAGGTAGCTGAAAAGTTTCCACCTTCACTTCTACATCAAGTTAGCTGGAGACAGTTTTCAAGGTTATACAAAAATCCTTTATATTGCTACTACTGCACCTTAGGAATAGAAAAAAAACCCAAACCAATAAAAATGGAAGAACATCACACAGTTTTGTTTTGCAACTAAGATCCCATTTTGGAAAAATGTATCCTCTGCAATTTCTGAGTTGGTCTGGTATTAGACAGACCAACATCTTGTGATGTTCTTGCTCCTTTTCAGTGGAGGATCACTGTGAGTGCAATGCTTGTGGTTAGAAGGTCACGGTTCCAGTTTCGTAACAAAGTATGAACCCTGGTGCCGGTTTTGTAATGAAGTATGTTGGAAAACAATATCCCAAAAGCTGTAAAGCAAAAGCAGCTCAGTCAGGTAGATGTCGGTCATTAGCCAAGAGGTCAGTGATAACACCACAGTCCAGTGTGTGCCCGAACTAGCACTCTGTGAAGAATGAGCTCCCTGCTCCCTTACACTGTTCCTTTTTCCAGATAATGGAGACTCCCCATTAGGGCTGGAGCTTCTCTCTCGCCTCGCCTGCAGCTGTAATTCACAGGCAAAGCAACAGGAACACAGTCCAACCAGATGAGCTAATCAAAAGTACCTTAAAAACTGATGAGAAATATCCATACGTCTGAATTTAGAAGCTTCAGATTAGAAATACCTTAATTTGAATAGAATAAACTCTGGCTTCTGTAGATCTGATTTTATTAAGAGGACTCACCTGCTTCCCAATTGTCTTGTACCATTGAGTATTTAACTAATGATTTATTGAGGAAATCGGAGAGGAGCAGGCAGGTTATTCTCCAGTCACAGACTACACTATGTACACGGCTACAATTGCTAGTGCATGCACTGCTATAAATCAAAAGGGACAAGATTAGGTATGTCACAGGTCAGACTTCCACTGGGAAGGGAAAGGGGACAATCACTGGGCAACTGATAGGGGAATTGGGAGGGGTAAAGATTTTAGAGATACATGGAGCTTGTTCCAGAGCTCCCAATGCTTGCATGCAATTTTATGTCACAGCCTGACATTTAGGGAAGGTGGGGAGGGGAAGAAATAAAAACCACAACCAAATCAAAGCCAAGAGAGGAACAAATGAAGTCACGTGGACCAGAGGTCATCTGGATTTAGTAAAGCTCCTTGCCTCAGATGAACTGGTAAAGTTTTTGGTTTTGTTTTTTTTTTTTTTTTTTTTTAATATTGTTTAGAAGAGGGACAGCACAGAAACATCAATTAAACCAGTTCCTTTGTAAGAAAAAAAGTTCCACACTGGATCTTTCTCCAAGAAACTATTATTCCTGGAATAACTAACCAGACTGCATGTGAGCAATCTGGGGACATTTTTCATTCATCTAAAGACTGCAAATTAGCAAATTGCCCGTTTCCCCGGGTGCAAGAAGACTGAATATCAGCCTTCTATGTCTGTCCTCTTTTGTGAGATGAGAAAAGTGAAGTGGTTTTCTTGGGCTAAATAGTGAGCAAGAGATCAAAGCCCAAGAGATCTGGCCCAGGCGCCTCCAGCCTTCACAATACTTTCACCCCAGCCTATGTTCAGGCTTCAGCTCTGGCCAGTCGTTGAGCTAACGAGGTTGTATATGAGCCAAGGCAACAGATTTACTGTGCGACAGGGAAAAATACCCTGCATATGTTGGCTTCAGGGAATTAACCATTAGTTCAGACCTCCTGTCCCTAACGCTTTCCCATTTCTGATGCTGCTCCTCTTCAAACAAGGCTTTCAGAAATACACAAGGATTACCGTAACTTCAGATTTAAGAGATACTACACCAGCAGCAAGTCATTTCTCTTCAGAATGTCAAATATATGAAACAGGAGAGCAGCAGAATCTTCTTTTTATCTTTGATAGGTTTTAAAAGATGCATCTAGAAATCTGAAGTTGCAGTTCCACAGCAATGATTTTTCTTGTAATTTTAAACAGGGAAAGAGGAACAAAAGCAAGTGACTCAGGCTGGCCTGGAAATGCAACAAAAAGCTGACGAAGCAACACAGTCAATCACGCAGCTAGCACGTTTCACCGGCTGTTAGTGGTAGTCAGTGTTATACTTCACACATTACAAAACTTCAGATATTATAATAGTATCTTGCCTGTCAGCAAGATCTTCCATATGCAAGCCCTACTGCTTCCACACTGCAGGGATCATTTGTAGCCAGGCTTCCCAGAGTTTATATCAGGAGTCATGATTCAGATTAGCTGAGAAGCCTCCAGTACTTCTCTAACACATCTGGATCTCACTGTGGCTTTTGCCATTGAGAAGCATTAGGCACAGCATGTCACTTTAGGTACAATTTGGTTACTCTGCTGTTCTCATAACTTAATCCCTCCATGCTCATCACAGGTTGTGAAGAGTCTCTCTGGATCCACAAGGAGACAAGGTCATTATTTTCCTCCTGGAATTCTAGAGGATGACACGAGGTGGGGCGTGGGGGAAACACATTCAGGAATAACGCATATTTTAAAGATACTTTTTACTGTATTCCAGTACTCAGAAGCAAAAATTGCCTGCTCAGCCAGTGAAACATGCCTCCAGCATATGCCAACAAGTCCACGTGCAAGACAGATGTAAGGCCAGCATGAAATTTGCAGCTTTATTGCTGGTCCACGTGAGATCATGCCCTTGGCTGGCTGCTCTTCCCCTTTCAAACTATCCCCCTTGAACTTCCCCAGCTGTCACCTGTGCTGTGCATCTACCTAATAGTGCAGCTGCCTGGCTCCGTCCTCCGAAACTGCGGCTAAAGGAACTGTGCCTACTTGCATAGGAGGCTGGGCGGCTGGGCAGCCAGGGCAGGAAAAACGCTGGGATTTCCGAGTGCAGTAGCTCTTCTGCCACAAACGCCACCTCAAACCATTTCCTCTGGAAGGCGGAGAAGTCATCCATAGCAGCTGTGTGCCACATAGCAGGCTGCTGCATGCCCACTGAGCAAAAAACAAGGGGAAGGACAGATCGCAGTTAGAAACAAGTGTTCAAGACCAAGAGAGAGACGTAGTTCTGTCTGAAAAAGGGGAAGGAAAAAAAGATAGGTTATGTTGTCTGCAATTTCTTTGGCTCTCTTTAGAGCAGTGGTTTTGGTTGCTCCCACAGCGCATTTCTGCTGTAGCGCCCGTAAGAATCAAGTACAGCTAGTGATTATGCAAAGGGATAATGAGGAAAGTCTTGTAATAACACAATGCTGACCTCGGTCTGGTTCTTTGTCCACAACAATCTTGTAAAAATAAAAGCCATAAATAAAGGTTCGTAAAGCTTCTCCAGATGCATGGACAATAAGCTGCTCTTCTAGCATTTTCTGAACAAAAAAAGAGAACAGAGCAAACACGATAAAAAAAGAAGTCACTCTTCCAGTTACACAAAAGGGTTGCTAGAGAACATAAGGAAATAATTTTCTTTTTCTTGACATTTTTTTGTCCAGATATGTGCCTAACAAGAATATCAGCAATGTTATTTCTTGATATTCAGTGAATGTAGCAAGTCCTTATCTCCTCGAGAAATTGCGTTTGACCTTTCCGCAGACGTCTGCCTTCCTCCCTTCCCCTGCTCTGGTTTTACAGATGGATTTATAGGAAGGTAAGAATTTGAAAACAGTCTGTGTTCTCTGTTAATTGATATGGGATCTCAGCAGAGGAATGAACTCCAAAAGATTTCCAACCTTGTGTCCCTGACACAGTTTGATAGGGAAGAAAAAAATTCATGAACACAAGCAGTGTATCTTGCATAAAGTGTATATTTCAGCATCCATGAAAGAGAGGTCATACACTGTTTTTATTACAATTTCATTAACTAATTATCAGAAGAAAAACCAAAACAAATCACGCCGTAGTGTCATAATTCTAACACAATGGAGAGTTCTTGGTAATTACTAGCTAATTAGAGGTTATACACAGAACTGTCATCATATATAAGTGGAAAAACAATATGTATTACTACTGAAGAGTATGTTGCTGTTTTGTGTTAGGGAATCCAAAAAATGTCATCATTACCTCATACTCTGTTGAACACTGTTTTCAATACCTATCAATAAGAGGACTTCCTCTACAATTCTACTGTCTTCACAGAATGAGGTCATTCTGGCCCTTGATGTACCCCGTGATAGTTGTCTTACCTGCATTATGTCAATGGCCATGGCTTGCGTCTGCACACCTTCCACGTTATTCACCAGCCAGTGTACAACTTCTGCACTGATGAAACAGTACGGAGAGAGGCCCTTCTGTTCAGAGAGAAGCTGGATCCCTGTGCTGAATCACAGCAAGTCACACATGTTAACATGGACTGACTGAGAGCTCTCTTAAGTTACAAAGATAAAAATCACTGCTGGGGGAAAAAAAAAAAAAAGAGGGAATAAAGACACAAGAAACACACAATGCCCCCAGAGTGACATATCACTAGCTTCTGATAACAAGATGAGGAGCTGACACTGACAGCACTTTAATGTCTTACTGAAAATTCTTGCTTTGACAAGATTCTGGAATGCTAATAATTGAAGTCTCTGCAGCAATACTCTTACCGCAACTTCTATAAAATTCCTCGTTGGAGATTGGAACTGAATAAGAAAAGGAAGCTTAAAACTCCTCCACAGCTGACATGGGGCTCTCCTTTGAGTGACTCCATGCCTCATGTCCTCTTACAAAACATCTAGACAGATGCTAAGCATATTTATATTAAAAACTTACGTGGGGTGTTTCATGGCTTCAAGAATCTCTATCAAGGTGGAGGAGGAAGTCAGAGTGCTTGCTGAACACTGCTGAGAGCTAGGAAGTAAACAGAAGCATGTTCAAAAAATCAAGGAAGCTGCCAGATTTCTTCAAATATGTACATTTAAGAAAAATGCTCTCTTTTCTCTTCCCAACAATGACTTTGCCACATTTATTTCCTTTTTCATCTCAAGATGGACAACCAAAAGCATCAGAACTGTACTTTCCCCCTGAGGTCATCAGGTCATTGCTATATTGACCCAATGCACACTGTATTACATACAGCTGTACTCAGAAACAATTAAGGGCAAACATTTTGAGGTTGGCTTTTTTTTTTTTTTTTTTAAGCACTGTAATATACAACTGCAGGAAACAGGTGCTAATATAGTTTATTTTAATGTTGCTTCCTCCCCAGTGTCTTGCCTCCAGGTTAGAACCTCTTGGCTTTCATCAGCCCACTCGATCCAACTAGACCTGCAGGGACCCCTTTGCTCAAACAGACAGGAGACAGATGCCAATTGAAAGCCTGGTTTTCTGCTAACGGATTTCAGAAATGGAATTTCTTCATTTTTCTTTTCTTGAAGAATGAAGCTCTTTTTGTGGGTGGGGAAATCAGGCCTTGTGTTCATTTAATTCTGGAAAACTGGGTTGCAAGGCTTATTTTACTACCACTCTTTCTGCACGTGGCAACGCTGCATTAAGGTCTTGTGACAAGTGCCTTCTAGTGCTGACAGACACAGCGCATCTTGTTCTCAGGTTCCTGTTAAAGTGCCCATTCCTTGACACCAGAAAGGGGAACGTAACCGAAGAGAACCGCAGTACAGCACTGCTGTGCTTTGCTCACCCGCCCTCTGCAGCACCAGCTGTGGTATATCCTTGGTCTGTGACATTCTGGGAGCTTCCCAAGGGCTGTGTGCTGCCCCTATCAGGTAACTGCCCCGTATTTATCAGTGCGCTGCCATCTGAGGTTGCAGGAACTGATTGATCTATAGAGACCTGCGAGGAGTAAACACAGCAACATCTTTATGAAATGCATGATCTAATCCATTCCCCATTTTCTCCCCTCCCCGCGTTATCTGTACCTCAGCTCAAGTTAGTTAACAACAAGCAATATTGTAAGTCAAGCACAAGCACACGCAGAAAGGATAAATAGCGTCTTGGTTTTGTCATCACTACAGAGCTACTGACAAACACGAAATTCAGACCCCAGTAAAGATGAGGATCGCCCACCCAGTAACAACTGCATTGAGAGAACTACTGGCAAACCCGCAACACCAGTCCCAACCTGCCATTTTCAACTTGAGTGAATAACTGATTATAAACACGCAATGGACACAACGGGAAGTTTAATCACTACGGGAAAGTAGTAAGCAGTTTGAAAAAATAGTTTCAACTCTAACTCTCAGACAAAAATATGCAGACGTATCACACGGAATTTGAGTTTCATAATGCACAAAATCAACTCATCTTCCTTCCTTTCTTAGGGTAGTACCAGGAGGCTGGTTGGCACCCACCCACACCTATGTTGCCAAGACAACATGAACACTCTCCTCCTGCAGAAACACTTGCACTATTCCAACGGTAGACTGAATAGTTCACAAAAATTAACATAAAATCATTTCAGAAAGAACATGAATGCTGAAAGATTCAGCAAAGTACAGGCTGTAATTGCCATCTGTCATTAACACGTATGGTTTAGGAAAGGCATATTATATAAAAGCTAGAGAGGTGGGGGAGAGGAACACGAACAGCAGAGTAACTCGGTAACTCAAGCTGGTGTAAACATGAGGGCTGATCTGCCATGATGAACACACAGCACATGCACTGCTAAAAATCCCAAAGCTGGTACTTTGACTTGGGTCTGATAGCCAGACCAGAGTCCTTTATTTATGCTTTTTCTTACATCCCAAAGATCTCTCACTCTGCAATGGCAGATGTCCCTTTTTGGGCAGCCAAAAGCAGCAGATGCTCCAATGTGGAATCTACAGTCCCCACAGCCAGCTAAATCCACTCTCCCTCCTCAGAGCTCACTTCAACCAGCAGGATTTTCTATGGACACACTGCGTTATTGCTAACTCCTAACTGGTGTTAGGGGTACAAACAACTTCTGTCATGATGATTCTTTTAAATCAAGATGACACCAATATTTTCAGCCCTCAGTTATTTAGGAATCCAAGGACACAATTTGACTTGGATCTCCCTAGAGCCACCTGTCAGTCAAATACCACAGAAGAAATTTAGCCAAGAACGGGATGAGTAAGCTGTTGCCATTTTGTTTAGCAAGGGAAGATGGAAAACGAGTACTTATTGAAACACAAAAAGAGAAGCTTCAGTAGTTAACAAGACAGCGCTGCAAAGGACAGTAAGACAGGGCACACGAACAGCCAAAGCACATCACAAGTATTGAATGGTGGGAGGAAATACTCGCATCCACCACAGCTGGCCACTTTGTCCTGGCAATGCTGGCATCTCCCTCTCAACGAGCAGATCTGGAAACTAACACAGGTTCCCCACGTGGCAAGCTCAGGACAATAAATGCTCTCTATTACCTCAGTCCAAAAGCCAGAGATGACAAGACCCCATTCAAAACTAACCTGCGAGTAGAAGGTTGAAGCTGTGCGTGGGCTGCGAACAAAATCCATAAAGAAGGCCCCATCCTGAAGGCATCAGAGGAAGTAGGCCCATTAATGGCAACAGCAACAAGGGGTTGAAGAAAAGCAAATACAAAGTTGTGCAAGTATGAAATGACCGCAGAGAGAAAGTATGAGGAGAATGCAAATCTCAAACAGACCCAGAACGTCAGGTGCAGCAGAATGCAGGACCTACTCACACACACCCCCTTACTTTCTCTCTCTGTAACAAGACATTGCTCTTCCTTAGCACAGATGCTTTTCCAAAGTTTTGAAAAAACACATTGATCAGAAACCAATTGAAACTACAGCTTTCCCTCCACACTTCATAGGAGAAAGACTAAAGCACGCTGGTTTCCATTCCAAATGCCAAGCTGAATAGTGATACAGAAACCTGTAGAATTGCATGTGTAATGACAAATATCCGAAGAACAGCTTTTTTTCCTAGTCTGTCAGTCATTCAAATAATAAAGGGGGAGAGGTACAGAAGCTCTTTTCAGGAAGCACACTCTTCCTCTTAAACGCAGGTCTGGTATGGTGCAAAGGAAAGGGAAGAAAAATTAATCACAAAGATCTTTCCAACACTGTGCTGAACGCTTCATGCAAAATTAAACAGACACTGCCTGTGCTATATTCCCTGCCTGCTTGCAAATCCTGGATGAATTTATCCCCAGCTGCTATTCAAAGATGTGTCAAGATTCTCTTATCACATAAGACAATGCAGTGGAACTCAACTAGATTTTCATTCCCTATTTGCAATTCTTTATTCTGTTCCCTAGGCAAAATATTTTGTCTAGCCTGCAGTTCGGATGATGCTTACCTTGGTATGTACTTATAAAGCATTTTCTGGAAAGAATCAGTGCCAGGGTTACATGGCTGGCAATCTGCACAGTGCAGAAGCACAGCCAAGCGCCCCGTATCCATAAGGGCAAAGACGTCCCAAACAGATCACACATCAAGCTAAGCCACTGTGTTAAAATCACACCGTATTGCCCAGGAACTGGCTGAAGGGACTTGTCAGTTCTACTTTTGAAACAGAGTAAAGGTGGAGCCAGTGGCTCAGTTTTGTTTTGGAGTAACTCCAGCACTGAATAGCATCCTAGAGAAAGCACTCGCTCCCTTGGCTGCTGACAGAGCACACAGCTGTGACAATTTGTCAGTACTTTGGCTGCAAGTCTCTGGACAGCCAATAGACAAACCCATGCTGGTGAGCCCCTAACGGGATTGTGTTGTCCTGGAAACATGAGGCACACACTTGCTGATGTTTCCAAGTGAGCACAAAGTTGCCTGACAAGGCCACCCGTCCACCACCACCACCTTTCCAACATGCGTGAGGCATCAGTTTAGAGACCCCAGCTGCTTCTCTCGCAGACCCCAGCGTAAATATTTATGGAGTGTCTACTACTCAAGTGTGAAAGGCTTTCAGTGGATGACCCACTCTTCCAGATTCTCCAGTTAGCCCTCCAGAGAGGCTTTTGAATACAGTTACTGTTAAAACGACACAAGATCGCGCTTGCTCATTAGCATGTGCCGTAGCACAAGGTCTGCTACTTTGTTTCCCGCACATTGGGGTGCCATTGCTCAGGAAGCCCAGTTTTACTTTTCCCCTCTGCCCTGCAGCACAACGGGACACAACATTCTTCTGTCCTGGGTCCTACGTGGAATTTTTACTACTTTTACTGGTAGAAAGAGATATCTAAAACTTCTGTATTTAAAAGAGGGAAGTCTGATGAAGTTGATTTTCCAAAACAGTAGAAGCAGAGAACACAAAGCCTGAAATTTGCAAACACGCCTCAAGTCAGTTTCTGCACCTGCTTTTTCCAAGCCTAGGAGGACCTGCTCCACAATCTCACCTGTGTTTTGGAAACACGCTCATTCTACAAATAAGTGTCTATTACTAAGATGACTACAGTTACACGATCACTTCAACTGGCAATACCCAGGTCGCCAGAATAACACAGTGCTTTTTCCTGGTGGTGGCAAAAAAGGGTGGATGTAGAAACACTAGCTGCTAAGAGAAAAATACTGAAAGAAATGGTTAAGTTGGTAGTGGGGAATTTGAGAACCTTTTCTTTGCAATACATCAATTGTTGAACCCAAAGACAGGTCACACTTAAGTGCTGTATGTCCATTCGGTTCCTTGTTACTCCTGCTGAAAGACCTTCATGCCAGAATACAGAAAAATAATCAAGTATTTCTGGTTGGATTTGGAGATGGAGTTTCTGCTCTCCTGGCACTCAGAACAGTTGACAGCAAGGCTGAGGGATGGCACAGTCTTTTCTTTAAGTGCCTGAAGAAGCTCCAGGAAGACAGTTTTCTCCAGCCTGGAGCCCAGCCAGTGAGGGAATGGCATCTAAATCACTACTCCGGAACACATCCTCCCCACTACATAGATGCAAGTGACTGGAGTTCCTGCTGTTAAAATTCCACTGAAGCTTCACACAGTTACGGTCTAGAGCTTGATTTTGCTCTTAAAGACAGCCTTCATATAGATGCAGACAGCACTGTAATACTAAATCTAAAAATCAAACCCTGACTGAAATGAAATGTGCTACTGGAAAAGGAAATGGACTAATCAACAAATACCACTTAAATTAGCAAAACACATTGAGAGAGCATCCCAGGGATTCCATCTCACTGACATAGTATTAGAGAACCGAAGGATGGTTGTGCCCCAACCTCTTCTTATGCCCTTGCACGCAAAGGCTTAAGGGCATTCCCAGTACCGGACCAGTCCTTGCTAGATTAGAGAGTAAGATGTGGTATGACGTAGCCATGTGCAGAGAGAAAGAATCTTCTATTATTTGACAAATTGTTATGTAAAAATAGTAGCTAAAGACCGACCAGAAAGCCTTTACCTTACGAGGGCTGTCCATAAAGGTGGGTGTGATAGCAATGCTCCCACTCTCCGAAGGCTGCCCAGTGCTCTTCCCAGAAAGCATTGCTGCTTGTTGCTCCCCCAGTGTCCTAAAACAAAAGGAAGGAATCCAGAGTTTGTTCAAACATACTCTGTGTCAGCTTCCACCTGGAAGCAACCGTTGCAGAGGAGTACTACTGTATTTTCAGACATTTACTTTCCCCACACTCTGAAGCACAGAGTCAATCCAATGTTCTGTAAGTACTTTTTACACCACATAAACCACACAGACCCTTGAGCTTACTCAGTTTCATTATGCATGGTGTAATACTACCTTATCATTAAAAAAATATGTATTTAACGACAATGTTTTGAATTGTGTTTACAGCGTATCAGGTATTAGTACTCTGAGTTTCTTTGAACAATTCTAGATCAATACTGAAAAAGAACCCCAGAAGTTTCACAGGTATTTTAATAGGTGTTCTCAGGGCAAACAAGCTGTTTTCTTTAGGCTATATTTGTTACCCAATGTTTATACTGAGACCACACAACTGGTGGTGTACTTCTGTACATTTATGTCCCAGCTAAGCTCTTCTTATGTGGATACAACTGTACTGGCAAATCACAAATAGATGCCAAATCTGATGTGTAATGGACTGAGAGGCTACTTAAAACAATGCTCCTTCTAAATAACCAGTCATTTACTTCTCTAGTCTCCATATTCCTTTCTAGTCTTTGGTATTCATTCTGTTAATGAGAACATAATACAAGGAAGTCACTGGAAAAACCCAGTATTTCCACAAGGATGCTAAAGAAGCAGAATCCCACATCCCTTTTTTCTAGACAAAGTTCCCCAAATCTGCGTTAGCCAGCTCCGGTGGAATATGGAGGAAGGATGTTCTAGTGCTCTTCACACAGCCAAGCTGTAGAGACTCACTTCTGACTGGCTTCCATCTGCAGCAGAGCTGAGAGTGCTGAGGTTCCCTTCTTCCCAATGGGAGGCCCGGGCTGCTCCAGAGAGTGGGTGGGAATTGGACCAGCAATCTGTAAGCCTTTCATGGCAGACCCTTTCTAACAAAGAAAAAATGAAAGCACAGACTTAGTCAAGCTAAGCTTAACTAGTAAGCAAGAACACAACACCGCACGTCAGCAGGGCTTTATTAGGCACCCTTTCAAAAGGGAGTTACACCCTGGGTATGCATGAAACAGAACAGCCTACCGCCTCGTGCGGGTGCCATGGATGTTATTTTGGAAAATGTGGGTTTGCTCACCCCATTCTGTGTGTGAACTGCAAGAGAATTTGACACACACTAACCAGTTTCTCATAACCCTCTTGAAACTGTTCACCAGGAATTCACCCGTATGATTCTCTTTTCACAGTCCTTTTCTTAAGTCCACAGCACACAGTCAACCCAGCTAGAAGTTATCAGCTTAACTACCTCAGAGATCTCTTTTTATCAATTATCTGCATCACGAGGTGCAATAATGTGTCCAGGCCAACCATGTCCAGGGCACAAAGCAATGCACGTTTTCAAACAGGTGGTATCAGGCTTGTGGTAAGAGAAAATCAGCTGAGGAAAAAATAGAGTGCCAACAGGCTAAAGCACGGCTACGTGATGCAGAAGAGCTTGGCTTCTCACCGAGTGAGCTAACTGTTCTGATTCTGGTTCCAGCCACAGCAGCATGGGATACATATTCTAGGTAAGTTTAATTAGTTCAAGAATAGCAAGGTGTTAACAAAGCCATACCATTTGAAACGTGAAATAGTACCTCAGTCAGCACTACACCTTATGTGTGGATCACCCACACATACACACACGTACAACCCCCCAGCTTGCTTGGGAGTGTCTCAGGGTCTCTCTGCGAATGCTTCATTAAATGGTTCAGATAAACTCAGCTTCTCACCCAACTAAAAGCTGACTCACTCGAATCATTCGATCAGATCGATGGCGTCGACGAATGCGGTTCAAACCCTCCACAAAGCGAATGAATCCATCCAGGAGCTGCCACTCCTCCTCATCAGACCGGGGCTTGTCACCGTACACATCACAGTGCACTTCTCCTTCCATAATGCGCTTTGTGGCACTGATGCAGGCAGGCAGAAGCAGAAAGCGGGTCCTCCAAAACTTCAGTGACTCAATAAGGCTGAAGGAACATGAAGGACAGTTCAGCACAGATTCCTATCAGAGATTTTACAGTAAGTAAAGTACATATCTATCTGCTGTAAATTTATGGTATAGTGGCAATCTCATTCTGCTATCCCTGAGCGAGAAAGAGCAGACATGCAAAGGAATGGGCAGCAATAGGAATGTCACTGGGAAGTATTAGAACGCTGATATGGAGAAGAGTAAACAAGGCTATCTTCAGAGTAATTGTATCCTAGAGATACATTTTCTTTTCCGTAAAAGATAGGCTACAAAGGCTTTTTCTCTAAAAATGAGTTAAGAAAAAGCAATTTTAAAGGTACACTTTAGAGTAGGAGGCATTTTGATTGAGACCTGAAATGAAACAAAGATAAAGAAAAACTGGTTTTGTTGAGAGCAGATATCTAAAAGGCTATTGATAGTAGTGGAGATATTCCACATTGCTAATAAGAAGCCCTGCTTTGCATAGCTTAGGAGTAGGGCTACAGTCAAGCTAAGCCTAAGACTCATGCAAGCCTCCAACAGATTCAAACTAAATGGAATTTTTGAGTCAGATCCAGAATGAGTAAGAAGCCAAGAAAAGCATCTGTGTGGTACAAAATGCCATCATGTTTCTTTGCATTTATAGCAGAGGAAAAAAAAAAGTTCATGCTGAATTTTGCGATCAAGACTTTGTATCAAAGATCAGATAATGCAACAGCAATGCAGAGTAAGATTCCTACAAGGCAAGAGCTGCTAGCACCATACAAGTGAAAGCAGGCCAGTTACTCTCCCTGGAGCACTGAGGATCTGTGGGTTGAACTTGTTGAAGAAATTTCAGGTCAAAAAGGAAAAGAGGCAATTAGGACAGAACAGTCTGGATGGAAAAGGAGATCTCACCTGAAATCCTCAGAGCCAGCAGAGCAGATATACTGATCCAAGTAATTCCACTTGTACTCTTCTAGTCTCTCATGGGAAAATTCTACCCAGCAAGAGACAAATTCAGAGTCAGAGTGTGAGGGGCACAAGCTGTAAGTGTAGTTTATCTGAGCAGATTCGTATGGATACCTATAAGAGAAAATGCAAACATTAATCTCAGCACCATCAATAGCAGTGCTTCTCTTTTCCTGAAGAGAAAGAATGTTCTACAATATGTTCTTTCCAGCAAGTACAGGCAGCTGGAAAAGCATGTTCATCTGAACATTAATAGCAAACTGCTGACCCAGAGAGATACTCACTTTGGCAGGTATCGAGTCACAGTAATTATTTTGTCTTTTAATGTTACTTTGTGGAAAGTACGGCCCATACTCAGCCAATACTGATCTTCTTCCTCAGGTCGATTTCTTGATACAAGACCTAATTGTAAAAAGCAACACACACCCCCTTTCAGCTTACTGCAATAGTCAGAACTTTGCCAACAAACTGTACCTATAGAAAGAGACTCCAGAACTGGGCATCTGAACTCAAGACAAACTACAAGCCACCTTTCAGGCCACCTTTTTAAGGAACTTCTGTACAATGGGCCTATTGTTTTTACAGTTCAGATTTGCTACTATTATCACATCTGAAGAAGGGCATTCACAATCCATATACCCCCAACATACACCTTCTCTGGTCAGGACAACTAGAGAACAGACAATATGAAGTGCTGAGAAACTGGTGGGTGTGATGGTAAAGCTGGGCTCCGCTTCTGTTTTCCCTCTGATTCATGCCTGGAACTAACCACTTAAGCTCAGCACTTTACCAAAGGAGCCTTGCTGCTCATTCCCAAACCAGTGAACAACAACCATATCCTATTCACTTGTATTCCCTGCTCTATGAACACTGTACTGCGCTGACTTGTCTGGAGAATATCCAGAAGAAAAAAAAAAAAAGTCAGAAGTCAAACAGTAAGTCAGATTCTCTCAAAGGAATACGATACCCTCTTAAACCACTCCAGCCCTCTGGGGTTTAACTAGGTTTAGCTGACTCATAGTTTCAGAACAGTGAAGCTTTACCTGTCCACCTGGGGCCTTCATAGCTATTTTAGAGTTAGGAAACTGCTTCTAGATACGTACATTTGGGAGCTTGGGTCTGTCTTCTCCTAGAGATGTGCCAGCCCTGCAGTCACCACATGAATTGTGTTTAAGATGTATTCACCCCAACAGCACACAAGCCATATTTCATTTGGGTTCATCATCATGATTATGAGGACAGTTTCTTATTACAGTTCAAAAATCCTGCACCTGTCCCTTCACGGTGCAGCTGAGTTGTTTGTGCTGCCCCAGATCAGGCTCTCTCCCAGCAAAGACTTTCATGTAACCAAAAAAAAAAAAAAAAAAACACAACAGGGGGCTTCAATGAGCACCTATGCCCAATTCACAGAGGTTATTGGGACTGGCAGAAGGAGAGAAAGACAAAAGACTGAATTGTCAATACGAAGTCACTCACCTCGACTGTAAAGGGGACTGCTGCTGAGCGGGGGTGGCACAGTTGTGGCTGGTTTCTGTGGTTTGGATTGCACAATAATTTGATAGCCTTGCATGAGACGCTGACAAATAAACTCCTCAAACACCTGTTGGGCTGTCATCTGCACTCCTTCCTCATCTCTCCTGAACACAAAGGTTAAGGAGACTAGAATAAGGAAGCTGACCACACACCTATTCTTAGCTCTGTGTTTCCTAATCGAGGATTTATGCCTGCACTGGGCTCCATGCAAGTGGAGCCCTCTGCCTGGGAAAACCAACCTGCAGGAACAGCATAGAAAAATGGGTACCTTTCTGTTTTAAATAGGTGATGATTAGCTGTCTGGTAATACTTATTAATGCTTTTGAAAGCACTTTTGCAACTAGTAACAAATTTGCTTACAACAGTTGTTAAACTTCCAATAAATTCACCAATGAACGCTTTTACAGCATTTTGCAGAGAATCTCAGTGCAGTTTGTAAATGTTCAGCAGAGCTCAGGACTGCAATGTGCAGGCAATGCTCCACCCGCTCCCACAGCGGGAAGTCTAGAGCAGAGAGAGATTAAAACACACATCACTACGGCATCTTATTACAACTACTTTTGCTCTGAACTTCACCTTCCTGCTATAAAGGGACATTTGACATTTCTTTTAGGTGTTTCTTCATTAATCCTGTTATTTCCTATGCATTTCGATCACCCTGACTAATATTTTTGGCTTGTTCCCATAAAGCAGCAACATGAACAGGTTTTTCGGATGTCTTACAAGTTGTGCAAAGTTTGAAAAATGTTTAAGAAGATAAGACAGCTTCAGAAAAAAAAACAAACCAACCCTATTAAAGAATAGTTACCAGAGACCTCCAAGATAAGCTGAAAAGTTCTATTTATCCTGCCAACACTATATTCTTTAAACTAAATATCCCTGAAAGCGAGGATAAGCAGCTTAAACACTGGGCATACACATGCATTTGCTCATGTAGTGTTTCCAAAATACTTCCTAGGAAATAGATTAACAAAGATGACAGTCTGAGGTTGATTTTTGGATTGTAACAAAACAGAACAAGAAAAGAGATGTAAAATTTTGTATGCAAACAATTTCTAATATAAAGTTTACAGAACACAATACTGTTGGATGGTAACATCAAAAAGGTGCAAAGTTACCACTGAAAAGAGAAAAATCAAATCTTAAGTATTCTGCTGCTAACCATGTTGGCAATTAATCTCTCTCTTGTACAGTCTCCAAAGCATTCCTCTTCATCAACTGCACCTTAATCGACTGAATGCAAGTTACTTTACAGAGAAGGTAGCTGGCCAAACCTGTCAATGTCAGCTTCTGGGAGGAGATCATAGCAACCCTCAGTGTAATCATTTTGCAGACTCTGACGGTCGGGGAAGTAGTCCGTGGTAAGAGGGAGACACGCCGGAGTAGTGAGAGATTTCCAGTCCACTCCAACTGTACAACAGAAGCCTGGCACTACGGGGGGAGCAGACAGCGTCAGAACTGCCTCGTTGTATCATTGGGGGGCAGACAATGGGGGCATATATGGTCACCCATGAAAAAACAGGGTGCAGAGGAAGATGAAAGAAATGCATGAAGAGGAAAGTTAGAAAGAACGAGGGACAAAAACAGAGTTGGTGTAAAGTCAACAGGGACAAAAAGGAGGTGGAATGGGAACAGAAAAGGAAAATAGGACGGGAAGAAGGGAGGGAGAGAAAGAGACAGAGTTTGTTAAACAATGCAGTGCACATGCTAATTCAATCCCATCATGCAAATGGCATTCAAAGTTAATACATTTAATTTTCTGTTGATTGAAAGCTAGAGCTGACACAGCCACCGTTCTTTCAAAACTACGGCAAGTCAGGTGCAGTTACTCATTATTAATAAAACAGATCAACATTCCAAGTCTGAACAAGAAAATCAGACCAGCTTTGCGTCCTAGACAACTGCAGGAGGAGCTGGGGACGAGGAGAGAAAGAACAACAGACCAGCCTCTTTCTGGAACAGTACAACAGCAGAAAAGAGAGCATTTCTACAGTTTAAAAACAGAAGACAGACCCAGAGGGGTGGGAAGACCAGAAAAATAGTAACTTGGAAAGCAATCCTTCCCCACACCCTTTCCTAGAGTTATGTTGCAGTTTTGAGATTACAGAGATCTAAAACTAGACATTGAAAAGCAAAAGCTAACTAAATTATATCGAATCATCAGTTCACTACTGCACTACATTCTAACTTGCCTCAAACGATCTATAGCAAGGCACTTGGCCAACTACTAATTCTGAACTTCCTGTCATCGAGCTCTTACAGACAGAAAGTTGTTTTACTATAAAAACATTATCATTAATGGCAGGAACACTGCACAAGAAAGCAATACAGGATGGACCACTATAAAGAAAATGTTTTCTTAACCAGTCACACACTTGCTTCTATATTAGATGAAGACAGATATTTCTCAGTAAACAGTATCAAATTCAGAAACTGACTGTATTCTGCTTCAATTAGCTGATGCCAAGCAAACTTTTCATATTGAGAGGCAGATAAGAGTTCAGCAGCTTAAACTTTTTGCCTAATACTGTCTGGTAAGGGAAGAATTTCAAATGTAATATGACAACCAGTTTCACATATTCTTAAGAGATATAGAACTGCCATCACAGGGCGACACAGTACAGGGAGATCCTGCAAATTACTGCAGGGCAAAATAAACTACTGCCAAAAGCCAAGAAGGCTGCTCAGTTTCTTGCCTACCACCTCCTGATGCCTCTACATATGTAACGTCCTTTCCCTCCCTATCTTCCCACCTATGCAAACTCTCTTCCAAACCTTTCTCCTGCTTACTTGGATCCGGAGAGTTAGAGACAGCATCTTCCAAGGAATCCCTGTTCTGAGTTTTGAGGTTCATCCCTACAGAAAGAAATATGTATTTTACTTTAAGCAACTATGCACTTCACTTTCATTTCAAATAAAAATAAATCAAAAGCATGCAAATGTTTTAAGAATATGGCATTTCTCTCCTTGGAAAGAACTCGGGGTTCTGCACTGCAGAAAAATACACAAAGCCAACTAATGAGAAAAAAAAAAAGACATCTTGGATAAAATTCAAATATCTCATTAGACGTGTTCAGCAGCTAAAAAACAAGCAAAAACAAACTCCCCAAAATAGTGAAATGCATCTTGAAAAGTAGATGTCATAAAAAAGCAAATAACAAAAAAAGAAGAGTCATCTGAAATCACTTAGCTGGCTAATCTCAAGGTCTCAGCACCTAAGTACTTTTAAATACATTCAGTACCCAAAAGCAAGGTCTTTTTACTTGGTTTTCTTATTTTATGAACAAGGAACAAGTTAAGAGAAAGAATTTCATAGAACATAGAAGCAGCAAGAAAGGAAATCAAAACAGACTTTCACCTGGTGGGAGAAGAGAACCCATATATAAGATCCTAATTAACTAAGACTCTAAAAAGTTTAAGTAATATATAAAAATCATGATACAGATTTACTCCAATTCCAACATTTTTAAGCACAAACTACCAGTACACATTTCACCTCTCTGCCAGGGGGCTGGGAGAAAACAAAGCAAACAGTCACTCTTCCTGATTCAGTAAATACAAAAATTTGAAAAGTGTTAATTAAGCCCCTATTAATTTGGTGCCCCTAAATAGGTCCAATGTATTAATTACAGACTGTTTAAAACTACCATGTTGTGAAAAGGCAGCAACTTCCATTATGTTTCAACTTGTAAGATATGCCTCGGTGCATACTTCACTAAGAGAGAATAGTAATGAAGTTTTTATTCATTGTGAAAGGAGATAAAATGACAGCTATCGAAGAGACGCTCAGTTTTGACCAAAATTCAGTTTATTTGGTTTATAGTAATGTAAATAAAGACTAATGAGGCACTTAAGACTAATGAAAATTTATATTTAAGTTTTGACATAGGACTTAAGACAGTATGATTTTTTTCATTGTCAAATAGATTCGTTCTAAGCAGCCTATCAGCCTGGAAACTAAAACTACAGCTCAACAAACACTAAGCCAACACGATGCTATGGTACCCCTTGACCAGTTCTTCCTAGTCCCCATTTCACACGTTTGCTGTGTTTGCATCAATATTTGTGTAGTTACAGTGAAACAATCCACACAGCAAAGAGAAACTCCAGTTACTCTTCATTTGGATCAGATCCCTGAGCTGGTTCATCATGTAGCTGTATAAACAGCTGATGTGGCACATGAGAGGAAATGAGCAGCTAAGGAGACAAGAAAAATTGTTGGCTTAAAAGGCATTTATCAAAATACAAATTTCAGGAAGCCTCCATATATTTAAAAGGAGCCATTTTTATAAAACTACCTTATGTAGATTTATCCAGGAAACTGCTATCAACATCGTAGCTGTTACTCTAAACAGCATTTACTAGCAGAAAGGATGGTTATCTGCTTCCATGATGATGCCAGTAAAACAGCAGAGAAGCTGGCTCAAATTGACATTCATCTCTCACCAACTGCGCTGATGCCATCTGCCATCTACTTAGGGAACTGCAACAAGATTTATTTGCTCTGAACGATCATCTACCATCTGCTGGACGATAGAGACAACATACTGAATGTCAATGTACATAGGCGGGGTAATTGTTCACTGTGAAGCCCATGTTGCAGCAAAACATGCTGTGGGCAGCAGGGGAGAACCAGACTCACTGAGAAATCATATTTTTGGAAATAAAATAAAAAGAGAAAAAAGAACTGTTTCATTTCACAGGTGACTCAAACCATAAGGGAGAAACATAAGTCAAATCACTGAGTCACAGTGTGTCAGC
This sequence comes from Rissa tridactyla, assembly GCF_028500815.1. Lineage (NCBI taxonomy): Eukaryota > Metazoa > Chordata > Aves > Charadriiformes > Laridae > Rissa > Rissa tridactyla. The sequence goes on from NC_071478.1 coordinate 11,952,779, forward strand.
TACAGATGGCTGAGGGCGTTTAGTCAGGGAAGGTGCTCATAACAACTTTCAAAGACAGACACAGATTAATTTCCACCACATACGTGATTTATACCCAATCTACAGACACAAAAAACTTCTATAAAATGCAAGCGTGTTTATTGCCAGGATATGCTTTGCACCTACATTGCGCAAATTGTATCCAGCAGCTGAAATGCAGTTTAGCAATTGCGAGAATAAAAAAAGTCTATATGGAAAGCAGAAAAAAAGAAAGAAAGAAAATTAAATGTATTCAGATGAAATCCACGGAAGGAAACAATAAAATCACTGTAATACAACTACGCGAACACAAGACAAGAGAGACAAGAAAATTAAGTCTGCTGACTTCTTTATGGCTCTTCAAGGTATGAGCATAGGGGAAAACCTATTTGTTTTCATTCAAATGTAATTCAGAAGGGTGAATTTGTTTTAAAAAAATAATCTTTAAATTGGTTTTGAAATAAGAACAGGAGTCTTGAATGCTAGAGTCCAAAAGATCAATTTTTTTCCTCCATGTGCCTATCTAAAAGCATGACCATAAAATCAGAAGGTAGGCTGCAAAAAAACAGACAACGCAACAGAACGCTTAGTGTGGCGTGTTGTTCCACTTACAGAATTCAAAAGAAATGTTGAGAATTTCCACTAATTCAGGTGTCTGGGTAAGGTAAGAAAGACAGTGCTAATGTTCAACTGAAAATACAGACATGTGTCTTCTCTCAAAAATGCAATGAAATATTTGGGGCTATATGAGTAACATATAGTATAAGCAGTGCCGTGTTTGAAGTGCTTAAAACCTGGAGAAAGTGCATTTGTAGATAGTGACAAGAAATGCTAGAACACCCTGAATCCCAGAACTTAGCATGCAAAATAAACCTGCTTTTTTGCAGCTTCTCTCAAAACCTAGATACAACCAAACCTCATTCTTTCCAACAGTTTGCATATGTAAAATATATATATTCAAAGAAGCTTCTTAAACCAAAGGGTGACACGCTAAGGCAACCCCCCCCCAGAAAAAAAAAAAAAAAAAAAAGAGTTCTGAACACCACCAGTGCATATTTACTTACTTTTTGTGTCTGAACATCAGTGCTTTATTATGGAACTAAGCAACTGCCCAAGAGCTTATCATATGTAAACAATTAGCATCTTTCTCTACTAAAGTTTGTAAGACACACCTAGAGAAGTTAAATAAAAAAAATCCAACCAAAACCAACAAATCAACCCAATAAACTACCGCATACCAAAAAGCCCAAGTAAGAGCATTAACAGGTCACTCAAAGTTAAAAACTGTTTTTCCATTATTGATTCTCTCTCCTTTGTAACGCCCGATCCATCCACCTTCTGTGACTTCTGGCTCTATTAACTTGTCACTACTGATAAGGAAGGGCCTTCTCTCCCAGCTTCTTGCTCTACCACTACTTTGTTACCTGCACCGTTGCTGCCAGCCAGACCATTAGAATACTCTTCTGTTCCGCTGAAGCTCAGGAAAGAGGCACTGTCACCTGGATGCCGAGAGCTGACATGTCTGGAGAAAAACAAAATAGCCTGTATTATACAAGTTTTCCTCACTCATGCCATTCCTTGCTTTTAACAAGAGTTGATGTAACAAATACCAAGTAATCAGCCTGCTGTCTCGGCTGAGCCAGTGGCGAAACCATGTGCTCAATGATGTTTGCAGAGATGGTAACAGGCACGAAAGCAGCACAGAAGGCTGTAACAACATTCCGTATCCACCCATACTGTTTGTTCTTTGCTTCTAGCAATAACCGACTTAATATCTCTGCAGGACAGTGGAGAACCAGCTACTCGTATACCTCCCCGGAGAGAAATAAAACTTAGCTAGTTATTTACAGATCTCATTTCATGGCCTATAAAACCAATATTCCAGACCGAATAAATTGCTTTGGATGAGTACGTCATCCAGAGAGACCACAAAGACATCAAGAAAAAGAATTATCAAGAATATGACACAAGAGATTGACATTACTGACAAGATACTTTAACACACTAGGATGTACTTATGAAGTCATAAAAAGGCGATACATTTTTTAAAAGTAGGACTAGCGAACAAAGTTGGTGAAGATGATGTCATATTAAAACTATGCAACACAAAGAGAGTATTCTAAAGGACAATACAAAGTACAACATAGGGCAACAATTTCCTTACAAAAGAAAAAGAAAAAAAGAAAGAATAATTAAGCCGTGCCATTTCCTGAAGGACTGCTTGAAGGTAGCAAGAAAAAAACAACTCTGAAAATGAAAAAGGCAGAGGATACCAGCAGTGTGCCCCCACTCACCCTGGACATCCAGAAACAACAGGTAACACGAATTTCTATAAGCATGCAAGAGGAAAGAAACACATAGCAGGAAAGATACAAAAGTTAATGATGAAAGAAAACAAACAAACAAACGAAAACACTTACTGGCAATTCTAAAGTGCCTAAGCTACCAAAATGGTTTTGGCAGACAACATTTAATAATGAGTGAAAAACATGGACAAAGTGTTGTCAATGAAAGAATAATCAGATAAAAAATGGGTAAGACAGTATCTGGAGAGTGCAGAACAACTGTGCAGCTTGAAAAATGGCCTAGGTGAACAATCTGATTTCTCTCACTGTAAAAACAGCCTCCCCACAACTACGCCACATCCAGTAACACAGGGATCTTTTTTGCTTCTCAGAGACAGCAATTAATATAAGCTTCCAATGCTGACTGAAACTTGGTTGGTTTTTTTTTTTTTCTTTTAAATGAAAACTATTTTACAAACATAGGTACTTTCATTTGTAATCCATCCCTGATGTTTTTGGTGGCTGTACTGAACAGATAGCACTGAAATCGTTCAACAGTTACTGTGAGGCAAAGCTACGCTTTGTGATAAAAAGTGTTCTATTCTGGGATGAAGATCACGGCTATTGGGATAAGAAGTCAAGAATTAAAGACACAGGCTTTTAGAAGGCAATTTTGAACAATTCCATGAAAGATGCATTGTATTGCTTGTGCACTGCAAACTCTCTGTGATGAACTACCACCTTCCCCAAATAAGGGGAGGTAAACCATCTCCAGCCTTGCCAAGAGGTCTTCCTATCTCATAATAAAAGTATATACTGCATATGTGGTTGTGATCCTTAATAACTTTTTAACTGTAACTTATATAAAATCTTAAGGAAAAGGGACGTTCATGCAAAGTCTACACAGATTCATCCTAAGGACCTCACCTGCCAGTTGCCTCATGGTAAGCCAGCTCCAGCAGCTCAGCAGAGGAATGTGTCAAATCCTGCTGCCCACTGCCCTGCATTTCTGCCATATTCTGACGGGTTTGATGATGGATCTGGATAGCTTCTCCCGAGGGACCTGCACAGTTACAGTTTGATCATTAATCACCACATCTGCATTCATTCCTCAGTTGCTTGTACCCTCTTTTTGTCAACAACACAGGCAATGCTAACTAATGGAAATTAAGAAAGCATGTTTACGAAATCTTCAGAGACTTCAACCTCTGGCATCTTCTCTGAAGGCAGAGAAGCAGAATATTCTTTTAAACAATTTTGGAGGGTCTACTTACAAGGCGCTAAACAAATATGAGAACAATTCAGCATCTGAAAGTCAACCCAAATTATAGTTATGATTCACTTCAACAGCCTCCATCTACTGTAAGACTGTTCCACAGTACCTGATGTGCTTCAAGTTTGCCACCGGACAGTAACATTTTCAAGAAGAGGATCTCTGATTTATCAAGCCTATACACTTAGTTCAGCCTGTTACAGCACAGAGACGTTAAGACACCAGAGTTCACATTGGTTCTCTTGTTGTTAGTGCTTGGACAAGGAAAAAGTAAGAGCAATCTAATACACTATGAAACAGACTCACCCACAGGAAAAGTGTGCATCCAGCGCCTCCGGTTAGATGTGAGTTTCATGGGCATGCGGGATGGGGCAAAGGGGTTTATCAGTGCCCGCTGGGGCGTGTATCCCCCAGGCCGGATGTGCAGCATGGATTCTGCACTGCCAACGTGGAACCTCCCAGGGGCACTGGAGTCACGTTGCTGAGACTCCAGCATGTTCTCAAGGACATCTAGAAAACACAAAGTCAGTGTGAGACCACGAGAAGCCAAGCAGAAGAGAATGAATTGCTTCAGGATGTAAGGATTCCCCAGGGTAAGTGGGAATAGGAGAGCGGGGGAGTAGACAGGGAGAGAAGCTGAAAGGAATTTCAATACAGTCTACAAGTTACGACATAACCAAGAATCCAGACAAGAGAGAATATTATTTCATCTGCCATTACAGCACTGCTGTACGCTCTGTCACTTTATACTAATGAAGCCGTAAAGAAACCACTTCTTCAGTCAACTATGAAGAATTAGTCAGAGCTTTGAGAATTCCTGAGAAATCAAAAGACTGTCACACCAGAAACATCAGGATGAGTACCAAAGGCACAGCAGAAGCTACCACTGAGCAACATATGCCTTTTTTGTAACATTCAGATTTAACCACTGAAATAAGGGATTACTTCAAGGAGACGTGGGGCACGATCTCAGCTAGCAGTTAGTCGTTAGTCTTCAATGTAGGACAGAAATGTGGGTATTTAGAAATAGAAGAGAGAAATAAAGCAGATGACTAAGCAGAAATTACTCTGTTCAACAAATGGAAATCCCAAAGAGAAGGAAGGGTCTCATTTACCACTCTATACTGCCAACTAGAACCTGTGAAAAACCTCAATTACTCTGACTCTTCCCTCCCCACCAGTCCTATTCCACACACATCCCCACACAGTTGCACACCTTCAGCTGGGTCACAACTAAAGGAGTTACAGAAATACAAAAAAGTGTATATTAACTGACAACAGGGGAAAACATGAAAGGTAAATGTAATGCGAAGTACTCTAAGTAGCAGTTCCGCACCAGTAAATCTAATTCTTGTAACAGGATAAATATGGTATCAGGTGTCATACAGCATGAATGGAAAAAAAAAAAAAAACCACAAACCACACATAAAGAGCCTTCAGGGACAGATTTTTACAGAAGATCAAGCAATTGCAGGAGGAACGCAATTTACCTAGAAACGAGCTGGGTTCATGGAAGATACTGCATACTGTCCGAGAACAAAATTAAATTGGAAGGAAAAAAAGGAAACTGTGAGTACTGCTAACATACCAAGACAGCTCAGCAGTACGGTGTCAAAAGGAAGGATCCGGAAAGTGACTCTTAATGACAACAAATCCCCATAGAGAGAAGTTATAAGCAGGGTCCCCCAGGGCTCACTACTAAGACCAATTCTCATTTGACAGATTATAGGTGACCTGGATAATAAAAAGTTACTTGTATACGTCCAACATTTGCAGGCAGGCACAGGAGAATAGTCAAATATTAGAGAAGGCAATAGACAAGGGAAAAGAGCAAATCAGTGTCAGGACACTTCTATTTAGGACAAGCCAATAAAAAAAGCAATGGAATTGGACAAGGATAACAAAGGGAGAATGCACAGCCAAGGCATAGCTGGAGCTGCAGAAAAGGTGTACAATGAACGCTAACATAAGCACCATCTCCTCTGTGCTGGCCTGGCAGTGGCCAACACAAACTTCCACCTACTCCCTCCCCTGTCACCACCCAATGCACTTTTCCCATCTGCCCCAGGCTGACCTCTGGTGCTGGTATAGCCCAAAGAGCTGCTGACTTCACACTGGTGCAGATGAGGCCGTGGGATCATCAGGATGTTGGAGATCTTGCCCAGCGAGCTGTCATCAGAAGCCTGGCTCCTCACCTCCTCTGGGGGCAGCGTGCGGCTCTGCAGAGAAGGGCTGCATGAGACGTCATAGGAACTAGAGCTCTTTCTGGTACGACTTTCTCTCTCCCTCACAGACCTGCTGAAAACAAAGAATTATGTCCAGTGATATGTAAAAGAGATTCATTCCTCAGTTATCAAGGGACTTGAGCAGGCCCAAGTCATGTAAGAGAGTCAATACTCAACAGGTGAACTCAAGAAGAGGACTACAAGGAAGTTACCACTTTTTTTTTGACTATGTGGGTACTACATAGTTTTTGTGCATCACACAATAGAAGAACAGAACTTCAAAAAGCTTCCAGCACAACGTCTGTGAAAAGAGCATGCTCGACTCCTTCTGCAATTGTACAGACACCACACCAAGCTGGTAATACAGATATGGTCTACAAGATACTAGACTCGAGCCTACAGTGCTAGGAACACATAGGTATAGGGAACGTACTTGGAATTATTAACTACTAAACTGCATTGGCATCTTCCAGCATGGATTTCTACAAGCATCTCCTATTAACAAGTGAGTGCACGTACACAGTTTCCTCAGATTTAGGCAATACTACTGAAAGGAGGAAAGTAAAAAATACTTGAAGTTCATCAAACCCATGTTCTTTAAAAAGCACTAAAATTTATAGGTTGTTCAATGAATCTGGCCAGGACCTGAGGATAATTAGTCTTTCTTCTCACAGGAAAGGCCACAGAATATTTGAGAACCTGCACTCAGCTTCTCTGTTTCTTCTCTCGCTCAGAAAAGCATCATTTTCAGGGAATGTTCCCCGCCACTCTGGTCCAGTACCAGTTACTAAGCAGTGCATCAAACTAGTGTCATTTCTACAACTGTAGGTCTATTGTGCAAGTACTTTCTCACCCAGCTTGCAAAATCTGCTAGGAACTACTTCAGACAAAATTAATGATGTAGGGAAAAAGTATACTTATGCCTTTTCCTAGATCCCACACACTATCTTAGCAGTAAAATACCAGACAACTGGCCATAAATACTAGCTACAGATAAAGCTTTTTGTTCAATTGTAAGCATGTGGAGCTTAATGCTCCTTATATTTCTCAAAGCATTTTACACAACAAGAAATACACCGTAACACGGCTGCTCTAGAACTAGTACACTCACAAGCTTCTTACCTGAAAGTGGTACAGCGCTGGGCTCTGGATGGGCCTGGCAGTCTGAACACCTGGGCATCATAGCCATCGTAATCCACCTGGATAGGCAGGGCATTCTCGGCATCTTTTGGAGCCCCTAATGCTGAAATAAAAATCATATAGCACTGGAACCTCACTCAAGAATGTTCAAAATCTGCAAGTTACAAGTATCCAACTCTCACCACTAACAGAAGTATATATTCCAAAAGAAATCACATACAAAAGTCTCATAAGCAGAACAGCTGGAGCAGCTCCATTATCAAGATTGGTGCCTCTGAATCAAGGTTGCTGAGGCCCTACTACCTTTCCCCCATATATCCAAGACATTAAATTAATAATCAACAAATCAATCCTTATACGAACAGATGCCTCAAGTTCCCTCATAAGGGAACAGCACACTTTAAAGCATCTTTGAAAGAATGGACAGCCTCACTTTTAGAATGTACATCTACCTGAAACAAGGTGGTATTAAACGAATGCAGGCTTCTCCCTCTTCTGTGGTCATAGCGCTGACAACATCCCAAGCCAGTGAATGCCTCCTGACCTACTACCACAAACATTTCCACTAGCACACCAGCCTGATACCATCTATTCCTCTCGCCAGGTGACAAGCAGCCAGGACAGAAACCCACCCCTCCACATTAGTTATTTGCCAAGAAGGCACATTAACATCCTGGATAACGACTATGTGGTTTTGACAGTTTTCTGCAACAATTGTCCCTTCCCGTATCTCATCAGTAGCATTTTTGCTGAAGTGCCATTATCTTCCTACCGCTGTTTGTTAGTTTGGGAGTCAGTGGGATAGATTATTCCAGAACAGAATTACTCACAGGCGTCTCGGTTATTTTTTGCTTTCTCAGTCAGTGGCTGGAGGGTCCAACAAAGGAAGTATGACGTGACCAAAAAAAAAAAAAAAAAAAAAAAAACAAAAAAAAGAGAGAGAGATAGCAAGAGAAAAGACAGAGAAAAGGGAGACAGTTAGCATGTTCTAAGGAAATATCCCCCAGTGTGGTCAAGCATCAGACCTAAAGTTTATCCTGCTGACTCAGCGAAGCAGCCAGACCACTCCAGAAGTGCTAAATACTGATACTCGGTCACAAACCTGTGTAAAAAACACATCTTTGTCAACACCTTTCTTCCTCTCCACAGAGTTCTTCGTTACAGAATGAAAATAATTTTTATGGTGGCTAAAACATTTCTCACCTAGTTTCATCCTAGAAAGGAAAGATCTATAAACTAGTCCCTCATTTCCAATCCCTACAACAATCATTACAGCTTTGCTTTCACTGTCTTTTAACACAGAAACTTAGTTACAACTGTTGGAATACTTAGAAAGATTCTGATGCTTGGCTAAGAAAAGGTACTTGACAAGTTAATAAGAAAAAAAGATAAATCAGAAAGATACCTACTTTCCTTCCTGCCAGCTTGATCCGTGGAGTGAAGCTGTTACACAGGAGCTGGCTCTTGGACGTGTAGAAACTGAAAGGAAAATCAGAGTGGCTCAGCTGTCTTGTAAGACTTGAACATAGTTGGTTAGCTACACAGCAAACAGCCCACGCATTTGAGCTAGGTATTAGAGGGAGAAAAGAGGATACCTTTCTCTGCATAAGACAATACGCTTACATGTGCATTCCCCAGTTCACTTCCTCTTTCTACAGAAAAGTATCACTTTCACTGTCTATACCGTATTGTGCAGTTTAGACAACTCTCTCCCTAATTTATATGACAGCAATGATTCACATCAGCTGCTTGAAAACTACAGACCTCCTCCCATTTTAAATAATTTATTCATTAAGATATGCTTATTGTCATCTGAATATTTTAAATCCTGCCTTTGGCTTATAATAAGCCTTTAAACACCTTTTTCCTCTATGGCAAATATCGGATCCAGATCCCTCCCAGCCGCTCAAAAATACTGGGTATAAGCAATCCACAAATGGTAAATGTTCAGGACAGTCGATTAACACATATAGATAAAATGAGGTATTAAAAGAGAGCAAAAAAAATAAACTGTACAGCAGAACAAAGACTGAAGAGGTAGTTTTCATTCTGAGCCCTGATCTCTATGTGTTGGGAAAGAAAAGAGAGTACTATGGCACGGAATGCTTAACAGAAAGCAGAAAGGAAACCTACCATGTCTTGGAATAAAGCAATGTTAACACAAAGCCTCAGTGTTTCCTGCAACTGTTCCAACATTTACCCATGTTATCCACATTTTCTCTAGTCGTAACTGTTCATTTGGGATGTATTTGTTTTCACTAATAACCAATCTAGTTGAAGTGATTGTATTTTTTGTTTAGCTTCGTGACTTTCTTCAAGCATAACTAAAGGCTAGAACTAAGTTAGCTGGAAAGAGAGCTTAAGATCAAGACCTTTTCCTCTGCAAATTGCCTATCATCTCTGATAGATAGGCATCTCCTTTCATTGCAATGAAAGAAGAAAGAGAATTCAACGGATTATAAAGAGGAAAGCAAAACAGAAGCGTTCAGCAAAGGCTGACAGAGTTCACCTACCTATGGTTTATCCAGTGTGGAATATTGTAGTCATCACCCAATCTGGAGTCGCCAGGTCCACAGCGATTATGGAGCTGTAAGAGTAATTTAGAAGCATAGCAGCCACTTGTGTCTAGCTAGTCACAGTATGAGTAACATTGCCAGCAGGAGCAGAAAGAAGGGAACAGAAGCATGCATTACCTTGAAGAGCGGTACAGCATGCAATGGTTGCTCTCCCATGCATACCAAGTCCACACCTATCCCTGTAAACAAAGAACAGCAGAGTTCTGCTATCTACCAAGCAGGACTGATATGCTAAGCCAAAACAGATCATCAATTTGAGCTGAAGGCCCAATTTGTATTTATATCAGATTTTAAGATGTAATTATACTGAAAATGGTAGTTAACAGTCCTGTGGTATGGTTACAAACCAACAGTGCCACTGGGGATAAAAAGAAATGTTTCTTCTAAACTAATTCAAGTCATGCAAGATTATCCTTTAAGGGAAAGGCCTCTATAGAGGAACTCTCCCTCTTTGAGGAAAGTTCTCTATCACAAACAAAAGAAATTAAATGCCTGTAAGTTCTCCGAAAATCTGCCCATTTCAATATGAAGTGCAGACACAAGTCTTCCAGCTGTACCCCAGAGTACACAAGTTACTATAGCTACTTTTCATAGCAAGAAAAGGCTACAGCTTTTTCCAAATATATCTGTTTGCCTCATAAGGACTGCACAGTATCATTAGTTACCATTGTCTATCATCCGCTGTTTGGTTAGAATCATAAGGAGTCGATCAACTTCAAATACACCCACACCGGGTGTGATAACCACAGACATCTGGCCAGTCCGATCAAAGTTCCGGTTTATGTAATGCTTGTCAAACACTAAGAGAAAGAATTAGGGAATACATTAAAAAAAAAAAGATGCTAGACGTTTTGGGGTGGTTTTTTTTCCAAAGCAAGGGAGATGACTTTCTATTAACAACGGTATTAAACAAGTTTCCACAAAGCACATGCAAGCATGGGAGGGCCTATATACAGCCTTGTCCAACCAATAAATGTTAATAAAACTACAGGAGATAGAGTAGGACAGAAGAGAAGACGGGAACCTGTTAAAAACAGGCAACAGAAGTCCATACCCATTTATTGGCAGCTGCTTTAATGATTCCTCCCAGATATTTTTATCCATTGTTCACAACTTACCATTGAATGAAAGATTTATGGCCTCCAGGTAGTTCCCTTGTGCTGAGGTAGAATTGTAACCTGGAGGAAAGCCCTCTGGACAAGTGTGCAGAAGGAAAAAAAAAGAAAAAAATCACCTCTGTATAGACTAGCTTTTTTTAAAAAAAAAAGCACAAAAAACCAACACAAAAACGACAACAAAATAAAACTACATTTGGAGTAAATCCTATCACTCCAACAAATTACAGGCAAAATTGGTATTGGTATATCTCACAAAAAGATCCAAGCAAAATAACCTAGCCAGGGGAGCACTAAGTACAATACCAGACTCCAACTGAAACTAGAGAGTTTAGAGACAACTTAAAAAAATTGGGGGGGGGAAGAGAAGGGTAAAAGCATGAGTAAGGAGGATTCTCATACCTGCTTGCTCTAGTCGTACCAACACAGGATACTGGATGAAAAGCTTTTTAATGGTCACAAGCAACGAAGTCCACTCTTCTCGTCTCTCATTCTGAACTACAACTCTAGAAAGAGTACAACTCAATGAGGATCATGAAAGCAAGCTATGAAGAGGAAGTGAGAAGGGGTGAACAAACTATAAAAAAAGGAATGCACAAAAAGGTGAGTCTTTCTTCCTTCTGTTAGGCAGCACGTTAGAACTACTGCATACACGTAGCAATCACTAAGGTGTAGATGCACACACAAAGCTGGGCACATCCCCAGCCAGAATAATCTTTCACTTCTTAATGGGCGATCAACATTGTATGTCAAATATCATACTGTTCTGCAAAGCAGTAAGGTCATTAACAAGTCCAAGTTTACAATCAAATAAAAGCTTTGAGAGTTGCATCTGTTGTGACCATCAGCCAAACAGCTCCAGTACCTAACTGGGGTCACCTGTGGTTTCAGCAATGGCAGCATCTCTTCTTCACCTACTCAAGAACGTAAAGATCTGGAGAACAGTCAAGCCTTATGCAAAAACTACTCCCAACACTACAAAACTTCTAAGTTTATTGTCAATTCGGATACAGCACAGACAATACATTATTCACATGCAGGTGGAAGACTGACATACCAAATACGTGTGCACACTCACAGATGGCATGGGGACTACTCATCAATTTGCTGACAGTTTCATAGCTGGTTTTCGCTATCTTAATTCCTTGCAAGGTCTTATAGTTCATAACATGATACTCTCCACAAGTTGCACATACATATGTGGGACAAGAGGTGAAAGAACTGGGAGAAAGACATACTTGTAAAAATCTTCATAAAATCTTCCCTCATGATCCTGACGAACTGATGCACGATGTGTTTCAGGAAACTCATCTGAAACAGAAGCAAAAGCACATATTATCCTATGCTCTTGTATAGAAATGACTCACCTTTTCTACTAAGGAGCTGTTACTTCCATTAGAAGGAAACCCTCAACTTTGAGAAATATCAGATCTCCTACACAATATTAAAAACGCTTTTAAAACAATATGACAGGTTGAGTATGATAAGGAAAGCTTGACACATATTCTTCTATGTAAGGGTTTCACTATAGTACTTTCATAAGAATGGGTGTGCGTCCACTATGCTTGGTAGGGAATACATTGGACATGGACATAAAAAATAGGGGGAAAAAGTCATTGGCAGCCTGTGACCAACTTTCAAGAGAGAAGGAGATAGGTTTAAAAACATAAACATGAAAATACGGAATTTACATACCTATAGATTTTGCTTCGTAAAATGTTCTAGAAAATAGAACCACTGTCACTTCATGGCTGCAATTCTTCTCCTGTCCAAGAAGAACAGATGAAAAAAGAAAACCTTAAGAGTCACATTCAGTAGAAAACTGTGTATATACACATAGAGTAACACCCTCTTGCAGCTCACACCTAGGATCAAAGGTAACTAAAAAAAGGTAGACTGCTGTATTAATATATCTGCATATGCCTCTATGAAATAACACAATGGTCTGTCCTGTAGACTCTGTACTTCTAGGCTATATCACATTTAACAGGAGCACTTTCCACCAGTCTCTAGAGAAACTCCTCTCTACACTTGCCAAGATATAAGATTTTTGTTTTAAAAATAAAGACAGTTGACTCAATTTGTTTATACATACTCATGGCAATTTGATATTCTTATTTGTTACTGTTTAGAGAGATACCTCTAACAATTCCAGAAAAACAAAAAAATTAAAACTTCACTAAACAGTTATGGTGCTAATGCATGCAATGGAATTAAGCTGTAAAGAGCACACTGGCTATCGCCTCACAAGGAAAAACTTGGAAAAGCCCTGTAAGCCCCAGCGCCGCTCAGGCCCAACATGGTATAGTAGTACTAAAAGCAAAACAGGCATTTCACAGACATGTCACACAGGGCTCCTAATAACTCTCCAACGGACAAAAAGCACAATGAAAATGAGACAAATCTGTTGGGCATGCTCCTGCTCTCCTTAACATTCAGGACAACCACTTGGCACATATATGACTTAATGCAGACTTGCAGTAACCACTCTTAACGCCCAGGAGCCACCTCTCATAGTCCTGTAAATCTTAGCACTGCCTTAACAACCTGGGTCTTCCTCAAACTGGCACATCAATGGGCTCATTAAGATGGCATTGGCTTGTTCTTTCAGAACAGGATGAACTCAAGTAGCTACTTACCTTCCATTTTGTGAAGAGGTCAGCAAGGAAACCATTCACAGCTTTCTCAAAGTATAGGTCCCCTGCAAAGTAAACATCTCCAAAGCATGAAATAACAGCAGTCACTTAAACTATGGGGTATATTTAGCCCTGACATTCTAGGACAACTATTTTTATTAGAATCAGAGCAACTGTGTGCATAATGAATGCTAATACCACTAAAGCATAGACGATAAAAAGACTGAAAAGCATGACTACGTTTCAGAGGATGTAAACAAGACTCTTACCATCAAAAGGATCTGACCTTTAAATTCATTTTTTCCAACACATTCGCAGCATGCTGGGAAAGCATCTGTACCATCTTTTAGGCATAGTATGCACAACTGATCCCCTGCTCAGTTTTGAATAGTTGCCCAGTTACATATGCCTGAACACATGGTCAAAGGAAGTGGTAAGAGGTTTGCTAAAAAATTAAGCCAGAAAAAAAACTGGGACAGTGACACAGACAATGAGTCACAGATAAGTGACTCATTCTTAATGCCTGAAGTTGTAACACTTCTAGCTGACTCTACCTGGGCTAAGGTGGGGGTTTTGCTTCCTCGCTAAGCCAAAGTTAAGAGAAATCTAAAACATCAAGGTTCTGTTTGCACAGAACTTCCATACATTTCTAGTTTCAGGATTCACACAGGCTTGCACCTTCCCTCATCACCAAACACGTTTATATCCACAGAAAACCTTTCCAAGGTTCATAATCAGTTGCCTGCTTGATTTCACCATTGAGATAATGGCACCAAGCCCAACAGTGGGGAAAGGAAAATTACAAATAGCCAGGAGACACAAAAGCATGACACAGCAAGTAAGGATCTAAGAAGACACCTCAGAGCACCACCTAGGCCAAAGACAGGGTATTTTAGTTTTCTAGTAGTGGCGGATACAAGTACTAGTGGCAGTTTTCTAGTAGGGACAGAAAGGACAGCTGCTGCCATCCACATTCACGATTAGGCAGGTCAGTTACCTACTCACCATAAATATCAAAATCCCACATTTCACAGCTCATCTGGATAAAAATATAAACCATGGCAGAAGTGGAGCGGAAGACCACCTGCAAAAGAATAAAATACCTTATTTAAAACAAGGTACATTCATTAGAAGGGCCAAATGCAGAAGTTAACTACAGAGCAAATTATATGACTGTGCCCACTGCATCATAGGGAATTTCCCCTCTAACGAGCTGGCATTTCAACAGCCTGAGTAATTCCTAGTGCTGCCAGCGCAGAAGAGTTGAAGTTTAATAATCACTCATTCTCCTGAATTTATTGCCATTCTTCACGTTACAATACAGCCAATTCAAATGATCCATACAAATCTGCAAGCAAGACAGAATTACAAGAAACCTGGCAAGTAAACGAAGAGGAAAAACTTCCTTTCCCCTGCTCCCTGAATTCTTACCCGGGTGTCCTCACTGATGTATCCACAGGTGACTTTCTCACTCTTTACCCACAGTTCACCTGCCTGCGCCCTGGAAGAAAAGGAGCACAGAACACTTGCTAACCACAGTGAATGTGAAGATGAGAGAATCAATATTTGAGCAAATAAAGGGGTATACTAAAATCTGTATTCAAGGGTGACCTGAAGACAGAGTAGAAGTTTATTTGGTTAAAACCCGATTTTAATCCAAAAGATGTCAGACAGCTGTTTCCCTCTGCGTATGGACATTTTGTTGCCCCTTTGTCATCTCAACAGCAACTGAAGTAACCCCCATCTGAACTATTAACATCTTGGGAAGGGGAGAAATATAAGAGGTAAAAGGAAAATTATACGGCATCCATCAGAGGCAACAAGTGCGGCTGGCTGTCCTACTATTAGTTTCTTTCACCCCAAATCAGATAGAAGCCTTACCCTACCCCATGGTGCAGACAGAATCTCTACAAGTGCCAAGGATTTTTCAAAGATCGGATACACTTATCAGACTCACTAATCTAAAGTCATAAGTAACAGTAAGCCCTCAGAAGAGGCACTGACCTGATGCCCGCAAATTCAACCTTTTGGGTGACATACGCACATGTGCTGACCTAAGAAAGAATAGTTACAGGTGTTAAAGAACAGTAGGCTCAGAGGGAGCAGACCAATTTACAAAAAAAACCATTCACGCTCAGGTACCTGACTTCTGCCATAAAATCACAAACACCACTAAGCATATTTACTACTAATACCTCAGCCTACAGAACCTCTGCAACAGACAACAGAAAACAGACACATGAACTTTTATTGGGTTCATTTGTCTAATCCACTGTGCTTCAGAGAGCCAAAAACTGCAATTCAGGGATGCAGAAACAAAATCTTCTCACAGTTGCTTATTGAGCGGTACTATTGGAGAGGGGATACATTAGCATACTTCTATTTGAAAAACATTTGGATTCAATTCCTTCCAAATGCAGTGAATCATTAAAATTCAGAACATAAGAAAACTCTCAACAGCATTTTCAGTGCTCAAGGCAGTAATAAACATTATTGCAATACAGCAGGAAATGATGGGATTATTTTTTTCTGCAACGCTTTTACATCCATTTCTCCAACTCTGATGTACCACTTACAGCATAACTTCCTCAGGCGCTGCTGACGCTGGTCTTGTCCTTGGTTTTCTGTATTTTGTAAAACACTTATTTTCTTTTATAGCAAGCAAAGAAACAGCTAAGTAATCACCTCCACCATACAGATAAGGACAGCAGAGGCCTTACCAAACTTTTCTTCAGTCGCCACATATCCCCGCGCCCAATATACTGATCTTTAAAGGTCAGCTCCACCAAGTCCAAGGTCACCTCCTGGGAAACGGAAGAAAACAGTGCCTAGGTTTTACTTGTTGTTTCTAAGTAGCACCCTTCAATCTGTTCCATTAAGAACCAAATGTTACCGGGAAGGCTGTTCTAAATCAAGTCAATACCACTAACAGATGCAAGATAAGAGGGAAGTCCCATCAGATTAACTGCCAAAGTTGGGCATGGAACTACTGGAACTACTGTGAGCTGCAAGACACTGCACAATGTGACCAGAAAAAACCCAAGGACTAAATCTGTGCTGCAAGTCTCAGTGCAAATTGGAAGCACAAGTTAAAGAAATTACTTCATTGTTCATGACATTAAAGAAGCCTCGTTTCCTGCAGATTTTTGCCTTGTGCTGAATGTAAGCTCTGACTGAAGCTCGTTTGATAGTTGGGACATTTACAAGAGATGCCTCTCTTACAAGGCTCTCTGGTGTCAAATGCTGCAAATCCATGCCATGGCTCTTCTTTTGACTAGGCCACTTACTATCTCTCTCTACGGTCTCTGGTTATCCAGAATTTCTGGAATGTTTGAAATTTCTAAATTTCTATCAAGCTGTGTTGAAGCTGGTCCATAGACTTCAAAGAGAGACCAGGGATGGTAGGGAGAGAAGAGAGAGACACATAACGACCAAACAAACAGTTCAATTGCCCAAGTCTCATTTTCTTAGGAAAGAAGGCTAAATACCTTTCAATAAAAAATAAATGCCTTTTTTTCCAGTATACTGTAGATGAAAATTCACAGGGCTCCAATGTGAGCTAAGTGAAGGGACAGATGTAAAAAAAGTCACAAAGCCACACACCTTTGGGTCAACAACGTTCACATGGACATCCTGGTATGGCCGCAGTCGGAAAACTTGTGCAACTGTCTGATCCACACTTATAGTTTCTGCCACAAAAATAAGAAAGGACGACTGAGAAATGAACATCCCCAAAAGGCTTCAAGTGTTTTACAAGTACAAAAGCAATACAGTGAGATAGTCATGAAACACTCAGGGCCTCAGCAAGAGTTATGTTCAGTTATGGCCCAATTTAAGAGTCAATAAAATCAAAGCAGGCAAGATAAACTCAAAGTTTAGTCTGAATTAATTCCCGCAAGATGAAACGATATAAAGCTAGTCAGAAAATGCAGAAATAAAAATGTAAGGCTAAAAAGCCAATTTTGTTTAAACCATACCCCACCTTACTCAAGCATAAGCAGATTTAAAATGGGCTATTCATTTTCTGATAAAATTATAATTCTTCCATTCTTAACTAGACTAAGCATTGATTTTCTTAAAATATACACATTAGTCAATCACAAGTACAGCCCAATCACATAATCTTTGCCTATGATTTTACCATGTATACTATGGAGTTGAAGGTTTTACCTTTCTGCAAATCTTCCTTAAGTGACTTCACTTGTAGAAGCAGGGGACTAGCATGCAAAAAAGAAAAAAGGTAGACAAGCTGAGATACCAACAGTCTACTCTGGTAAATCTCTCTCAAAACTATATAGTAACACGGAGCATGGGATAAGCTAAAGAGAAACACTGACGTTTCCTAGAAAGCTTCATACATCACCCGCTCTGCCTATCACCATCTTATTCTTTATACCTATTATAATTATAAAGTACTCTTTAGGTAAAGATGATATTCTAAATGGGAAAGTAAGTCACACAGGAACTTCTCAGAACCTTCTACAAGTGTACTCCTCCTTTTCAGATAGGGGCCGCAGGATGAACAGCTTCGTATAAGAAGGTTTATGTTTTTACAGCTGACCAGGAACTTTTAATTTTGCCTAGGACATACTATAGGATGGAAGAATAATCATTTCGTAACAGCAGCTCTATGAAGAGGATAAGACATTGTAGACTCCATATTCAGGTGCTACTTGCCCAATGAAAGGTCAGCAAACTAACACCAAACACACAGAATTCCACAAAATTCAAGGAACAGCTCCTGCTATAGTTATATCCTTTACTTTTCTTCCGGTAGAAAAAAACCAACCCACAACTATGGCAGCATCCTGAAGCAAAGCTATACCACCTCTAAGAGCCTCTCACTCTAGAAGCTACTGCACATGAACACACCCTTTCAGTGTTCTAAGCACACCTGACTGGTATCAGCAAAAAGAGAATTCACCTGTATTCATCATTGGGATGTGCAATTTCGACAACATCTCCCAGCTTGATTTGAAGAAATACTTTAGGATTCACCACCAGTTCATCATCTACAAGACACAAATGAATGAGGAAAACCGCAATGAACAGATATATACCAAACACAGATGCTTGCACGTTTGTGCACAACAGCTTACTCTACTTAATACAGTAGCCCAGGATCAACAAGTCAGCAATGTGTTACATTCAGCACGTGACAGTGCTCCTACCCAGCCACTTCAATCTTGCCACTCTTGTGGGCAAAAACTTTTCCTTCAAATCACAGAACTTTCACAAAAGATTTGTTCAGTGAAAGAGTGTGCCTTAATTAAGCGACCAGAATCTTCTTCTGTATTTTTCCTTATAACAAACATCAGTAGGAAAGCAGATAGCTACAGAAATCTTAACGAGCTTTATTAACATGCTACAATTTTAAGTCTAGAAATAGAGAACAATCAAATAAAGGATGTTTTTCTTAGTACACTGAAAGACATCTACACACAGTCATAAGTTATTGACTTGTCTGTCACTTATTAAGAGTGACTGAAATACAAGGTTAAAACAAAACTGACACAACAAAAGGGAAGAGGGAGAATAAAGCAATGTTACTTTGTAGGTGTAATCTCATTCTGCTCTGAGAAATGCAACTTTATTCTGCTGTATCTTGCTATTAAAAAAGACCTTTCCAAACTCTGGCTGGTATTACTGCTTCTCTCATCAAAGTTCCATCTTCACTGTTTTGTTAAAAAGACCAATAAATCAGTTAATTGCTTTCAATTAAGTAACAAAGTGCTGGCCTCATTGTTATGAGACAGGAGATACTGACCACTGCCTCCAAAACCCTTCTTATGTATGACGAGCTTGTACACCTTGTTGGTTCTCATCTTGAATTCCAGTTTTTCTCAGCTGCTTCGAGTACAAACAGTTGAAGACATCTTGCATATCTAATACGGAAATGAACGCAAACACAGACCCCATCATTACAAAACCATTCTTTATACTCTGTGCATGAACAAAGGATGTTGTACCACCAGATAGCCAAGAATGCCACACCTGAAAGGCAGGCACATTACAAAGTTTAATAAACATCAAACTAAAAGTTTAGTAACAACCTCTTCTACTAGCACTCCTGTCAGAGCTAGTACCACTCTCTAAAATCACCTCTTTTATATTTCAAGGATAAATTCTGAACCTTGTGTTAAACGTATTAAAATGAATACCCAGATTTATGCCCATTGCCAATTGTATCTTCTGGTTTTTTTCCTCTTTCACACGTCTTTTTCCACATCTTTCAAAGATGCTGGAATCCACAAACACATGATTTCACACCAACAGCAGAGCTGTACCCAGCAGAGGGCAGCGCTACAGACACAAACACTTAAGTTTGTGGCATTGGATTGCATTACTTTGTTTCAACTGCATTAGCTATCGCATTTTTTTCTTCCTGCCACTTCCATTTAAAGTAAAGCATATTGTAAAAGTAAAGGTCCTCCTTTGAAGTTTACTCTTTTTAGAAGTGCATTTAAACTGGAAAATATCAGTAGGAACAAGGTTTTCTTCATAAAATTACAACCACGTTATTAAATTAAAATATAGTCTCTTCTAGTTATAATGCATTTGCTATAATTGCATTCTTACAGCAAATCAGAACGCAGAGGAACTCTAAAGTATGCCTTTCAAACCCGAGCTACAAAGACACACTGGGGAAAACTCGCACGTCCAAAATGCGTTAAAATAAACTCTTACAGAGTCTTCAAACTCGGAGCCGGTGCGGGCCTGGCAGTCCCGCAGCATGTGGCGGCAGGACTCGCCCCGATGACGCCCGAGGTGAGCCGGGCCGGCAGCGCCGGGCCCCGCACGGCCGACTCGGGGGGAACCGACCCGCCGCGACCACTGCCAGCCACCCCCGGCCGCCGA
This sequence comes from Rissa tridactyla, assembly GCF_028500815.1. Taxonomy (NCBI): domain Eukaryota; kingdom Metazoa; phylum Chordata; class Aves; order Charadriiformes; family Laridae; genus Rissa; species Rissa tridactyla. The sequence continues at coordinate 11,972,905 of NC_071478.1, forward strand.
GACACCGGCGGTCCCTCAGGCCAGGCCTACACAACCGCGTTCGAGGAGGAAAGCGCAACGCCTGAGCTTCTACCCGGAGCAGCTGCGAGAGGCGGCCCGGCAGCAGCGGAACCCGACAGCCTCGAGGGGCCCGACCTCGGGAGAAGGGGAGCGGGGGAGCCCGGCCGCCGCGGGAGGAGCCGGCCTCCCTGCGGCGGGCCTGAGCGCAGCCCCAGCCCTTCCCACAGAGCGGGGCAAGGGACGAGCGCAGGGCCCTGACCTCCCGGTCCCGTGTCCCCCACCGGCGGCCGGCTACGGCGACACCGTCCCGACGAGACCCCTCAGGCAGCGCCCGCCACTTCCGCATCCGGGGCCACCGAGCCAGCACGCGCGCGTCACATGACACCCCCCACCGGGGCGGGGCCACAGTAACGGGCGGCCGGGCCCGGCGCGCGGCGCGAGCGGGGCCGGATGCGGAAGTGATGATGTGAGCGGGGAGGGGGCTGGCGGCGCGGGCAGGAGCGGGGCTGGCGGCCGCCGCCGCCGCTGAGGTAACGGGAGCGGAGCGGGGTCGAGTCTCTCCGGTGCGGGCCCGACTATTCCGTACCGGTTGGGGATGGGCAGCGGCGCCCTGGAGCGAGCTGCTGCCGGGGTGAGAATGGGATAGCCCGGCCCAGGGGCGGCGCGATGGGGCCGAGCCGGCACCGGGGGAGGCAGCGGCGGTTGCATAATTACCGAGAGCGGTGGCCTCCTCGGCCGTAGCGGGTCTCGGTCTGGCTGGGGGTCTGTGCCTGGGACGCAGGAGACGGGCGCACAGGGGTTTAACTCCGCCGGCAGCGCCGGTGCCGGATCGGTGGAGCTCCTCTCCCGCTCCGATACCGGGGGCCGGGGCCCAGCGCCTTAGGGCCGCGGCTGAGGAGGGTCCCGAGACGGGTGCCCGGGCTCCGCAGGGAAGCGGTGCAGGCACAGCGGGTCGAGGGCCTGCGAGGTACAGAGTTACGGATGATGTCTTAGGTAAAGCGTCCCTTCCAGGCAGAAAACATGACGAAAAGTTGAGGGTTTTTCTCCTAAAGATTGTAAACTGAAAAAAACAGCAGGAAAACCAGTGATGCTTTAGTTTTAGTGAAGCAGCAGGATGTCGAATAGAAGCCCCGGCAGTTGGCTTTATGGTCTCTTCAGGTTTTGCAGCAGACGAGGGTGTATCTGCAGGGGGACGTTAAACGTGGCAGTGAGGCCTGGGAATGGCAGTTTGTCCCTACTCTCTTCTCTTGTTAACAAAGCCTTTGCTTAGATACGCGAATGTTTCCCAGCTCCTTTCTTAAGAAGTTATTTGGAAGTATCTTTCTTAAGCATATATGCTTGAATCTTGAAGAATGAAGCTTTTCTTTTAATCTAGACATCACTCCGACATACGTTGATTTATCATTGCTTTTATTTTTAGGGTAAACTGTGAAAAGCCTGGGACAACGGATCCTCAGCTGCCCCGATGCTGTCGTCTGGGGTGGAACCTCTCCTCCGTTCCTCTGAGGCGGCTGTGCTGGAGGAGCCGTACCTGCTGGGCAGCAGCTCTGCCGGACGTATGGCTGCAGCAGAGCCCAGCGGGGAATTTGATGCAAAACCTGAGAGGCCAAGGCCTGCACTCACGCGCAGCGACGGGCTGTCAGCCCAGCTTCCGGGCACTGCGGGAGCAGAAAAATTCTGCCAGGAGACAGAGGTTTTGGGTGATGTGCTCACGGTGACTTCTCATGGGCCAGCAGAATCCCCTCTTGAAGAATTAGTAGAGGCTGGAGGCCTTGAAGAGCATGAAAAAAAAAAGAAAAAGAGAAACTTTAGGAAACTAGACTGTTGTAGTGATGGATACCAGGAAGAAGAGAAAGAGGCAGAAGATGCTGAGGAGCATCATGCTGAATGCTGCGCTTTAGCTCCGTGGGAAAGTTCGTCAAAACAGGTAAGCAAATACAAAAATTCATCCTTAGGTGATATTTTGGGATAGGGTTAGACTGACTAGGTAGACAACTTTGTCCTTCTGGTTTCCTGTTTCTTATTCATGTCTTCTGGCATGTGTGTCGTTATTGGGATTATCACGGGTTCAGTGACAAATTAGATTATACTGCAGTAGACCAACAGTATTTTAAAATATCAAGCTTTTCACTTTCTTGAATACTGTTGGAATGGTGTGAGATGGATATGATACAGAGCAAACCCCAAAACTGACTGGTGACTAAAAAAAAGAAAAACAACTTAAAAATCTCCTCGCCCAGTATCTCTGTTTTGTGGGTGCAGCACGTTCTGCTGGTACCATCATCCCCAGTCAAGGTACAAACCACTAAATAACAGTCATTTCAGCCTGGTATAATAGTATTATAACACTACAGGGGCTCCGCTTCAGTATTTCAGTCTTAATCTAAAAACAAAGATTATTCTACATTTTTATGATTATTGTTTGTAGTTAGCGAGGAAATCACTATTAGTCTCCTCTTTCAAAACAAGAGACTCATGTGGTCATGGCTTTTTTTTTCCTCCCCTCTAGCAAATACTGATGATAAAAATGTTATTTCTAAGCAAAAGCTTGCTGAGAAATGTGCCAAGTAATACTCTATTAAAAAATGAAGAGTCACAAACTCTCTATTTAAAAATTGAGATGTTTAGTGACTTTCTTGAATGGTTTTCTTTAGTTTGCAAATAGTTTTCACACACAACAAAAAAACATAGGGGAGAAAAATAGTATTGTGACTGAAACACATGCTAGCCAGGGAATATCTGGGTAATGTACGTAGGTGCCTGTTTTATATTAATTACTGGATGTTGCATAATAAATACTTTGTGGTTTTACCTATGGATTTTTATATTTGTTTGATTTACTTGAATGTTTGTGAAAATAAAATTCACGAAATTTTCCATAGTCCTTCATCTATCCAACATGAATTTTCAGATATTTCAAAATGCAGGTAGTTTGGTTGTGCGGGTTTGGTTTGGCTTAGGGTTTTTTTGCGAGCAGACCTGGGTCCTCGGCTCCAGGGTTTGTGTTTTAGAGCCAAGGGAAAGAGTGGTAAAAGGCAGGTTCTAATAAAGATGAGAAAAAGCATGTATCTTACCAGAGGTATACACTAATGGTTTGGGCATGTGAGGTAAACTTGGAGACTGGATTACTTTTCTAATTCAAATTTGCAACAATTTGGATTTTAAGCCACTTATATTTTAGCTGCTTGCGTGGCAAGACTTCATTGCTGCTAAAGACAAACCTTTTCTGGATGCCTCATTGTTTGCTGGTGAGATGATAGCGATTGCTAGGAACAGAAAGGAATGACAAGTGCTGGTGTGAGCCACATGCGGTGCAAGGCTGCCTCTGCAAGGGCTGGTATGTTCTGAGGTTTCTTGGTGGTTTTTGTATTCAGAACTAAGGCAGCTGAGCAGGTGCAGTCCCTGAAACATGCTAAACCTTTCAGAAAATCGATCCATCTCCACTGATACTTTGGTCTTATTTCAGGAGGACCCTCGCTTAAACCAGCTTGAGATGAAGTCTTTGAGACCCTATGGCACTGAAATAGCGGGATCCCTGAAGAGCACAGGTGCATATTTCAGTTGTACATCCCTACCAGGCTCCTGCTTCTCTTTTTGTTGATTTAAAACTGATGAACAATTGTAGGATAGCTCATTTATTTTGCTTTACAGTAGAAACTGTTACCCTGCATAGCTAGAACAATATGAAAAATCTGTGAAAACTTAATCCTCTGCTTTTTCCTGACAGCATGTGTACTTTCCTGGAGACCTTTTATGTAAAAGACGTTTTTTAGTTATTTAATTCAAATACTTATTTACCCCAAAGCAGAAGGTGTTGTTAATAGCAGATACTTTGCATTTCCGTATGTTTCAAAGATGGATTATATGAGAGCAGTAATAGCAAAGATGTGAAAAAGTACGACTCATTCATTTTCTAATGTTTTAAAAAATAAAAGTGCAGAATCCAAAGGAAGAGGACAAAAACCTGATTTTTAATTTCATTATGATCTGTAAGCTTCTAGCTCCAAATACTTTGGTCACTTTGCCTAGTGCTATTTTCTTTCTCCCTCCATGCTCTCACAACCAAAACTTGTACTTAGTTGAAGAATGTCATCTAGTCTTGGTCCTTAGTAGAAAATATGAAAAAGATCTGCAGAATTCTGTGCAAATGTGTTCCCTCTGAAGTTTTGAATATGAAGATATTCTAACAGTAACTGCATTTTTTTTGAATTAGCAGCTTCTTCATGAGTTTACAAAAAGTTTTATTAATAACCCTTGCTTGGACAGAAAGAGATATGTGTTGTCTTCGTATGGGTGACTTACTGATAAAAATGCCTTTAAGGAGGAAGAAATAGAAATGGCTGCTCAATGCACAGCCATATTTCTAGGGTAGAGCAGATAAAGTACCCAGCTATGTTGAACTTTGATGTTACAAATAAGCATTATGGTGTTGGCCGTGACTTTGTATGTATTGAGTTATAGGGCCTGCATTGCACTCAGCTCGGTATTGGAGGAATCTGAAAAATACAGGGTTTTGGATGCCTGCTGCTCGTGGGGAATGTCTGTATTGAAAAGGATTGCATTTGTTACATTAGGTTTGTGGTGGGCTAGTTAGTTTGTTTTTTCTTCTAAAGGCTTGTAGTAGAATTGCTAGCATCAATTCTCACTTCTAAAAACATTTTGGCTACCAAAACTGTACACAATATTGTGTAAGATACTAAAAGAAACTTCATAAACTGAATGCCTTCTAAATTTAGTATATGATTCTGATTTGCTTTATTTTTTCTTATGCAGAAGAAAACCAAGCAAATGTTCAGGTGACAGCTGAAACTCTGCCAAAGCCCACTGAAGAAGTACAAGGTATGAAGGCTGATGGGACTAGGATATTTAGTAAAGCAGGATACAGGAGTGACAGAGTGAGTAAAGGTCTTCCACCTGAGAGCAAAGAATGCCCAGACATAGACACAGTCATGGCCAGAGCTGGCGTTTCAGAAACCAGCACGTTAAATTTTTTAGAGCCTTTAAAAGTCATGGACATTGAATCAGCCACAGAGCATCCACAAGAAACAAACGAATATACTGGGTTGAAAGCCCATACTGCCATGCCATTGAGAACAGGGGGTAATATTGTATCTATTTTGGAGACTAGAGAAGAACAGTTACCCAGACAAAATCCTGTTAATGAATTCAGTACATCACTTGCTAATTGCCAGTCTTATCAGCAGGATGAAGAAAACAATGCTCATGACTTCTGTACTGGTCCTGTACCTAAACATAACGAACCTCATAGGTTGTCATCAGTAGAAAGCTGTAGAATGCTCTCCACAAAAAGTTCTGAAGTTTTATGTTCGGTTCTGAAAAGCATCTGTTACCTGGACTTTAGAAATATGCCACTAGAAAACAATAGTACTGCAGTCCATGGATTTCTCAATGAAACCCCAAAAAAGTATCTTCCCCAAAACACTGAAAGTCAGACTCACTGTGATCATGGAACTGGGTTTGTAGAAAATCAAACCTCCAAATCTGTACCAGTAGAGCAGGTCTCAGTGGTAAGGAGCAAAGAATTATCTAGTGCTGAAATTGATCATAGGGAAGGAAGTGCTAGTATAGGTAAATCATACAGCTCTGAATTTGAAGAGGCTGCTGAAGTCCAGAGAAAAATTGCCGTGGGAAATAACGTTGAAGTTGGTAGCTGGCCTGAAGCTCAAGAGGGTGCTAATTCTGAGCATTGTCATTCTTCAGTTTTTAGTTCTGTTGCTTCATCTCCTGAGGAGTTCTCAAAAGAAAAATTAAAAATGGTCCCGTCAGAAGGTGATAAGTTGAAAAAGGACCAGTGGCACTTCTCTGTCAGTGATCTGTGCAAGGATGATATAAAAGAAAATAGTCTGTTGATGGAAATGAGCAACAGCTGTCTGGATCTTAGTACCGAGCTAGAAAAAGATTCACCTGAAGCACAACTGCTTGGAAAGGAATCTGAGAGCAATACAACATCAGAAGAGTTGGCTGGCAGTTTAGTTGAAGCTACAGAAGCTAACAGTAATGCTGGTTTGTCCAGTGGCAAAGAAAGTAGTTTGATTTATACACTAAGCATACCTCTACCTCCTGTTGCACAAAAATCAAGAGAACCTCATCATAATGAGTGTCCTTCTTGTACTGCTAATGAAGTTGCAAGCAGGGACAAGGCTTGGGATAATCTATCTGGAAAAGAATCAATTGGTGCTTCTGGAACAACAGAGGAACAAGTCACTGAAATCGTGCTTCATAAAGACAAATTCAAGTCTTCAGTAAGTTCCAGGACTTTTGATAACCCTAATATGACAAGCAAAATTTCCCAAAAGAATATGAAGTCTTCAGCAGGAAATACAGAGAGTGTGGTCACTGGTTTAGAGAATGAACATAGTGACACATGGAATTGTAATAATCGGACTACAAAAGATGAGTGTACAGCTGCCAGTGCTTCCTGTATTTTATCAGGGAGTCCATGTGTAGATGATGTTCTCCCAAACAGTCATTCTTTTAATGTTGAGGTTGATAAGAAGATTGAAGAAAACGATAATTTAGAAGGAGAAGCTTCAGCTGGAGATAATAGTAAAAAGGCAAACATCTTTCCAGAAGCACGCTTCCCTTTGGCATGTGGATATCTTCCTTCTGCAGGTGCCTGGGGCAATAGAGGTGTGAATCTGCATGGGATAAGTGACATTTCCGCAGCAAAAAACATGTTTTGCTCAGCTTATACTGCAGAGAAGTCTACTGCTACCTTGGTAAGAGATGAGATTTCAAATAAGAATATGGAGATTGTGAAACAATTTGATCTTTGTAAAGTAACAGATGGCAGTGAAATTGTTTGTGACAGTGATGAGGCAAAAGAACAAAAGGGCATGTGTGCTCTCCAGGCAGATGAATTTGATAAAATGAGAACTGTGGATTCTCCAAAGGCTCCTGAAGGCAATTGGAGAAATAAGAGTAGTGAACAGCTATTAGTGAAGAAAGAAACCTGCGTTCGTAACTTTGGATTTTGCAACTCTCCATTAGGTCCAAACAAGAGAGAACTAGGCACATATGAGAAGGAAGAAGTGCCATCACTCCCAGCTAATCCCTCTGAGTATAGTGCTTCAGGCTGCAATACATGTCCGTTACTCAACAACATGAATATTCAAACACGACATGCTAGCCAAAGAGAAAAGACCCTTCGTTCAATGGAAAATCAGTGTCTTGCGTGTCAGAGTGAGTTTGATGGCCCAGTTACAGGCAGCAAGGAACATTTAGAAAATGTAAACAAGCAACCAAACACTGGCTTACAAAGTGTGGCTACTTCTGTGGAAGAAACCAAAATATCAATTAGCTCTAGTCAAAGTGAGGAGGTACTGATAAAAACAGATGATGAACTGCCTCTGTTAGTTCATAAATATGCAAGAGGCGACCATTTTCAAGGAGCTCTAAAAGAGAATGTAGTGGACTTGGACTTTTTAAATGGTGAAAGAAATGAAGACTGTTCAGGATACTTGAGCTTCATCGGTGATCTAATAGAGGAGAAAACAATCAAACAATTGAAACACAGGAACAGATGTGAAAGAGAAGATAAAAGAACTCTTGAAGAAAGCTTTTCTGATAGCAAATCACATTGCTCACAGCATGCTTGCTTTATCAAATGCGCAAAAGAGAAAGCAGAGCTATTATTTGCAGGGAACAGAATGCAGCAATCTTTGCCAAAGATGAAGTTGTTGGAGGAGGACCAGGAAAATACAGTTAGTACCCGATTTTTGCCCTTCTCATCAGTCCATGGGAGTCTGTCATACAAGCCAGAAAATATGAGTGTGCTTTCAGAGACAGAAACCAAAAAAAGTCTGAGAGTAAAATCTATCTTAAATAACTCTTCCCCACAGTTAACATTTGGTAACATTTCTGGTAAAGAAACTGATGCTCAAAAGTGTATAGGTCCATCCTGTTTTGGAAAGTTTGACATCCAAGAATCTTTTAGTGAGACTCAGGCAGATTCAGAAAGACCATCAGCTCTGGAGTTGGGAATCTCTCTGCCTGAGAAAGAAGAGATGCGTATGTCATCTGAGAATACACAGATAGATAATTGTGATTCGTTTTCAGCCAAAGTTTTTAGCAAAGATTCTTCAGTGACAAAACTTCCGTTAACAATGTCTGATAGAAGAAAAGGCAGCAATATTGAGGTTCCGTCTTCAGAGAATGAAACAAAAACTAGCTTTCTGAAAGGTGCAAAAAGCTCAAGAGTTTGTGCACGCAGCAAAGAAAGTCTGAGAGAGGAGGGGGATAGTATGCTAACTGTAAAAGACATGGTTGTGACCTCACCAAAAAGTGCTCACTGTGGAGAGAAGTGTAAGAATACATCTATAGAAGAGAAGATGGGAACAGAAGTAGCCCCTAGAAAAAAGTTGCCCATAAATTCTTTTCTTCCTGGAGAAGATTGTCTATGGGCCTTGTTAGAAGATTCAAAAGAGTCTGGTAGCAAAATAGCTCCTCTCAGCACTGAGAATTTTGAAAAGGTTTTGGAAGAAATCCCAAGATCTAACCTAAATAATCTTTCAAAAGAAAGGAAAAACGCTACAGAACTCCCAAACTCAGCAAGTACCATTCTACTTTCAGAAACTGTGCGTGATTGTCAAACTGAAGATGCATCTGATGCAGAAACTTCACCAAAATTGCAGTATAATACAACACCCACATTTTATCCATGTATGAGTATACTATCAAACAGTTGCAAAGAATCATCCCCAAACTGTGTGGTTTGCAGTGGAGTATGTGTGCCTTACAAATTAAATGCACAAAGCAAAGATAACGTAAAGGAGGTTACAGAAGGCCAGGACACTATACCAACTCATTCAGTTTGCAAGGAAAAGGAGGCTTTAAGTTCAGAGAGACTTGATCCAATAGAGAAATGTCAGGTAATTAAACGAAAGAAGTGTGAGAAGATGGAAGTACATCTGTCGGACAAGGCACAAGAAGAACAGAAGTCAGAATATCAAGAGAAAGTAAAAATCACACTGCAACCGAGTATGTCACACAGTTCTGAACTTTTACGCAGCTCTTCAAATGAGTTGGTGACATCAAGAAATATGAAGTTTGATGGTCCTTCAGAGGAGATTTTTGCTGTCAGAAGCAGTGAAAATAAACTATGTAGCACTTTAGAAGAAGTCAAAAGGCCAAAGATTACCACAGATATTATTAGTTTGCAGTTTTTAAAGACTCAGGATTCAGAAATGAAAAACCTGAACCTTAATTTAGGGAATGATGGAATCCCCGGTGCCTTTGGAACTACAAATAAACTAAGAGGACCTCTTCCATTAAAAAGACAGCCTGGAAGGACGTGCAAAAAAGTTCCCACATCGTATCAGCTAAAAACTGTAAGAAAAAGCAAGAAAATTAAAAGTTCACCTTTTTCTGAGATTCCCCCAGAAATCTTCCCTAAGCAGGAAAGCACACTTCTCAAATCTTTGTACTTTCCATGTAAACCACCGACAATGGAAACAGAAACAGCAGTGCGATTTGTGCGCATGCCAAGGCAGAGGGCCAAGAGGTGCAGTTTGTTGAACAGCTTGAAATTTAGAAAATGTACCAAAGAACCAGCATTGTTGAACAAGCTGTCTGCAATGGCCAGCAAACTCCTGGTGCCTGCCAAAAGCATCCATAACTTAGAACCTCGGCCATATTCTTCTGAAATTCTTCCGGTGGCCGAGAGGTACAGCCAACGTAGATCTAAAAATCTATTGGAAGCCTTTTCTTGCATTAACAGGAACTTACACTCACGCTGGGCTGACAGTTGGTGCACCAAGATGTTCAGCTTTCAGCCTTTGGCACTTTATCCTGTAGAATCTACCAAAATACTTTTTTCAGACTTGAGCCACAAGCCTCCAACCTTTTTCTTGGATACCCCGGTTTTCCCAATTTCTTTTCACATAAAATTGGACTCCAGTCCTGTGACAGACCTCACAGAGTTTACGTCCCAGCACTCTGTACATCACGGACCAGTTTTGGAAGAAATGCCAGCACCTCCTTCAGAGTGGACTTTCTCTTTTCTCCTGTCGCAGAGCCGTTCAGATACAACAGTTTTCAAGGAAGATTCCAGTCTAGATAACGAGCTGCGTTCCTCTCTGTCTGTAAGAACCCCAAGGTCTGTTGCCCTTCATCCTGACCGTGGAAGAAATGCCGTACCTGAAGGAAGAGGACGTTGCTCCATGCTTGGCCTTCACACAGTGTTAGCACTTTCCTCCCCTGGATGTTACAGGATTTGGACAAGAAGAAGAAACTTAACCAGTCATATTCCTACCATCCAGAGACTATTTATATCACAATTCGCACAGGGTTTGAAAGGGGCAAGGTGCCCAACTTCTATATCAGATGACCTCGTCTCTTCGTTGCCATACTCATTGGGCAGGGTACTATCCATATGGAGTCAGCATGGTCCTTCTGCCCGTCCCTCCGAAATCACTCCTCTCCATTCCAGTCACTGCAAGTGGCAGCCAAGTGTGGGCATCGAGAACAGGTAAAACCCATCAACTTATTTCTGAGATTAAATATGTATAGGGTATGTACTTGCTCCTTTTTGGGAGGGAGAGGGTAATTGCAGCTTGCATTGGAGGGTCAGTTTCCCCTGTTCCAAATCTACACATTCTGCTCCAAAAATGGCTCAACGTGGAAGATTCTTTCCTACGGAACAGTCTGTTAGCTGAATTTAAATATATATGCCTTCACTTCTTTAATACTATCCTGTTTTGGCAGAATGGCTAACTCTATTTTCTTCTCCCTTGCAAAATATACACACCATGCATCAGAATATATAATGCAGAAAGGTGAGCTACTTCATTAGGTCTATTCAGAGTGACTGCAGAACAACTGGATTTCTGAGGTAGGAAAGTTTTTTTCAGAGGTCTGAGCCACAAGTGCCACTTGGAACCACCGTAAAACGCGCAATATCAGATTAGGAAGATTCCTAAGGGGTGGGGGGTGGCATTCACTTAAATTTTTAACTGTATTCCATGACTGGTGTATGCAAATTGAAACCTCTTTATGTATCCTGTGCCTTTTGATAGTATGTGCCCGACATGTTGTTGGCACAAGCAAGTATAGCTCCAGTTCAGGCTGGTAATGATTTTTTGTGTGTGTGTCATTCTCATAATGAGTGGAAAGAGGACTGAAATCTACTCTGCATATTTTATTAAACTTGGCTATAGGGATTTGAGATTTTTTTAGTAAGAAACAGAGTAAGAGAAGAGGTTCCTAACTGTGTTACAGGATTTTTGCATGCTCTTGAGCAAAGATTTTCTCCTTTATGCCTCAGTTACATGGGGCAGCTCAATCCCTGATTTTATTATCTTGAGATTCCTGGACAGAGTATAGACTCATGAGCACTGTAGAAAAGAAGATTTGATTAATTCTTTAGTTTAACATGTCAGTCTCTAGAGAACTATTACATTTGGCTTATCTTAAGTTATAGCTTGAAATATGTATAGCCAAAAATCTTGCCACATAACTAATGCTGTGTTTTGCTTTGTATAAATGGGTAACATATCTAAAAGTTTAAGTATATCATTTGTTACTATAAATTCTAATGTCTACAAAAGGTGTGAGTGAGCTTATGAAAGTACTACTTCATTCTGGGAGTTGTCTGCACTAAAATAATGAAGTTGAATAATGGCATAGAGACAGCTTTGCAGCACATTCTATTGGACCTGCGTTCTCTTTCATTCCGTAGGAGTCAATATGTCAGGCTGAATTTTCTAGTGTACAAATCAGTACTCTGGAAGTAATCATACCAGTAAACTACAGTTTGAGCACTAAACTTAAAAAATAGGACATTGTTGCCATTCTCCTAAAAAAATAAACACCTTTTTAAAACTTAGTTCTGTGTATGAGGTGAATTTATTACTTTGTATTGTTGAGGCATGTTATCCTTGGACTGGGGGATCGGAGCTGACTTATGCTCTCGAGTTTTAATATATAAATTCATATATAAATCTGCAGACTCCTACACAGCTTGTTACAGCATATCCAGTTAGCTAAAGTGTAAGAGGATTTAATTCCTTGACGTAAAGGATAATTTGAAAACCAAATGTTTTGCTATGAATGATCTTTATCCCAAAGGGAGAGAAGCCAAATCAAACCTTATCACTTCAAGTGAAAAATAACCCAAAGTTAAAATAGTCTAAAACTCAGTTTGTTTTTTCTCTCAAATATCTTACAAATATCTGTATAAGGTAGTCTTAATTCTTCTGCCCCACTCGAATTTTCTTTAAAGTGATTGTAGCATGCAGTATTTGCAGAAGTTTAAAGTGCAGCAAATAAATTCTATTCCTAAAACAGTTAAGCAAAAATTAATATTAAAGGTTTGGCTATAGAACAACTTAAAGAACAAAACCTAACATTTTAAATATTTAACACCGTTTAAGATTTTATTTTGCTGAAGATAGATAGCCTGTTCTCATCAGCTATTTTTAAAGGTATTAACAGTGACAAAAGGATAATTTAGTAAATCTTTCTTAAATTTCCATGTACTCAAAAAAAAAAAAGAATACAAGAAGTACGTTTGGTGCAGTATAAAAGCATTTTCAGCTCCCAGTATGACAAAAATCTTTGTCTGTTTAAAGTAAGATAGTTAAAAAACAGAAAAATGAAAAATTGGCCTCAAGTTCTCTGCAGGCCATTTTCTTCTAAAGGGATTTGTCCTCTTTAAATCATTTCGTTCATTGTTAGTGTTTTTAATAACCAGGAAAATAAGGAACTAGAGTAGGTCTCCTGTCTAAAAATCTTCTTCTGTCACTTCCACTGCCACCAATAAAGCACTCTTTGAGTGAAATCTTTTTTCTAATTAATTCTCATTTGGATTCAAAATTTCTAAAGTGTTTATTGTCTCTCCCTTTAATTTATTATTATTATTATTACTACTACATAAAACAGTAAGGTCTGCCTCTAGCACAGAGAACTCTGATGCACTATCGGTGCGGGTTCCTGTAGAGTTGGGATAGTGAGTGGAATATTGAGGGAAACGAAATATTATAGTTGTGACATTAAATGACAAACACAAGAAATGTGTCTTTCTGACCTCCTTATATTTGGACTTATCTGTGCTGCCAGAATGGTTGGTTTTCATTCATTTTGTAGTATTCCAGTCTGGTTGTAAATTCTTTGCTTTAGAACAGTGAAGTACATTTAGCTGTTAGTTTGGGAGAACAGCAAATAGAAGATTTGCAGTTTAATGTAATAAAAGCCGTCCCAACTGATTTTTTTTTTTTCTGCTATTAATAGTGTGGGCACAAAAATAAAGCTTAATATTAAAGGACATAGAGCTGCTGTGCTGACTTTTGTGCCATAGAATTATGGTAATTACCAACCCTTATGGAAAGGCCTTTGGTTATTCCAATCGATTAAGAATATTCAAGTAAGATTGTGGGAGTTAGAGACAACAGGGAGTTAATTTTATGCAAATCTTTCCTTTCAGTTGTTACTGTTGCCACTATACACTTTTTGATTTAGTAGCCAAATCCTTCAAGGTTTTTGGTTGCTTTAATTTTAAAACCTGGGGGTTTTGCATGAGGAATATAGACTTTCATAGAAATAACTACAACTTTCAGACTAATACTCTCTCCCTCTCTTTCTGTACTTTTATTTCCTTTTCTCATCTCTACCATTTTTAAGGGAAAGTAGGACTATTTCCCGAACAAGCTGACAGTGAAATTTAGTAGACTAAATGGGAGATGTGGCTTGTTCATGTATCATTTTAGTCTTTCATTTTCATTCCTGATATTAGCATTTTTTGTCTTACAGTCCAGTTTATAGTAATAATTTTTCCCTCATGTTTTTTATAATGTTGACCTAATTTCTGTCTGTCTTTTTTTTTTTTTTTTTCCTTCTTTTGAACCAGCTATGCCGTGTTACCGCACTTACCTGTACAGAGTATGGAAGCGCTGCAGACTGCAGGTCATGAGATATGGTGAGTCTCTTGGATTTTGACATTTATTCCGAGTAGTGGGATCACAAGCTTTCTCAGAAAGGCATTGCTTATGTCATTTTGGCTTTCAGCTTTTGGCAGTTCACTTGAAGAATAGCTTTCTGATTAAAATGTTAGTGAAGTAAACTGGCTGGATCATGTAATGGAGAAGTCTGGAGGGGCATTAATGCAAACACCATGTAGAATATAAACAGAACAACTCTGTTACTTCCAACTATGTCATGCCACTTATTATCAAAAGAATATGTGAAACTATAGAAGTTTGTTTCCTTACTTGGATATATGTTCTTTCTGTCTGAGCAACTGCATGTTAGGTGCTGAAATTTCCTTCTATTCTTTTCAGTTGTGGGATGGCAGATATAAAAGCCATCTTTTAAATTAATCTGTAAACAAAAAGTAATAAATTAATAGTAGTGCCAAAGACATTTGCTGGCAAAAAAGGAGGATTAATCACTTTCTATCAGAGCTGTAACCTGTTTAACTATTTGAAAAGGAAAAGAATGGGTTTAAATTTCATGTTGAAATACACTGGCAGTTTAGTTTGTTCCAGTATCAATGTGGGCTGCAGCAGGTTTTGGCTGTATTTGTGTACCAGAGAGTGTTCACTTACTTGGGCAATTTCTGTGAACTGCATTGCTTTTTGTGCCCATATTGCAATTTAGGAACATCACCTGAGACTATGGACCATGTTGCAGCATAAATTGGGTACTAATCTACATATGTTCCCTTCTTCCTCTGTTACAGCCTGGAAACGTCATTTCCTCTTCCGTTACCAAAGTCTTGTGCACTTCCAGAATCATTGCTATCTCCTCCCAGGCTTTCAGCATCGGAGCTCCATGTCCATGCTCTTGATGAAGCTGATGCTTCCGTTCCAGCCTGTCTTAGATCCCAAGATGACACAGAACTGAAAAAAGTGAGTTCATTTTAGATTTTAGATATCTCAGATTCTTGGTTCCCCAAAACTTGAAGCTGCTGCTGGTGAATATTATCTAGGAACTATTGAAGATGAAGAGAGAAGACAGGCTGTTAGTCCTAGTCTGTGCTGCTGCTTTCTTTTGTGCAAGCAGAAAGAAGGTGGCAAAACAAAGAGGAATGTTTATTCTATGGATAATGTATACTCAACATAAAAGGGAATTCTGTTGACTAGCGTGGTCATTATTTCTTTCCTTTTAACTTTTTTTTTTTTTCTTTTTTCTTTCTTAAGATTGAGCCAGAAAAGAGGCCAAAGAAAGTCTCACAGATCCGAATCAGGAAAACCGTTCCTAGGCCGGACCCTAACCTTACTCCAATGGGGCTTCCCAAACCAAAAAGGTAAGCAGTATTTTTTAAATGGACTCATACTAGCTTCTGTTGCTTACATTTCCTGCAAAATCATTTCAATAAATGCTTCTACCAGTTGAGTGATGTCTGATGTTTGCTTCCTTCATAAGAAAAGATTGACACAGCTGTATCAACTGTATAAAAAACTGAAGAAAGAAATTGGTCTTCAAGCATAACTTTTTTCAAGTGGGGAAGGGTAAATAAAGGACTATTGGGCATGAACTACTGAATGGGGTTTAGGCAAAACATGAAAAACTAAGCTGCAATGGAATGATTTTCTAAAGAAGTTGTTCACGTTGATAAACATACATTGAAAATAAGTCATTCTACAAGGCAGTGAGATGAAGTGATCCATTAGGAAGTTCTGTTGATGCAAATTATGTTGGAATATGGTGGTATATGATCTTAGGGAAACATTAGTTCAGTGTAAATGTGGGTAATCACAGTGCCAGATATTGATAAAGATTTTCCAATCAGTCATCTGGTATTTTGCTCACTTCTGTCCTAAACACAAGTGCCAGCTTTGACAAAGGAATGCATTTCTTCAGAGATCAGCTTGCTAATTAAGTATCAATAACTGACTTTTAAAATCAGTCTCAAGAGATGAAATGTTAATGTGCTAAACTGTAAGTCTTTTCTTGGCTTTCACAAAAAAGTGACCTGCGAAGGGATTTCCCTTTCTTCTTTTGAGCATTATTATGGCAAGTCTTAACCCAGAGCTTGCAAAAAAAAAAAAAAAAAAAAAAAAAACAAAAAAACAACCTGTATGAAATTAGGTACTTAATGACCTCATTTTTCATGCCTCCCGCTCCCCAGTTAGAATCTAAATCTACGTTTTAAGTTAAAGCATAATTAGTTAGTATTTAGGCATAGAACACAAACCCTACTTGTTTCTTGTAAATCCGCTTGTTGTGAAGAGAGGAAGTTTCCAAAATCTTCTTTCCTGATTGATTTGTTCATTACTTTTTCAGACTTAAGAAGAAAGAATTTAGTTTAGAAGAAATTTACACAAACAAGAACTATAAGTCTCCTCCTCCAGCCAGGTTGGTTCTGCTTCCTAATGAGAAAACTAAGAAAAGTGTAAATTACTTAAGCAGAGAGAGTGAGAAGATTAAGGTGTCTGAAAGCTGAGAGGGAGATAATTCTTTAAAATTGCTCTAGTTTAAAGTGGTAGAGGAAGTTAATGCAAAAATAGTATGTTTTACTATTTGGATGGAAAGTAGTGAAATAGAATATGAACTAAGAATTTGCAGTTGTTTAAGTATGGATTGGTATATTTTTTTTAATCTACTAATTCATTCCAGCCTCCATCCAAGTACAGTACTTACTTTTTCAAAATTCAAAGGCAACTAAATATTCTCTAAAATACTAAGAATAACTGCCTGTCATCAAGTATAGCATGATTATCAAGACTGCTACATTTTTTTAGTGTTCAAAACTATTTATTCTATAAAATCCAGCTTCTATAATTGTACTTTTGAACTGAAATACAGAAAGAAAGAGATGCAACCCAAATGTCTATGCGCCAATAACAAATTATTTAGCTACAACTGATGTGCAGTTGTAAGAGGTGTAAGCTGTAGATAAGTATACATTACAAGAGGTGTGGAGGGACTGTAAAAATGTAAAAGTTAAAAGTGTGTTTACTTGGGTTATGAAATCCACCAGTCTCCCTGTCCTTAACTGCTGCTTTGAGTATTCATGAGTTCTGTCCTTTACTTTTACCAGGAGCTTGGAAACAATCTTTGAAGAACCTAAGGAGAAAAATGGACGCTTGATCTCCGTCAGCCAGCAGAAGAGAAAGCGGATTCTGGAGTTTCAGGACTTTACTCTTCCCCGGAAAAGGAAGACACGAGGCAAAATCAAAGCAGTGGGTAGTTTCACCCGAGCAAAAAAAGCTGCATTGCAGAGCGCAGAGTTAGATGCTCTTCTGATTCAGAAGCTAATGGACCTTGAAGCTTTTTTTGCAACAGAGGCTGAGCAGGAGCAGGCCTCTAGCATCTGAGGGAGCCATTCAGCTGAAGATGGTCCAATCAGCTCCTTTAGTATTTTAGTCCCGTTGGGAGAAATCTACTGACTTCTTCTTACATTACTCTACCACTCTCTTCTAATATCTGATGATCGGTTTTTGGCTGTGGCCCTCTTTAAGGTGCTATTTTATTTTATTTTAAAATGCTATTGGAGGGATTCTTTTAGGTCCCTGTTTGAGTGTAACATAGCCACGTACAATTTACCATTCCTTCCCCAACATCTGGCAATTACTGATAATGTTTAATTATGTTTAAACACCTTTTGGGGGTAGAGTAGGAGTATAAAGGAGGAAGTAGTGCACCTTCAGTGATGGTAGAACTCTGTACTCCAGATCATTTGCACATTTGAGTCTGCTGCTGTTACTGTAATGGGTATTTTGAACAACCGGACAGAAGAGATATGGTCTTTGATAAAGGTGAATTCTAGCAAACACATTTGTGATATACCACTAACTTTTTAATAATTAAAAGTAGCTGTCTGGGTTTGCTTTCAATTGTTTCTTTCTTCTGTTTACTTAGAAGGTTCCTTCTGAGTTTCTGTGCCCTCCCTGGCTTTAGGCACCAGAAGTCCCACATAACTAGACTTTAAATAACTTGCACTTTGTATATGTTTCTTTATTTGCTGCAGGAGGACACATTTTAACATGACTGAGCTCAAAAAAGGTAATATTTTAAGAAAAAAAATGTGCCCAGTACTAATTTTCCCAAATAGTAGAGGTTTTACCTACTTGGCTGATGTCAGCCTCTTCTCCAGAGGAAAAGGTAATTAGCCCACGAGGATGTTAAGCTGCAGGATACATAAGTAGAGGTTTTTAGTTAACTGAGCTGCTGTATGCAGCAAAAATCACACTAGCAAAATCTTTGAGACTCATTTTTAAGTTATTTTAATTCTAGTACAAATATCAACTTGATTTTAACTTTCCATCTGGAGGGTTTTTTTACCATTTTAGATTTACAATTCATGTAGCTCATAATTAGATATTCTCTGTACAGCACTGTTGTTCATAACAGCCAGTGTTGTACAAAGAGCTTCCTAGCATGTGGAAATCTTTTTTTTTCTTTTCATTTTGTAAGGTTATTTGTAATTATCTGATGCAGCACTGGGCAATTTCTCAGCTGTACCTTTTGTGGGAAGAGACCTCCCTTCCGGGATAACTTTGTTAAACTTACTTGAAGCATAATTCAAAATGAATTCTAGCTGCTGTTCAGGTAATTTCTGTCCTTTAGTGCCTATAGAAATTATTCAGGCAAAGCTGTCATTGCTGGGATGCTCAAAGTTGATTAGTCTGTTCTTTATTTCACTTGTCACTTGAAACTTGCACTTTCTTATTTACCTACCCAAATAAGAGTTTCTAAATGAGCAAATATCTACTGGGACTTTATTAAAGTCCCAATAAATGCGGGACTCAAAATACCACCATTATCTTCTGTTGCTCTGCCATTTCTGTTACTGACTGAACAGAAAACTGAAAATTAACAAGCAATCTCTTGAATTCCAGAGCTTTGAAAATAGAGAAATGGAAGAGGATTATTACACTGTGTGTGAGTCTTGAAAGAAATGTAATCTGGGCTTGTTCTGCTCCCAGTTTACATGCCAGGATTCCTAGTAGTTTATATTCTTGTTTTGGAGTCTAATTATCTTTAATCAGGAAGACTGAAGAGAGGAGTAGTGGTGTTTGGGTTTTGAGGGTAAAATAACAAGGCAGGCAAACTTTGAACATATTGACACACTATTTCGGCAGCAAGGTCTGGTTAACCTGTTTGGGCTGCTAGAGAACATTTTAATTTATCCTCTTTATTTTTATAAAAAGAAATCCCTAAAAAATAAAGGTCGACTGCCATTTAAAAATGTTTGAAAGTTTATAGTGGTTTAATAGCCCAATTATTGACTGGTTGGAAGCTGTAGCAAGAGTGAGAGATATATTTTTATGGGTTTATGCTATAGAATGGGATTGTATCACAGCATTCATTTACCTTCTATTAATACAGGAGGCTTCCAGTGCTGTGACAGAATTCCTGGGGCTTTTAAGGAAACAAAGATGGGAGGTGAGGAGGGGGTGAGGAAACTTGGGTCCAGGCAAAGTTCAGACCTCTAATGTGCTTCAAAATGTGGAATGTGTTGTGGGTTTCCTTTGGGTTGTGGGGGTTTTTTGGTTCAGGGGATTTTTTTTGTTTGCTTCCCTGCTCTGTCTTGTTTCTGATTGCTTTGAAATGACATTTCTTAGCTTTCCTTTTAACAGCTACAGAAGAGATAGCAGAGCAAAGAAAACACTCCATTCTCTTTTGTTTACAATAATTGGAAGAGTTACAACATGATGATGCAGTTACCTAGCTTGTCCCAGACCTTAGTTTGTGGAAGCCCAAATATACAGCGTTATTCTGTTTTGGTTTAGTATTTGTATGACAGAGATGTAGGTTAATTGAGATAAAGCATCTCTTCCCCCTCCTCCAGCATACAGGTGTCGGTCGTGCTTGTGCACTTTCTCATTTTTCCTTTCCCACCTCTGTTCCTGTTTAGCACACGCATGGAACAGCCTTGTTCCTTGTGGCTGCTGCTTGTACACTAGGAGCGGTGACTGTGCAAAAGCTAATTTGCCACTCTGAGCTGCTTCTGTCCCAGATAACTGAAAGAAAAAAGTATAGAGGATGCATCTTTTGGGGTCCTACACTACATACTTCCCTAGTGGAAGGGTATGTACACTTGCCCTTTCGTAAAGTGAAACCCCCTCCAGTGAGGATATTTTTGTATCATCACAGAAAGACATTGTACCTATTGCTCACAGAATGATGACTAGAGCAGCTTGAGAAGAATTGCAAAGCTTTTGCCATGTACCATGTCTTAGTAGTAAGTCTTGGAGAGCCAGGCAGCTCTTTGCTAAATTTGCTAGTTATGGCAGGTAGAAAGATCCCTTTAAATACATAAATAAATAAATCATTTTCATCATGCTATGACTGGAGCAGCTAAGGCTAACTTAATGTATGTTACAGCATTTGCCTGGCCGGCCTTGTGGCTGCATACATTTGAGTTCTTATGCTTGCTGGATATGATTTTCTGCAAGCAGTTCTCATTTATTATATTTGATTTGAGGTGGGCCTTTGGTATACTATGTTCCAGGTGCTCTTCTAGAATATGGATGGTAACTGTGGATTAAAGGTCTATATGATGCTATCAAGTTAACAAAAAGCTCAATGAGAATTTGTACACTTGTGCCATTAGCCTTCATCATGCTCTTGGCATTTTGTTTCTGTTTAATATTGTGTGAATCTAAAATTTTACCGTTTCTTTTGTGTGTGTTTTTAATTTATGGAAATAAATTTTTCTGAGACCCTTTCAGGTTTGGTTTGTTGGGTTTTTTTTAGGGCCTTTTTTAGGCTTGTATCAGTAAACATGCGTCATCTATCTGTCTTGCCTACATGAGGGGAAGAGGTCAAATCTCCAAAGAGATTAACACTGTTGAGTAACTGGGTGGGCAGCTGGCGAGGCATGGCACACCAATTCTAGTGTTCATTCATCCGTAGACATACTTTAACAGAAACAGACCAGGGGGATTTTAAGCATGATCCTAGCTACTATTCATAGTGTTGAGATAGCATCCGTCTCGTAAGGTAGTAGAGTAGCAGGAGTCAGACAGCACAGACAGGTCCTGCTATGTTCAGAGGAGATTCAAAGCTGCGGCAGGCCGGTGGTTCACGTACTGCAGTCTGTGCAAAGCATCAGACTGGGCTTTTAAACCAAAGCTGAAGCATAGGAATGTCAAAAAGGCCTAACGTGCATCTGTAATGTCTATGCCAGAAAACAACTCCCCCTCCCTTCAACCTATAAAATCTTGTGTATAACACAGATTTCAATTTATTGCTATTCAGCTGCATGCTGCTTTTGGCAAAACTAAGCTGGCAGATGCACTTCTTCCCTCTGTTCTCATAACTTCTCTCTGATTGAAGTGCAGTGTTACGTGAGTCCCGCAGGTGGCATGTAAGCTCCAGTAAAGAAAGGAAGGAGCACCTCCGAGACCTCAACGAGCATCCTGTATGAAGGACTGCAAATTTTTGGGTGAAGGATTTTTTTAATTATTTTTTTTAATTAAAAATCTGTATGGGAGCAGAAGGTACATTCTT
The DNA here is from genome assembly GCF_028500815.1 of Rissa tridactyla. Taxonomy (NCBI): domain Eukaryota; kingdom Metazoa; phylum Chordata; class Aves; order Charadriiformes; family Laridae; genus Rissa; species Rissa tridactyla. The sequence continues at coordinate 11,994,322 of NC_071478.1, forward strand.
CCCAGATAAAAGCAGGAAAGACTACTGATTCTGATAGCAATTACATATAAAACCTATATGTGTATTCAGCAAGGACTACCTAGGAGGACAATGCTGCAACTACAAAAATGTCAGTTATTATTTTTTTTTTCCCATGGAAACAGTTTATAAAACAAGCAAGGCAAACTGCTACTGACTAACCTGTGCCACTCCTGACAGTGTATATTTTAGTCCATGGTATCAGCCCTGCTATTTCCACAAAAATGACTTCTCCATAGTGATTGTACAGAATTGCTGATCCTAGTTCTGTGCTGTGGGTTATGCAGACTGGCCAGTGCTGTTCCACAGGATGTCATGCTCCAAACAAGAAAGGGGTGACATATGAGTAGTACTACATTATCATAAAACATAAAATCTGTTTTAAAAAATAAGAAAAAGACACAAGCATATTCAGCATACATTTCTACAGATGACTGTTTTCTTGCTGATTGCTTTGGATAGGTTGGACTTGCATATTTCCTTGTTTTCAATGTTGATGGTGATGTATGAGCCTTGGAAGGCTTCTGTATTAGCCATCAGTTTGATGAGGATGCACAGATATCCTGTTTGCAGAAGTTTAAGATGCCTACAAACCAGTAAGAAAGCATACACTTAAAGATCCTATCAGCTTTAAAAATAACAAATTCTTCAGATATTATTCACTAAAACACCGGAACAGAGGTAAAATTCCCCTTTTGAATTTCAGTTCTTTAACAAGTTAGACTCACAGAAGTCTGACTTACTGTGTAACCTTCATTTAACTTCAGTACAAATTTTCACATCCCAAAAGAGCTTGACCCTAGCTCATAGATGGTTTCAGTTTTAGTAAATACATACTTCATAAGCTTTCAGTGGAGATTAATGAAAAAGCCATCCCTTAAATTTATAAAGGTTTTGATCTTTAGTGCGCTCTTTTTAAAAAGGAAATTATTTACATTATTTGGAGGTTAAATCAATAATTAAATATAAAATTTCTTATATTTTTCCCAAATTTGGCATATCCAAATGAACATTATATTCCCTTTTCCCAGAACTGATCTTTGGAATTGAAGGGAGAGATTTCAGAGTGGGAGTAAACCAGGCCTATTTCAATAACCTCATATTTGCCCTTAAAATGTATTGGTTTTTCTGTTCTTACAGAGCTCAAATTTCATTGCTTTTGGATAGGAGTTGTAAGAGGCTCTAAAGGAGCCCAAACAGAGTATTCCTTGGAAAATTGTCACTAACAGGGTTATGTAGACCATACTTCTCCATTCAGACTAGACAAAAGGCCAATAGCTATGCACAGAAGCCTTCCTGCTTTGCATTTTTCTCTATCTCAAAATTAAGAACTTGACTTTACCTGCAGGTGTACAGTTAAACACTGATTCTGCCAGTTGAAAGAAAGACACTCCAAGAATTTCCCGATAGCTCATGTGACTTGCATGAACGAGGTACTGAGTAGTATCTTTGAAAAGCAGATCGCTTTCACCATACTTCCACGACTGAAAGAGATGGAATTCAGAATCCGGTTTGCTTCCCAGAGATTCCTAAACAGAAATGAAATAAATTCCACAGTTTGGATCATAAACAGAAAGGTTAAGCTGGTGACCCTCAGTTTTATAGCAAGATCTAGCAGAAAAAAGGCTCCAGTTTCACCTAGCACTGTCATTTGTACAAAAAGATGCGGTTTTGCAGTGGCTTATTTCTCAGCAAAAGTATGACCACTGCAGGATGGCAACTGGTGCCAAAATGTCCCTTTAGAGAATCCAAATAATTATTTTCTCAATCTCCTATGCACATTCTTCTTTCATATTGGACCCGAAGGCATTTTATATATTTTGTATACAAAGCTTTTGATCTTGAAAGGGTTTTCAGCAGTTGTACATAACAAGTGATAACATGCTAACTTTTTCCCTGTTGCGTGCCATACCTGGGATTTCATTAGGAAGTCATAGATTTTAGTGACAGTGACTGGTCGAGTCATAACCGTGCTGGGGGGAATGGGGCCAAGGTTACAGCCTGCCCATTCTGTGACTGCAGCGCGTGTTCCATCTGGACACAAGAGTTCAAAGTCAACAGCGGTATAACCTTTTGCCCAACCAGTGCTGTCCAGATCTGAAAAGAAGATGAAATGAAAGCAAATCATTTTAAAAAATAAAATCAGAAGACAGGGTGAATCTCATGCAAAATGATACAAAATTGAGAGGAAGAAGTTTAGTCAATATGTTCAAAACAAATGCAGCATGCTCCATGGTCATTTATTAGGAACAGGGTAGTGTTTTCACTGAGGAAACATGTCAGTGAACTTAAGCTGCACCTATCAACTAAAAACTAGAGTAACATCAAGGCATACAAACAGCTTATCGTGCCTCATCTTCATCTGTAATCAGACTGCTCTCTGAAAAAGCAATTCAGCCCGCATGTCCTTTGCCTCCCCAAACAACCTGCTCACTGCTGCATGAGTTCCTCTGGGTTTCCAGGCCCTTTTACCTTCACTTGATTTTAGAAAGAATCCTCTCTTAGAAAAGTCTCTTCTGTTAGTGAAATTGCCTAAATTAGGATTTCAGTGTGCTTTATCAGCACCACTTAACAAAATGGGGGTTCTCTTTCTCTTCACCTCTATGAAAAGGCAGCATATTTTGGCTGTTAGAGCAGTAGGCATAATTTAAGAGATTGAGGGGATTTAAGCTACTGTAACCAAAACCATTGTCATCAACAAAATCCAATTGCTAGACTGTTACAAAGATCAGTATTTCCCAGAGAAATTTAAACATTTCACAGTGTAGTAATAATGTTGTTTTCAGAAACTGTGAAAGACAAGGATTTGCAGTATTTTTGCCTATTAACCTATTTGGACTGTTTATTCCACAAGTGTCTGTGGAAACAACATGAGGAAGTTGCCAAGTCACAATGAAGCCATAGAACATCTCCCAGCACAAACAGCCCACAGCATTGCCCTTACCTGCCATTTTAATTCTTCAAACTCCAATTAAAAACAACGGGCACATGCACTACTGCTGCCTATGGGAGAAAGTCTGGTGGGAAAAGTCACTTGCTTTTTAAAGCTTTGAGCTTCAAAAAATTAGTGCAGACTCCAAGGATGATTACCCCCTCCAAAACACACCTTGATCTTTGCACTCAGTGATTCTTCCTCTTTCCTCTCTGAAACTGAATAGTATCTGAATTTTGAGCTTTACTGGAACACCTACATGCAGGAAGGTTCCCACAATTTTCCAGTCACAAACACAACTTCATGGACCTAGATTAAACCTGTAAAAGCTGTCCTCATGAGTGATAGTTGCTGTGTGGGAAGTAACTGACACTACTGAATATTCTCAAAGGAAAAGAGAATATCCACATCTCACTCTGTATGTTCTGGAGTAGGTTAGAGTGTTCCAGGAAAGCTACATCTCCGAAGCTTCTTCCACTGGGATTGCCAACTAGGCACCTAGGTGCAGAAAAAAACCCAAGACGTTATCAGAGACAGCCACTACACAATGACTGACATTTCAACAGTCATCTGAAGCTAAAACAGGAGTAGCTGGAAGTATCCCCCTCATCTGTAATTACTTGGTTGTAATATGGAACAAGTTAGTGATGTCAGCATAGATCTTGGTGGACAGTGTTTATACATTTGATAAGACAATCCCCTTCATCCCTTAAAGCAGCTCCCAAGTCATAGTTGTGGCACAATGTCCATGTAGCCTCAACTGTGCCTAGCCAGGAAAGAGAATGTAATTCAACTAAATGCATTATATATATTCTATAAGAGTGCCTTCACCTTTAATACTCTTTGCCTCTGCTTCAACTATGTTTTTTTTAATATCATCAGTCTGTTTAATTGCCCCCTGTACCCTACACTGCTTCTTACCGCATCACCTCTGCTCTCTGACCTATCTTTCGTCCCTTCTTCTTTAATGAGTCAGTACCGATGCTCTAAGCCTTACATGTTTGGAATCATTTTCTTGCTCTGGAAATGGTTTCGTGACTGTTTTAAATCACCAATCAGCTGAGTATCGCATAGCAATTGCAACCAAAACAAAATACATGCTACCCAAAGTTTATACAGCCAGTTATTTAACAAAAAAACCAAACAAACAAACAAAAAAACCAAAACAAAAAACCAAACTCCAAAGAAAACCAGCAGCAAAATAATAAGACAATTCTGGCTATTGCTCTGCATTTCTGACCCTGACAAAAAGCTTACCTGAGTGCTCCCATATTGCCATAGTAACGTTCGTTGTGACTGGCAGCACATCTGCTAGATACTCGAGCCCCTTCCACCTCACTGTCTCCAATGCACACCTTGCACAGGCTTCCATCTGCTCCTGGCATGCAGCTCTTCCAAAAGTAATTCTGATAAACTGAGTAGAGAAAACTGAGGTGACATTAGGGAAAGGTTTTCCAAAGCCTCTTCATGCATGGGAAAAGACAGGAATGGAATTTGATCCTAATAGCTAGCAAGAAGAGGGCTAAATAGTGTGAAGAATCACACATAGTCAGATAGGAGGAAGAGCTGCTTCAACACCTTCTGAGACTCCAGTCATCCCCTGCTGGCCAAATCCTCATGGCCCCATCTCCATTTTACTCCCAACTTTGGGGCTTCAAATTTCCATGGTCTAGTCAACAGACAACCCAGAGCAGTCCTTACCAGAACCAATGTCACAGTTCTCAGTACCGTTCTCCAGAGCTCCCACTGTGTATCTGGAAGGAAGTAACCATCCTCCAGGACTATACAGGTGACTGTGGCAGGATCTCCTTCCCCTAAGGTTACGAATGTTAATCTGTTTGGCATTTTTCTTAGCTAAGGCAACAGCATAAACTGGTGGCAGTGCTGTAAAACAATGACAACAACCAGTTATACCAAGGCAATTACGTATTCCAGACAGGTACAGCCCCCTTCTTCTCTCCCTCATCCCGTCAGGATATCTTCAGTTACAACAGAGGATCTGAATTCTTTGCTTAGCCACAAAGCTCTTGTCCTAGCTGCCCAGCATTATCTGTGAAGCTCCTACTTCACAGTAGAACATGCACAGCAATTTCTTTCCCAAACCAACATGCAAATACATTCCTACATAAATCCTAGAGGCAGTCTTAGGAAAATCTAAACCTTGTGCCTACTCAAAGTTGTCCTGTTACCTTTGTGCTTAAGATGAATTTGTTTCCGTGTTTCCTCCGTGCTCTTAGCAGCTGGGGCACAATCTCCCCCTGGAGAGGAGAGACTACCATTAAGGATCTTGTGACTGTTGTCATTCCTATTACATGGCAGCACCCCATCAAAAACCTTGCAATCCTCTTGAGCCATATCAACATCTCTATCCCTTTTACAGAAGTGATATAATAAACAGCCAAACCAAATGGTAGAGCCAGTTAGTGGAAGAGCTGGGAAGTGTATTTGGAAATATATATTGATTCCTGCGTCCATCACAAAACATCACAAACTGTGGAAATTTAACAATATTTATAATGATATTTTTTTGATTCCCTCCCTTATGCTAAGGTCACATGAGCACTTACCATAACATTCTGCAGCTACAGGCACCAATCCACACTTCCCTGCAATGTAGACATGTGTTGCGTCCAGGGTGACGGCATCAGCCTCACTACTCTGCCAACAGCATTATAGAAAATAACAGAAATGGGATTTGCATGAGTTGTGTAACCAAGAAGCTGTACTTCCCCGCTGGCTGGAAATTCCCTGGTATAAATTCCCTCTCATTCCCACTGGTTCCTCTAGTGTACAAGCTGTTTTTCGTCTTGTTCTGCTCAGACAAGGACATACACACCCTGTGCCATTAATCATATACTCTGACCTGAGGGAGTCTCCTACCTTGATCATTTCAATGCATTTAGTCATGGAATTTGCTTGGACACAGACTAACGGATCAGATTTGATGCTCAGCGCCCACTCCTCACATTTGCGCAGCTCAGCATCACTAATGCAGCACCAGCGCACAACACTGTTTTCCAAAGAGCTCCCTGCATTAGAAGGAAGGAACACAGTGAGACCATGTCACGTATGCACCAATCTGTTCTTTGCTAAGGAGACATTTAGGTTTATGCATTCACGCCTGGCAGGGAGGAATAACATGGAAAGACAACTTTTTCTTCCCTTTCCTTAGCTACAATCTTCTGTAAGGCTTCTCACCTTCATGGCCAAGTCCCTTAAGAAGAGCTACGTAATCCAGACCAAGGACATAGGCAATCTCTAGCTGCTCCTCAAGAAGCTGCAGGTGCTGAGTGGCATCTCGGAACAGCAGGTTCTTTCCCCCAAAGGGTGATGAAGTGAAGAGTTCAAACCTGGCTCTTTCCTTTCCTTTTTGCCCAAAGAGGCGCTAGGATAAGAACAACACTTTTAATTGCAACAAATCTGCTCATCCTTCCAGTAACAGCCTCATCCACCCCTCCCTTCATATCAATGATTTGTAACATAGCACTCAAGGTTTCCATCACACTGGGACAAAGTCCAGAGGTACTGCACTGAGTGGATGGTTCCAGTCCTAAAAGTATTATATGATTCACTTTTTTGAAGATTTTTTTTCCCCATCTTAGTTATTCAAATTTATTGGGCTGTGCTCAATGACGCCTGCCCTGGAAAGGCAACTGAGGGAGTACAGCTGAGTGAGAAATATTTGTGATAAAGATCGGTGCAGTAAAAGGGTACAAGATATCTTGTGCTTTATGATGAGGAAGTACCATGCGCAAAGTAGCTTTGTTCAGCCTGATGGTACTGGAAGAGAAGAAAGCACTGAGAAGTGGAGTAGGAACACTGCTGCATAGCCATTGCTATGTGTGGGTGAACACAGCTAAGATATGTGTTTATAACTCCACTGACAAAGGCATATGAAGACCTCTCAATAAAGAAGAGATTTTGTACAACTGCTATCTGCCAGCGTCTATGTGTGAGCACAACTCAGCCCACCGGGTTGAATTATTCACTGTTTGCTGGACTATTTTAAGGGCTGGATGGCTTCATAAAATCCTTTACATTTATACTTAAATATGCATTTCAGGCTCAGCTTCAAATGGATTCCTGGATGTCAAGGCAACAGAAACTATTTCTAAGTTGAGAAAAAGAGAAGAACAAAGTTGAACCCTGCCTGAATTGGTGCGTCCCCCTCAGCTACGAAAGAATTCATGTAAGCTCCAGGGCAGGATGAACACCATTAGCCATTTCCCAGTTTGTGTGTTATGGCATCTTCCCCTTCTTTCATTATTTATTCCTAGCCTCTACAGAAGAACACTTCAGAGGTTCTTCTGTAAAGAACCTTCTTTTGGAAAGGTTCTTTCCTTCTTCTGGAAAGCCAATGCAGGATCCTTCCCCAGAACAACCAATTTTTAGTCCTTTTTCACACTAACTATACATTTCTCAAGAAAGAAGGTGAACTGGGTGGTAAGCTCCACACAAAGATGGAAGAAAAGCCTGTGTCTGGAGCCATACAGCTTATAGTATCCACTCACTTGGATCATGGTAAGAAATTTGTTGGTGATCTTCTGGAAGTTGTGGCGGGTGATGATGCCACGGCCAGGCCCCTTGCCCAAGTTACAGGTGCTGTATTCAGTCAGCTCAGCCGTAGTCCCATCCGGACACAAGAGTTCATATTCCTGTTGTTCTGCCTCTGAAACAAGACACTCATGAATCTATGAAATGAGACACGATTTGGCAGCAGGCACAGAGATGGAAGGTAAAACATTTTTCAGAGGAGGTCGCTCCAAGATTATTCAAGCAGCGCAGTGTACCAAGCACATTTGGGAAAGTTGTCTTTGATAAACTCTTCTCTTAACAAATAGAGGGACCTTAGCCAGAGGTACTCCAAAATACTCTTTAAACTGTATCTCTGTAAATACGTTTGTTTAAAGAACATTCACCTGCCAATATTACCGGTAACCACCTTCAAAAATGTCGACATAGAGCTCAACTGAGTTTAAAAATACAAGACAGGTATATGGGAACTGCACATTCTAGCAGCTCAATAACACTGAATTTTAAAAGCAATCTTATAACTCAGGCAATGCAAATACTGACAGCTGCATCAGAGACTACAGGCTAAAGACATCACCTGTATAAAAATATCTGTCTGCTCCCATTCTAAAAATTTCCTGTGAGCAATTATTGCTCCCTTGCTCTTTCCTCTTCTGTTTCCTTCTGACTTGTGTGGAGAGCCAAGAAATACCACAGAACTGCTTGCAGGGATTGATTTTTCCCTGGAAACAACAAAAAAATAGGCATATCCCCCATGCAGGAAAGAGCACAGACAGAGGTTAAAAGGAATCTGCGTTTTTAGGATTACCTGTGGCACTCATAATTGTTAGATGATCTAAAAAGGCAACATCTGCCACTCCATTCTTCAAGCACCTGCAGGAAGACAAATACCATCTTCTTAACACGTCACCTGGCTTTTCCTCCATTACCAGTTGTTTTTCCCCAAAAGCAAATTCAGTACAAGTGTCACAGAGCTCACCTGAAGGCTCCCTCAGAGTCATAGAAGGGTTCGTTACTGCTTGTCTCACAGAAGTGGTTCTTGTCTCTGACATAGGATTTCTGTCCTTGGCAGAGAGAACACAGTCGAGGAGCAGCAACACCAACCCCAGGGATGCAACTTGCATTGAAATACTCACTGATTACTGCAGGTGTAGGGAGAAAAAAAGAAAAAAAAAAGAAGAAAAAAGTCGAATGGGAAAAATGGAAGAAAGAAAAGGGGGCAAATATATCATGGGCATAACTAGGACTATGGTGCTTTAATAAATAAATCAACAAATGCAGCTTCATTGTCTAAACTTCAAATTTGGAACATGTGCTGGAAACAGAGTGATCAAATTTTGCTTGGTTGAAATGATTCTTATGCTGGCTAGATATTGCAAAGATTTGTTCCCTGATGTATATAGAATACAAAGATTTCCTGGTTTGGTAACAATTCTGCTGCTTTGAGATCACTAGAAAAGTTCTGAAGAGGGCTAAAAGCCAGTATCAAAAACATTCCAAGAGGATGTCTCATCCAGAAAGCCCTTCATCCTCCACATTCTACGTCTGATTGTATTTCAGACATTTTTGCTGAGGGCAGACACATAGCCCTGTGGCTCCTATCACCCACCGTGGCTCAGAGGTTGCGCCTCATCCCAGGAAAGATCATTTCTTGCAAGGAGAAAGCCAAGTGGAATATTCCAGCCTGATGTCCATCTGGCTCCATTGTGGCAGCTGCGTGCACCTCGTAGTCTCTGGATATCCAGAGTTCCTCGTTTGGCAATGGCCACAGCAAACACACAATTCCCTGCGATAGAATAAAATATATAACAGAAATAACTAAATCACAATTCTGCAGCTTCTCTACCATATACTTGGCTACATGGCACCTTGCCAAACTGAGAAATGCAAGTGATGTGCAAAGCAAGAACCTAAAAATCTGGTGGAAAAGGCTTACAAGATCATCCAGCTCCATCACCCAATGCAATTGCTACTCAAGAATTCTGAACATTTGTATGACACTGTTTAGGTACTGTAATGGAAAGAACTCCTATGTCTTATACTCAGAACATACTTACCTACTGAAACATATCAATTCGACTATGATTTCATGGTTCTTCAGCCAAACCAAAATTCAATCCTGTTCTCAAACTGTCCTCTTATTAGTCTTTTCCTATATCCATCTGCTAATCTGGCTTCCTTCTCAGATTCAAGTCCAACAAGTATTTTCTACTGTATGCTTGATTTTGGCTCAGACTTATTTATTCTTGCCTTATGTATCATTCATTGCACAGAGTGTTCGGGTCTGACACAAATTAAGAGGAATCTTACCATAACCAGATTCTCCACCTTATATTCTTGTCTCTTTAGGGTGAGAAGGAGAGAATTAACTCATGAGAGAAGCTAATCTCTTAAGGAACTGCTAGCAACTGTTCAGTTACACTAGTAAAGAGTATGGTATAAGAATTGACACAGATGGAATAAATCCCTTCTTATTGCCTGCAAGATGTAGAACTCCAGTGCACTAGTGCTGTGGGCAGGGGTAGATACAGACAATTTGTCATAGTGGCAGTGCCAGAGGCAGAAAGGCTACTAGATACAAACCACCACTGGTACTTTTTTCATCATCACAAAGTATTTTAGAAATAGTTGTTAATCACTTCCATACTCCTATAAAGTTACTGAAAACATATAGATTTTTTCAATAATTTTTGAGCCTTGACTTTCACTGCATAGCAATTTATTAGCCAAATAAGAACTACAGCTTATTCTTTTGCTTTATAAACCTACCTTGCTCATAGATCTCCTTTGCCACCACTGTCAAACCATATAGCTTTACAGCAGAGTAAACATCTCCAGCATCCAAGGAGGCAGCATCTGCTTTATTCACCTTAAAAACAACAGCAAAACCCTCAAAACAAGTGTGTTTACAGGGAAATGAACAGAGCAGCTTCAAGAGCAGAGTTTCTTTCTGAGAAGTAGTAACCAGTGGCTTTTACAAGCATTTGTTTTGTTTTTAATTGAATCTCTGCTACTAAGCATGGTGAAATGTTAGCTATGAAGGCTCAGTTACCTTCAAAAAACACCTGTTCTTTGCCAATATCCTTTCTTAATTTTTCTTTCGTCTTTCCATTCCAAAAACACAATTCTGTTGCCAACTGAAGAAAAAGGCAAGCCCTGTTTCCTCCTACTGCTCCTCCAAGACCCCAAATCTTTCTGAGAGCTCTGCTGGCTGTAATCTTTCCATAACCACACAGAAAATGGAACTGAAGTCTATTAACAAAGGTTGCAGGACTGAATGAAAAGACAAAATAATTATTCCCTGAACCAACAAGAAAGGTTTTCTTTGGTTTGTTTTCCAGGTCAGATTTGGACTCATTGAAGGCAACTGCGACTGAATGAAAATGGAAATTGAAATTCTCTATTACAAATGAGGTTTACGTATGTTACCGAAACCATTCTACAGCAAACGCTTATCTTCATTTTTCATTAGTAATTTTTTTCAAAGCATACAACATTATGAAAATGTAATTTCAGAACTGGTATAGAGCTTACACTTAGAAATGGTCTGATGTCTTATTGAAATTAAAGATTTTTACATGAAAAAAAGCTTTGCTCTTTACTTCAGAAAAGATTGACTAGGGGCTACAAATAGTAGGGAAGAAAGGGAAGAGAAAATATTCATTATAGTCAGAGTAGGACCAAACCCCACAAGCAACGAGAATACTCTGAAGAAGTTTTAATTTAGTAGTTTGGTTTTGTCCACGTATTTCCAAGCAGCTTTTTACTTATTTCCCGGAGATTGCAAGGACATGAGCTGCGATAAAGTAGTACATCTACTAGAATGCTCACGGGTTTTAATTCTTGCCTCTCAAGCTACCATATACTTTGTCATATATGCAATACCATCAGTTCAGTATAATTTTATTATCCCATGGATTCTGTTTACCAGTTCCTTCTTAGAAGAGGATTTGGACTTAAAATCCGTTTTAAAAATCTCTGTGAACTCACCCTGATTTTATCAATGCAGTCATATGTATTGTGGGCTCTGATGCAAGAAATCCTAGCAAATGAATTGACAGTAGCAAGGGGCACCGCAGCCGTAAGTGCTTTGGACAGTTCAGCACATTTTCTCTGTTCTAGGTCAGAAAGGGTGCACCATCGGAATTTCTTCCCTGTAGGATCAAAAAAGAAGTCAAGATTTGTAGGATTCAGTGAAAAAAACCCTCAGTTTAAGACCTTACGGAAGAGGGAGGCTATTTTCTTTTCTTTAACTTCACAAGTAAGTTGATTCTGCTCACTCACACATATCCACATACTTACAGGCACCCAAGAGATGTGCCCAAGCAGTCTGACCAAGACCATTTTTGCCCAACATGGCAGACAATTAATGGTTTTTGTTGAGTCTTTACTATATCTCTTTGCTTCCTCTTGACTGGCAGCAGCAATCTAGTTTTTAGGTTGATTTTTCAAGAATCAACAATTATTATGGCATGATCTCTAGCCTCAGAATCTTCCTTGCTTCACACTCTATGAATCTTAGGCAAGGTTGCCACACAAAATGAGGAAACAAAGGCAAGGACATCTTTATGGCTATGGTTGTTTTCCTGTTGGGATAGCAAGAAGAGGAATGGTGCTTACAATGTAGGGTAACCTTGTTATCATCTTCCTGTTATCAGACTGCAGTTTTTCTCCTAACAAACCAACTGTGATTTGACCTTATCAGAGCACAGACCTTCTGCTCTTGACGTAAACAATACATTCCCCAGGGTTTATCAGTTTTATTGTTGTCAGTTGTGTCCTTGGTTATCAATACAGGCCATTCTTTTAACCTTTGCCGTGCTGTTTCCTCTGGTGCTTTCACACATACATATTCCCATGCACAATTTATCCATACCAATCTTAATATTTCTGTTACAAAGTTCTAGAAAGTCAGAACTAAGCCTGCAAAGGAACAAGAGGCATGGAGGGAGGATGTTGGTAGGGGATCAAGCTGTTTTAGCTTTGTTGAATTTAGTCTTTAGAGAGGGGATTGTTGTTTTTTAAACAAACAATAACTGGTGTTCCAACTCCCAGCTGTCTCACAGCACTGAGCTACATGCTTTGTTAGAACAGCATTTGCTACTGAGCGCCATGCTTTCTTAGAATGGTACTTCCTCCTCATTTTCGTTCCAGACAAGGACTACCTGATTTTAAATACTAAGACCCACATGAGAGCTCCAGGGTCAGAAAAACCTTAGATATGAGAAGTATGAAAATTTTAAGTTGGAAGAAGTTCACAATTAAATGCTACTTTATAAAAGAGTTAAACCAAATTAGTCCAGGAATCCCTGGAAGCCTCAATCCAGGAAGCAAGGATCTGGGACTATTTGAAATTACAATGGCAATTCTTGACCTTCTTCTGTTTTTAAACAATATATTATCTAAGTGTTACTTCAGCAATGACAAGTAACTTGCTGCACTTCTCAAGATAGAGAGGTTTATCTTACATGACAACACTCACCATGAAAAACTGAAACTAGGGACAATTTGGTTATTGATAAAGAAGAATCATGTACCACGTTGAACAGAGCATTGAATAAACATTAACAACCAAATCCTTACAACCCCACCTCTTCCAAGCAGGAAGTTGGTAAAAATTATCTTCATTTCTGGATGCCAAACAAAGAGTTTAAATAAACTGCACAGGAACACTCTATAAATTTGTAGCAGAACTGAACTATTCAGTTGTCAGATCTTTTTCCAGCTGAAAACTATGTAACCAATAAAAAACAAAACAAAACCATGCCAGAAGAAAGAAAGAAGATGTGGTTAGAAGTGGAGGAGAAAGCAAAACCTCCTTTTCCAGGGGAAGTCAGGGGTTTGGTTGGTTTAAACTGACTATGAAATCACATCCTAAGTAGTCCAGACATGTCAACAAAATTTCCTCTATTGCTTTAGACTCCAACTATTCCATCTTGCATGTAGTATGACTTATTTTGTCATACTCGGAAATATATCATGTTATACATCTCAAGAAGATATATGCATTTAAGGAGAAAAAAAGTGATTATTATATATAAAAATAGCATACAGTTATGTAACTTGAGAGAATCTTATACCGTGTAATGAAAACCAGGACTGAACGCACAGAAAACAGTACATTTCTAACATTGTAATTTCCAGATGTTTAAGCATTTGGCTCTCTGTCAATCTGCTAATATTATAAAAAATATATTGCCTGGAATAAATAATGTTTACAATTAAAACATTTCAGTTTTTATTTCTTTGAGCATAGCATCAGACATTAGTACTCATTTTGATGTTAATTCAGCGCAATTCCAAAAAGAGCCCATTGTGGTTTTAGAGGGGAGCAGCTTGAAATACACTGACTAATTTTGACAGCGTTAATGAGTACACAGATCTCAACTATTCAAAGAAAACAAACCTTCAATGAATTGCTAAGAAACTAGTGTATCAAGCTGCTTCAAAACTAACAGGGTCACCATCTGCCAATGATCAAACAGGAAAAATACAGGCAAATGGAAATCACAGGCACAGTTCTAGCTGCAACTTCTTTGCACAGAAGAAAACAAAATCAAAGCATATATTAGAGTTTGTATCCTGATAACCCATCCAGAAGTCACCTTTCTCTTTCCCTCTGTGCATCAGCCTTACCTGAAGACAGCAAAGTGAAGATGATTAGAACAATTAAAATCACTGCCTTCATGATTACAGCAGTTCAGCAAGGATCCTCTCTCTACCCTGACGCTCTGCCTTCTCATACCAGGAATTCCACAGTGATGACCAAAGCTTCTGGAAGATAACAAAGGGGTTTTAGGCATCAACAAGGATAAACCAAGATTTAAGAAACAAAACAAACTGTCAGAGGATGGTATATCCTTGTATGCAAAGGAGAAAGGGACAGCGTCTTATTCCTATCCACAGATGGAAAATGTCCATGCATTTTCTGCTTTGTTATGAACAGACATAGGAAGAAATGTAAGCCTCTGCTTTTGAAATAAATTATGCTTCTCCTGTTCCAAAAGGCACCAAAGTGCCTTTGGGAGATAGGCAAGACTTAGCATTTATCTTACAAAAAAGGTATCTAAAGCTAAGTGAATTGTCCAAACTACTGAGTATATCTCTCTACAGAATATTGAAGGGTCCTTCTTACCTTATTTTTTCACCTGATAATGGTTTATCTACCAAGCAACTTTAAACAAAAAGTAATCCTATGCCTCCCTAAGAATTCAGAACAGAACTGTGATACTGGTGACTTTCTTGACTCTCTTCATTCCATTCTAGCACAGCAGTCTCATCCAAGCTCAATTATTTTCCTGTTTTCTAACACTTAGCCTGGAGTATAACCTCTTAATTACTCTACAGCAGCCATGATTAACATCATTAACTCCACAGCAGGGGAAAAAACCCCATATATATACATATATATGTATATAAGCAGAAGCGTGCATAGTGAACTGATCTGATGATGCATAAAATATTGCTAATATGCTTTCATCTTTCCTATTTTGGAAAGAATTGACTATTCCTATAGTCCTGGAGAAAGAAAGTTTTTTTGCTAGTTTTGTTTTCCTTCTTCATCTTATGGATTTTCTTAGTACTTTCTCTGTTTCATGTATTTTTCCCAATACTTTTTGCAGATTTCTTTTGTTGCCTTATGTACTCTTCCCTAGTCATTCATAATCCTTATTCTCCACTTTCTTCTTTTGCATTCATGTACGTGGATGGATTCCATTGCTTATCTTTGCATTTCCTAAGTTCCCTCACTAGGTCTGCAACATCTGTTGAGGTGTTATGTCTCCCACTAATCTGGTTCTAACTCCTTCCTGCACTCCCTGAACAGATGTTCTCAAGCCCTAAAATCTCCATTCTCTCATTTGCTAAGAGAACAACTGTGGTATCATCCCACCCTTTGACCTGGCTTACAGGCACAGGCCCTGCACAACTCAGTACCCTTTGGGAAGTATGTTTTATTTCTCAGTGAGCACAGTCTTTATAATCGTTTGATACAATACATTATCAAATGTTTTAAAAAACCACCAAATGTAAGAACAAAACACATATAAAAGTAATTTTAAAATAGTTAAAGATGCACATATTTACTTTTCATTCCAATGAGAAAGATCAGATCAGGACAGATCATTAACCAGTTCAGTCAATGTCAGTTAATATACACTACAAACAAGTGTGTTTCATTTAACTACACCTTAGCCTCTGAGTCACTCCTGAATCACTTCTGGGGAAACTTGTCAGTCAGGCCCACCAGCAGGGTGCAGTTAGACATCAAAGCTAATGGCTCTTGCAATGCTTGTAGCAAAGCACCTAATCGGATCAAATTCCACCTTCTTTGAGGTTCTACTTCCTGCCAATCCTACCATTATATTAGCTCAGGATATATGTACATCCCAACAACTCATTCAGCTAATATTACTACTATTAAGTGAGGGCTGCATCTGGAGCTCTGCACAAATTTTACGTATTTAAAAATAAAAGGCTGTCTTGTATATGTCTAAGATATTTATACAGATACTATGCTGCTCTCTGTGGTGATGTGAAAAAAGCAGAATGACAGGAAGATGCTGTGGACTTCATTTAGGCCTGGTCAGGAAAACAAACAAACATTAATTACAAATGTAAAGCAACCAGGTCAGCTGAGAGGACCATGTCCTAAAGCACTGAGGATGCGGAAACACAGCGACAGAACTCTGGAATTCTTTTCCTACTGATTCACCCTATGAACCTACCCCTACCACTGTCAGAAAATGGTAATTAGCTACTTCCCAGTAACGTGGCATCTATGTATCTATCTCGGGATGCATCTAAGAGGGTGGAAACTAAATAATCTCTCTAAAATCCCCTCTGTGCTGCTAGGATCCGGGCAAGGAACATCCAGGGCAGGAACAGAGGTTACTGCACTACCCTGCCTGACATCTCACTTGCAGGAACAGCAGCGTGTCTATCCCGTGTCATGATCCCCAACGCCCCCCAGTAAAATCCCTGCCCTGACATCCCTGGTGTCCCCAAACCTGTGGTCAACAGCAATGCTGAGAAGCAGCTGAGCCCCAACTGCCTCAGCTCCCCAAGAAGCAGTCCTCTCCTCAAACCATACCTCCCCTTTGAGGAACAGCTCTGCCCTGATATCATACCCCATTTTGCGGAGCAGCCTTGTCCCCATATACACTCAGGGACAACCGTCCCCACACTACGTCCCCCGGGAAACGGCCCTGTCCTGACATCATGTCCCCTCAAGGACGGCCCTGTCCCCACACCACATACCTTTAGGGATGGCCCTGTCCCCACATCAGGTCCCCCCAGGGACGGCCCTGAGCTCACATCACGTCCCCTCAGGGACGTCCCTGTCGTCCCCTCCCCCCAGAGAACAGCCCTCACCACACACCACATCCCCCTTTGGGGAACCGCCTCGTACCGGTGTCCCCATTCCGTGTCTCCCGTGAGGGACGGTCCTGCCCCTACACACCGCGTTCCCCTCAGGCAACGGCCCCCTGCACACACCGTCCCCTCACGACCCCGCCCCGCGCCGGCCCCGCCCCCGCCGCCGGCCCCGCCCCACGCCGGTGTCCCGCCCTCCCGCGCGGGCAGTGGCAGAGGAGGTGGCGGCGACGGCGCGGGAAGATGGCGGCGGCCGTGGCGCGGGGCGGCGTGGCCGCGTTGCGGAGGAGCAGGTACGGGCATGGCGGGCGGGAGAGCACCGCACCGTACGGCGCTGCCCGGCGGCGGGGGCGCTGGGGCTGTCGCTGTCCGGCCCGGCCCGGCCCCGCCCCGGCAGAGCTGGGGCAGCCGCTGTCTGACAGCCGGCACCGCGGGGGGCGTGAGGAGGAGCCGGGCGGCGGCCCGGCGTCCCCCGGGCCGGGGGCCGCAGCCGCCCCCTCTTCTCCGGCCGGGGTGAAAGCGCGGTTGTTTGTGGTGCCTCGGCCCTGTCCCCTGGGCATGTGCGAGGAGTCTTGCCCTCCTGGAAAGAAAGATGGAGGGTTAAGGTTTTTCTAAGGAAGAATAGCTTGTGGCCTTGTATGATTTTGACCGTGTTTCGTGGCTGTCGGTGTCTCAGTGTCCAGCAGAAGGTGGGTGGGGTTATGTAACCCCCGGGCTGTGAGGGGAGCGCCAGGGCCCGGCCGGCCTGTGCAGCGGGGGTTCTCTTAAGGCTTGTGCTTTGAACAGCAACGAAACAGCTGTACTGTACCGGTAATGTTTCTAGGACTCAGTTCTGTGTGCTTAGAACACACAAACCCCTTACTCCACCTTTTCTCTCAAAACCTGGAGAACACACCAGAGTGTGCCGTTACCATCGGGCCTCAGTGCCTGGCAGCGGCGCGTTGTCCTTCGTGGGCTGAAGTTGACTTGGGTCCTGGTGGTTCCCGCTCCAGCAGCCTCCAGTTGTGGCACAGGCAGGAGCCCAACGCGCTCCTACATACTTGTACCCATCAAGGTCAGGCTGTCCGGAGCGGGAAAGGTGAGGCTGACAGTAAACTACTTAGTCTTGGCATCTTTACCTATTTTTAGACAGGTTTCAGAGTAAGGAGGAGACTGGTTTTCCCCATCTTGAACACCAAAACCAATTTTGGTAAGAGCCTAGGATCCGCAATTAGTTGTTGTGTCCTTCCTCTGTGGTGATCTGTCTGCTGAAGTACCAAGTCCTGGTACGCCCTGCCCTGCCTTGGCAACATGAACACCTCCTGGATGCTCCTGTGAAGCCAGCACAGCTAGTTTTGTTCTGCCTGTGCTTTTTTTTATTATTTTGTCTTTAGGTCATTATGCATCAAGACTAATATATGTCTTGAGAACACTAGCGCTTTAGGCTGTAGCTAAGTTTTAATATTTTTTTTTTTCTCCCGACTTTTTAGGGTTCTAAAACTTTTCTGGTAAACTTAAGTCTAGTGCTAACTGGATTAGTTCTTCATTTTTTGAATGCCTTAGAAGTAGCCCGCAGGCTCCCAGCTTACTAATGGGCAAGTGCTGCTTTTATGCCAGGTGTTTTAATATGTTGTAAATCAGGCCTTGTAATACCACAAATTAGTGTAGGTCTGGTGTGTGACCTAAGCGGATCAGCTGACCTCATTGTTCATGATAAAATTACATCATGTTGCTATGTAAAACATGCAGGTTCTGCGGCAGTGTGGGATGCTTTTTCTGTCTTGCTAAGGAAATAATATCCTGGGAGATGATGCAGCAGTGTGGCATGGTTAGCACCTGGTTACGGGAATACATGTTTTGGGGAGGGACTGTCCTGCCACATGTGAGCTAATATGGTGGTTTTAATAGAGACCATGAAGCTGAAGGGCAGAGTGAAGTATTACTGACCGTGTTATAGGGGATAAGTGAAAATTACAGCTATTTCCTTGGCTAACATTAAAACATTGTTAGCAAGTGTCTACTAGTATCATGTGATTTCTAGAGAAGAAATCTGCTATTTGTAGACTCCTCTTCTAAATAAAGAGATAATGTCTGTATGTAACTCAGTAGATACCTGAAATTAATCCTTAAAATTACCAATAACCATTTCCTGGAATTGAATCTCCTTAAATTATGCAATAGCTTGTAAGCTAAGGAAGTAATTCTGTACTTGGTGTATATCTGATCAAGAGCAGATGAAAGGTCGGAGAGCTGAATGAAGACATGCCAGCAATGGCATTTGCATCCCGGGAATGAGCGGGTTGCACAAAGACCTGCCAGACCTGGTTCTTCCCAAGGGACTGAGCCTGTTGGTGTGAGAACACTGTCGCTTTCCTGCCCTGTCTAACAGCAGGTTGTGGTGTTGCCATGCCATCTTCATGTACTTGTCTAAACGCGCTTATGTACATACTTTGAATGGGCATAGTTCTTGTACAGTTGAATGGATCCTTTTCAGATTTATTAGAAACATGAAATGAAATATTAATATTAAACATATGAAGAATCCTGGTTGAACCTTTTCCCTGTGTTGGCCAGTTATAAGTCTATTTTACATGTTTTCAGAGTGGCAAAACCACTCGCATTACAGTTCACCAGTGTACGGAGTGGTAAGATAAATTCTAAAGAAAAGCTTCTGTGCCTGGCAGCACTTGTACCTTTCCAGCTATACCAGTTGGTCTAATAAATTATATTACTTCTTCATAGAATCCGTAATTTTTCTATGTACTCCTCCTCCCTACCAGCAAGGCGAGGAAGAAGATAGGTGTACTCATTCATAAGTGTCTCTTAAGATAGTTGCTGTTGTAGGAGGTTCCTAAATGACACACCTGTGTAGCAGCCTGGGGGAGATGGAATAATCCCAAGTGCTAAATGATCATTACAAAATTTACCACTACATTTACAAGCAGAGTTTGTTTTAATCAGCATGGCTGAATTCAGCTTCGCCCATTATAAACATTACCTTTGGATGGAAGTAAATACACTAGCCATGTTGTTACAGAAGATAATGATGCTTGTGCTATGTACTTTCCTTGTAAGTAGAGCAATCTTGTTTTAAACGTTTTTGTTTTCCTCAGGAAAATACAAGTAATTTACTTACCTTAAAGGAATTGTTTGCATGCAGTTGGATAAAATCGGTCTATGTTAAACTGGAAGCTGATTTAGAGAGTAGTAACTCTCATCAGTTCTATATTGCTTATTTAAAAAAAAAAAAAAAAAGGGGTGGAGGGAACCCAAACAGATTACTAAACCTGGATGTAGATTACTACCTGGATGTAGGCCAGGGCAGTGCATAAAACAAAATGAAATTAGATTATATTAGCTTGCTTTTGAAAAAAGACTCAGGTTATATTCATAATCACTGACACTTTAGAGCTCCAAACAGGCCAGGATATGATACATAATGACGACATAGCTAGTTGCCCAAAAAGGGCTATTGCCGAGATCAGCACATACAATACTCAGTATTGTATCACTGTTACAACAGAATTAAGCTCAAGGGGAACATGTGTCAGTATTTGGTAAGAAAAATAAAAGATAAAATAAATGCAACATGAGATAAATATCTGTAGGAGCAGTTGGATATTCAGGGATTTTTGGCCTTTTAGGGAAGGAATAGGCCAGAAGGGAATAAGCTTAGTAGGAATTTTCTGTTACTTTGAGGAGACTTTCCCCTCTTTGTTTGTCTGAATATAAGATTATCGCTAGATTGAACTGTTTAACAATTTGCATTGGTAAACATTTGTATTTAAGCAACTGTTTCTTGTTGGTTGTATTTGCAGTTTGCTGACTAGCTGTAAATTCCTTATACATGAGAACCTGTATGTTAGAACTGGAGTCTTGTGGAAGCAGCCACCTTCCAGGACATTTTTCAGTGGTAAGTGAAGGCTTGTATCTACCCAGTATTTTTAAATTCTGGGTTACCCAAAGTTGAGCAAATTGCAGTCACATATTGGAAATTCTCGAGATTAAAGCAGAAGTGGGAGCCCAGCATCAGAGACCTACTCAATTCATGGCATTTTCATAGACACAAGCTTGCAAATTAATTACTCTTTACTCCTTTTATTTTCCAGAGAGTAAAAGTAGTGTATTTACCTATTTCATAAGATTCCCTATGAGGTGTTACTCATTGTTTCTCAGATATTTTGGAATACCTGGATAGCAAATGTAGCGATAAAAAAAAAAACCCACCTAGAAATAATTTCCTTTAACAAGAGGAGCATTTTAGACAAATAGCTTCCCTAGCCAAGGTGGAAGGCTTCTGTGTTCTTTTGGAAGTGCCATCTGTTCCACGATGATTTCCTAGGTATGAGGAACCTTGCAGAGACGCGTATCTGGACAGCAGTTTAGGTGCTATAGTATCCAGAGCAGTATTGGCTAAAACTGGAAAGGCAGAACCGATCCTATCGTGGGGAATGTCAGCCCCCAAATCAGCAATACCTCTGTTGAGGCTTATTAGTAGGCCATGCAATTGTTTATTTTCTGGAGGTTTTTTCTCATAATTTTTGTTCACTCTCACACTGTGTTATACCTGTGTGTATTTATCAGAAAGTAACCTGCTTGCTTTGTCATTATGACATCTGCTGCCCTAATGGTGTCTTTTAATGTACCTTCTTTGAGGCTATTTGCCTTTTTTTAAGCTTCTTTGATACTTTGACAATCATCCTTTTCACTGGGATTATCACTTCTAAGGAAACTTGTGTAACAGGGCCAGCAGCAAAGGAGCTAAAATAATAAAGTGAATGGCTGCTATGTTTCTATTTTTTTCCTCTCTCTTCCCCCCCCACCTTAAGGGAAATTTATATTGGGATCTGTTTGCGTCTTCCTTGGCAATACGTTTTTTGACAAGTTTGCTATTTAATTAATCCGTTCAGACATTACAGTAGTTAGGCAGCTCTGCATCCTTTGTACGTGCCTTACTGTATGTAAATACAATACAAATGCAGCTTTCTCATATCACATCCATCTCGGCACGCTAATGAATCAAACTTTTTCCCTGCAAGCATTTTTGTACAACTTAACAACATACTGTAAACTAGGAGCTAGTCATTTACCAACAGTGTCACTTTCTTAGCTTTGTCTGGTCAGCTGTATGCAAAATGAGGGATTTCATGTTTCCCTGTACTCTCTACTTTCAACAACTGAAGAAAGTAGAGTATTTTGTAAAGCAAATTTAATCAGATAGACTGTGATAGTAATAACAGGTGCTAGAGGAAGAAGGACTCTGGGGAAGAGCACGTATAATGGAATCTCTTTACTTATAACTTTTAAACTTTTACAAACATCCGAATTTTTTCTAGCAAATTAAAACCCATTAACCATAGGTTTATTTTTATTCACTAACTTCTGCATGTTAGTTTTCTGAAGATTCTACAGTTGAGGAATTACTTTTTTAAAGACAATACAATTTAGCAGAGAGATTCATGTTAGAATAGTGCATTTATATTAAAAAAAACCCCACTTTAATGAACTTGCTGAGCCAATAGTTTGTGTACTTCCCACACTTCCATTGTATCCTTCTCCTTCATTTCAAAATTGGAAGTTTATTTACATCAGTTTAATTGTTTTGCATGTCCTGTGACATTTTTTAAGTGTTTCGTTGCTCTAGAGTGTTTCTAGCAGCACAGCACAGCCAAGTGGCAGGCCAGGCATGTTTGTATCATTCTTTGGACAACGTCATGAAGGTGATGTGAAAGAGTCTGGATGGCTGTTGGCTGAGAAAGCGTTGTAACAGCATAGTCATTAATAATGAGCCTGACAGCTGATATCTGTTGTCAACATGAAAGACAGTGAAATAATGCTAGACCTGAAGCGAGTGACTCAGAAGGGCAACATCAAGCTTAATGTAAAAATGATAATAAGAAAGTACCAGCACATACCAGGTGGGAATTTGTTGAAAACTGTTCAGCTGTATGACCCGCTTTGTAGCGCAGCTCTTAGCAGCTATTCACCATGGGAAGTCTGAGGAATTCAGACTTTAGCAGCTTAACGGGCCTGTAAGAAAGAAAAGGTATAAGTATCCTTTTATATTTCAGTCGGTATTTGTAATTTTAATAAATCAGGAAATCAAAGGAGGTTTACATGAAATGTTTTAGACCTGAATAAAATGATGCTTGCACTTGGAGTTACTCTAGCTGGGTAATGCAGTGAAGATCAAATATTATTGTTTGTTTTTAATAAATATTTGTTTGTAAACTTTTAGCATATGTGTTGTCATGTATTAGCATAACAACTGCATATAGTCTTCAATTTTTGTTTTCCTTGCCAACTGAGGTATTGATCCTATTTTCTATAACCATTGCTTTGAGTTAACTTGCCTGTCCAAATCCTCTGTCTGGCATATCACATATGGAGATTTCATTATTGAAAAATATAGTTACACAGATTGATACAAACAGCAGCTCTTTGGTGTCTAGAAATCAAAGTTAGTCCTTACAGGAAAAAAACACAACTAGGAAGCTGAGACGCATAATGCAAAATTGTTGATCACGTGAAAGACAGCGTCGTTTGAAGTTAGCTTTGAGTTTTGAGCAAATTAACTTTTGAGCCAGCCATTTTCTAATCCTGAAATGATATTTCATATCCTGATTTGGATTTAAATCTAGATGACTTACAAATGATGTCATTAGGAAGAGAATATAACTATTCTTCAGTTTTATCTCTACCCCTTATAACAGCCTCCTCTAAGTGTTTGTATCCTTTCCTAGAAGAAATTCTTAATTTGGTGAGAGTAATAAAGCAGTATTTATATCGTTGCATCTGATTGCGTAGACTAGGGCATGCCTTTGATTATGCAGTTTGCTTTCTCATCCTGTGTTTTTTAATGTTTCTGAGGGAATGAGTCCTTTTCATCTGTTCCAGGGAAGGAAATTGTTACTTACTTTTTATTCTTGTTTGCTGAATAAACTCAATGTTTAAAAGAAATCTGAAACAGGTTAGCCTTATCAGTATGGAGTTCAGATGTAGGGTTCAAAGCATCTAAAAGTATGTTATTAGTATGTTAAAAGTCCTACACCTTTTTCCTCTTGTCCTGGACTTATTTCTGCTGGCTCACGTGCCAAGACATGAGCTTTCCTCACATTCTCATGCCGCTTGCCAGAGAGCTGTGGTGGTGCTAGTATCATTGGAGAACATGATGTTCAGCTGAAGTCTCTAAGCAGTGCCAAGTGTCTGAACATGGTATTGTTGCCAGAATCAGTAACTAATCTTTTTGTCTTGGAATTTGTAAACTTGTTTTGTGAGTTCCGTTCATATCTGAAAGGTGTGGAATTTTATTTTGTCAGGGCAAAAAAAGATTAACAATGATGTGTTGGATGCCTTTGCCAACGATCATGTTTTGGATACCAGTCACAGGAGCACTGTTGCATTAATGCTGGAGGCGGGGAAAAGTCAACTCTTCACATCATTTATCATCAAATTAAATAGTGTTTGCTGTGGCTTGTGGAACATCAAATGGTTTGCTCTCTAGCACAGAATAGAAACGTTCACATCAGTGTAATCAATAGAGGCTCTTCAAGCAGAAACAGCCTCTCCCTGGATACAAACCAGAAAGAGCTGTTCCTGCTGAGGGGTTTTAGTCTGGGAATTTGCTAAGCTCTGGTGAAATAGCTGAGCAGCTTTGCTAACTTAGAACCAAAGATGTGGTGGGAAGGGAGTTAAAGGCTTTAGGGCTAAAGAGTACCCTTGGTCTCTGTACAGACGTGTCTGTTGAAATAGTGATGATGCAAAGTTGAGAGGTTGTAGAGTCTTTGTAAATTCAAAATAAATAAAAGTCTTTCTTTATAAAGCTTTCTGTAGCTATTCTAAATGATCCCTGTCCTTATATTGAGCGCTGTTCTTTGGGGTAGAATATTTTCAAGAATTCTTAACTGTAACTGTAGTTGCTGCCTTGTTTGTTTGTTGTTTTTTTTCCCCCAGAAAACAGGATTTTAATTTATTATTT
Source organism: Rissa tridactyla (assembly GCF_028500815.1). Taxonomy (NCBI): domain Eukaryota; kingdom Metazoa; phylum Chordata; class Aves; order Charadriiformes; family Laridae; genus Rissa; species Rissa tridactyla. Next base: position 12,019,134 of record NC_071478.1, read on the forward strand.
TTTTTTAGTAAGAATAAACCTGCTTTCGAATTGTGATGTAATTTAGGACGTAATTCAAACAGTGTTTTAAATCACACATGTAGGAAAGAAATGAGCAGAAATACTATTTTGGTAAAAGTAATTCTTGCTCACATCTTGTTTTATTGAGCATCTTTTTGCAGCATAGTGGATGAAGCATAGCTGGATACTTCTAATCAACTCTACCGCTCAGAACTAAAGCTTCCCAGATTGCTAAGCAATTATGCTTTGTCTCTATGCGTGCCTAGAAATAGATTTGGTGTTTACTGAATTCTTTTGGTTGTTAATGCATCCTTTCATAGTCAAACCCTAAGCCTGACATTGATGGAACAAGATATAGTCCATTGTTTTTTGATTCCAGCTCATCCATGTTAATGATTGTTGTGGAAATTACACCAATCAGTATCCGAGAATTAATTCTTTTGGGCATTTTCTCTGTCCGATAGTTACTTATGTTCATTGCTGAGAACGTTCAGACTGACTGTAATACAGATAGAAGCAGCATAGTCTAATACTTCCTTAGCCCAAACATATTTGTTTTCTCTGAAGATTTTGCAAGGGAAATACTTCCCACTGCTGTGATTGCCCTGTGCGGCTGTCCTGTTGCTTAGTGACGGTGCGGGGTATCTGTATCTCACAGAAGACATGCAAGGCTTGTGTTATGCAGGAGGAGCTTGGCAGTTCTCAGTAAGAAACAGACGTAATACTAGATGTCTGTGTGTGTGGTGACCTGTACTACAGCAAAAATGAGTCTATTATCCTGTTTATCAAACCTACACTAAAGCAGGTCGTCATTTCCTTCCCTCTTCCCGTTAGCTGTACAATTTGGGGATTCCCTAACTATAACGAAAGCTTTAATGACTGAGAAGCATGAAGCTCCACAGTACTACAGATTGTTCCCAACAACTAATTATTTGGTATAGTGACAACTTAGAAGATCTCATAGTTGGAAAGTATGATAGAAATCCAGAGGCAAAGTCATGAGAAACTCAGCCCCACGGTGCTTTCAGGCAGCTCATTTTATATACTTTTGGGGGAAGAATTTTGATGGGATGTGGGGCAGGAGGAGGGGGATGAAGTTAAGGCCACAAATGACCAGTTAACGTTCACCAGCTGAGTTTCAGTAACTTGGTAAGCTGCAAAAACTGGAGTACTTAGGAGCATCTATACATACCTTCTGTGCCATAGATTTCTGATCACATTTTCATCACCGAAGCTGACACCGCTCACTGCACATCATGTTTTTTTCTTTACTGTGTAGTTGTTCTCTTTGCTGAAGTCTGGTGGTTTTTTTCCCTGTTACAGACAGGAAGAAGCTTCATACTGCTCCAGTAGGACAAGTCTTCCGCCTGCGCCCCTTCCATGTTCTGGTAGCTACAGGTGGGGGATATGCAGGATACAGAAAATACGAGGATTACAAGTTGGAACAGCTGGAGAAGAGAGGCATAGAGGTGCCTGTGAAGCTTGCAAGTGAGTGGGAGGTAAGAAACTTGGGGAAATTTTGCTTCTGCCATGTTTGATGCAAAGCTCTTTTGCTTTCATTCCAACAGGGGAATGTTTAATTTGTCCTCTGCTGCCAGTGCATTTGACAAATTGTGGAACTAAAGTTTCTGTCGCTTAAGTAACTATAATTTTGGCTGAAGTGGATGTAATGATACATTAGGAACTGCTGGCATCTCCTCCATCTTTTTGTATGGCTGACACTTTATTATTTTAAATACTCATCAGATCAGAGGTAGAAGGGATAGTTAATCAAGTGTTATGTATTTTGAATAAAAAGATGTTTGGTAGGCATTGAATTATTCAGATGGAAGTCACGTAGTCCAACGCTGGGCCAACACTGAATTCAGACCATGTTACTCAGGGCTTTGTCCACTTGGGTCTTAAAAATTTCCAAGGGCAGAGATTCCACAGGGTCTCTGGGCAGCCTGTTCCAATGCTTAATTAGCCTCGTAGTGAAAAATGTTATCCTTATATCCAGTTAGACCCTTCCCTGTTTCAATTTATGGCTGCTGTTTCTCCAGCTCTCTCAGTAAAGAGTCTGGTTCCATCTTCTCAGTAGCCTCCTCTTGGACGTTGGAAGGCTGTTGTTAGTTCCCTTCCTACGTCTTCTCCAGGCTAAACAAGCCCAATGCCCTTGACCCATCCGCAGAGGCCATGTGCTGCAAACCCTTGGGCTATGCTGCTGGCCCTTCACTGGGGCTATCAACATCGTTCACAAGTCTATCAACATCGTTCTTGATCCTAAGAAAACAGGACACAGTATTCCAGATGCAGTCTAATATGCACAAAGTAAAAGGGAATGACCTTCCCTTGGCTTCTGCTCCTCTGTGCTGTTGGAAATCATCACCGCCAAGGCACAATAAAGACTCATCTTCAACCTTCTGTCCACCCGCGCTCCTGAGAGAGCAGAAGCCACACATTTGCAGTAACTGACCGAGCTGTGGCTCTGCTTAGTGCAATCCACTTTCTCATTTTCCCCACCTTGCATTGCAAGGTAGCAAATTAACCACGTTGTGTAATTTACAGACTTAAATACAGAAATCAAAATAGGCAAGACTAAAATTGCATATAATAAAATTCAAAAAACATTCAGTGCTGAGGATTTTTTTTTTGTCCTAGTAGTTCTAGCTATGGGTACAGCTTGTGCAGTAGTTGTAGTGTTTATCTTCTCACTAGCTGCTCAATCTGTGCTACTCGTGGCACTTCACATACTTCCTCTATGTCTTCATGCCTGGTATACATTACAAGGAAGCTGAGACGGAATTAATACATAGTTAATAAAAATCTACCTGTTTTCTTTGTGAATATGTAGTAAGACCTTTTTGCCTAAATAACACCTAGATCTGTAATGGTTCCTGCTGATCCTGAGGAATTTTTGCCTTTTCTTTCTGGATTCCAACGAGTTTAGAAATTATTGTGGAATTGCAGTATGTATATCAGATTCATAGGTTAAATATCCTTTGCAGCATTGAAGTAAGAAACGTTTCATAACTTCCTACAACTGCTGTATGTCCTTTGAAATATTAAGTATATTGTACAACTCTGTGTTAGACAATTTAATGTGTATGTGGTATTCTTCCGAGCAGCCAGGTGAGTGTCTGTTTCAGTGCCATTTCTGAAGGCAAGGAGTTAAAAAGTTGTAGGATTGTGTAGGGGATGCTTCAGCATGACCTTTAGCATCCCTGTTTCTTTGCATTCCTGAGCACACTGCCAGTTTGTGAGTGGTTTGGCCACATGCCTGCAGGGGACTAGTCTGGAATCCCTGAATTATTTTCACTAGTGACCCAAATCAGATATGATCTAGACAGTCCAGATGCTAACAGCTTAGGCTATGATGGCTGAGGAATTTGTCTGTAAATCTGTCTTCTGTATATTCTTTTCCTGCTGAAGGTTATTTCAAACAGGTTTTATTTTCTGATTAAAAAAGAACTGGTAAGTGTCCATGGAGTGTTTATTTTAAAAGGCAATGTCAAATCAGTTTTGATACTTGAAAACAAATGTTTTTTGTTCTTGTTCTTACTTTTAGGTATGAAATTGGGTAATCCCCTTATTAAATTTGCTTTCTTTCATTATACTGATATGCTGGTTTGTTGTTATTTGGTGAAGCTACGAGTATTGCTTTTGAAACAGCTCTAAAGGATTTGGTTTTTGCAGTGGGGTATCACACAAATACTTTCAAACTGATAAGCAGGGTCCACATGCAGCAGATACTAGTGGGAGACACTAACAAAGTTTCCTAGTGCATCCTGATATGCTGAAATTCTGTTGAATGCTTGTGTGGGAGGGAAAGGAAGCCTGACAGTTATCAGGAAAAAGAGAAACTGTTCAGGCATTGCAAGAAATATGCCAAACAATGAAGGATTCAAGAAGAATAAGAGCTGCATTGTTCCCTTTTATTGGAAAGCGGAGTGTCTCTTTCGCTGACAGATCATTTTCCATTATTCTGGTTTTTGCATCCCTGGAAGCACACTTAGGAATGTGGGTGTCGGTTTGTTTTCAGAGCAGAGTAAGTCTCTGCATAGGCAAAGAGAGACCAAATGCGATTGAACATGCTTTGGAAGTGTAATATAGACCAAGAAACTGCTGCACGTGCCCTCACCGCCGAGCCTGCTGCTGTGGAGTTCAGAATCCACGGTACTAACCTCGTGTTCATGGGAGAGCATGCGCCATCTTCCAGCTGACAGCTCTGTGTGTAAGGCAGATTCTCCTGTTTCTGAGCAGAAGACAGAGATACAAAGTAGGTCGTCGTCATCATCATGTTGTGCAAGCAGGGGATCTCCCTTTTGCAGAGGTACATATCGGTATCGTCATAGAAGTGTGCGTAGTTTTTGATTGAATTAAAAAGAGTATAGTCCTATGTGGCTTTGCTTTGCTCAAACTTCATAAAAGAATGGGGGGAAAAAAATTAATCTGTTTTAAGTCAAGTGTTCCTGAAGTTTTTCCACAGGGGAAAAACAAAACTATTGTTTCTTTAGCACAGACCTTTTCTTCCTATAACTTTCTTAGAGACATTATGTAGCTAATAGCTTGAGCTGATTAACGCCTTAGCGTCTCTTACTGTGAATACTAGTGAGGATCAGCTTTCATTTAATTAGATGAGGTAAAGCAGAGGGCTTGGAGGGAGACAGGTAGATCTTTATCAGATGGATGGAAGCTTATTGTTTCAAATCCTTGCTGTCACAGAACATTTCCTGGCCAGGATCTGCATGCATGGCATGCCATTCATATGCTAATTTACAGGCATTTTGCCTCTTCTCACCTGGCTGGGCAGTGTTGATACAGGATTGAAGAATTACTCAGGGAAACCTTCACCAAAGAGTGAGGCTGGGTGGGTGAACAGAAGGACCAGATGAACAAGTTTTTCTCTAGAGAGGAACTTCTTGTAGCTGTCCTTTGGTTCCATAGTTTGTTCTGTTTTGTGTGAGCAAAAAGCAGTTTGTTGGCGTGACGTGCATCAGGAAAAACACAGTGAACCTTTAAGGGAAGTGAGCTGTAGTGACATCTGATAATACAGATGGCAGATTAATACACAGTTCTGTCCTGTTTGAACCTCAGCTTCTTGTCATGGGCCACAGTTCTTAAAAACAGCTTAATACAGTGAGGAAGTACTGGAGTATAGGTTTAGGATCTTGATTCTCAGTCATCCGCCTATTGATATTAAAAACTGCTTGTATTTATGTAACAGAGGACACTGGATGCTGTTCTGGCAGTACAATACGGAAGGAGCTTTTCTTGGCCCAGAGGGGACAGACATTTAGTATTATGGTAAGAGGTGTGTATCAAGTTCAGGAAAGGGCTAATAATGGAAAAATCTCTGATACTTTTTTAATCCAGCTTTGGAAGAATGAAACATAATCTCCAGCTGGTTGGTCTCTTGTTCTTCATTCCTGCTCACAAGTTCTGATGTTTGGAGTTTTATTTGAGCAAACATGCAATTTCAAAAAAAATTCTTGTAGAGTGGTCCAATGTGCGTGACAAAGATGGTCAGAAAATGTTAAAAGGGGTGAAATTTTAGCAACATCACAATGTGCAAAGGGTGTGACAGTGTAAATGATTTTCGTAGGCGTCCTGGGAAACTGAACTGAGTGAAATCAGTATTTTTTTTAATCAGATCTGTGAGATGCCTTTTTGACTGTGAAAGTCTGTTCTCTCTCGTACAATCTCTTGAGTATCTTCCTGGGATTACGGAGCAATTGAACTGCGTTTTGGGAGCGCTTTGTGACGCTGCAGTGCACTTTCTTGCTTTGGCTGAAAACGCCTGTGTCGATTTGTGTTGCACACCAGCACAGTTGCACACCACCGTGGAACGCCCAGGCAGCCGGGTGATGAGCAGCGCCCACACTATCGCCTTGTTCCCTGCCACAGTCTGGTGTCCCTGGGGTCTTGCCCGGCGGCTCCTCGGGAAGCTGAGCAGTGATGCCGGCATCTCCCTGCTCCCGGTGCCCGACAGCGCCTGGGTGCCCCCCGGGGCAGAGCCCTTCCCTGGACTGCGGGCCCCCGCTGCCGCCGGGTTGCGCTCCCTTCCGCTTTCTCTTCCTTTTCGTTTCTCCTGCCCTGGCTCCTCCTCCGAAGGGGGCCGGGGCCCTGCGGGGAGGCAGCCGCTTCGGAGGGCCAGTGGCTGGGAGGGGAGGCGGGGGAGGGCCCCGCGCCGCTTCCTTAAGGCGAGGGCCGGCCGGCAGCGAGCGGCAGCGCCTGCAGGGCCGGCGGGGTGCCCTGCCCGGCTGGGAGGTAGGTGGGGGCCCGCCGGGGACGCGGTGCGGGTGGAGCCCGCCGTCCCGCTCCCCTGCCCGGCCCGGGGAGGAGCTTGGCCGGCCCGGCCGGAGACCCCCGCTGTCCCGGGCGCGGCGGCGCGGAGCCCCCGCGGGGGTCCGGGGGAGGGAGAGGCGCGGCCGGCGCGTCGGTGGGGTGTGCGATCCGCCGCTTTGTTCACCTGTCTGAAAACCGCTTCAAAAGGGCGGGCGAGCATCGCGTCCGGGCGAGGGGGAGCGAAAAGCCGGGAAGGAGGAGACGGCGCTGGGCGGCATCAGGTAGGGGCGGCTGGGCTGGCGGGGCAGGCGTGCGGGGTCTGGTGAGCCAGGGGCCATTAGTCGTCGGTCTCTGGTTTGCTGGAAGTTTCAGTAGAGATGTTCCAAAGTCTCGACTCTCTCACGAGTACTCTCCTAGCCGATTTAAACAAAATCAGCCTCTTGGACCAGCGTTATCAAGAGTTCAGAGTCCCGTCGCTGGCTCTCCCGCCGGGAGGGCGGCGGGGGCTGGAGCAGCTCTGGTCCTGCTCGGTTGGGAAGATGCGACGCCCTTTGTGCTTCCAGTAGAGGTCCCTTACAGAACAGAGAGTTTGCTTTACAGGTATCTTAAGCTAAAATACAGGGCTTTTTTGTAAACACGCAATGGAAAATATTGTTACAAAATATTAAAATAATACAGTGTGTTTAAGCGCCATCAATTTTCATGTCCCTTTGCAAAAGTAAATACAACTTTTTATCCTTGCTTCACAGAAAAAATCTTTGAGACTATGTAACAGGCTTTTTCAACAGAATTCGGGTAACCACCCAACCTTTTATGGCTAGCTTAAAATACCACTTTTTTTTCCCCCCTCTATTTATAAAATGCAAATATAACAGCAATGTAACGTCAGTGGAAAACGATCAAGCTTTTTAAAATTAAACTAAGAAAAAAAATATATAGAAAGGATTCTCCGTATAAAAAGTAAAGAATTTTAGAAATCGGGGGTGGCTAAAGCAGAGCACGGTGGGTTCCATTAGCCGGCACCAGTGAATGTGTGGAGGGCGGTACCATTGGCCAACTCTTCCCCGGCCGAGCTGGAAGTGACCGCGCTCCTCAACAATCACGTGCCGTTGGCAGACGCTAACCCTGCCCCGGGGCTTTCCCGCAGCATGAGAGCGGTTCTGTTGTGCTCTCGGAGTTCAGGGGCTCCTGACTGGGGGGGGAGCATCCAGTGTTTCTCTTGCTGGCCTGGCTCCGGAAGAGGTTGGGTGGGAGCAGGGACTACGTGTCTGAAATTAAACAGATGCTGCTGGGAAAGGAATGGGACCTTTAATAACGGTCACTGAGTACCTCTCCCCTGATTGCAAGACATTATTTTTGCTGGCACTTAAACAGAATACAGCATTTGGATGCGTGCGGTGCATTTTTTAAACAGTAGTTCTGTTACCAAATGTAGACAGTGTGACCAGGGGACTTCGAGCATCTGACTAGCGCATTCCAAGCCTAACGATTCATGCTTATGATTTAAAACTGAGACTGTAGGTTTGAAGTTTGGTTGCATATTAGTCTTTCTTGAAAATGCCTTGCTTTATTGTTTTTTAAAATGTGAGGGAAGGGCTTGAGGTAGTAATGAAAAGACAAGTAATTAAATGGGGTCACTGGATTTGATGCTAATTTGAGCTGACAGAGCAGAACAGTATTGCATAGCTGGCAGATTAGCAGTTCTCCATTAGATAATAATTCTCTAAGGATTTATACCTGCTGCTAACTGCTGCTTTTATTTACTGAACATGGATTCCAGACAGGTGGGGCAGCCTGGTACTGATGTCCAACCTCCTACAAACCGAAACGTTAAGATTCTTGTCTAAGCTAATAACACAGGCTTTATGGGACTGCCTGCATCCCAAGAAATCCAGCTATTGAGATGCCATTATGTGAGTTCCTCTGTTGAGAACTGGTTGATCACCAGTTCTTGTTCCTTATCCCATGGAAAGTAGATAGATAAACTCATGGTGGATTTTTCATTTCAGCCTCCTTACATTGTAGGAACCGTACATTGTTTCTGGGGCAGCTGCAACAGGGATGGCAACTTGCCATATATGTCAGCATTTAAGCAGGACTCGGGTATTTGCATCTTGGTGAATGTAGTGAGGTCAGCAGAACAGAACTTAAGAGAAACATAGGTTGTCTTACTCATCTGAACTCAGTTTTTTGAAGAAATGGAGGAAAAAAGCTTTTAACACCAATATTTCTCCCTCCTAGAAGAGGAATCTCTCACACCACTTTGTTCTGAACTGAAGGGTAGTGGTCCCCACTGCAGTGGACTGTAGAACACTTCAATGTCCATCCATTTTTAGGGAGCAGGTGAGCTGTTTAACTTGTTCTCTGCTTTCATAGAATCAGGTTTGTTCAACCTCGAATGTAATAATTTCTTAAAAGTGCTTTGGGGGATGAGAACTAATTTCTACTGAGAGAGCCTGTGGGTTTATCTCCCTTACCCTTAAGGGAAGAGTCCTGAAGGAACTATAGATAAGACTTCTGTTTGCTCTGTCTTTCTGCAAAGTCAGGCACAGGTGAAGGTCCTCAGAGGAGACGAGGGCGGTGAGCAGGGTGCCAGCCTGGCCAGCTGGAGCTGGGCAGGGCCGGGTGCTGCGAGCCACCCGCACGAAGGGCAGGCTGTGGGCTGGGAACTCTGCCTGCTCCTGCCTGGCTTCACCGGCCCCAGACCAACTCTCCACAGTTTTGTGAAGACACACGGTCAGTGTGAAAATTATTTTCATCTTGGTCTGATGAAGTGCCTTTTGTTGTCAATGTAGCTGGTTTCTATTTAAAATGTAGTATTTAATGGTGGTAATTTCTTATGTTCCTGGCAAATCAAGAGAACTAGCTCGCCTGTGCTCCTTGCTGCTTTTCTTGGAATTTTGATGGGATTTTGGGTAACTGCTTTCATCATTTTACTATACAGATGGCTTCATTTTCGTTGTGTAGGAGTTTCTTGTGCCAGCCAGAGAAAGACTTGAATGATATTTTAAATAGGAAAACAAAAAAAGTTGGAACAGGGCTCAGGGAGGAAGGAGTATGTTTCGAGTGCTTTCTGTTGATCTTAAAATCTTCAATTAATGGTTGGGTTTTTTTAATATGCAATTGTTAAAATTCAGCTTAAACAACAAAAACCACACAAGTCTTGGAACTTCCTGAGATACAGAATACCATATAGCAGTTTTCTTCCTGAAAAAAGTACTCTAATGCAGGGACTCCAGGGGTGTTTCTAGGTAATATCTGTAATATTTGGAGTTGAAGGCCAATCAAAATACATGATTCTTGCTAGAACATTTTCCTTTCAAGGCCCGAGTGGGATGCCATTAGCTCGTTAATTCTAGCTTTTCCTGCTGGCCCTCCCACTTCTGCTTTATCTCTAATACAATACAACCCTTTCCCTCACATCGGACCACCAGTGCTCTTTTTTATCTACTCTATTAGCATACAGTTTTCATGGTGTTTAGACAGCTTTGGAAACAAGGAAAATTTTTTTTTTTTTTTTAAACCCAGACTTTAACTGTTCTGGGTATTTGGTTTAATCTCGAGGTGAGATGTAGCTAGCCCACTTCCACTTTCTGAACCAGGGGTTCAGTTTCAATCCAAATCCAGGCAACAGGAGGTGCAGAAAATCTATGTTGGAGATGTGGTCTGCAGGGTCAAAGAGGGAAATTTCTCTCTGTGTATATTCAGAATGCTCAGATAGAAAGACTGCAGCTTGTTGTCTTTAAAAACAGAACAAAACAGCTTCCTTTACTCATGTTTTGTGTATTAGTTCTATTGGACATAAAAACTGACAGCACTGAGAATCACCGAGTCTATTACTGAGGGTAATTGACATGTTAACACTAAGCTGGCTCTAAAACTGGCTTATTTCATTATCTGGGTATTTGTAGAAGAATGTCCTTTACCTGCTGCTATGTGAGTCTTTTGAGATGGAACGAGATTTCAGGAGATGGATGTTGGTGGCTGGCAAGGGTGGTAAAATAGAAAGACGTTCCTTTCCTTTCTGTTTTCTTCTTTCCAAGCTGGACATTAGGAGCAGGAAAGGATTTTTGGTGGCCAGCAGTCCAGAACTCTTAGCGGCAGCTGCTGCACTGCAGAATTGAAGCTGGGAATTATCTCCTCCTCTTCTCCGCCCCACTACTCCTCCTCCCAGCCTGGGATTCAGACCGGCTCCGGGGTTAGCTGTGCGAGGCCGGCTGGCTGCTCCTCGGGCTGTAGTGCACCGCTGCCTGGCAGCCTGAGACCGCGGGGTGTTTTTTGGAGAGTTGAGTTTCAATGGCCACCCTGACTAGCAAGAAGCAAGGACTGCTTATACGGACAGCTTGTTTTTATCTTGTGCAGAGTCGGCTTTGTAGTGGGATGTTGAAATATGACACAATGCCTGTTTGTTTGCAATAGCTGCAACCCTCGTAGCAGAGAGACAAGTGGGAAACAGAGGGGGAATCCAGAGACAAACCAGCGAGGGAATTAGGAACTGTGACGCCGTGTCCTCTCTCCTGTGCCGGAGCAAGCAAAGGAAAGAGAGGCAGAGGAAAAAAGACTGAGCCTTGCAACTAACCGTCACCCTGACGATGTGTCAGTCAAACACCCTGCAGGGACCAGATCTGCACACAGGGAAATGGTGAGATGCTATAAAGCTTTATCTAACCCTCCACCCTCTTGCTACAACCTCCACAAAGTTAAAATTCATGTCCGGAGGCTGCGTTCAGGGAACGGCGGCAGCAGCAGCTGTGCCGGGGACCAGCACCCACAACTGGAGAGTCCAGGCCCGGCTGGCTCTGCTGGTGGTACACCAAATAGGAGAACTCGTTTCAGGTACTGTTCGGCATTTTCTGCTTTGCAGGAATGGTGACTGAAGGGAGAAACGAGGGAGGGAGGACGGGAGGGTTTCTGTGCAGAAGGAGCGACAGCCATCTGCAAAGCTTTTGTTTGGCCTAATTACTATAAAGCTCCTTATGCATTGAATTGGCAGAGAAGGGCATGCTGTTATATGACAAGGGGAATGAGGAGGCTTTCATTCCTTTTCTCTCTATTCTCCATCACTAGGAGAATGGAAAAATTAGCGAGGGCCTGCTCTGAAACCAGGCCAAGGCAGTGAGAAGCCCGAGGGCTCCGGAGCGAGCTGCCAGGATGCAGCTCTGCGGGGATTGGTCCATGGGCGACTGCAGTGAAGGGGGGGAGAGCAGTGGGAGGGGGAGCGGGACCTCCACGCTCGATGCTGGCACTCGGGCTCCCAGCACCGCTGACCCTCCAGCAGGCTGGTGGGTGGTAAGGATGGGAGGAAGAATGTGAAGTGTCCCTTCCTATTCCCATGTCGAGTCAGTCCCAGCTCCTGCTGAGAAGAAAGCCGGCTTTACCTCTGCTGAGACAGCACTTCATCTCCTCAGGGGCTTTTTCGTTTTGTTTTTTTTTCCCCTTGCATTGTGATGCACAGATCATTTTCTGGTTTTTATTTATTATTTCCTAGGGGGAAAGAAGTTATGTTCCCTGTAGAAAGACTCTGAGCCAAAAGCACCATCTTGCATCCCAGAGTGGTGACAGTTTTGCCTGCCTGCATTATATTTTAATTCTGATGCAAGTTTTAAAAAAAACACGTTGGCAAGAAAATTTCCTTTTAATTTCCCTGATTCTTTCCATCTTGGAAAAATATACACAGTATTTCATAGTTCATCCTTCATATCATAAAATCCAGTGAGAGAGCGTGCTGTTCAGAGCAGCCAGAGCATCCCATTTCCAGTTTGTGTGCGCACACAGCTGTTTCCCAGTTGCAGGCATACTGCCTTCAGCAGGGTGTGGGGAACAATCGCTTAGCCGGGATTTAAGTCAGTACCCAAAAGATGTGAATATTTTGCCCTCAGGTAGGCAGAATTTAATTTAATAATGTAACATTGGAAATGCCAATGGAAGCCAAAGAATAAATGGGGACCTGAAGGGTCTCCCATCCAGACCTCCTGCGAGGGTCTGAACTGCGGCCCAGGATGTCCTCTGCTAATAAGATGAGCGGCTTTTTTCTCTGAGAGTTACAAGTTCAACTTCTCCCATGGCCATTTGTGCAAAATGAGTTTCCTCTCAGTCAGGACATCCCTGTGACAAAAAAATCGTAGATGCAGTTGGTTATGAGGCAAAGGAGTTGGTTACTGGGACATGCAGACTATCTTGCAGCACAAGCAGTATGGGTTTTGTCCACGTGTTCTCTGTTCTGAACCAGGGTACCCAGTGAAGGTTTAAGACTGGGAAAGATGTCTTTTGTAATCAGTTAATTTATAAATTGTTTTAACTAACTCTGGAGTGCCACTCTGTTGTTTCGCAAGTAAGGGCTTATTTCCCAAAGTTACTGACGACCAACAGGTCTGTAAATTTGGCTCCAACATCTTTTGTGATACAAAATACAACTTAAGGGACAATCTAGTTAAGATGCTTTCAACACGTGAACCCTCTGAGGGACCCCCATTTATTAGGTTTCAAGGATTTTTTTTCATCAGATTATCTGTTCTTTCCTCAAAGCTGTCCCTCCACAGAGTTCTTATTGAAGTCCCAGCATCACAGATTCCTAGCTGTCAGGATCCTGTTTGCTGTCGATTTTGGCTATCCAACGGCTGGAGCAGTCACAAGAAATGTTTTCTGGGCATGTCATCTTCTGATATTTGGAAGAACCTTTGCTCTTTGTTATTTCCACTGTAAACTATCATGTTATGTTATCAGTTGGATGAATGACCTGTGACTTTGTTTTCAAATGTCACCTGCAAGTGATCTTGCCTTTAATGTTTGAGGGTGTCATTCACAATCATTCATAAAATGTGACCTCTGAGAGCGAACACCATTTTCTGGACAGAGGATTTTTTTTTCTTTTTTTTTTTTTGAGATAACCTGGTCTTCTATTTTGGGAGTGGGAAGAACCGATCAGAATAAAGGAGTAAAGACTTGCAGAATCAATGCTGAAGTAAAGATTAGCAGGAATAACTCATCCCCAGCTCTCAGAAGCTGGCGGTTCTGAAGCGAGATGGCTGACCCTCTTCTGTTGTGTATGTAATCTTCCAGGTTGCAATTTCCCCAGCTGGCCCTGAGGCGAAGGTTGGGCCAGCTAAGCTGTATGTCTAGGCCTGCTCTGAAACTCCGTTCTTGGCCTCTGACTATTCTCTATTACCTTCTGCCTTTCGGTGCTCTTAAACCCTTGACCAGAGTGGGATGGAGGCCTATGAGCAGGGTAAGTGTGAGCAGGTCTCTCGCGCTTTGTGTGTGTTAGCTGTTTGTACCACAGGGAGCTGGCAGCAGCGGGGTGGAGAGATCCTTTGTGTAGGACTGGCTGATGATCACTGGTATGAAAGCAGAGAGATACAATTCATGTTTCCCTTTAGTTTTTACTGTTCATAGTTGTGTTGACTAATTGCTAAGAGAAATTCTTTTTTTCTTTTTCAGTAGCAGAGAATTTTTGTCCTCTTAACAGTCAGGGGTCTACCCAGGAAAATCAACAGGAACTTTTAAATAATTTCAGTCACCTCAAAGTACAAGGGCAAGGATAAGGCAGAGCAAACCACTTCCCCAGTTCCCTTTCCTGGCCACACGAAATAGGCTCGTGCTTTCTGTCGTTTTTGCACGCAGAGGGTCTGTTCCTCAGGTTCTTTGAGCATTTGTAATCCAGCCTGTCCAAATGACGTGCAAATCTCTGCTCTGGCCCTGTTGAGAGCAGGGTGTAGGAAGCCTGGCACAGGGAGATCTTCTGCACACATGCAATTGCAGAATGCAACAACCACACAAATATGTTGATTAAAAACGGCAACAAAATTGCCCTCCTTAAGACTATTTCATTGAACAGCTGTTCCGTTTGATCCCATCAGCTTGAAAACCAGGCTCTTTTGGAGAAGGGCCTACTGGGAAATAGCACTTTTGATGATTTTTATAGTTGTATCTTGATGTTTTCAGTGTTTGTGGGAAATTGAGCAAAATTGATTTTAGAAATTAACACTGTATAAGGCATGTATAATAACATGGCAAAACGGTTTTTTTCTTTGTACTTCAGCTTATATAACCTAAGGTACTGTTCATTTACAAGTTTTTATCTGAAGTAAGATTCGGTTGGTGTTTTTCATTCTGAAATATCACTGTGTTTTAATGTGATGCAGGACGGTGATTTGTGAGTGAAATCCTAATTTGCTGTATTTGATGTGATGGACAGCATGTGCTTCTGTTTGTGTTTATGGCTGTATTTTGCAAGACTTAATTATGAAGGATATGAGTAATACTGAGACTAAATGATGACTCTCACTAAGAAAAAAAAACAAACCAACTTTTAGTTGGGAGTTAAATGTAGCTGAGCTGTACTGTTAAAAACTGTACCAGATTCAGCAGATGACTACTTATTTTGCAAAACCGTTTTCCGACGGTTCAGTTCCCTTGGCCCACACTCCCCCAGTTACATCATGGTCCTGTGAGCTTTTTGGCTGATACTACCAGAAAAGTTACCTGCTGGAATTACCAACAGGAAGATGCTCATCTGTCCAGACACATCAACAGCACACACGAATCGCTTACCAACGTTGTTTCATTTGTTTTTCTTGCTACTAAAGCTTATGCTTTGGTGTAAGTCCAAAGGTATACTTCTACAGGAATAAAGGCATTTTATATTCTTGCAATTAGCAACTCCTGGTGTTGTGAGAGAAAGAGTAAGGCTGGTGTAATTTATACCAGTGTAGCTGTATCCCTGTGGGTATGTTTCTTCGATTGTATTAGTATCATTACAGCAGTACGATACTGGGATGTGGAAAAACCTCCTCATTAGTAGATGCATCTGAGGACGTCATCAAACACTGAGAGATCGTTTTTCTCACAATTTTCATATGGTTATTCACAAAAATGAATATATTGGTAATATTAAATGCTTCTGATGAGTCTTCTACTAGAATACGTGAAATGTGTCTTTTTCTGTAAGCCTCGCATTTGGAAGTTAAAAGTAACTTGAATGTTATAGTTATGTTATAGAATGTTATATATTTCATCCTGTCCCTCCCTCATCTGCCCTCATCAAAATGGAGGGAGTGAGAATTAAGAGCAGTGTTGATTTTTTGCTGACTCTGTGCGTGATGTAACCCACTGAATTGAAGGGAGTGGTCAGCAGAACAGTTTCATTCTTTCTGTCTTATGGAGAGTAGTAAGAGAAAGGCATCAGTGGGAAGGATGGAATGACATGGTGCAATTCTTCTTTCTTTAGGTTGCTCTGTACAAATCGGTACCAACTCGACTGCTCTCACGAGCCTGGGGTCGCCTGAACCAGGTGGAGCTGCCTACATGGCTCCGGAAGCCTGTTTACAGCCTGTACATCTGGACGTTTGGAGTGAACATGAAGGAGGCAGCTGTGGAAGACCTGCATCACTATAGAAACCTCAGCGAGTTCTTCCGCAGGAAGCTGAAACCACAAGCACGACCAGTCTGCTGTTTGCACAGTGTGGTGAGTAAAAGGAAACGAAGGCTTTGCACTACCAGCTTCCCCCACCCCCAAAGGAACATGTCTGCTTTATGAGGAATGAATGAATTCCTAATATGTTTCTTTTTTTTTTTTTTTTTTCTTCTTTGCTGTAGATTAGTCCCTCTGATGGAAAGATCCTTAATTTTGGACAGGTAAAAAACTGTGAGGTGGAGCAAGTAAAAGGGGTTACTTATTCTCTGGAATCTTTCTTGGGACCTCGCATCTGCACAGAGGAACTGCATTTTAGCCAGGGTGAGTTCTGCATCAGTTCTGCTTTTATTCTGCTCTGCCCTTTCAGTGTTCTCGGAGAACAAAAGAAAAGAGATTACTACTTTTTTTTCTCTTTCCCACATTGTCAGGAACAAAAGCGGGCCTGATTTTTTGTTTTGTTTTATTTGGGGATAGACATGTCACTGTTCTGGTTCTCTTTCTCACCAGCAGCTTTATAGTGTCTTGCCTGGCTCATTCTGATTATCTGAATTTAATTGCTTGGTTCCTACAATTGACTCCAGGATCTGCCACTATAATGAGGCTGTAGCACTCCTGCTGCCAGACTGAAATGTGCATGAGCACCTGGCTCGCAAAAATTGTATAAGCTGCTCTGTAACAAGGTTTATGCTCCAGCAGTATTCTTCTAACGACCTGGGCTATTACTGCTCTGCTGCACCTCGAGCGCTTTGATGAAAGCAACACATTTTGCTAAAGCAGTGAGGGGACTGGAGGGGCGGAGTTCTACAAACAGGATTATTTTCAACATGAGCACAAATGAAACTAATGCATTTTATAAAACTAGGGACTCTTCACAAATTCTGTTCTTAAAAGGGTCACTTTGAGAAAAATTGTGTTCTTGAAAGGGTAGCTGTAAGAAAAATACAGTTTCACTGTATTTTAGTTTCTGCTGTTCTCTTTAAGGAAGGGCAAAGTCCAAAATGATTAAAACAACACAGGATCTAATTTTGTTGTAAAGGGAAAAGAAACACTTTGAAGTGTTGGATTCCTAGACAAAGTGTCTTTTTGTAGTCCCAACGATGCATGCGGACTGCATTTAGTCCTCTGCTGTTACCACTGGTTCTATTGTAGACGGTTTGACCTGAAGAATATCTTTAACCCCTTTCTTTCCATGTTTTCTTTGCAGCCCCACCTGGTAACTCTTTTCAGCAACAACTGGTCACAAAAGAGGGGAATGAGCTCTATCACTGTGTGATCTACCTTGCACCAGGAGATTATCACTGCTTCCACTCACCCACTGACTGGAGAGTGTCACACCGACGTCACTTCCCAGGTAGGTTCCTGTTCCCGGAAAGCGAATGCAGAGCAGCTATGGAGGGAAGCACTGGTACAGGCCATTGCTGAATGAGACATGCCAGGGGAGCAGTTGTACAGTTGCGTGGTAGATAATGGTAGAACAGCGATGTGTCACAAATGGTAATTGATTTTATGGTAGTATAGTTTAGCAGAACAAATCATATATAAATGGTGAAAACAGTAATATTGCATTCAAGCTGGTTTAGTTCTTTAAAATCACTGTTGATGCATGCTCACCTTACTTGTTCCCAAACATAATTTGTTCAGTTTGCACCTGAAATACAGATAGTCCTCCAGATCAGAGCAAACAGTAGCCTAAAATATGATCTCTTCCTCTGCTTGGCAAAGATGCAACTAAACGGTTACACTACTACTGGAGCTGGGATCAGATGTTGTCGTCCTGCTCTTTGCAGATGACTGACCATACTCTAGTTCACCAGATAACAAAAATAAATGTTTTACTCCTTGGTATCTGGCAAAACCTAAGTACTTGGATTTGGTTTCAAATACTGTGAGAGACGATGACCTGAGAAATCTGTCAAGTTCCAGATTGAAGCTAGGCCTTGATTGAAACAAAGGAGTATCAGTGAAAGGCTACTATTGGATTCAATGCAGCAACGCAGATGCATTTTATACCTAAAAATATGCATAGTGAATATACTTCACTAAATGACTTCAAGGACTACAGAGGGATTTACATTCTGTAATAAACTCTGATTCACATTATTAGTATTTCCTGGTCAGCTCTAGCTAGATCGCTACTTGATTTTCAGCCACAGTTTCAGTAACCGCTTTTATGCATTTCCCAAAAAGGACTGGAAGCGGCTGCTCTCACGCACTGGATAGTTAACTACTGAAATCTGTTCCTAAGCTGTAAAAAGCTTCTTTAACTTCCTTTTAGTAGCCTGTACCCTGTTGTTAGATGGATCTTATGTGCTTATTGGAAGGCTTCTTTCAATTCTATCTATCAGGGCTGAGCATAGGGACTCGCTCTGCCTTTATCCTTACCCTGGTCTCTCTTAAGGACCTATCAGATAACAGTTATCAGTAGTTGTCATTTGTGAATTTGTAGGTGACACTGTGTGCAGTTGGTTGGTTACATTTTTGGTAGAGGAATAGCATCAGATAGTGTGGAAATGAGTGCCTGCCACCTCAGTTTGGTGACAGAGGAGTAGGTATGACTGATGCTAGAACAAGCTTCAACAGCAGGTATTTTGAAAGGGACTCCCACCTCAGGTTTTGTTCCCTACTCTAATGTCAGGCTTTCGCTGTCTGGATGGGAATAAGTGAAAACTGAGGGAGGTGGGGATACTGGTCAGCCTGAAAAGAACCATTGCTGGGTATGAAAATGTAAACCCATTGCTCTTTAACAGAGAGAACTGTAGATGGTGTCCAGATTGCATTCAAGCCTTAAATGAAGGATGAGCCGGGGTCTTTAGTTCCTCTGTGATTCTGCTAGGAAAAATGCAAATAGAAGCCCTGCCCAAGAGCGTTGATCTTTCTGGACAGAAGACTGAAGATCACATCTTTCTATCATTCCTTTGTTTTTACTACAGCCTTGTCTTTCATTTGCTCCACCTAGCATTTGCCTCCTCCTACAAAGAAGTGACAGAATTGTTTACTGTATCAGCTACAGTTATACCGAAAATACCACTTGGATAGCATTACAACACTGCTATAAGCCAGATGACTTAACCTGAATGTTTTCTCACTATTGCAGGCTCTCTGATGTCTGTGAATCCTGGAGTTGCTCGCTGGATCAAGGAACTGTTCTGCCACAACGAACGGGTTGTCCTTACGGGTGACTGGAAACATGGCTTTTTCTCTTTAACAGCTGTAGGAGCAACAAATGTGGGCTCCATCCGCATCTACTTTGACCGGGTGAGTAAGACATCAGTAGGCAGCTTTCTGGTTTTGATGGCTAAGGTTGGTACAGTATAAAAGAAAGTTACAAAGAAAACTTTTTAAAGTCTTATTACCCTGAAATTAAGGTGCTTCATAAGACTGACGTTCCAAGACGGATTTAAAGGGAGTCATCTCCAGTATAGACTGCTTTCTTTTTTTTTTTTTTAATATTCCTATTGCACTTTTGAATTTTAAGTAAGTTCCTGCATTGAAAATGCGTGGATATCCACAGTCTACAGCTGTGCTAATGAATACAGAGTACTGAAATCCTCAAGTAACAGTTTCTTCCTTCTCTGTACAGGACCTGCATACCAACAGTCCACGCTACTCTAAAGGTTCCTACAATGACTTCAGCTTCGTATCCAACAACAACAAGGAGGGAATCCCCATGAGGAAAGGGGAACATTTAGGGGAATTTAACTTAGGCTCTACGATTGTACTGATCTTTGAGGCACCCAAGGACTTCAAATTCCACCTTAAAGCCGGACAGAAAATCCGCTTTGGAGAAGCACTGGGCTCTCTATAGAAGAAGGTTTTCTATACAAAGGGACTCTTACCACACCACTGAGTGTTTCACTTAAAAAAGTTATGTATCACTCAGCAGGACCTGGGTGAGGAAAACAGACGTCATTGCTATGTTTAACTTGAAGTATTTGGTCTACATGTACATGCTGCTGAATGCAGAAAAAGAACTGAAAGACCAGAGATGTATCAGGTACAGCTGCCTTTGGAGATGTTGAATTTGGAGGTTTCTGTCCTACCCTGTGCCTGTAGTCTTTCATGTTCTCCCCTCGCTGTGCCACAGGATAATTATGTTCTTAGAGCCTGTAAGTCCCTTTTAAGCCTTCCTAGGCTGTGCAGGTGCAATGGGGAAGGGTGGAGGTAGAGATTGTCTGTATTTAAAGGGCCATTGACAGGCTGAGTCAGACCTTGCACCTTATATCTGCAATATCTGTTTTTCAGACCTTGAGTAAAGAATGTGTTCTCATATTTATTTTATTCCAAGTGTCTCTGCTGAAGTTCTTACATAAAGGCAGCCTGTGAATGCATAGAGCGCCAAACAGTTAAATGGGCTAGTATGGCTTCACAGTCCAAACTAAGCAAAGTGTACCACAGACAGCATCCGTACAATAACTTACACTCATCCAGGTTTTCTACCGTTAGGCAACTTTAATTCTTTTACCTGACACTGTCCCTTTAAAAATGGACTTGACACTGTATTTTAAACCTGAAAACACTGTGTCTACATTCCATATGATAAAACTGGTCATCCTGGGATTGTCTTAAAAAAAAAAAAAAAAGCAGACAAAGCTGTGCATCCTATTCCTAATTCATGGTTTTATCTTGTTATTCCAGGCCTTAAAGATTTTGTTTGTAATAGAGACAGTTACTTCACCTCTTGGATTAAAGGGTTAGAAGACAGGGGGAATGTTTTTCTTGCATGATGCAATGAGATGGTAGCCAAAATATGTTTTTACTTTCTGCAATATTGCCGTTGTTGCTTTGTTGCTAAATTATTGAAGAATTAATTACTCCATTTACAGAACAGTTTCAGATACTTCAGGACCAATTTTTATTGCACGGAGTGAAATGCGCTATGCATTGACTGTGGGTAAAACTTACGGATCTTTGAAGCAATCCCAGGTTGCCTCCCAGGTGCCAACCTGGCCATCCTATAATGGACTGGCAACAATTTCATCTCATTCAAAATACAAAAAAGCCCCCCACACCAGCTCTGACTTCTGCCCACATACTTAATGCTAGGAGTGTGCTGAAGCTTCATCCTACAGCAAAACCTTAGGAGCTTCTTTGTAACTTCACATCAAGAAGAGTTAAAATCGACACCTCAGATTTGTTGAATGTGGCACTACATGGCACTAACAGGGACTGGTGCCAAAGTAAAGGAGAGGAATTAAGTTTTAAAGCAATGTATCAATTGTTTTTAGAGAGTAAACTGTTTCAAGACCAGGCACTCAAACATTTAGGACTGATTTTGCTGTCCAGAGCTTGTTGGAGTGGACATGCTTATGAAACCTGCCTTTCTGCTCTCTGAAAGATTTCTCATGCTACTTCCTTGCTTGAGCCTTGGGTGTTTTTTTCTGCTACTTCAAGGAGATGGTAGGCTTTAACCAGCTCTGATTTCTTAAAGAAAAAAACTTAATCTTTTTTGTATGCACTGCGGAAAATAGAATATAATTTTGTTGTACAAATGTCCAGTTTGCCAAGTCCTGTATGCTTAGCTTGTCATCAGGAAGAAGAGATGATAAACCGCCTCTAAGTGATGTAGCCCAGCCATGACTCAGATGATGGTGGCTGTTTGGGTGACAAGCAGGAGAAAATTCATTTGGCTCTGAGAGTCAGTTTCCACACTTTGCACAGTGGAGGAGTTTGAAAGCTTGAAGTGGCTCTCAGCCACCTATCTTGTTCAGCTTCTTGGTATTAGCAAGTTTACTCCTGCAGCAGTATATTGCCATATACAGGTTATAGAAATGTGCACTTTTTTTAAACCAGTGAGAGTAAGAAAAGACTAAGGCAAACATCAATCCCAAGAGGATAAAGCTATGACTAGACTTTAGACTTAACTTCAATGTCATGTTAACAGTAGAAAGCAAATTTTTTCCAGTGGATGAGAGAAAAGACTGAATCTTTTCACCCTTTTCCACTGGGGCCTATGGCATCCAGACACAGCCAAAGCAACTTCAAGCTTTAATTTCTTCCTACCCAGCATCATCATCCACAGTATCTGAAGGTTATTGTTAGCCTAGTAATGGATGACGGGTTACCAGATGTTTGCTTTATTAGAAATCTAAGGAGGAAAAGATTCAGCATGGAAGTGGCTGGTTTTGTGATGGTCTTAATACTGTGCAGAGCTAGCTGATTAACAAACATTACTTGTTGTGCAGCGGTCAGCAATGCGCCCTGGAAGTGAAAGCCAAGTTCCTAGAGGGTACTGATAATGCTGTGAATTTCTCCTGCACGGAGAATCCATTTAATTCAACTGTATCAGTAGCACAGTATTTTTGTATGTCAAAGTGTATGATTTACTTACTGACATGAACTCATTTAATTGCAAACATTTTGAAATAAAGAGTCTTATCAGCATTGCTTATCTTTCTGATATGTCAGGGTAACCTAAACTAGGCACTGTGAGTGCAGCATGAGGTACATTTAGCTCTTGTTTGGGTTTTAACCAGCTGTGATAACAAAACAAACAAAAATATTTAAATTAATTTATAAAATAAAAAATCCATACCTAAACTATGAGAATGTATACATCTCTTCCATCTTCCCCTGCTACAAAAGGGGCAAAAAGTCCTACCCATGAGCTGGAAAATGGGTTCAGATGCATTAACTATCCAGAGCAATCTGGATGTCACGCAGGCGGGCAACCAGGTTCTGCACATGATGTCTCTCTTTCAGTTGTGCTTTGGTGAGAGCGTTGATCCTCACCTGCAACTGAAAGTGAAGGCAGCATTTAGTCTTTTCAACAGAGGAAGAGTGAATGAGCTCCAGCAGCCTTTACATTATCCCACTTAAGAGGCATTAAATGACAGGACTGTGTCACTCAGGAGCAGCCAAGTACTGGCTCGCTTTAGAGAGAACAGTGCAGTAGGAGCCTGGGGACTGAGCAATGCAGATGCGGTCAGTGTAGTGTAGTTACACTGTCCTGAGAAACTGCAGAAAAAAAATATCTTGTTACTGAATCTACTGAAGCCTTCTCTGTAGCTTAGAAATAGCCGTAGAAAGGTCTATTGGAGCTGGAGTTACATTTCTGAACAAATTGGAAGATGCATCTACACAGCAGCCTGTTCTGCTCAACAGCTTACTTCCAATTACAAGTTTCCCTTTTCTTAGCATTTAGTAACAGCTTACTGCGCAATTCCTCACAACCACCATCAGCCTTCAGGCTGAGTGCATAGCATAGTGATAATCACTTAAGTAACTTCAATTTGTTTCTTGTTTACACACCTGATCCAATTCTTCTTGAACTCCTTGTACACCATCTTCATCCTCTGGCTGCGTGCTCATTTCTAGCCACTTCTGCAGAATCTGTGCCTGCTGCTGACAGGACCTGATAAAACGGATTAAAAGGATTCTTATCCCAATTAGAAGCTCATCAGTCTAAGCCAACTTAGACTCGCAATTGATACTTGCAATAAGACCCATTTTTTTTGTCAAATCAGTGAATGGTCGAAGTCTTAAAAAAAAAGAAAAATGCTAGAAAGCAGAGAAATCTCTGAAAACTGCTGTCTCCATTTCCTACTCCTCGTTCCTGACTTCCTCCTCCTCGTTCCTGACTTCCTCCTTTCCTGACAATAGAATCCCCTGCAAGCCCCATTTTCTTCTAAGCATTTTTGTAAATGTCTTCTCGTTCTAGTAGAGAAGTTGTCAAACCCCAGCCATATATTTTTTTAGCTGACAGCTGGAAAAGCTAAGTCTTCACTCCTCATAATAAAAGAACTAAAAGCTAAGTTTCAGCTGTTCTGCCAAGTTCATTTGTACTGCCTTCAGATTACACCCAGTGATACTTTTGCCATGCTTTCTCCAATAGCTGCCAAAGGTATAATTAAACCACTTGCTGACTACAAAAGAATTTGCACATGTACTCTCTCCCACCTGAAGGGAAGTCTTAAAAGGAGAAAATAAAAATCTCTAGAACTTTTCTCCGTTTCATTCACAGTTCTGCTGTGAACAGACTGATTATTTTCAAAGTAGATACATACAAAAAATGCAACATTGAGTGGACAGCATGAAGAAGGGCTGGCTAAAGGGGCTTTGCAACATACTTGAGTTCTTGCTTCCTGCTGAAGTAGTACTGCATCTGCTGCTGGATGTGTCGGAGTTCAACTTCCAGCCTTCTCTGTAACACCATTTCTTCTCTGGAACCACGCTCCCTTTCTTCCCCTTCAGCTGGATGGAAGATACAAGGCACAAGCAGCGGATACAGAGCAGGCTTCTGCTGCTGCTTCTTATCAAGGGAAGTCAGGTTAGTAAAATGGAAACATGGAACCCTCCTGAGTCCTTGTCACATGTTTTGTCACCCTGTGACAAGTACCTATTCACCCAAAAGATAAGGTACAGTGAGAAGGCAGGAGTCCTGACAGCATTACAAGCTCTGAACTCAGTTTAAACATACAAAAAAAGGTAAGAAATGTTCTACTGAACGGCTTAGTACTAAAAACCGCTATTTTGGCCTATTGATGATTTAGTGTTTCACATCTACTTTAGAAATAAATAAGTATTAAGTCTAGGCCCGTGTAACACAAAATTAATGGCCTTATATCATTAAAAATACCGCATTGAGAGGTGCTTAGACACCATCTGTCCCCTTTACAACCATACTGTAAGTACTGGGAAAACTTAAAGACCCTTACTGGGTGAATTCTTCCCTCCGGAAGTGAGTTCTGCCACACGCTCAGCTTGCGAACATGAATGCCCCAGCCCCTGAGCACATTTTTGCTAAAAGAAGCCAACCCCTAGCAGTTCCCACCCTTCAATCCCCAGAACAGGACTTTAGCCCCCTGATTCAGCACAGTCCACAAAAGTGTTACCATCCCAAAAAGGAATGACTGATATTCTTCACCTCCTGATGCAGGCATGCAAGACTGCCTTGTCTCCCTAACATTTTGTGGAGATGACTTGCACGTATTGGAGGAGGACACGCAACAGCTGTAGTTTAGATCTGAGGACCTACCTGCAGTTTGGTGGCTCCATTTTCCCACTAAGTCTTCAGGTGACAGCAAATGTGGCTGCAAGTTTGGTTGCAACTTCTTCTCCACAGAGTCCTGTTGAGAGTCTTGGGAACGGCCTCTTTGGTAAGCACTCACAGGCTGAACTCCTCTCTACAAGGTCAGAATGATACTGGTTTTTTCCTCAAAGGGTTTTCTTGAGTAAGCCCTACAAGTAGGATGCACCTGACGTACTAAGCCCTGCTCCCACGCAGACACCCCCTATAGTCGCTGAGCTGGCTCATAAAATATCACAGAAGCAGCAGAGCTTAAGAAATGGGCTCTTTCATTTCTAGCATAGAGATATTTCATCAAGATTAACATCTCCCATTCTGTGCGGAACAGCAGAGTTTAAAATGCAAGCACTCTCTTGTAGGTGAAGTGAATTTCAATTTTTGAGACTCGGCCACAGCCACTGCTACTAAACTGAGTTACTCTCAAATTCCTGTAATCTGGTTAGCAAACTTTAACTTCTCTGAACTATTTGAAGGAGCAGCACGCTCAAGTCAATTGCTAGGAAAAGCATCCTGCTAGGAAGGACACGAGACCAGGAAAAAAAAGCATGAATTACAGTACAGCACACCCGTGGATTGGTCAGCTACTGAAATATTGCTTCAGACTGGCGGTAAACAGTTCTTGGGCATTCAGAGCCAGTTAACTGGGGCAGCTTTTAAGATGATAGATAGCTAGAACAAGAAAAGAATAGCTCAACACTCCAGAGAAGCTGCAGGAAAAACCAGCAATAAGCAGCACACATGTTGACAGTAGCCCAGTAAGCACACTAATTTTTCCTTCAGCAATACACTCACCATTTCTGCTCCAACTTTCATGTGAGGTGTGAAAGATGGAGACGACCGTAGCTCTGGCCTCTGAACAGTGTGGTGCACATCACGTGTCCACAGTGGTCCAGCCGGGAGAGCGGCGCGTATGAGAGATGGATAGGAATGAGTGGTATTGCCCACTTGAGAGAGACATTTACATGCACTTTCTTCCATTTGAAACGTTGGCATTGAGTTCCCAGTCTGCACAGAACTTTCGTTCACAGACGTCTGCTGAAAGGGTGCCTCCGATCTGTAAAGGAAGAAGGATGAGGTCCCTGTACACTGCAACCTGTTCGTTTTCTCCCTGGGAGTCAGTGCAAAAAAAAGGGAGAATGTTGTTATTCCCTTGCATACAGATTTCCAGTTAGCTGCTTTACTATGCAGGGGAAATGCCAATTTAAAAAAAAATTAGAAAAAGACCACAATGGCTTAAAAAAAAAAAAAAAAACAAACCGAACAAAAAAAACCCCACAATAAAGCAGCAAAGCAGTTAAGGTTTCTGTTACTCCTGCCTGCCCTGCTCCAGTTTCTTTAGAGCTTTGAATTCAACCAACTAGCAAAATCTTGCCTTATTTCGGTTTGGAGACAGGAGAAAGACGGGGCATAAGCAGCAATCTCAGATAAGTTTTGACAGGAAATCGACAGATATTCAGGTCTAGCTCTGCATTACCAGAATCACTGACAACTCCCCAGTACATTAGTTAAATCCAGACCCAAATCTGGAGCAAATAAGTTCTATGAGCCAAAAAAGCACCCTGCACAACTCAAACTTTCCAGTTCGTGTGGCAGGACTGACAGAAAAGGAAACTTTACTTATTAACTAAACCTATTAATTTTGGAAATAAGTGATGTGCCTTATCTTTCCCTCAAAATCTCTCACTAATCAAACAAAGGCCTTAGTTCAATTAACTTGAAAAGTTCCATTATTCTTGTCTGCTTTATATAATAAACTTGAAGTTTTTAAGGTCACCATGGCCTTTTGGTAGTATAGAGCAATGCACAGTCCCATAATTACTGAACATTCTGCGTTATCAAGGTAAGGGGATTTGAGGGGATAAGCACAGCATAAGGCCCACTTTAAGTCACCCTCTTCTTCTTTACTTTTAAAAACAGATCTTCTACCTAGCAAAAGGAGGTTCCAGCAGTTCCTTGCTTTCTAGAGATTCCAGAAGGAAGTCAGGCCTCCGTGGTGGCAACCTTGCTCGCCGAACAGCATTTCTGAAAAGAACAAACAGAATCAATAATGCCCCAGATTCATGATTATTTTAAATTGGCATAAGCTGCTATTGCAGCTAAAGAGACAGTCCTATTCCATCATTCATCCCTGCTCTGCAATGTGCCCCTTGTATGCAATAATAGTTTTTAAAAATTAAGTTTCAAACACAATGTCACAACCTGGTTCAGTATATGAATGACTGTGCCAATACAGAGTGGTGGAAGGGACAGAACTGAACAAGGCAGAGCTACTTCTTTCAGCAGCACATGTGAGCTTACAGAAACGTGAAGCTATCACCTTATTTCCCTGTAAGGCTCCTGTCCTGAACTGAGACACTCCATGGAAGATTATTCCTTGCAATTGCCCCATGATCAGTAAAAATTTTTTTAAGGAATACCTTCCCCGGGGGAAAGAAAGAGCCAAGAAGAAAGTTCAGTTTCTACATAGCAAGGATCTTCATGTTTATTATTTCATCAGACTCTACGCGTGACTTCAGTGAAAAAAAAGGAGCTTCAGTGACAGCTCTAGGTCACTTGGGCAAGAAAAGCTCTCATGATGGTAAAAGTCCCATCACATAAATCTTTCAAATGTTTCTCTCTGCAATTGTTCTGACAAATGACCAACGCTCCATGAATTCATAATTGTATATTGAGAAATGCATAGTGGGAAAATATATAGCTGAGCTGACTCTACCTGTCACTGACATGTAAGTATAAAGTCACAAATTCTTTCATTATTTGTGGGCTGATGTATGAATTATGCAGCAGCTCTTGTCTAACTGCAACGCCAGCCATAGGATGCAGGGTCAGAGAAAAGAGTTACAGAAACTGCATGGAACTAACAGCCATCAGTGTGAAAAGTTGGAACCACAAAAAGAGAGCAACACAGACAGACAACATATATGCAGAGACAGACAGATAGACTACATATACGCAAAACTACATATATGCCAAAGAAATGCAGGAGGGACTAGAACTTTCCACTCACAGATCACTGAGAATTGAGTCCCGGTCAGCAAGGTGAAGTGGTAGACAGCTGCATTTTGAAGGCCATGGCTCCTCCTCTGCTGAATGTCCTCTTGTCTCAGGGCTAACATCAGGCATTTTAAATGTCACTTGCTTCTTCAGAGATGGCAGAAAAGAACAAAGCTTATTTAATTTTTTTCAGAGAGCCTTCTGTTTCCACAGCATGGCACAATGATACATTGACTGGTGAACGTTGTAGGCTGCCTGCCAACACAAGCAGTAGAGCATTTGATGGCTGAGAGGAGGAAGGAACACCACGCCACCCAGGGAGGAGAACACTGCAGAAAGGAACTGAGATTTCTGATGATCTCACAGCCATACCAGCCCTCTAAGCTAAATTAGCAGGTCCGCTGTGGTAACATTTGGGTAACGAGAATTAGCTGGGTACTTCTGCAATGAGGCAGGCTGCATGTTAGCAAACAGAACAACTAGTGTCTTGAAAACCTGGAAAAAAGCTGGGAAAGCTGCCCAGAAGCAGGAAGAGAGCAACCAATACAGGCATTCCAATCCTCCTTTCCACACACAGGGCTGGGGCTGGTACTCAAAGGCAGAAATGACACTAGCCCACATTCAAATGTCTAAGTGGTGTTAAAGCTAAGACAGGATTAGACACAGCCTCTAATGCTTCGTTCTAGCACAGAATTTAGAGACCAGACCCTAGCCACATGCAAAGGTTTCATCCAGAAATATTGTCTACGGTAGGAATTGCCAGTTTTGAAACAACTTCATTAAGAAAGGTTCCCAATTAGCAACGCAAGTCTGAAGTACTCTAGTCTCAGCTGAATGAAAGGACAGGGTGTTTTGCTTTGAACCACAGGCAAAAAGGTATGTCAGATCCAAAGAAGAATTGAGACGTAGGGGTCCAAGGTACATGCACACACACACAGAGAGCAGAGCAGAGCAGCCCTGGATCTCAGCAATCACTTGTCTCTTTCACCTTCAGCTGGTGCTGGGCTTGGAGCTGTCCCTGCAACTGTTTCATGCCAGCGGTGCATCTCAAGACCCAGGTTACACCTTCTCTCGGAGGAGTAGTGTGGTAAAGTCCTGTGGCTTTTTCAATGCGATCTTTCTTCTGCTGTTGCCCCTTGGCAAATCTGAGCCAAGCATCAAATACCTACAACATGAACAGACAGCTGCCAGTGTTGCAAAGACAGATTCCCGGCCAGGGACTCCCCCTGCAGACAGGAACACTCTCCCTTCCACTAGGTAGTAGCAGGCAGAGCTACAGCAACAGCAGGACGCTGCCACAAGGACAAAGGGACAGGGATTTAAGTCAGCTGAGGTTGGATAGGGAAAAACACGTGCAAATTTTTTTAATCGGATAAAAGGATTTAGGGACAGTTTTCTAGCATCCTAAAATAACATATAGCACCCCAAAGATGAAAGAAAAACAGATATTCCATGTGCGCTCTGCTGATTGCAGCCAAATCTGCACATTTGTCTGCTCTGACACCCCCACACCTCCTTACCTTCCTCTGCAATGAATGGGACCAGTACCACAATGCTTGCACTGTCTTCCGCTTTTCCCATCGCTGCTGCAACAGCTATCGGGGAAAAAAAAATTGCACAGCAACCAGGCTAGGAGTTTACATGTCCCACACCAGAAACACTGGACAAACAGAGCGCCATCCCAACAGAAGTGCTGGTGGAGCCATAGCAGAGTAACCTGCTCGGTTCACTCAGCATATGGCAAAGTTTCTCTTGCGCTAGTGGAACCAAAAATCCAGGCACAATTCCTTACCCGTGTCTTCCAGCAAGAGAAGGACGCAGAGCAAAGTCTAAGAGTCATCAGCTGATCTCCCTGTTTCTGTAGTAGCTGTAAGGCAACCAGAACAGCAAGTCACTTGCAAACAAATCCCGCTTATCTGAGCCAAATGCTACTAGAGCAGAACAGGTAGCAAACAGCCTTTATCGCCTTCCCTTTGTTCTCCTGAGGCCACCCTCGATATCTAAATGGTCTACAGTGTAACCCCATTTGCAAATATCTATGAGCCCAGCGAGGATTTCATTAACTGTAAATGATCCCACACATGGCAGGCCCAGCTTGTTATCTCTTTTAAAGTATATATTGGTTCTATCAAAGCTTCTTCAGGCAAGACACAGGCACATTCCTTCCTCCTCAATGCACAAGGCTCTCATCCTCCTCCTCAGCCAAGACTACCATTCCCTTCACCAGCAGACATGGCCTGCTCCTCCACACCCACAACTTCCCACCCGGGGTCACTGGCTGGGGAGGCTGCTGATCCTTCTCACCATCTTCCCAAGGCACCGCTGATGATATGTCTTCCATTTCAGCAGGTACTTCTGGAGTAGGTGCTGCTGGTGATGCTGTATGGCCCTGTGCTGCTGAGCCCTCAACATCAGAGACTCCCTACTTAATTCCTTCCAGTGAAGAAACAGGGCCTGTAAACGCACTGTTAGAAGAAGATGAATTAACTAATGTACCAAAAGGAGACTGTTAATCTCAGAGAGTATCAAGTGGTCTGCTACTCTTCCAAACTGTTTTAGCAATACTAAACACTGACAATACTCAGCACTAGGAAGAAGGATCGTGAAACACTTAAGGTAAAAGACAGTGAGGCATGAATAGCAAGTCTTGCCTGCTGCCACCAAAATCCTTTATAATCTTTAGGAAATTATTTGCCCTCTTTGTGCTTCAGAGTTGTCATGTCAAGAACATGGCTGGTACCATGAAAATGCTTGCAGGCTTTGAGGGCCTTTCTGTTCTAATTACTAAAGAAAAACTGAAGCAGTAATTGATAAGATTACTTGCACTGCCCTCAAAACAGAGACATCTGAGCTTCTCAAAATTAGTATTGGAAAACTCCTTTGAGGAAGGAAGCGTTATCACCCCTTACATAGACAAGGAACCAACAGAGAAGCAAAAGCCACACAGGTAGCCTTCAACAGATCACTGGAGCCCCAAGTGATTCCCCATTCTATAGGGACATCCTTTGTAGGCTTAATAGACCATTCAGTCATTTCATCTGTACAGATGGCGCAAGGCTGCCCTACTAAGCCATGTCTTTCTAAGGATCATACACAGATAACTAAGGCTTTTGAGAGTTTAATATCTCCATCAGCTCACCTATATCCAAATGTTTTCTGGCATCCATCACAGCTGTCATCTTCTGCTGACAGTAATACACCTGTAGTGAGGCAGCATATCTCCACTGTAGCAACACCTAAAGATGTTAACGCAAACAAGAGACAGGATACAGACTGACATTGGAATGTTCTATGGAAGGGGAAGCAATATACTCCACATTGCTGGCACCATAACCACTTCCATCTCAGTTTTCACATAAGGCTCAGCAAGACAGTGCAAATTTCTTAAAAATTAAATACACCAGTATTTCTGAGGGTCATCCTGGCATTTTTCAAGGCATTCTTCTTTTCTGTCCCTCCGTCTGCCCATCTGCCCCCCTCACCCCCCAGGTAATCCTACTGTGCTGTATCATACTACTGGTTTTCCTTTCCTTCTAGGAAACAGGGAGAAAGAAAAGAAGAGCTAAAAACAGGAGGTCACTCAGAGACAACAGTTCCAGAGATGCCTGTGAAAAGAAGATGGGACTCCCACTTTTTAGACTTTTCTTAGTAGTGGCTCTTAGATTAAGTTTTTGATCCTTCTAATTGCATTACCTGACCACTGCCAGAACCAGCATCTATACTTAGACCTTGGGATCTGCTACACAGACCCTACCTTTGACAGGATTGCTCTCCTGTAGTGCTCATCTGCCCGAGCAGTTGCCTTAGCTTCACTTGTAAGAGCGAGGGCATTTTTTCTCCATGTATGCAGAAGCTGTCTGAAGGCAAAAATATATAAAAAATTTTTAAAAACACACAAAAAACATCAAGAATGATTCTCACTTGTTCACTTGGTACCTTCTCACTCACAGGGGAATCAAAACCACATGCCACTATAAACTCAGTCTTGCAAATCAACTTCTGCCCCTTCAGGTCTCTGCTGAAGAGAAGGCAGGGCAAAAGACACACCACTTCCTTCAGCCTAGCATTTAAGCTGAGTCAATCGGGCTCTGCAAGTGACTCAAGTTGCATACCACTAAAAACAAATGAGGCAGTTAAAAGTAAAGCAACTACAGCCAATAAAAAAGGGGCACTATCTTTAATTGCTCTCTTCACTATAATGCAAGTCAGCGTCTACACTTTCCAGGCTGCTTTAATATCATAGCAGTCAGAATCCATGCACTGCAGGGAATGATACAATTTGCTGTCTGGTGTCTCTCATGGGACTAAACACAGATTAAAAAATAGTTAAAGCAAACCAGATGGCAATCCAGGAAGAGGTTGACTTCTTTTAGCTAGATGACCCACACAGAAATAGCAGTGCATGGCAGAGTCTATTCCCAGCACTGAACATTCAAAGGTTTACAATGGTGGCAATGGAAGAAAAAGAGTAATTTGGCTGCAGCACAGTCACTTCTCTCTCATGCTGCACAAGGGAACAGGCTTACCGCAGCAGTAGTTGAGTGTGCCGTTTCTCCTTTTCAGCTACTTGGTATAGAATGCACTTTATGTTATGTTGGTAACTCTGCAAGAAAAGCAGTGAGAGATAGGTTTGTTTTTTTTTTTCCAATGGCCAACATCTTTGAGGAGAGAAGACTTCTGGAAACTCTTAGTAGCATCTTACTAGAGTAGTAGCAGCACTAGAATATAAGGAAAAAAAAAATGAGATTACAGTCACTGAAATCAAATGTTGTTTTTCCAAGAAAAACAGTCATTACACACTAGTTAAGCTAGCTATTATATACCCTTCACCAAAGCCACAAGATTACATTGGTTCTTTTGCTCCAAAAAGCAATGCTAGAGCTTAGACAACCATACCTACAATAGCCTCCATTCTACCTTGCACACTTGGCCTGTAAACACCTAAAGCGAAACAGCGAGGGCAGCTCTTCATTTCTCCCTGAAACAGTTAAGCACACACATACAAATGTCACAAGGAAAAGGACATTTCCTCCTACCTTCCAGGCTGCCAAGGTCTTGCCCAGTAACATGTGCTGATAGTGCATGTCTGCTCGCACCAACTTCCTCCATTTTTTATGCTGATGTCCCACATACTATAAGGAGTAGGGGGGGGGGGGAAGAAAAAAATTTTAAAAATTACATATGCACGTGCAATGGAAGGAAAACAGGCAATGGTAGGGAGCAGAGGGAAGAGGACCATCCCCAGGGGAATTATCAAGCTTTTGTCTTGCTATAATAGGTTCTCACTCAAACTGGTGTTGCTCAAACTCTGCTATTCCTCCAAAAGACCTAGTTGAGGCTTTTTTTTTTTTCCTCTGCACCTTTTAGGAATCCTCTTGAAGACTGATGCAATTCACCCAACAGTTCTGGACCAACAGACTACCTTCAACTCCAAAATTTCTCACAGATTCTCGAGATGTGCTGCCAGGCACATATTCAGTACATCTTATCATGGTAAGGAAGAGGCCAGCATAAAAGTAAAGTGCCATCTGATAGGGCCTGCTATGATCAGTACACAACTACAGACCATATACCATGGCCTTGCTGCAAACCTCTAACTTAAGTAAAGTTTTGAGAAGTACGTACACACTACTGGCTAGGGATAATTTCATCACACTAATTCTGGTTACATTTTCCAGGTAAATGTCCTAAACTACAGCCCCAATCTCACTATACCTAGACAAGTGAACAAGAAGTCAAAGAACTCCCTCTCCTCCCTACACAATTCCCATTCTGCCCACACTGAACTGATTTTATCTACCTGGAAGGGTAGAAGAGCTTAGGAATGATTAGTGTTTAAAATAAACAATTTAATTTCTAGCCAGATGTGTACAAGCAATCTGAACATAAGAAAAAGGATTCAGGCTTTTCCCCATCTGTTAACTCTCTCACCTCCCTCCATTTGTTCCAAGTCTGCTGCAGACACTTTGAATAGTGAAATCTTAAGGCTTGCATCTCCTTGAGCCTCCTGTAAGAAAAATAATTATTTCTCCTATGATGCAATCCGTGTTATTGAACCCCTCTAGCACAGATGTGAGTCCACACTTGCTATTTTCAGCAAGCCATTTACTGAAGACAAACTAGTAGATTCTAAAGCACAAATAAGGAGTCAGAACCATTGTGAATTAAATGCTGCTTCATCAGAAGTAGGCCGCCACAGGGCCAACCCAAGTAATTCTCCCTTTCAAAAAAACCTTCTTACTCTGTTTTTCTCTCCTGAGTATTTTGCTTCCACAGACAGAAAGCCTTTAGCAGGAGCAGGTTATGGTAGTGATCTCTTGCACGAACCAAGCCCTCTTGCTCCTCCAAACATGCAGCTGTTCTTCTACACCAGAAGGACCAGAAACAACTCAACAGCTGCCTTTCAAAATGAAGTACAGCCTATAACGGAAAGAAGGTGGCAATGAATTCATGACACAGGCCAGTTACAAACAACAGAATACAATTCCTTAAGGTGACATGCATAGAACTCTTCAATGTTCATTTCCTCTTCCCACATCGAACAGTAATGGACATATATCATCAAAGCCCCTTTGCTGCAAGTTTATGTGAATGTGTTCTGCAGGTATCACATGCATGTGGATGGAGAAACTTATCAGAAAACAGCAGGCCAAAGAAAGGAAAAATAAAAGCTGGTAAATAGCATGTGAAAGACTCCCAAGAACTGATAAGGTCCAGAAACTAGTCCTGTTGAATTTGCAAGAACTGATAATCTCAGAACACCAAGAGTCAGCCCTATCTGCACAAGGCCACCCACACACGCTACCATCAACTATGAGTTGTGTAACTGACACCACATAAAAGGCAGCGGTGGCTGCTTATATATAAAGACTACAGGATTATATATACATATTAGGAAATTAAAGACCCCCTAAGGGACTTTCTGGACACCTACTAAGAAGCAATAGTTTGTCAGTACAGCCCTGCACTTCTGAAATAGGTTGCAGTTGGCTCTTTATTACTATTACTGTTTCAACCAGGTGACTATGAAACAGACAGAGTGTGAGAGAGAGCAAGCATGTTCATATTTACTGGATGAGAGAATAAGTGAATGAACTGTGTGAATAGTTATCCTCTAATAATAATAGCTTGATTCTACTATTAATACTTGATTCTACTATAAATGGCTTAACTTAAAAAACACGATCAGTAAGTATTTGTTGTAATCTGTTTCCCCTGACTTGAGCCCCCACCAGGGAAAGGGGAATTTACAACACCCAAGTCCATCTCATGCTAATGTTCACAGACATGTTCTCATGTTCACAGACAGTGACTAAGAAATCATCCTCTCTATTTCTTAAGTAAGGCCAGGTAGAAGAGTTACATTTACCCTCTTCTCTCCCATTCGGTATTCTTGCTGCTTGTATGCTTTCAGCAACCACATGTCAAACACTTGTCTCATCAACACCCTCCTGCAAGCAAAAAGGGAGAATGTCAGCTCAGGAGAGAATTGCTTTAGGAAAGGGATAGATTTTATGAACATCAGAAGACCAATCCATGTACAACTTAAATAGTTTATTGATTTTTCAAATCATGCAAGCCCTCTTTGGAAATCAGGCAGCTTTGTGTCTTCATTATTCTCTAGGTTAAAAACCAGGCAATTAGTCTGTCCCCTGAAATCTTACCCAGAATACATGAGACAAGATTAATGAATTTTCTGAAGTTATTAGAACTCCTTGCTTTCATTCAGATCATTCAAGAGATTGTTCCAACTTCTGACCAAAACAATTTATTTTATTTACAAACACAGCTACACGCAGGAAAAACAAATATATATAACAACCTTTTTTTTCTTCTCCACTGTAAATACAGTCCATTCCCTCCTCCTTCGGAAATATTTTGAAGATCCTGCTCTACTTTTTTATTTTAAAACAACAACAAAAAAAACCCCAAAAGCCAAAACAAACAAACATTGTAATAGGGCTTGAAAAAGAGTCATAAAAACAAATAATAAAAAGCAGCGTGGTCTGATCTCAGCACTAAAGGGACCCTACCAAAGCTGCCTTTTATCAAAAAGGTAAGGTTACTTGCCCTCATTAGCAAAGCTGCTTTCTTGCTAGATGATGATCCTTCCTTGCTAGTCTGCCTCCTCCCCAGGGACGCACAATAGTCATTATCAAATAGTATCCCAAAAATGCAATTAATACTTATTTGTGATTGAGCACTATACATCTCTCTCACTGAGCAAGCATATAGTAGACACTTCCTAGTCCAGAAGTCTCAGCTACAGCCTAGTGGAAATAGCACCCAGTTCAAACTACATCAGTTATTTCCACAACTCAGTCATGTGGGCATACTAATTAGATTGTCAGCAAGTCCCAGCTCCTCTCTAGTCTAAAGAGGCCTAAAAGATATTTTGGATTCTTACCAGGTAATTTTTGGTAGGTAGCTGTTACAGCTCATTACAAGTTTATAGGTTGGTAAACAATATGAATTAAGTAAGTCTTCCTGGAGGGTACTGGTAGTTGCCAGCAAGGGACTTTGATCTGTAGACAGTTACAAACCTCAGCTGATGGCTCTTCTGCGGTATTTCCTGGGTGTTACCACCAGACAGAGCAGTTGGGGCACTGACTTGTGAGACAGCACGTATGTCCAGCAGAGACCAAAAGGGAAGCTGAGTCCTGGCAAGCTGCCATGAAGGTTTTACTTAGGTCTGTTTGGAAAGCAGCCCTGGACCTCTGAATGAGGAACACAATTCTTAGAATTTGGTCTTCTGTGTTCATGAAATAGGACTTCATTTATACTCTTTCTAAAGAGAAAAGATTGCACACAAAAAACATTCCTGACCCATGGAATCAAGGTATGGCTGCAGAACCAACGAGACCCTTCAAACCATCTGTGCATCCCTTCCCTGGTGAGAGAGGCATAAGTTACACTACAGCAGTTGCATGCTCCAACTCATCTTCACTAAGCTCAACCTCCTGAGTCTTCCAGCCTTTTCTCCCTCCTTGTCTCCAGAGGGTACACTAATGCACCACAGCTGCACTCTCACACCACTTGGAAGAACTCTTAATTGCTCGCAGAAATGCAGCTGCCTTCATTACTCAGCCTGCCCTCCAAACCTATTTGTGAATCTCCCAAAAAGCAAGCCAATATCCAAGACAAAACAGACTTTCTGCAGCTTGTTTTTCAACTGTGAAGCCAGGCTTCTGATGACAGAAAGGTATGAATCTAGAACACAGGCTATGACCACCCTCTGACAATGAAAGGTGCAAGATCCCAAGTCTACCAGGAAAGAAGATTCAATGTTAAAAACCATTTTTTCCTCTCATCTTACACAGGAAAAAGTGTCCCAGGAGGGGACTCATTGTAAGAACATATTTCAAAACATACCCTTGTCCAAGGAAAGCAAACCTTTTTTTTTTTTTTGCTTAGTCTTCTAAAACAGAAAACAAGAATTAGCTTTTAATAGTATCATAAACCATAACCCTACCTCAAGAGTCAGCCCTGAATCCATGGTTAAGAATACAAGCCTGGGCAAGGCCTTTAAGGCATCTCAAAAAAGGCAAATTTTTCTCTCAATCGATGTTCCCCCCTGCCCCGATTTCCACACACTTTTGTAACTCCTGTTCCTGTGCATGCCTGTGCCCCCATAATATGCCACTAAGAGCAATTAGTAAGATATATCATTACCCTAAGACAAAGGCTAGTGGTTGAATTTGAGGTGATTGAGGTTGAAAAGAGGTGATGAGAACCTGTAGCATTCATTTACCTTAACAGAAAACAGAAGTTCCAAGCACCTCTAAAGAAAGAGTCCCAGTAATTTCACTCAATTGCACACCATAAACTTAAATTACAATAACTCTAGCAGTGATAACAGATTTATTTATGCCCTGAAAATAAAACAAGAATCAACTCTAACTTGGTACCAAGTGTACCAGTAATCCTATTAATACTAGCCTCTCCTAATCAAGAAAGTGTTAGTACCTAAAGCAAACTCTGCTGGGAGGATTAGAAGAAAGTAGATCAAAATTTTATTGAATGGAAGTTACTGTTTAGGCCACAGGGTAGTTTTCTGAGCTGTAGTAAAATTAAGCTGCAGTAAAATTAAAATTAAATGTCCTTTTGAAAGCATGCTGTGCTAATGAGACAAAAAAACATCACCCGTAAGCTTGCACGGCAGAATGAAGCTTCCTTTCCTTCCCTTATTACCCTGAATATAAACCAAGCAACTCTATGTGGCTCATTGCACTAATACACTAATGTGGGGACGTCTCAACAGGCTTCATTTATTAGAGAGCAAGACCACAATATTGTGGTTCAAATATTTTCAGTTTCAAATATAGCTCCAGCATCCGAGCACCATAGAGTAAAGCATGCTGCGCTGAGTAGCACAGACCTGCCTTGTAGGGGTCTCATTCTCTCCTGCTAAGCTTCACTCAAAAATCAAAAAAGTTCTCAGACAACTAGGTTTAGAGTATTTGCACGTCCTGCATTTTTGGAACCGACTGCAAGTAGCATTAAGAACCAACAGACAGAGGAAGTGTAAGAATCAAATACATACCTTTTCAACTTCATTATAACAAAGAGGTACTCCCCACCAAACTCAAATTTAAAAAAATTAAAAGCCTTCTGGCTGCTTTGTTAATGTTGACTTATTCCTAGGACTAAATAAATTTAGCTTCTACAAAAAAGCCTTATCTTACCTTCACTCTTTGTGTACCTCTATCAGCAGAGCTAGCATACGTGAGCCATCAACTCCCTCTGCTTGCCCCCAGAGTAAGGCAGCAGCAACAAGTGTTTTGAGCTTTGCCTGTGCTCATGCAGCAACCATCTGCTCTTACCAGTAAAATGCTCAGCTCTTAAATCTAAACAAGCCTCAAAGCCAGGTTAAATCAATCTCCCTCTCACATTTCATAGAGAAGCAGGAGATGTAAATTATTCACTACTCTAGAAAAATATAAGAACGATTGGCATCAGGATGGTCATGCTCCCAAAAGTATTGCCAGATTTTAAAAAAGAACCAAAGGCCCACAAATCCCACATTTGTACAAATTTACATTAATATTTCTCTGTGTACCTGTAACGGGCATGAGCCACTGATGTTAAGGCCTGCAGCTGTTCATCCTCCTTCTCTTCCAAACGGGACTTCCAATGGTTCCAGAACTTCTGCAGCACCTGAAACAAAACAAAGACATGAAAAAAACATAAACATCGAGGGAGGAGAAGAATGCAAAGAAAGAAATTAATAAAGGTCATACTAAAACTGCATGCTGTAATGGTTGCCTCCTGCACTGCTTCATATACCAAACTTGCTCTATAGCCCGCTATGAATTTTTCTGGTAAAAGAAAAAGTCACCATAAACATAGAAAAACAAAACTAAAATAACTTATCCAAGACTGACAGTTGACTTACACAGGAGATTTTCCATGGCTGTTAGTATTTAGGAACAAAGCCACTGATTTAATAAAAAAGTATTTTGTAGGTGAAAGTGTAAGCCAATAGAACAGCTAAAGAAAAACTAACACAAGAACAAAGAAGTCAAACTCACTGTAACTTGATGTTGACGGTAGGAAAGATTTTTTCTCATTTGCTGAAGACGAGTGTTTGTGACATTCTGCGAAAGACCCTTAAACCCAAGTTTCTGTAACAAGAAACGTACACAACTTTCATGTAATCCAAATCAGCAAGCACAGATACGTTTATAACCGATTGCTCCTTACAGACAACCTATGTTGTTTGTTGTTGATGTTACATTTATAAACCTGTCAAAGCCATGCCTCAATCTCCTCTCACAAATTGTTACTTCTCCAGCTAAACTAAACTTCCATTCCACTTTCCCAGGGTTTTATTGCGAGACATCCAACTCCTTACTCAGCGATCAACACCATTACGCAAGTCCTTTCCCAATCTATCTCCTCCTTCAGTTAAAGACTCACAACTTGCTCCTCATCAAAAATAGAAAAGATCTACTTCCCTTTTAGGTCTCCTCTGCACAACGTCTTTTGGTCTACAATCCCACAATACCTTGATTCGCGGATGAACGTGGCAAATACCATTATGAGAGCATCCTGCCTTAAAGTGCTCTTATAGTCACTAATGTTTTCAATCTAATCTAAGATCCAAACAGGTTTATTGCCATTCTTTTGATGATCAGTACTGACCCACACTTGAAAATAATTCAGTTACGAAAAATATGGAGGCTACCTTGTGCCCACCTTTCGGATAGCCTTCAAGGATTTAACTTTTTTTTTTAATTATATTAAAAAAAAATAGAAGTTATATTAAAAAAAAAGACACCAAACTCCGTGCATATGCAATAAGCTATCTTTGGAACCATGTGAAAAGAAGCATGTATGCATTACCACTGAGGGAAAAAATTATTTCTTGTAGCAAAACAGTGCAAGCAGACAGAAACACTTAGGGTAGAGGTGAGAATTAAAAAGAAAACCACCCCACAAAAACCAAACCAGTATCAGGGAAAATCAAGGGGTAAATGCAATCTCATGGTGAAACGGCCAGGAAGCATGGTAGCCCAATACCATCAAGATTAATCTGCTACTTCACCAGCTTCCCAATTGGAAGAATAACTATTTTGGAGAGCAGCACAGTTTCCCCATTTGGATTCAACTGGGAGATTCCAGAATAGTTTGGATTTAGAAACTTGACGCGCAATCCAAACTCACCATGGCAGAAAATGGTGTATCCCCCACTTAATACCCACACACCACTCTTTGTATTAAAGGCAAGCTGCCAGTCAGAACTGTTTGAATTCTCTCCGCAGCCTCTTCCACCTGACCCGTAACAGTGCTCTTACCAACAGATGACGCCTGTAGTGTTTTTCAGCCAGCTCACACTGTTGAGTCTCTTCCACACACCGAACGACATCTGACATTGAGTTAAAGTACCTTTTACACAGAAACATCCTGACATACACACAACCTTCTCCCAATATATACATAGCCTTCAGGGCACTAGATCTCAAACTAAGGTTGCTTCAATATTGGAATTTCCTGCACCGTTACCTGTGCAAATTTTGATTACAGTCAAGTGCTTAGATTTTGCTGATTTACCACAACACATTTCTGATTCACTGTTAAGTAAGGAATTCCTTTCTGACCTTAAATTATTTTCTGCAGGCTCTTAGCTGCCAACAGGTTAACATACTGTAATTGCAACAGTTTTATTAACTGTTAGTATGGCCTTACATACACGTTTCTAATAACAACATGTTTGTTGTCACCCATGCTACTGCACAACATTCCTGCTTACTAAATAGATCTTTCCCCTGCGGGAATGCTTTTAACCCATCCCTGTTATGGACTAAATACACATTGGATACAATGCTCCCAGTGTACAAAGACTCTCCTTAAGGCAATCCTTGCTGCTAGTTTTTCAATATCCTTCTGGTGAGCATGCATTCTTCTCCTGCGCTCCCATGACAGCCGCCAATCAGAGAAACACTGCCGGACTATCCTGCTTCTGTGATGCTCTCGGGCCAGCTCTATAAAACAAACACACAAATTACTCATGACTTGTTCGATCCTGGGATCTTTTGTATCAGATGAGGCCATAATATTTAAGCCACTGGTTCTGAAGTGACAGAAGCCCTAACACTGAAA
This sequence comes from Rissa tridactyla, assembly GCF_028500815.1. Classification (NCBI taxonomy): domain Eukaryota; kingdom Metazoa; phylum Chordata; class Aves; order Charadriiformes; family Laridae; genus Rissa; species Rissa tridactyla. The sequence goes on from NC_071478.1 coordinate 12,060,434, forward strand.
AATGGTGGCAGGAATTCACAGTAACGCTCAGCTATGGACTATATTCTTCCAATTGATCACAAAGGCAGTTTTAAAGCAGTAACATAGTGTACTGATTTAAGAAGGGGAAGTTAATGCTGCGACACTTGTTCAACATACACAAGTGTGCTTACAATTCAGCATACTCCTATTACCAGTTCCCAAATATCCAAGCTGGATTCTTTTCCACTATCACCCAATCAACAGGCATTCACGTCTGAACTCATTCCAATGACTTCAAGGGAAAAAACAAAAGAACTGGTGTAATAATCTTTACCATCCTATATGGGTTGTGATTTTCTGATTATCAAGAAAATCCACACATAGATTGACTGACAATAGTCCTGAATATGTCCTTCTCACAGATGAGTTTTCATCAAGGGAACCGTAAAGCATTTTCCTTTAAATCAATTACACACAAAGCAGGTGATGCTCCTGACAGTTCAGCACATAACCTTAGCTAGCCAGGCCTGTGACAGTGTACGGTCCCAGCTGCATCTCATCATCTGTTGAGCAATCAGAAAGATTGCAGCGTCTCCTAGAATAGAAAACACATCACTGTGCCCCTAAGCAAAGGGGCTGAACCCTGTTCTGTTCTAACTCACCATTCTGATGCTTCTTTGCTCTATTGAGGTTTAGGTATCCCAACCACGCTTCCATGCATCTCTTCAATTCCCAGTGCTGATGGTGAGTTACTGCCCTAATCTCCTTCTGCTTGTCATTCTGGCTGTATAGATACAGCTCTTGCCACTGCAGCCAAGCCTGACAGAACAATTGAGGAGGGAGAGCAGTAAGGGGAAGAAAATGGACAATATTACAGAAGTAGAGCAGAGAAGGGGAAGAACACACAGGCAACAGGAAATTCCATTTAAGATCTAAAGGTGAAAGCCATGAGCAATGAAGTTCCGCCCGCCAAGGGGGGAAAAAAACCCAACCCAACTAACCCAAACAAATGCCAAAGGAATGTCAGCACAGAAAATATCAAAACCAAAGAATGTCAATATCAAACTTGTTTTTCTTTTTTTGGATACCTTCACACTTTTTCCATTAAAAGGGCAAAATAATACTTTTTGGACAACAGGCTTTCTTTCAGACAAAGTATTTTCACATAAAAGAGAATCATATCTTGAGATATGATAAGATTTTCCAAGTCACAAGTTTACCTCCATAGTAGAATACTGGCCTCAAACAGGCAGTGCAGCCATCTTACAGCAAAGGCCAAATTAAATACCATCACTTGTTTTTAATGAAACAGACAAAAAGCCACAGTTCCAGGGAAAGCAAGCAAGCTACACTGTTTCCACTTCAGCTAAGATGAACAATTTACTGAAGGAGCTGACAACCTCTCAAGAACATGAAATGCTGGGTTTTATTTTCTTACCCCAAAACAGAGTTAAACAAGCTCACAGAAATTCATTAGGACATAAGAAGTGTTGTCTTAAAAAGAGGCAAGGTGCTGTCTAACAGCTGACCAGTGCTATCTTGCCTCCTAAGAGAATAGTGGATTGGACCTCTGTAGAGTTCTGCACTCCAGAAACCTGGATGCAACTACCCTTCATGCCCTGCTCAAAATGCCACAGCTGCCAACTCACACACTTGTTCTCTTTTACCTCTTATTTACCCCTGGCTAGTTCTCCGGTGGAAAGAAAACTGATACTTTCATTAACATCAAGCATTGTATAAGACTGTAATAATTCCTTTGGTCAGTCTGCTTCCTAGCAAATATACGACATGGATCCAGTTTGCTTTACCTAGATTTCTTGTAAAGAAATCTTCTTTGTAAAAAAATTGTTTTGACCTTCCATCATAAGCAAAGCAAATTAGTGTAAGGCCTATTTTTTATTAATCTGCAACATATTAGTTACACATGCATGCAACTTAAGCATTAGAAATGGTAGCAGCTGGAGTTCCTAGGACTTACTCGAAATTGCAGGCTCTGGGCCCAATGCTGCAGAGCCAAAACATTCATTTTATGTCTAGTGCAGTTCTGGTAGTGTCGCCTTCTCCACACTGCCCACGATATGCTGCCAAAACAACGTTACAGACATGTTCAAATGCAGGTTCCAGAGCCTGGTGCAAGAAATCACTTCTGGTACCAGAAAAAGGTATGAATGACAATCTTTTAAATTCAGTCTATGGGCGTACCAGAAGAATTCAGACACACACACCCCCCAAAAAGAAAAGAAAAAAAAATTGATCATGGAACAAAGTCACTGCAGGAAAAGATAACAGAACTCAGGTAAAAACATGGCCTTGTAGTCAGCGCCTCTCTGCCTATTTCCACTCCATCCTTACCGCAAACAGCTTCTTTCCCTGAATGCCATTGCAACGGACTGCATCCCATGCTTTGTCCTTTGAACATTAACATAAACCAGCCAGCACTGCCAGCTCCTGAGCAATTTTTGCTTCTTTGCTGCACACATACAAAAAAAAAATAAAAAGAAATTACAGCATCTCGAGTTCATGCAAGAATCTGGCAAAATCTGGCATTTTTAACCACTCCATAAGACCACTTGTCCCTGATCTCCAGTCCCCTCAACCCGCAGTGACACCTCCTGGGAAACCGTGAAACAACAGCCACCAGAGCCGCTGCCACGACCTTACACCCTGGCCGAGGGTGTCATACTGGCAAGAATCTCGAAAACGCTGACAGCATCATGCCATTTGTTCAGAGCAGCATGAATTATCAGACAATGGCATTGCTTTGTCTTCAGCGCTTACAGGGTATATAATTGTATAACAATATTCAGCGTAACAACCTTATTGGGTAAGAATTACAGGATTTTCTTTGGTTCACTTTAAAAAAAAAAAGTTCATCAGGTTCATCAGTAGCTTTTCAAGAGTTATTCCCTATTGCAAGCAGAGAAATCAACCAGAAACAAGCCAAGTTTATTTAGCAGGCTGGTCACGCAGCTAAAAACAGAAGTGGTGTCACAAATTCCAGTTTGCCACTTTATGCAGTGCACTGCACTTTCTCCTCACAATAGTCTGGCTTGTCAGAACTGACCCTATTGAAGCAAAGTTGTTAGAAAGAAATAATCCAAAACCATCATCAATTTTATGCCACTTCACACTCACACAAAAGAAACCACTTTTTTTTTCTCCCCCAAGATTTCCTTGTGATCTGGTCAATCAAGTATCAACCTACCTTAAAACAGGTCACTTTTCCATCTTTTGACTAAGTAATCCACAGCTGCTTCTGTAAGTACTCTGGCCTCACTCAGCAAGAAAGAAAATCTAGGCCTATCAGTTTGTTTCCAAGATGCCAATCTATATAATATTCTGAGGGTACATTCATATGCAAAGAGACCAGTTAACTTATTTTGCAAATCAGCACAGAACAAAACCACAGTAGAATCTTTAAAAGAGGGTCATCCTCCCCTTCAAGGGAAGATATTCCCTGACCCCAAAGGAAGTTGCAACTAGTATAGACAACTTCATCAGTAGGATAAATCCACTGCAGAACAAAGAATCTACACAGTAAGACAAGGGGCTCTTCAAAAAGCTTGGGCTTCTTTTCAATTGCAAGACACAAGCTGTAAGGAACAGTGAATATGAATAGGAATATCTGCAGTTAACACCACAGGGAATTATTATCTAGTTTCTCTAGCCATGGTTGATAAAGAATTCCAATAACAGATTCTATCAAAAAATATCTATTTGAATGCATATTTTGATACAGGAAAAGAAAAAAAAAACACCACACAAAAATCCCAAACCAAACCAAAACACCACCAACAAAAAACCCACAATCAAACCACCCCCAAAAAACCAAGCAACGTAATCCAGAGCAGATGGAGAGGCGCTTAAGCTTATTCACCGGCATCCCTAAATAACTATATAGTTACACAGTAGTGCATCAAATGGAACCCCCCGCTAGCTTTATAGACAGACAACCATCTGTACCTAAAAGCATTACACTTCCATAGGGTGGGGGAGGTCAATGTGCAAACGTGTACAACAGACAGAGATTCTGTGTAAATATTTCCCTTGGAAACTCCCACCTCAATATGTCCCCAAATAAAGGTAGTTACCATCATTTCACTTACCATGAGACTCTGCAACATAATATTTGTTCCTCTTTCCTTGTTGCTGGCATACGTAGGCTCTCCAAGCCTTGAATACCAAATTATTGAGTAAGTGCCTGAAACATGAAAAAAATGCCATTCAGTCAAATAGCTACCAATGCCTAGAAGTAGGATTCTTTCAAGTTCAGTTGCACTTTAAAGAGACGTTGGACAGGAAATTTTGACTTCATCCTAAGACAACAGCAACAAAAACACATCAAAAAAGAGGGGAAGAAAAATATGAAAACAAGCAATGAAGACATTGCTCTTGGCTTAGAGGTACTGTTGACGTAACTTGCTTACTGGCATTAATAACTCCTTCAGAACATAAGGAAAATTTCTCATACTGCTTTAGACACACAATAATAGGAAGTGATTTCACAAACCTGTAATGGCTGGCTGCTCTGAGGCTGAGATTCCTTTCTCTGCAAGCAGTCCACCACTCTTTCCACACTCCAAAAGTTTTATAAAGAATCTTCTGGTCATAAAAGCACCTAAACAGTTGAAAGATTTGGACATAGGAAAATTCATACAGGTTTCCAAATTGACCACAAATCAGTTTTAATGAAGATTATGCTACCTCTTTTGCTGTCTTGTCTGATTAGCCTAACAGCATCTAATTGCATTTAAAAAATACTACCTTACTGCAACACTTTATTCCAAGACTCTCTGAAGTATGACAAGAAGCAATCAGCTGGCTGACTGTAAATACTTCACATAAAGTCAAGGAAGGAAAGACAGATGTTGTTAACTGACTTGCCAAATATCAGAGTGCCAGTTGACTTTAGACCTACAAATAACTCGCATCTTTTATCTCAATTCTGTGTTTTACTCAACCAACAAGCTGGTTTTGTTCTTTGTTATTTTAACACAAAATATTTTATGCATAGAAATAAATACAAAAGCTACATCAGGTTTTATAACATTTTGATATTTCCATTGTGTTCTTAGAAACAGCATACCGATCTTGTCATCCCAAATTTAAAATCTTCCCAAAGAACACTTAAATAGGCTTAAAAACTCCTTCAGCTAGGTGCACATCACCTATGCCAAAAATGAAGCTATTCATTTGCTCATCTACCTTCTGCTTCCAATGGATGCACAAAATGGATTCACAACTCACATACAACCTTCAAATTCTTTAACCTCAGTAGAACAGTCTCTGCTTTTATACCCAGATTAAATTAACACACACCTGACCAGGTAAGAAGCGATGATACATTTCAACTGAATTGTGTACAACTCAAAATTCACATATAGGAAGGTCTGCATGAGGGAATTAGGATTTTGATCACCTAACTAAAAACAATAATCATAATCTACTATTTCAAGCAATTCGCTTTCTTTTAATTTTAAAATAGTCTCTCAAACATTTTTCCACTGGTCAAGATGACTTGGGCAGCAGCCTAAGAAGCGGAAAGTCTCATTAACTAGAATAGGAATACTTTAACAGAATTTCTCATCTCTTTGTATTTGTGATGAAGAGAAGGAAAACAGAAGGACCCATGAAAACATAAAAGCTAACAAACAAAAAAGCATACAAGCCCAGACTCACAACCTTTGATCACGACTATCCCACCAGCTTAATGAAATTAGTCATGTCTGTAACAACAGCAGGATTAGGCCCAGAATACCTAGAGGTTACTCAGTGAAACACATATGAATCCTCTCACAAGTTGCAATTCATAGCTACCTACCCCAAGCCAAGTTGCTAAGTCATTCCAAGTACTTAAGCAGAAAAGAAAAAAAAAAAAGAAAAAAAGAAGTGAGCTATACATTATTTTTTTTGGACTTAGTGAATTAACAGAACATTGCAAATAAAAGCTACAGAGAACTGGGGACTCTTAAATCTAAAAAGGCAATTATTTATTGCTTATGTTCCTTGATGAACTTTATAAAATGTATTTCCACTCATCCTTCTAAAAAAAGTAATTGCTGTCCTCAATTTACGCACAGTCAAAGTAGTACAAATGCAGTATATGGGATAGCAAGAATGGTAAGGTTCACAGGACAACTTCCGTTTACCAACTAAGGCAAACAGTCAGAATATATTTGATACAGTACAATGAAATTAGATAACTAAGGGCCTGATCTTATTCTGACTGCAGCAAATGCAGGTCTTTCCACTGGGAACTGCTTCAGTTCCCAAGGGTGCGGTCAAACAAGAATGAACATGCAAATTAAAGCAAAAAAAGAAAAGAGTATCAAAGTGTTGGTTTTCAGTAGCTGACAGAACACTAACAACAGAAACAAATCATCTGCCACAAGTATTCCAAAGTCAGACAGATACAAAGCATATATGTATATACATTAAGAACAATAGTGCAAACAGTAAAATGAACTGAATTTCAAGATCTAGCTCTAGTTATAACTTTGAAAAATGGTTAAACTTAAAGCAGGTATCACAATCATACCCCATCATTTATACACACATACAGTTCAACTTCATCAAGACAACCACAATACCCATGAATTTAGTTAGTAACATTTAACCATGATTATTAAAAACAAACAAAAAGTAGGAGCAAGAAGAGTACTCAAAGGAAACCTTCAAGTGATCTCAAAACACATCCAAATATTTTCTTAGCCCAATGGTACAGCACTAAGCCAGAGAGAGGGAAGGAGAGAGAAAGAAACCAAACCCACAAAAAACACCTCACCCTTGATTTCTGTAATTTTATCTACCTGGCTTTGGAAGGGATAATTTGTCCAAATGTCTTTTTTATCCACAGATAGAAGAATTTCCTTGATAGATATCTGGAATATAAGGAAAGGTTAGTTGCCTTTGCACTCTTCCTCTGTTAATTCCCAGACAGCAGTAAAAATAGGACTTTTATACAGAATCATAACATGTGTTGGGTTGGAAGGGACCTTTAACGGCCATCTAGTCCAACCCCCCTGCAGTAGCAGGGACATCTTCCACTAGGATCAGGTTGCTCAGAGCCTCATCCAGCCTGGCCTTGAATGTCTCCAGGGAGGGGGCCTCCACCACCTCTCTGGGCAACCTGGGCCAGTGTCTCACCACCCTTGTTGTGAAGAACTTCTTCCTAATGTCTAATCTAAACCTGCCCTGCTCTAGTTTAAAACCATTGCCCCTTGTCCTGTCGCTACGTGCCCTTGCACACAGCCCCTCCCCAGCTTTCTTGTAAAACTAAGGGTCTGATTTTACAGAGACCAATGCATATATGAAATATTTACATCCTGAAATTAGTACCTTTAACAGGACTATTCACCAAGCACAAATAGAGGCCTATGCATCACTGCAAGACTTGAATAGGGACACACTTGTTTAGGAAAGCTAGGCAGATGAAATGTCTTCAAGGAGCCCACTCACACCCAGTGATACTAATGAGCAAACTGCTGACTAACTGGGAAGCCCTTTTGTGATTTAGAAGCGATAATATCAATGTTTCCCTGAAGTCAACCAGCTGAGTCAGACTTGTTTCCAGAATACTTGAGCCAATCTAATGTTTACCCCTGAAACCAGCAGACCTTCCTTCTTCCTACCTGCCCCACAGCAGTTCCACTTCTCAGCAGTTCAACCCACTAATCGATGATTACAATACTATCACGCTTTCCCCCGTTTTTTTTTTTTCAAACGGATTTAAGAGTTAATTGGCTCACAGAGGGTGCCAATAAGCACCAAAGACATCACAAGGCAATTAATTAAAGCACACAGCCATGAACAGGGCCTCCCTCTTTCAGCAAATCTGAGTTGCTAGATCAGCTCCACTTGTTCAACAAATATTAGGCTTTTAATCTCTAAACAATTACCTTTGTCAAAATTCCTTCAACAAACAAAAGAAGTAAAGAAACACAAAAGGAGGGCAAGACTAAATCATTACCCCTGGCAGTCCCCAGTCAAAGCATATTGTTCAATAGCCATTTTTTAATTTTACAGTAGAAAATAAAAAAATGTACGAAGTCTGACTGTGCCAATGCATGTCCTCAGGTTACAACAAGATATCTTCAGAACTGCCTGACATGCCTGTGAACAAAACCCTTTGCCTTAGCCGGGATTTGTACTACTACAACCAGACTTCTTTAGGTCTAATACCCCTGCTCCATTCAGCGAAAATTATGTTTTGTACTTTTCACCTGATTTGGAATTCTTTTAACCCTCTTCCTTGATGCCAGGTATACCCAACTTGATCCAGATTCTCACGACCTCTGTCCTGAAATTGATATCTGGCAGACTGCCCAGTTGCATACATTTGATGCCTAGGTAGTTGTCGGATTTCATGCATCTTCAGAGATTTTGAACTTAAAAGGAAAGCATAAATATTTTGTGTAAAACTGTATTAATTGCAAAGAGGCAAAAAATTGGCATTATTTCAATAAATTAATCTACCACAAAAGTATACAATCACATACTGAAGTTGAGAGCTACAAAATGTTAAAACACATTTGTTGTCTCTTTATCAGGCATTTTTCACTATCTGGAATTTCAAAGTTGTTTCCCCACGACAAGCGGGAAGACACATTTCGGGGCAATCATGTCACAGACGATTTCTTTCTCCGATGAAGTTGAAATGAAAAAGCACTACAATGCATTTGTGCTTCCCCTCCCATGTGTGCACATACAGTGTGCCTTAACAGACGAGATTTCAATGTGGTTTTCTTCCTTTTATTCTCAAACATATCAAGGTATTCTGTCTATTACGGAAAAATTCTCCTGAAGACTAGGGAACTGAAGTGAGAATTTCCCATTTTAACAAGAAATGCACTTATATATACAGTTCCTTTACAAGGAACTCTTTCCTAGTTTTGCTCATATTTTAACTAAATCTGTTTCTTCTTCAAAACACTAAAAATCCCTTCCTGTATATTCATAATTACAAAGGAAAATTAGGCATATTTTTCCGTCATATATTTACTTCCACATGTAGTTCTAATCTGAAAAATAACAAGTATGTTTTTATGAATTTTAAGTATTTTGTCTTAATAATTTTCTGAAAACAAGAATGATAAAAGAAAAAAATCTAACCAGATAAAACTTGATGAACCAGTTGTATTGAAGCTTCTTTCCCAAAACAAATACTGCCACCACCCCGAAAATTTGCACATTAGAACCACAAACACATTCTTGAACTCCGTAACATGCAAAAGAAGAGGATAGTCTGAAGTCTCACCCTAATAATCACCTGAACTGAGCTAGGAAAAACATAGCTGCAGTCAGAAAAAAATGTTTCCACAAAGTTACTGGAACAATCCATACTACAAAGATTTGGAAGTTCAGCTAAATAACTACTCACAGTATTAACAACAAATTGCTGGGGGGAAGAAAAAACCTCAACAAAACCAAAACCCAACACCCCCCCCACCCCCCCCCCCCAAAAAAAAAAAAATCTCATAGGAGGAAATACAGTATTTTCGGCTTGTTCCAGCAAGCTGCACGGAGCTAAAACAAAACTAATGAAAGAAAACAAGACCTGTATTTTGTGTGTGAGAGGTAAATTCTTACTCACCTATAAAATATTATTTGACTGTTTTCTGAAAGAGGGGGGCCCCCTCAAGCAGACAAAATAATTCTGTTCACCTCAAGATGCGCCGTTAAGGCAACTGTATACACTTTTGAAGAAAGAGTTTCAGGCACTTCTAAATTTATGCAAAATAGCTTTCAGCATGGAGCTCCTGTACACATCTATTAGGCCCAATTCCCTTTCAAACTGTCTAATCTGCTCCAAAGGTAAACCTGGTCTGACCACACGCAATGAAAATGTAACACAAAATAGTCAAAAACCCAAGTAACCACGAAAAATATGAGTTGAAGACGGATAGAAAGGAAGTTATAAAATAAAAGCATGGGAAGAATAGGAGAATGAACTACCACCACAGAATAAACCTGTGGTTGGACCGACAACTACATCCAAGTATCTCACATTCCAGTCTAATACCTCAAATTCAAGAACATCATTTTTATATTTGAATGTTATGATAATGCAAACCCACATAAAGTTTTGTTTCATATTGGGTCTGGGGGTGGGACGTTTGTTCTTTTTTGCTTTGTTTTTAAGAGGAACGCTTTCTAGTTAATAATGTTCCATAGAGACCAATAAGCCCTCGCATGAGAATGACTCAACTTTCTTCCATCCCATGGAACATCTAAGATGTCAAAATTAAAAAAATAAAATAAAAAAAGTTACAGTTGAGGTCTTTAACAAGGTAGCATCTTATTGTTGCTTACCTGCTTCTGGATTTCTCCATTTTGCTTTAGTTCCAAGTCTGCAGTAACCAAATACACTCTCTGCGCTGCAATGTTGTATATTAGCTTTGGACAAAGCACAAATTGGTTCCTGTTATTTGTGATGAACCCCTATGCTAAATGCAGCCTCTACCTTAACAATGACAGATTTCCACTGAGTTGACTTGCATATGAATAGTATAATGCAATTCTAGACGTTTAACACGAAAAGCATGTCTGCACACTCACAGCCTTGATGACCTGAACACTGTGCTGACATAATCTATCGGTAATAAAGTGATAACCGTTTGAATCCCAAAACAGCAACTGTGCCCACCTAGATAAAGCTGTGCTAGAAAGAGGCTATAAAGAGATGACCCTAAATTATGACCCCCTATTTAGAAATAAAAGTAATAACCAAGGGTGACAAATCAAACTGACTCCTTTTCAGGTTTTTACTCACTCACTCACTCTCCCTCGGTAACGGCCGGCCGAGGCCAGGGCCGCCCCGGCACCCCACCCCTCGGGGACTCCCACACGGAAGCCGGCGGGCAGCAGCCGCGCCCGGGGGCTCTGCCCCCCCCTCACCGTGAGGGGCAGGAGGCGACCGGCGCCCTGAGGGGAGCACACAGACCGGCCGCGCCTCAGCACCGGCCCGGGCTGGACCCGCGCTACCGCCCGCCCTCACGGCGGGAGCGGGACGAGCCCCGCCCGCCACCAGGGGCCGGAGCGCCGCCCCCTCTCCTCCCCCCGGCGCCACAGCGCCCCCCGGCGGCGGGGAGGACAGCTGCCCGCTGGGCCCGCGCCAGGCGGCACCGGGCGTGAGCCGGGGGGGTGTCCGGGGACGCGGCCGCCGCCGGAACACGTATTCAGCGTCCGCAGGCATACACCGCAGCGGGAAACGCGCGTTCTGCCATTTGCACGCTGTTTGGCTTTGCTGCTGCGGGTAACCAGCATCTGACAGAAGCTGCGCCGTTAGGAACCAACTACTCCTAAGGATTTCGGCTGCCAGCGGCGCTGCGCACAGCTAAACCCCCCAGGCACCCTCTCGCAGCCCGGGCCTGCGGCGGCTGGTGGTGGCCAGGAGGCTCGTGGCCCAGCAGTGGCTGTTGGGCCTCGCTGTACGTCTGTCTGAAAAGTGAACTCCCCAGGAGCAACTTCGCAGAGCTACAACGCTCTTGTTCGTGACACTTTGTCACTTACGGAAAAAATGAGAAATGTTTATCTTTTTCATTCCACTTGTAACCAGCTTTTAACGTTGCTATTCAACTTCATTAGAGGTCAGGGGAGAACACGCTTTATTCAGCAGATCCTACAGCCCAGTCCATGCCCTGACACACACCCCGGAGCTGGGCCTGGGCAGCAGGGATGGGGGTGCCCGGGGACACCGCTCCCCACCAGAGCCCAGGACAAGCCACCCTGCTCGCCCAGTGAACTCCTTAAACCGGTGTTGCAAAACCATTTTTTTCCTCTTGTTACCAACAACTAAAATGCTTCCCAGGTGAATAAGGCACTCTGCTCGCTATACCGATCACCCCCCCGCTGTCTCATGGAAACGCTGAATTCCGCTTTTGACAGAAGAGCGATAAGGGGTGTTCTTACAACCTGCCGGGGCACCGGAATTTGACGCTCACGTTCCCGCCGGTCCCGCACCGCGGCGGGGCAGGCCCTGCCGACCCCTCACCCTCCCAGAGGAATGGGCCGCCAGCGGCAGGGACACGGCGCCCCTCAGCTGCAGGCGGGGGGGCTGGCGGGGAGCCCTCCCCGGAACCGCAAACGCCTCCGAAGCGGCGGCGAGCCCGACGGACGCGCTGTCAGCCGCGCCGCCCGCCATCGCCGCCGCTGCCGGGCCCGAAGCGCTGAGGGGGGGCCGCGCTCGCCCCGCCGCTTCCCGCCCTTCTTTCACCCCGTGCCTTCCCCACGGCCGCCGTGGGGTTGGCCCCGTCCCTCGTCCCGGGCCCCGTCCCCAGACCCAGTCCCTGTCCCTGTCCCCACTGCCGCCCGGTGCCCCGCGCCCGGCACATGGCGCCCACCCCGTCCCGCCGCCGCTCCTCCCGGCGGCCGCCTCCCCCGCAGGGCTGCCCGCCGAGACTGCCTGCGGGCCCTGGGGGCTCTCTCCTCACCCACCACGGCCCTGGCAAAGGTGACACGACGAGGCTCGGCAGGTCAGCCCGCGGAGGGGACACGACGACAGGGTGACAGGGGGGAAGCGCGGCCCCGCCGCCGCCTCCCGCCTTTTCCAGTCAGGCGCCGCGCGGAGAGCCCCGGCGCGCGCCGCTGCGCCTGCGCGCGGGCCATTAAATGGGTGCGGGGCGGGCGGCGGAAGGCCCCGGTTACGGCGGCTGAGGAGAGACAGAGTCGGGCAGGATCGGAGAGCGGGCGCGCCAGCCGAGCGCGGAGGGGGCCGGAGGCGGGCGGGGGACGGCGCCGGCCCGGTGCGCGTGTGGCGCGGCGGGAAAGGGAGGGAGGGGGAGTGTGGTGCGGGGCACCGGCAGCGGGGGAGGGGGGGGCCGAGCGGAGCCGGTGGCCGGGAGCAGGAAACGCCGCGGGCGGCGGTAAGGCCTTCAGCGGAGCGGAGCGCCGTCAGGAGACCCGCCGCCGGCGCGGTGAGTACGCGGGGCTGGGGGGGCCGGGGTGGGGGCCGGCTCAGGTGAGGATCCGCTGAGTCACCTGCCCCGACGGTGCTTTGGGACGGGGCCCCTGCCGCCCCCCTGAGTGGCGGCCGTCCGCGCCCGGCGCCGCGGGGGGGCTGTCCCAGCGGCCCCGCTCCCCCCTCATCCCGCGGCCCTGAGGGTCGCCGGCTGTTCATCCGGCCATGTCCGGGGGGGCCTTTGTGCTAAGGGGCGGGGGACCGACCCTCAGCCGGGGCCGCCTGGCTGGAGCGGGGCGCGCTGGAAAAAAGGCGGCGTTGGGGAACGCGTCTCTTCCCCGCTGTGTCCCAGCGCTAAATACTCCCTAGGCTGGAAGGAGAACACACCCGCTATAAATCCACTTCTCAAAATCTGACGGCTTGGCTTTGTTTTAATTAGGTCCGTGGTCAAAGGCTTTGAGGTAGCCATGGATAAAAGAGGAGGCGTAACAGAAACTGAAAACGGTGATGCTTTCCTGGAGTCGAACAGGATTCCTACAAAATACCCACATCGTTACACAAAGGTTAGCGCTCTCCCCACTTTCCTGTAAAAGTTGTGTGTGGAGGTGTTGGTCGCGGGAACTGGAGGCCTCTGTCAGAGGGAAGCAGTGAGGTGAAGGCTGGAAAGCCTTTGCCTGGATTAGGATTGGCAAGGGGCTGTACAGTGAGCAACTTGTTAAATGTGATGTAGCTGAGCAGTCCTGTCCCTGATATACCCTTCATTCCCACCACATTATTTCAATATCTGAGTGCCTCACAGCATATGATGGAGAGATTATGGTAGACTGAAGTATGTTGTTCTACCAGCTTTCTCAAGCACTCGCACTTCATAGTTCTAGTTCTAATTTCAGTATTGCTCCTTTAAGAAGTTGACCAAAATGTTTCCTTATAGTAGATGCCACTTCCTTGGAACGTGCAGCACACAAGATCTTATCAGGATCTTAATGTGTTTACTAAGATGCCTTTCATAAATATAGAATTGCTCATATTTGGGTGCTGGAACCCTTAGCACTTTTGAATCCAACCAATGCTTGGTGTTAAAACTTTAACACAGGTGCTTTTGTTTAGCTGTGATACCTAAATATATGCATGAGTGGAAGAACACTAACTGAATAACTTGCAAATAAAGATTCTTTCAATACTAAGTGAGTTTGATATATTGTGGGGTTTAAGGTTCAAAGCTTGTTTGGGGTTTTGGTGTCACTCCTGAAATGTGCTTTTAGAAAAAGTCTTTAGTGGTGGCTGATTTTCCCATTACTGAAAGCTGTGGGAACAGGTGGTCATTACTTTGTGGAAATCTATTAAGATACTTTGCAACAAATGGCCTGAAGTGTGGAACAGAGTGAGACAATGTGCTGTTGTTGACTCTGTTATCTTACTTGAGGAATTCTGAACTGTTAGCTTCTGAGTAGGTTATTTTTTAAAAGAAAAAAAATATTATCATTGTGTCTCTGTTCTGTTGAGATAGTAGGGCTAGCTTGTTTCCACTAGACATCAACAATAAACTGAGTACTTCATAATTGGCAAAACTTACATGGGAGTAGTACGGCTTTCTAACTATCTCTGTCTTTTTAGGAAAGATGTACACTTAACCTTCTAAGATGCAAAATATACTATTGTTCAGACCTTGTTATTCAATTAACTATAAAGTGAAGGAGAGGAGCTGCCTCTAAACTTTCACTGCGGGAAAAGCAGTATCTCAACTTGCTCAGTCTCACCCAGCTCCTCTCAAGAATAGTAACTGGATGCAGCCTCAAATTCTGCTTGCTCTTTGGGGCAGTATTCAGCTAGTGCTGGGGGTAGCTGGACACTGAAGCTGGTGCATTTGTAGCTTCAGTTTTCTTAATTCAGTACCTATATTTTCTGATCAGGATAATGTTGCAGAACTAGTGCCAGAGGGCATCTAGTCTTGTTTATCTGTTGTTTCCCAAGAAGTGTAAATTCAAGAAACACCAGAAATCAATCTGTTAAAATATCTTGCATTATATGTTTGTTGTGTTTTTTAGAAGCAGCATCTGAAATATAGTTGTTTTAAGGTGCTCATGTAATCAATATTGTAAGCCATTTTCACATGATCCAATTTCCTGCTAATTAGGGATGGGAGGAACACTGTTTCAGGACATGTGCTGCTGATTTGGACAGGGGAGTAGTTTCCTTTTAACAGTTTATATTCATGTCCTATGAGTAGGAAAATAATTGGCTCATATTGTGAATCCTTCTAAACTATTTGAATTAAACTATTTAATAACAGCTAAACACACTTTTCCCCCATGCAAGTACCAATGTGTGAATTAAAAAAGAAAAAAAAAACCAACAACAAAAAAAAAACACCCCAAAACATACTCTGGAAGTGCCAGTGTTAATGTCCTCTCTTATGAGAGTGTTATGTAGTCTAAGCTGTGTCTTTTCTAGTTTGTTGGAAGCAGTTGCTCCAAGGGTGCACAGCTAATGAGTGAAAGCCAAGAAACAATTCAAATTTTCCTCACTTCAATGGAAGAATTGCAATAGGATCTGATTGAGAGTCTATGGACTCCCTCTCGTGGCCAACAAAATAGTCAATTTCAAGTCTGGTGATGGACAGTGCTGTTAATACTTGTGATATCTGCATCAGGCCATGATAGTGTTACAGCACTGATGTTTCTCATAGATCAAGGTTTATTTTAGGAAGCTGTGGGCAGAGAGGCCAGTCTCCCTCCCTTTAATGGAACTCTTTTTGATGCTTGGATATGTATGTATGTGTGTGTGCATATTAAGGTTTTGTCTGGCTACCAAGCTGTCATCTGGAAACTTTCAAGTATCAAGCTGACATAGCTAATGAACTGATTTTAATCACATGGGGATAATGATGTAAAAGCTCTAGAAGCTATTGTATTCTTGGGAGAGGGAAAGGTAAAGAGACTTCTGTCTTCAGTGTGGTGTCTGCTGTTAGGATTTCTTTATCCTTCCAGCTGCCTGCTGATTTTTGCACAGTTCTGAATCAGTTCAGTACAGTTGGGAGTGAGGCAGATTGAAGACAGGTAATCTAGGGAGAATGATTAAGTTTAATTAGAAATGTGCATCTTATCTGCAGACAGGTTAATGATGATGCAAAGTGCTGTTGATCACACCATTAATAATGCCTCTTAAATGCAGCAAACTGCAGTGAGACTAGATTTATTACTAGTCTGTCTCAAATGACTAACTGCACAGGGATGTGCAACAGTAAACTAAACACTGTATTTGAAAGCTGGTAGAAAGTGGGAAAACAGAAGTAATCACTCAGCATTGATTTGGTGTTGGGTGGAGTGGATAACTGTATAATGTACATTAGATGTCTTGGAATTGGTGGTGGTCAGAAATGGCAAGCTTGTCTGGAATGTCCAGATCTACATTAGTAACTGGTACTGTGGTAATGCTTTTTTAACCTGCTGAATCTTATATAGCACTAAACATAGCAATTTTGATTCTATATTGAGAACTTACTAGCTCTAGTATCAATGATGCCTGTCTTGCTTATAAGTTGAACTGTCCAGGGAAGTGAATAGGTAAATGTGTATGATATGAACAGCCTTTCAAGTGTTAATGAGGACTGAACCTGACCTAGTAAGGCTTAGTGCTTCAGATAAGTGTTTGCTCCGTGGCCACTGGTAGAAGAACTGAAAAATAAACTTGCTGTCCAATGTCAACTTCTCACTGCAGTATTTCACAGGAAATGAAAAAACATATTGGGAAACTTGGATTGTCAAATTAAAACATTAAATTGAACGGGCAGTCTGGAATAGATATTTTGGGTCACTCGAATCTTGTCTAGGTGAGAACTAACTTCTTCCTTTTTCTAGGAGGAACTGCTGGATATTAAAGAGCGTCCCTACTCTAAGCAAAGACCTTCTTGTCTTTCTGAAAAATATGACAGGTATTTTCTTGATTATACAAGACCTATATATATTTCTTTTAAAATAAAAGTTTAAATTAAAAAAATTCTTTGCTACAAAGTGCATTTATGTTGATGCAAGATATAAGTGCTCCAGAGTTTAGTGTATGACAGTGTTTTCAGAAGTACTAATCTACCAGGAAAGGCTTAGTACTCTAGCTGGGGATGTTGTGCTTAGAACAAAGATGATAATGTGAGATCCAGCACGAAATAACTTCACACAACACAAGTCTTGTGCAGGAAAAACTATCAAGATGATCAATGGCTGTATAGCACAGACTGACTAGGTCAGGTTGGAACAGGCTGGTTTGCTTGATGGATTATTCTCCCAAGTTGACAGTGGAGCGTACATCATTTAACAATGAAGTTGAGAGTTCTTGGCTTGTGTTTGTACATTTGCTAAACAGCAGTATCTTTAATATTGAGAGTAATTTATTGTCCAATAAGCGTGAGATTGAGGTAAAAATCTTCTGAATGCCTGAGAACAGTGACATTTGAGCTACTTGAGCTTTTTTCAGTGTACCAGGCAAATTTCACCAATAACTAGTGGGACAATGTGTCCATATTTGTCCCTTTTATAATCTGATGCTGCGTATACTTCCTTACTCTTATAGAAGGAATGGAGAATACCACATATGAGGTAATGAAGTGAAATAAGGCAAAGATTTAAAAGTTGGGTATGGGAGATGTTTCACTTGTACAGGTTGCTAGTCAGTGAATTCTAGGTTTTCAGCAGTAGTACTATGAATTGTTTATTAGACTACAAGTAGTAAACTAACCTGCAATTTTATTTTCATAGTGATGGTGTCTGGGATCCAGAGAAGTGGCATGCATCTTTATATCCGAGTTCAGGAAGAACTTCACCAGTGGAAAGCTTTAAAAAAGATTTGGATTCAGATCGGACTTCTCTTATGCGTAGGATAGTAGGTAAGTGCATCCTTGTAGCACAAGATGCAAAACTGAACAGAGGGTGTTGGCAAAACCTTTCCTTTGGGATGACACAAATGAGACTAAACAAAGTCTCTGAAAATTGTTTGCATAAAATAAGTGTCAAGGAAATCTTGGTTGCTCCCACTATAGTCTAGTGTCTGGTATTCTGGTAACTTATCTAAGGACAAACTTAGATAGCAGTCAGTTGTTACATCCTATTGTTCTTGTTCTATAATAGTAAATACATAGGCAATACTGCAAGTGCAGGGGGACAATTTCCCTGCAATTCAAGACTTAGTACTTAGAAGGTCTGTTGTGGGAAAGCAGGTACTTCCTAGGAGACAGCAATGATTCCTCAATATCCAACTGTGAATTTCATTTTTTTTCTCTGCATTTCCTGTGGCCTCAGCTAGATTAGCTTTGCAAAAATAAATTGTGAGTGTTTTCCTTCAAAAAGTTCTGGGATAACTGCAAGGCTGTGGAACAGAAGACTATTATACAAATAATTAGCTCATATTTACTAATATATTAAATTCAATGCTTTTTTTGTGATCCTTGATTTGCAGATCCAAGAGAGCGAGTGAAAGAAGATGACTTGGATGTAGTCTTAAGTCCACAAAGGCGAAGCTTTGGAGGTGGCTGTCATGTAACTGCAGCTGTTAGCTCACGTCGAGCAGGGAGCCCGTTAGAAAAGGAGAATGATGGTGTCCGTGTTATTGGTGGCCGTAGGATTGGAAGTGGAAGAATTATCTCTTCTCGTAACTTTGATAAAGACCACCGGGGTGGTGAAAAAGACATACGTGATTCCAGAGATGCAAGAGACCGAGATCGTGAGAGGGACTACAAAGACAAACGCTTCAGGGTTTGTTCTTTTTCTGATTGCTTATTAGATCAGGTTTTGGATGCTTTGCACTAAAAGCAGCAGGGCATGTTAACTGCATACAGTAGTTGAGTGTTCTATGCAAGTAGGCTATTTCTTCTCAGAAGCACCTTTATGGTTTAAAGGGCAAGTACTTGATGCTTCAAAAACTTCAGAAGTTTTCAGTCCTTCTGACAGATGGACTAGGATACATCTAATACTGTGTATCTTAGAAACCTCTCCTGTGGTAGACTTAATAGCAAGGTATTCAAAAGTCTAATAGTTTGTTCATAATTCTTGACCTAGCAGTTGTCAGCAAGTGTAGTCTTTAACCTCAGCAGATGGAAGCTTTCCATGCTTTCAGGCATTTAAAAAAAAAGAGGAACTGCTAGCCTACCTCTCAGGATACAAAACTGAGTTCATACAGGCACTTGCAGACCAATAGCCTTCAGTGTAATAAGGCAGAAATTAAACTGTGAAGTTTTTAAAATGTAAAAGCTTACTGAGCCATGCTGAGCTTGCATTTAAAGCTTAAAAAAAAAAAACCCTAATCTGTAACTGGTGTGAAAAGACTGAAGTTTCCCTTGGAAGTCAGGGGGGAATCTTATGAAACAGCATTTAATGGTTAACATTTTTAATATTCCACTTCAGAGGGAATTTGGTGACAGCAAACGTGTCTTTGGGGAGCGAAGAAGGAATGACTCTTACACTGAGGAGGAACCTGAGTGGTTCTCTGCTGGTCCTACAAGTCAGTCTGAAACCATTGAGCTCACAGGCTTTGATGATAAAATTTTGGAGGAAGATCACAAAGGGAGAAAACGTACACGGCGACGTACAGCCTCACTAAAAGAAGGTAATGGCAAATTTGACAAACTTTCCTTGTCTTCTAATGTGGCATATTGCTGGATATGTAGGTGCTTGTCCTAGATCCAGGCAACTGTAAAGAATAGTGCAGTTTATCAGTCTTTAGTCTTAAACTTGCGTAGCTTTTGCTAATCCTGAAGCACAAGATGTAAAGCCCATGGCTGATATTTCAGACTCTGCAAATGCCTTTCTTTTGGAAAAATAGTATTTTACCACTTAAAGGTAGGACTGAGAGGCTGGAAAAAAAAACACCGAAAACTTGTATGGATGTTGGATGATATTGGTAATTTGTAGGTTATTAAAAGGGTCTTGTCCACTTCTATATCCTGCTGGTTGCTAAAGGCTTGGTTTTAGGTAAGCTAATGCTCTAAGGTAATTGAAATACTTTTTTTTCCTTGTAGTAATACAAGCATTAGGAACACTGATTTGGACATAGAGGTGGCAGTAATACAGCTTCAAGCTGAATTTGGAGACTGAATTTGTCTACAGTCATTGGACTTCAAGTTTACTGTTATTACCACTGCAAAAGCTGTAGTATAAACTTCTCTGGGGCCAGAGAGAAAATGGCTTCTGAATACTAGAAATTCTGCAGGTGGACAGCATAAACCTGAAGAGTTCAGGTTTAGTTGTGTATTCATTTAACTGAAGTGTAGTACAGTTTCAAGCATATGAGGTTTGTAGTCATCACAGATTTTTTGCAGCACCTATGCAAGCTTGGTAAGTCTTTGACATGACACATACTTTGCTCCTGATGGAGGAGTAGGAGCAATGTTTTTCATATCTTGACAATATTAAGAAAACTTATGTCAAGTACTAGCTTTATTTTCTGTTCTCTAGGGCATCTAGGAAAAAAGCAGGAGCTGCCAAAGCATTCTTGATGGAAAAAGCAGCAACAGCTGTTAACTTACTTTAACAGCTCTGTCTGCTTATAGTGACACATCTGACCTGTTCTGGGTACTTCCTGGATTGATCAGGAGGCAGTTGTTTATGCATGATTCGATGGCAATTCTTATTTTCCGTGAGGCAGATAGTCTTAATTACAGACTAGAAGCTCTGTGCTAGAGTTCTAGTGGGTCCTAGTTCCTCTCGCAGCAGACTGTACCCAGCACAATATAACTGATGAAATATCACATGGATGGCTAGATTGCTTTGGTCCTGTGCTGCTAATTCCTAGGCAAATGCATTGATCGTTAGGCACTGTTCCTACAGGAAATAGCCCAGTTCAGTGACTCAGCGATCACTCTGTTTTCTTTTTAAGGGATAGAATGCAATGGTGGAGTGGCAGAAGAGGATGAAGTGCAAACTGTCCTTGCCAATGAAACTCCAGCAGATCAAGAAGTTCCTAGGGAAGCAGTCTTACAAGAACCAGCTCCAGGAGAGTTTGACTTCAATGAGTTCTTTAACTTGGATAAAAGTGTTCCTGGCCTGGCTTCGGTGAGGTGTTTGGTTTTGTGTTTTTTTTTTTAATACCGGTTGTATTAATGAGAAGCATTTTTGCTGCTGCATTCAGTGAAAGCTAAAACTTCTTGCTTTGGGCAAGTTGCTTTATACAGTATGCAAGTCTTAGATGCATTTGCAGAGATTTACCTTTGGAGTGTTAGGATGTTAATTCTAAAGTGTTATCCCTGGGACTGGTTCCATCTCCAGGTAAAGCATATGAGGCAAACTTGCTGATTATTTTTCCTTTCTTTTGATCACTACTGAACACTCAAAATCAGCATCTTTAATAGATCTTCTTTGGAAGTATTACAGAAGTGCTCAGAGAAGATTGACTGTAAAAAAAAAAAAAATTTAGTATAGCTGAAAAAAACAACCTTTTGCAGCTAAGTGTGGGAATCACAGCAAATTGTTATTTTATGGAAGCTTCCTGGAAGGCAGTAAGCCTGGAGATGTCTGATGAATATATAGTTGCGTTGTTACTAATACCAGTAATGGGACTGAAAGGATATATGTCCGAGAGGGTTTGAATCTTTATTACTTAAACCTCTGTATGGTGGTTAATTCATTTTTTCACTACTACTGAGTTGGAAAAACAAACATAGCGTACTAATTCAGTTAAAAGCATGCTTAAACAATGTTATTGATGTGACTAGGAGATACTCTGTGTAGCCCAAGTCATACGTGGGGTGCTACTGTAACTTAGGAGCTAGTAACAAGGCTGTGAGAAAAAAGACTGACACTTGTGCCGTGTTTCTTTCAATAATGGATTCTTACCTCCAGCTGTGATTTGATGGGGATTCTGATACTTCTGTTGGTAGTGTACAGTTCTTGAACATCTGATCTCTAGAGGTAGTAGTGGATGGTTGGTGCTCAATGTTTTTGTTCTGAAAGCTATTACTGGTCTGTATCTTAGCGTGCTTTTTCCCCTTCACAACAAGAAGGGGTGAGCAGGTCCAGCAAGCACTGACTAAGCACAGGCCTAATGCGTAAACTGCTGATGTTTCTATTCTGACCTCCATCAGTAGGAAGAAAAGCTACTCTTGACTATTCTAGATGGTAGAACTGATTAGTAGATAGAATTTGAGGCTTAGTGCTGTGAAAAGGTAAATGTTTTTTTTTAAAAGAAACATATTCTGACAGCAAAGGAACAGACCTGATATACAGTTTAGAAACATTAGGGTTTAAAAAATAGAATCCTGACCTAACCTTTAATGTGGAAAATCTGCTTGCATTAAAAAAGGCTTATCATATGGTGGCAGTAATTCGACAAATACATAGTGGAGAGTTTGTTCTCCCTGTAGAAGAGGTAAATGATGTGTCTTCAGACTTGACAATCTGATTCGCAGCGTATCTGCAAGATGGTGACACCCTTTAAAAGCAGGGAATTAGCAAGTTATGAAATATCTGCTGATGAAACTTTTGTGACAGATTAAAATATCTGCCCACTAAAGTGAGTTTCAGACTAGCCAGAGCATGTTGTAATATTTTTTCTTTGTATTGGTGATAAGTCTGTGACAAGTGTTATAGTAGACTTGTATATTTCTTATATGACTGTCTTAATTCTTCTGACATGTTAGATTGAAACATTCAGAACCAAGTGGATCAATACTATCTTGGTTTTGCTGTTATAAATAGTGTTGAGTGCTCTTTGTTTCAGATAAAATAGCTTTTCTGGCAGAATGGAACTGTTCTTATTTTGTCTAAAAGTGAACGTGCTGCGTGGGGAAGCGGTATCTGTGCCTATTGACCAGGCTTTTAACTGGATGCTGTCTTGCAAGATAGAAGAGCTTTAGTTTGAGTTAAATTTTGTAAGCATTTCAAAAACAGTGCATCGTAGTGATTAGCAAAGAAGTAAACAGTTGCTATAAACTGTAGTGACTTCTGACAGAATAAGTCTATGACATACTGCGCAGTGACCTCAGTTCTGTCTGGAGGGAGAAGGTGCTAGCTGACAGTACCCTGCTGATGGTGCAGGGGTTGGCTTAAAGAATGCAACCCTCCTCTTAGTCCCAGAATGGGTCAGCATGTGAAGCGCAAGCAAGTAGCCCTTAGCTACTGTCCCCCTCCCCCAGCTCTTGTGGGATGCTCAAAAGTCAGGGAGTAGTCCCTGCACTTCATTCCAGGCACTGTCCTTGGCCAGTGCTGTAACTAAATTGAATCATGATTGCAGAAAACACAACAGATCAGAGTACTCTCTCTGTACAGTGATAGGGACCAGCCTTGAGCTGTCTGGCTGTCAAAATTGCTAGTTACAATTTGTTTTAATTCTTGTGGCAAATGCTTCTCTTTTTTTTTTTGGTACATCCACTTTAAAATGGCATAGTTAATGGACTTTGGGTGCTCTGATTATGCTGTTTCAGTTATGGTTTTACTCTGAACAAATATTTGGTATAAATAAAAGATGTTTGATGGGTTATGCTAACTGACTACACAAATGCTGTCATATTGGAAGAAAAAAAAGCTGTTCAAAGCTTCTGAACTCTAGGAACAGCATATAGTTGTCTGTAGCAGAAGAATCTTGGAATCTTGATTGCCCAGTAAATTTCTCAAAGATGTTACTGATCTTTCTTCTGTTAAGGTGATCTTTTTTTTTTCCCCAAAATCTAGATGATAGAAGATGTGCTGGGGGAAGGCTCAGTGTCTGCCAGCAGGTTCAGCAGGTGGTTTTCTAATCCCAGTCGTTCTGGAAGTCGGTCAAGCAGCTTGCGATCTACACCACATGAGGAACTGGAGAGGCTAGCAGGTAAGAAGGCTACAGGACAATGCAGGGTCAGATAGCCTCCTTCCATGTTCCTTCCTACTTGTTCAATAAGAACATGGCAGATAAGCTTTAGGATAGTGAATTCTCCCGCAGTTTAAGCACTTCACATTCTTTTGGAAGCTCTTAGAGTAAGCAGCTGTAAGTTCTTATTTTATAAGTGTTCGTGTCATGGTTCTGATAACTTTCCAGCTGATCTTGGGCAAGGGGTGTGAGTCGTAACTTTTCAGTGACATATTGAAGTTGGTTACCAGTGTATGGTCATCTTGAGACATTGGGTTGGTAAACTGATGTCGCAGTGCTCCTGGTTTTGCTGTTTCAGGTCTAGAGCAAGCCATTCTCTCCCCTGGCCAGAACTCTGGAAACTACTTTGCTCCCATTCCATTGGAAGACCACTCTGAAAACAAAGTGGACATCCTAGAAATGCTACAGAAAGCCAAAGTGGACTTAAAACCTCTTCTCTCAAGTCTTTCTGCCAACAAGGAAAAGCTTAGAGAGAGCAGTAAGTGCCTCTTCAGATATTGTTGAGTTCTTGTGATGCAGTATCTCAAGGCAAGAGGCTTGGTATTCTGGAAGCCTCAACTGCTAAGTCCAGGAGTAGGAAGTATTATAGGTTTACTTACACTATAGAAAACCCAATACTCAACAGATCTCAGTTGTATAAATATCATCGCTGATTCTTTTCATCCTAATCACAGGATGACATCAGGACTCTATCAGACTGCTTCACTGGCCAGTAATAATCATAAGTTAATATGATGCAAGTCTTGATCAGAGTTTCCACCTTTGTCTGTCATTTACATAAGTTTTCCATACTGGAGACTGGTAATGTCAGCTCTGAAACTGTGGCATTTAAACTCTGCCTTTACTAAAAACTTAATGTAAGTCATTCTTGCAAGCATCTGTAATGGATCGCATTGATCCATTAAGTATCAGCATCTAAAAAGATGAACAGTGGCTTGAGGACGTCAGTTTTTTCCAAGTGCATACTGTACACTTGAACTTCTCGAGGCTGTTGCTGGCACTTGAAGCACAGTGGTCTGTGCTTACTGTTCAGTGCATTAATTAAATAATTAACATAGAGCTAAAACATAGGAACAAGTTTGTCTTGGCTAGAATCACAGGATTCCAGGGAACTTACTCTGTTGGAATTTGCTTTTGCTAGCATCAGCTGTTCTAAACAGAGTTCAGGGCTGACTTAACTTAATGTGAACCTCCAAGTTAGGGATTTGCATGTTTGGGCCCGTAGTGTGCATGGAGGGTACGAAATGCATGTGTTCTTTGAAGTCTCAAGGTCTCATTTTGGCAAGCAGCATGTATTGCCATGTAAACTGGACTGAACAAAAAGTAATGCTACCCTGTGACTTGCGTGAAGCAGCTAGGGAGGAAAGCATCCAAGCACTGCAAATAGTCTTAAGCATCCAGACTGGGAGCGGGAAGTATCGGCTAACATGTGGAGAACTTTTTCTAAATTTGGCTTAAATAGAACTACAAGTCTTTTCTGTGTTCTGCTTAGTCTGACTTTCCTACTAAAAGCTTTTAAACCTTGATCCTCACAAACAAAGGATGAAGGAACAAGAAATTGTGAGGAAGCTTCCATTCACTCAGAAGTACCTGATGTGGGTTCTGTATTCCCATAAAATGCTGTACAATTCTGCAAGTGTTGTGGAGTCTTCAGGTCAATTCCTCTCCACCAGCATCATATTCTTCTTCATGTTCCATACTGCATGTCTGCATCATTGTTTCTTTTCTCCACCTTCTTGCCCAAATTTCCAGTAAATCTTATTTCTCTGGGCCAACGTCTGCTACAGCAACCCATGGCATGCTCCTGTCTCTTCTTCCTTTTCTCTTAAGGCGTCATACCTCGTGGTGTGTTTTAGCTGGTCTGTAAAGCACATCTAGCCTTGCTGTTGGGCACTGATGGATATTTATACATGCATACAGAGGAAAAAAGTACTGCTTAATAACACTTGTACCTTATTCTGGTTATGCAGTGAAATCTTTCTGTAGTGTCTTTAATTTCTGAGCAAAAAATCTACTTCAAGCTTTATGCACACCAAACTAAGTGTGTAACTGAGTTTCCAAAGTATCTAAGTTTTCCAGGTATGTATTTTCTCTACTTAGATAGCTTCAGACAATTTGACATTGCTTACACTGTGGCATTAAGACCATCTGGTCTCCTGGAGTATAAGATAAATGTAACCTTCCTAATTGAAAGAGAACAAACTCAGTGTAACATGTCTTGCAGGATAAAGGAAAGCTAGTGAGAACTTAACAGCTGAAACCTTAACAGGTTTCATGCCTTACATGCCTGTATTTACGCATGGCAATACTCCTAATTTGGATATTAAAATATCAGTCTAAACACAGCTCGAACATGGTTTGACAGCTAGTATGAATATCAGAAGATAAGCTTTTGGCTGTTCCTTGTTTTCAAACAACTTGTATTCAACACCTTCACAAGAATTATTAACTTGCTTGTAAAGAGAGCGCCATAGTTTACCACTATTTCTCTGTTTTTTCTCAGCACATTCAGGAGTTGTACTTTCAGTGGAAGAAGTCGAAGCTGGGCTAAAAGGCCTGAAAGTGGATCAGGAGGGGAAAATTGCTACTCCGTTTATGGCTGAGCAAATGGAGGAAGCATTGAATGTCACTGGCTCCAGACAGCTCAAGAAAGATGGAGATATGACTGCATTTAACAAACTAGTCAGCAGTATGAAGGCAAGTGGGACTCTCCCTTCACAGCCCAAAGTCAATGTAAGTAGCAGAGACCTGGCTCTTCTGAACTGTGCTAAGACGTGGGTTATAAACTGGAAACCCCTTACGTGATCCTTTTGATAACATGCCATGTTATCATGTGGCCATGACTGGATACAGCAGTGTGATATTAAATATAGGCTTACATATAGAATATTGTTGTCTGGAGGGGAAAGTAAGGGAGGTCACTTTTCCCTAAGCAAAGTAATGAAATGGGGCTTTTTTCAGTTCAGAGTTCACAGGCTTGATTTCATGTTAAGTTTCTGAAGGACCCAGAACTGATACTATGAGAAGTCTAATAATTGCCACGTTGAAAGAGGGCCTATGTGAATATCGAGTCTGATTGATTAATATCTGGACTTGAAGACTATAAATACCCCCAAAAAAGATTCTGCATGATGAAAAGGCTGAATCTTCTACTATAGAGGACATTTTGATTAGTGTCTAAGATTCTCCTACACTTGAACTCATCCTGCCTGAACCTTATTTAATAAAAACAAATACATCTGTAGAAGAGGTACTGTGTCTATATAATAGACATCATCAGTCCACTCTTTATGGAAGACTTGTTAGGGTTAGTTTAATGGTTGCCTTAGTGCTGCTATTAAAAGGCAACTCTGTTAAAATGCTTGTAGTGTGGGTACAGCGGACACCTGAAGCTTAGATGCCTTGCTTTAGTGACTTTTGTTTTAATAGAGGTATGTCAGCACACAAGCTAATATTTTTAAACCCGGATTTTAAAATTATTTGTACTACGATAAAACTAAACCGAATACTTGTTAGATGGAAGATTAATATTAAACAACAGATGATACTAAGCTATAGACCAGAAGACATTGTAGTATGAAATTTCATCCTGCCACTAACTGCCTAAGTAGTACGCTCGACCCAGAAGACATCAGTAACTACTTCTGGCACCATAAAAGACTTCTAAGTCTAAAGCATCTGTTTTTCCTGCCAGACTATACCCAAGGACTTTCAGCCTCATCCCACTTCACTAAAAGATAGTGAAGAATGTAAATTTGCCCTGTAAAGAATTTGCAGACTGATTTCACACTTAAATTGAAATTTTCATTTCTGGCTGTCCCTTTACATTGACATGTAATTTTGATGCATAGAAGAATATCTTAAATAATTTCTCTAATATACAAACACTTTTCAGTTTGTGCATAGTCTGTTGACCACTTGGCCCAACGTTTCATCTCCAGTTTACACAATTATATAAATTCATATATCTTAAACTTGATTAAGGCACACTACACTACCTGTATGCAATCTATCACTAGATGTTTTCTTAGCAAGGGAAGATCTGTGAGATAGCTCAGCCCTTAACTTTGCTGGAATTTTATTTGGCTGATGCATAAACTATGGTTCTAACAGAACAGGTGAAACTATTTCTGTCACTGAGACAGATGTGGCTTGTCTCTTAATGAGTCTGATGCTTGTTGTATCTATGTCTAATTTATAATGTATTCCTTTTCTTAGCAGAGTCTTGAGAGCCACTTAATGTCACCTCCAGAGATGCCAGGCCAGCCTCTATCAAAGAATATTCTGCAGGTACTTCTGGGTGGGGGATGTGGGCAAAAAGGGCATCCTCCTTTTGAGTAAAACCAAAGTATTTGAAAATATGACATTTAAGGGAATTAAGAGATCTGTAGTCAGACATGACTCCCTATAGAGGAAAGAGAACTAGTCACTAATTCAGTTTACTTAGGAATTTGTCTTCTCATGCTATTTCCCATGATTACAACTTGAAAATGAGAAGTGTGGCAAAGTGCCTAATTCTAAGGGCAATCCAGAATTGATATATCTAGTTGCACAAGCCCATCTTGTCTCTCTAACTTGCTATAAATAGTGTAGCCTGTAGTGTAGTAAAATGAGCTTGTTTGTATAGATCAGATTCTGAACACTTTTTCATTACTTATTCTTAGGAACTTCTTGGTCCACCCATCACCAGACCTGCTTCATCAAATGTCTTAAGTGGCCTGATAGGTGGTTTGGAACCTGCAGCCTCTTTGCTGACACAAAGAGCACCTTCTCCCCCTATTCCACCTGTGTTTCCAACTCGAGCTGCTTCCGCAGATTACCTGCGCCATAGAATATCTTCACCCATTGGTGAGACTGGTTGCAAATTAGATTTTTCGTTTTTATTACTTGAGTTTGTTTTAAAGAGTGCTTTACAGAATGATTAAAAACTTCCTGACAGTTGGTGGGCAACTAGGTCAGTGTCTGCCTCTTGAGTGCAAGATGCGTTTTTACTTACTAGTCTCTAATGTTAAATTCATCTCCAGAAAATGTAGACGTGTGAGATGAATCAGCTAGACCTCACAAATTTATTCTGGTGTGGAGTAATGTGCTCAGTTACTGTATATGAAGACAATTTTCAGGGGCGACTAGGCCGTTCGTATAGCAAAAACTACCAGTAGCCTCCCTGCAGCTCTGCAGCCTGGTGACAAGGAAGAGACACAGCTCTGTGTAGACTTAAGTGATGAGCTGAAAGCCTTCACAAGGAATCCTTAATTCCATGTAGAATTGTCTAGCTTAGGGGTGTATATTGTATATATTGAAAGAAACTGCTAGTCCTTCTAAATACAACTGTTGAATGTTCTTTAGGTTTTGGACAAGGTTCTCAGCAATTGCTTGGTGATCCATTTCCAGGTGTAAGGAAGCCCATGAGTCCAGTTGCTGCACAGGTTAGATTAAATGCCTTTTGCTTAATGTATATTCATCTCTTTATATTGTGTGGTCTAGAAGTAACTTGTGGAAACACATACCTATCTGCTACATTCAGATGTTAATCAAGTTCACTCTGAGTGTGAGGACGCAAAGTCTAATTTAGTACAGTCTCATTGCAATTGGACCTATCTTAAAGTACCTCAAGTACAAGATTTTTTTGAAATTTCTATTGCCTGTCAAAAAACAGATGGCTGTTGGAGGGCAGATGCTTTGTGAAAACTATAGCTATAGCGGTAAATCTTCAGTATCTTAAAAAACCCCAACCAAATACAGGCTTTGATTTGTGTCTCTCTTATATGACTCTACTTCAGATGAGTCCCTTGGAAATACAGCAAGCTGCGTTAGAGGGACTAGCATTACCACATGACTTAGCCCTACAGGCTGCAAACTTCTATCAGCATGGCTTTGGTAAACCACAGATGGACAAAAGCAGAGATGGCTACAGAAACAGGTGAGTATCTGACTGCAAAATTTACGGGGTACACTGTCAACTGATCTTTAACGTGAGTATTTCACTAGATACTGGTACTAGTGACTCAAGCTTGTATTTTTGGCAGTCCTGCCATCTGTTCTGTGCCAAGAGCTGCGTCTTACTAACTCGCTGTCTGTTAACAGGCAGCAGCGAGTGACTAAATCGCCTGCACCAGGACACAGAGGGAATACATCTTCTCCAGCTCCAACAGCATCCATTACTAGCATGGTCAGTACCTAATGTATAATGATTGTAGGAGAAGCTATAAAAGTGTCTGCTGTAACTAGATTATAGCAATTGTAATCAATGGCAAAAAGGGAGGCCATAGAGGAGTTAATCATAGTCATGTTGTATCAGTGGCCATGTGACATGAGAATGAATTGCGCTTCATACTTAACTGAATGTCTTTGCTTTGGAAAACACCCTTTTCTGATCACTGTCTTATCTAAAACTGAAGAAGCACCATTAATATCTTGACCTGGTCCTCTGAAACCAAAGGAGGATAAGTGTGAAGACTCAGGCCCTTGTATTTTGGTTCTTAAGTTCTCAGAAGACAAGTGCTGAAAGCCATTAGCCACTTCAGAGAACACTGGTCTTTAGGTATGAATTGACCGTCCTAAGTGTCTAGGAGTTGAAAATGTTACCTAGGAGCTTCAGGATCACTTTGGAGAGAAAAAAATAAAAATCTCAAAGCCAGGCTGTTGCCTCACTGCCTTCAGCACTATGTAGAATGTTGCTTTGATCTAAATTTTCCAATTAATCAGTCAAGTACATACTTGCAGCTGAGGGCTAATGCAGGCTATCAGCTGCTAAATCAAACAAGTACTTTTGTTTGTATACCAAACGAGCGGTTTCCACAGATGCTGTGCAACTTTGAGTGGGAGAAAAATACAAATGAGGCAACAGTTTTCTGCAGATCTGTCAGCCCTGAATTAATACACATAAGGCGGCTCCGTGGAAACTCCTGTTGAGCTGCTGTTCTGAACCAATAGCAAAGAGGAAACACCTGTAATTTAAAATACAGATCATCTGTTTTGTTTCACGCCTGTTAAGATACATTTAACTTTGAGAACATCTGTTCGTTTTAACAAAGGTATTGGACTTCTGCAAAAGCTAAAGAGAAGTGCCTGAACTATAGAATAAAGCTATGAAATGAGGCCAATTCAAAAGAGCTTTAAATGGAAAGGATGTGCTAGAATTGGTGTCCACCCACAATTAAGATAGTGTGGCCTAGATAATCAGCCCTGAGTAAGGTGTTGCTTCTTACTGTGTTCTCTGCAGCTGTCTCCTTCCTTTACACCTACCTCGGTGATTCGCAAGATGTATGAGAGCAAAGAAAAAAGCAAAGAGGAGACAGTTTCTGGGAAAATGAAAGTCAGCGATGGTAAAGATGAAAATCAGAGGCCAAATGAAGGTATTGTAATGGCTTTAAAATAACTCACACAAGAGACATGCAATAGAATCAAAGAGCTTCAGCACATAATATGCCAGGCTAACTTTAGACATTCCTGATTCGTGGAGATGAGGAGGGTGCAGAAATGAGCCTATAATGGGAGGAAGGGTTAGAGCTATGGAGGGGATACATGTCCAGGTGCAGTCTTCCAGCAACGCTGGGTTTAAATACATTTTTCCTTATCCTCTGTCAGTTTGTGAGCAATAGTGACACTGAGGCCTGGATCAAAACTGTTTCTTTGCAACTGGTCTTGATGAACAAGCATATTAACAATAATGCTTCCATATTGCTCTACACCAGTAATTGGATACAAGCAATTTATAGCCCTCTTGAGACATCTTAACTGAACAATCAAAGCTGAGACCAATTAAGGTCTTTAAATGTAGCAGCTTCAAGGAAGCATTTTGTCACCCTAACTCTGATGTAAGTAGATAGTAAAAGGAAATGCTCAGTAACAATTGCCTGACCCAGTAAGGCTAATGTGCCTAATTGCCATGACATTGTATTTCAGTACTGGTAACTACAGAAGTAGCTTGTAGTTCCTACTATACAGTTGACTTTTTTTCCTTTTAGCACTTCCAACTATTGCTGCTACCTCAACTAGTAGCAGATGACTCTAAGATATTTTAGGCCTTCTCTAACTGATCTAGATGGTTTGTGGAAGTAGCTTTGTGAGGTGCTTTAGTGTTCCAAATCTTGCTAAGCAGATGGGAGACATGAAAGGCTGCTGCTAACCCCCAGACACATCTAAACTGGAAAACCACTTCAGTCTACATTTCTGGCACAACTCCAACTCCCAATTATAATCTTGTCTAGGGAGGATCCCTTGTACCTCCTGTCTCCTTTGGGACTGACTCACTATGCTGCCAGTTCAAAATTTCTAAGAAAAAGGAAAAATAAGAACTAAAGGTGGAGTTACTGCTCATTCTGACCTAACTTTAAACTTACTGTCAAGGGATTTCTGTGGAACATATTCCCTCTTGTTACTGTTTTGAAATAATTTGGCCAAAAGCATTCAGAAAAGACAGATGCTTACTATTAAATACATATGACTACAGTTCAGCTAGTCCTGGAATCTAGCTGTCAAATCCAGTTATTTTTCATTAGATGCAATCTCTAGCTGTGGACTATAATAGTTGTATTCAATTCTAGCTACAGATAACCTACTGTCTAGTTCTGTGGAGAATGCAGATCAAGAAACTTTGCCCACCTTAGGTACCAAATTACCTGCACTGCAACGCTCTGCATGTTCCACACCTCTTACCCAAGCAAATCGTTGCACCAAAGAGCAAGACTACAGGCCTAAATCAACTGGTAGAAAGACTCCTACAATGGCCTCCCCAGTACCAGGAGGCCCTTTTCTTCGTCCTGTTCATCAAGTACCCCTTGTTCCCCATGTACCAATTGTACGACCTGCTCATCAACTGCATCCAGGACTGGTCCAGAGAATGCTGGCACAGGGGGTTCATCCGCAACATCTTCCCCTACTGCAAGCAGGTAATCCATGCTTTTTTCCTGTAAATTAATGCATGTTCTCTGTAAGACTGTGTTAGAAACAGCACAGATTGATACTCGTTACTGGTAATGTTTGCTACATCAAAACTTACCTTTAAAACCAGGCAATAAATTCCTACCCATCTAAATATACAAATGTTAGTTTTGCTTTAAGTTCCTTATGCTTATTAGGTAAGAAGCTGTTTCCTCACTCTTGTTCAACAGGTATGCTTCCTCCTGGAGTGGACCTGTCTCACCTGCAGGGAATATCTGCTCCCATCCTTGGCCAACCTTTTTACCCACTACCAACAGCCAGCCATCACATCTTAAATCCACGCTCTGGGACACCTTTGCAGCTAGCGATGATGCAACAGCAACTACAGCGATCAGGTAGGCTAGAAATTAAAACAGGATTGTGAGCTTTGTAACACTGCCTAGTCTGCTCCAAGTACTATACTTGTTGGCCTGTGTCAGTATACTGGGCTAACAGGAAACTATTTTGGTAGTTTAGATCTTCATAATCACTAATCTTGTGTAGGTATCAGAGTGGTTTTGGCCACTGCAGGCTCTTATGCCAGAAGAATCATAGAATGGTTAGAGTTGGAAGGGACCTTAAAGACCATCCAGTGCCACCCCCTGCCCTGGGCAGGGACACCTCCCACCAGCCCAGGTTGCTCCAAGCCCCGTCCAGCCTGGCCTTGGACACCTCCAGGGATGGGCCATCCACAGCTTCTCTGGGCAACCTGGGCCAGGGGCTCACCACCCTCACAGGGAAGAATTTTTCCTGAATCTGCCCTCTTCCAGTTTAAAACCATTACCCCTTGTTCTATCACTACACTACAAAAGAAAGTCCAAGTGAAAGATTCGGTTTCAAGATATATGTTGCTGTTGACAGATCTGCTTTTTGCAGCATGTGTGTGGTCTTTCCTTCCTCGCTGGGTGGGAGAGGCCACCCACCTATCTCAAAATGCAATTTGATGCTGGTCTTCCAGTTAAAACCTGCACGGTACTGTGTCCAGAACTGGCAATGTCAGACAGCTTACGGGAGTACTAACAGGAGAATAAACATGTGGGGCCTGGATTTCCCAGGGCTAATGGAATGAGTAAAAAGCCATAGTTGGCTTGCAAAGCCTTGTCAGGTGATTGCTCTGGGCAAATCTCGGTGTTGGGTGAACATGCTGCTCCACCTCTAATAGCTTTACATTTCACAGGCAGTGGAGCACAGGGATCACCCGCTGGTGCACAGACAACACCTCAGAATGTGCTGTCTCGGACTGGATTATCTCATGGGCACACACAGCTTGACCATCGCCCTAGCCAGAGAAGTGGCTCTCCCATTGGCCTTGCAAAGTGGTTTGGTTCGGATGTCTTGCAGCAGCCTCTCCCTTCCATGCCATCCAAAGTCATCAGTGTAGATGAACTGGAATACCGGCAGTGAACAGTGACCACTGGGTGGGACACTTGTGCTTGTTTAGACTGGATAAAAATGTCCATAGTCAGGACTTCACCTCTGTTTGTTTTTTGGGGCTTTTATTTTTAGCACTCTGTGCAAAATTTCTTTTTGAGAGACTAAAGCACATGGCACCTGTCCTGGTCTCATGTCTGCATCAAGACTAAAGGATCCATTATGGCTTGAATAGTGAAGCCTGAAGAAATTTAGATGCAAGACAAAGCCAGTTTAATCCTGGAAGTGTCTATTTTTTGTTTTTGTAAGATATGTGAATGAAGTGCTGATATTCTCTAGTGTAGAGGTAGCAGCTATGGATTCCTCCTGCAGAAAACTAAATGTATAGACCCTTGTGTACAGACTTGTGTATAAACAATCTTTTGTATATATACACATAGAATAGCCTTTTTGAATCTATACAGCTGTACATAAGAGTAGCTGGTAACAGTTGAGCTTTAGTTGTGCCTATGGTTTGGATCTTTCTCCATTGTATGTGTGGGACTTTAAGATTAAAGTTGCATATCCTAAGTGTGAGTGAACAGGATAAAGTTGCTTTGCCTTTTCTTGCTGCTCATCTGCTCTAGGTCTCCCTCTCACGTGTGTCAAAGTAAAAAGCCCACATCTTGCTGTCTGTATAACAAAGGTCTGATTCCTTGTGTGTGTGACTCTTGCTATCAAATGAGAGAACTGTTTAGTCTTCAAACAGCCTTGAAGATGGGACCTGGTACGGTAATGATAAAGCCAGATCTTCAGTCTGCCATAGAGACTGTAGGTACCTATTGGTCGTAGCTCTTTCAAGAGGGCTGGTGCTGGTCCTTGTTTAGCTGCAGTATTTTCCTTGTTTTAATCTTTCAAGCCAGTTTCTAAAGGTCATCAAAATGGAGCCTTTGAATCCTCACCCTTCAACTCCTCAGTCATAGCTGTGGTGTGTTCTATACTGCCTTCAGTGCTGTTTACAGAAGGGAGGCCTAAGAACTGTCCTCAATCTGGTGTGTATCTGCTGATGCAGCTACTGTGAAACTTGCCTTTGGAGTCTTGTTCTGTGGCTTGAAAGGGGGAGGATGGGGTAGTTTTGTGATCTTACTGTGTATATTTGGTTTTAAAATACTATGTTCCTTTTAAGCCTGTCTCACTTTCCCCAACAGTTAAGTGTTTTCTTCCATCCTTCTACTGCATGGTTCCGCACTTCACTTTCTCACTTGTGTTGAGTCTAGTACTGCTGTCATGTCCTCTATCTAGCTTAGGCCCTTGTGCTCTTTTTTAAAAGGTGAAAGCAAAGCCAAAATTCTCACAGACTTGCTCTTTCTTCAGTCTCACTGAATGCAAAACCAGCAGCAGAAAAAAAATAAAATCACTTGACTGTATTATAACAATTGCCAGCATGCTGTGGTGGGTTTGTTTCAGTCCAGCAGAGACAGTGTTGTACAGAAATAGCAAGCTGAACTCTCCGATGTGGAATCTGTTGGGGGGGTCACCCATACTTCTAGTGGTTGTTCTTAAAACAATCTGTGTAAAACATGCAATCACCAGCTTGTCCTTGTAAGATTGTTTTCATACTTTTTTAACTTGACACTTTCCCAGTAACGTTCTGTAAATAAAGTTGATTCTACCAGCTGTCTGTATCAACTGCTCTTGAACTAAACTGTAATGTCAGTATATTGATTAATTTTTATCATTGTTCTTGTAAGCTAGAACCACTGTTTGAGCTTAATCTGTGGAAAATTTCAACTTTAGTCTATCTTCCCTGGGGGGGAGAGGAATAGTCTGTGCTGATGATGGTAACTGGCCTCACTGAAGACAGGCACCAGACTAACTGTACTCTCAGCTGATAATGTGACAGCAGTAGCCTTCTTAATTAAAAGTTGGTTGTGGACAGCTATGGGTAAGGAATGAAAGTGCGTTGTACTAGAAGAACTCATAAAACTAACCAGCTCTAAAGGGCTTCTAGCTTTGACTCTGCCCCTTACAGTGAAGGCTGATCACCCCAGCACGGCTGCAGCAGTTCACCTCCCTTACACAGGAATCTACTAAGCTTAGAAAAACTGAGGGGAAAATGCTTAGAGTAGAATTGAGGCTTGAATGCTTTCTCACCAGGCTGAATAGCAACCTCTGCTCCAAGGGCTTAGTGCTGGAATGGGCGTCTGAAATCACTGTAACGCTTGTTTTATGAATAATGAGAGGGAGCATTTTTAACACATCTAAGTAAATGCCCTTACGTCCTCTTTGTAGGACAGCAAATGCTAGAGGCTAACAAGTTTGGTAAGCTTTTTGTCTGTGTTAGAGCTCTAACTTTATTAATTTCTATTAAAAAGCAATAGAACCACTGCTTTCTGGAGCAGCCTGCTTCTCTTGTGCAACTTGACTTCTCTAAACTTAGCAGGAAATTCTTTGAAGAATACTTAAAAGCTTGGAGTCACTAACACAGTAGAACCCACGCATCTAGTTTACTTCCCCTTATATAAACAACTGAAAAAGGGACTGCTCGTGAGCAGAACCTACCATCTTTTCCACAAGTGCAGGACTATTAATAGCCTTGAAGTATTCAAACAAGAACATTTCAGATTAAGGCAGACAGAGCTAGAACGCTGTGTCCTCTAGCCTTGCTTCCTAAGATACAGTTCTTCAGCCTCTACTTTTCATGTTTTATTCTCATTGAGAACAAAATAATTACTGATGTGTGAACTTTTTTCTAATTTGGAAAGACACATACATGCAGCAGAAAATCATCCTGGGCATCAAAGCCTCCTTGTAAGATTTTTGCCCTTGTGAAAGTCACTTAACATGAGTTTCTCATCTCTAAGTTCTGCCAGAATCGGACGCTGCAGTAGAAGTTGGCCAGAAACATCAGTTTTACCATAAAAAACCAATACCCACTTCCTACAGATTTGACGGAAAGGGCTTGTTCTTTGCCACTTACAACGAATGACAAATTTCAGGCACAGTGTC
Source organism: Rissa tridactyla (assembly GCF_028500815.1). Taxonomy (NCBI): domain Eukaryota; kingdom Metazoa; phylum Chordata; class Aves; order Charadriiformes; family Laridae; genus Rissa; species Rissa tridactyla. Next base: position 12,097,398 of record NC_071478.1, read on the forward strand.
AAACTGTGTGAGAACAACTTTATTTCTTCACAATCTGAATAACATCCTCATCTTCAAGAGTATGATCTTTACCAACTTTTTGAGGGTTGTGTTTAACGGATGAACCCCAGACCAGTGCACTGAAAGGAGAAGAAAAATCAAATTTCAAAGGCTTACAAGTATAATACGCAAACAGCAGAACAGCAGCTATTTCTGTCACAAAGCTAATACAGAAAGCAATGCTTAAGAGCTATTTTTGTTCTCCTGCAAGTACCTGGATGAGTGGTCTCTGTGAACCGGAGTACAAGCAGATCAAAACAAAGTATGATGTAATCCAAAATACTTGTGCATACAGGACAAAGGCCTGTAATGCTGCATCTAGCACTACTTCCAAATACAAAGAAAAATATTTTCACCATAGAGGATATTTATCGAGGAAAGAGCATGGGAACATCAAATATAGTAATGTAAGTATTAGGTTGAATTGTCATAGCAAGACCTATTCCACCCAATGTCAAAAAACTCTGTTCTCCCTTCTAGTTTACAAGACAATGAAAGAATATACCAGGAAGCAGATTACCTTCTATTCTCTATAAATTATTCTATTAGAGTAATACTTACTATTTAAAGTCTTTAATGAGATTTTTGTGGATCTTCATGCAAAAATCCTCAACTGTGGTCTTGCAGTAAGGTAGTACCACAGGAGAGGTGTAGTCAGGGAGCTGCCCTTTAGGTTTGGTGTAGCTGTAACGCAGATGGAACAGTCAGTCAATACCAAAACCTCGTCTCTTTCAACCCATCATGAAATTTCATAGGTCATTCACACTGTCATGCCTGGTGCTTGTGCCAAGTTCCACTATTTCAGTGGTGACAACAGATACTCTGGAAATTGTTTGGTGTCCTTAAGCTGAAAACGCATCTGGGTAGCCAATGGCTGCAGCAGGTTCTCCCTTGTAACTGGAAAGGTTTATCACTACTGAGCTTTCTGTAGCTGCTTAGAAGAAGATGAAACAGGAATAGTTGATGGAAAAGAATGTCTACGGTATTATGGTTCTGACTTGCGATTTTCTTTTTCTGTGAGAAAGTCAACATATATTAGGAAAAAAACTGACAAAGTCAGTTTTGTCAGACAGCCAGATACCTAGACATACTAAATCCCTTTTTACAATAGATTTTATATTGTTCTAAGAAGAGAGATACAACTCTAAAGGACTACAATTACTGTATTATGAGTATTAGTAGATTCATTCATAAATTCATCCAAAGAAATCTATTAGTAGTATGAAGTAAACCCATAATAATTTACAGTAAAAATATCTGCAAGGCTAGATGAAGAACCTGGGACTCACATTCGTACTAGCTTCAAGTAGTCCCAAATTTTCTCCAGCAGATCATCAAAGTTCCAGCGATGATGAGCAGATATTGGTACACAGTGGGGTACTTTGTAAATAATGTCTAGTTCTTCAATGGAAATCTGGTCAATTTTATTTAGGACGTAAATGCATGGGATGTAAACCCTGCAAAGAGAAAGCAATAGCATTACAGCAGCCTAGCTGCAATACACTACTACCTCTGAAAAAGCTTCATTTTTTACAAGGAGAGTAAGGTGCTAAACAGCACTTGTTGATACCACATTGCTATCTTAGCTTCTGTGGGAAGCAAACCTGAGAGGATTCTTCTCTTTGGAATATAAATTGCAAGTATGCCAAACCCAGGGTCCCAACAGTACCTGTTCCCTTCAACAACATCAATTAGGTCATCAGCAGTGGCGTCGCTGCGCAGCGTGACATCAGCATTGTGAATTTTATATTCTGCTAAAATGCTCTTCACTGTTTCAGTATCCAGCTCACTCTGAGGACACTAAACATAGACATGGTATTAACAAATGAGTTTACAGTCAAATCAAGTATTAATCATTTACCCATTACTAAAAATAACAGCTGCCTTGTTAAATTATTGGACCTGACTATGATTTTACCATAGTTAGCCTCAGGAGAGGGAAAAAAAGATTTAAATGATGACAGCTTTATTTCTATTAATGCCCCACTGATAGCTGCAATTAGACATTTCAGAAGTAATGTTTCCTGTCAATCTGGGAGCAGTTGCAATACAAACCCACGTACCAACTAGTTCAGTGCCCAGACGGTGTGTTAGGTCCCTAGATTCCAGAGCAGAGTTCTGATTTTTGGTATCTCTGGCTATTTCTATGTTCTTAAAGATTCAGCGGTAAATGGAAAACGAGGAGTACTCCAGGTTGCAAGGCCTGGAACTCTGAGCTCTCTTCTCCAGAAGACTGCCGTAGTCACCAAGGGAGAGGCAGTTTTTTTACACTGTCCTTTGGACCTTGGAACTTGTAATTGTTGGAAAGTATCCAAGCCTCTGATTTGGGGGTGAGGAAGTGGTCAGGCTCCTAGGACAGGTATGGATGGCCTCCAAGGAAAGTAACTGACTACAGTACAGCAGTTCAGCTTCTGAAGAAGTCACAGCACAGGAATGGTCCCAGGCATACCATTAACTGCAAATACCTCCTTCTTCAAGCAATTTTTTTTTGTCTTGGTTACAGAAAACTTCCAACTTACTGTGGCTGTAAGGTTAATGCCTCCTTTATCCTTTTTCTTAAAACCGATATTGGGGGGCTTACTATTCAGACGAATTCCAAATCCCTCCAGTTCATTCTCGATGATTTTCTTGTGACCAAGGGGTTTCAGCACATCCAGAACAATAAGAATGAGATTGCAGGTTCGAGCAACTAAGAATCAGAAAAAGAAAGTAATCTCTCAAAAAAGTATGCTCACTCAACTGGAGACAAAACACCACAAAATATGGCTCAGTGGACTAGTGACAATATTAAACCCCTGAAGGCCAGTATATTGCTTATTCTTAAATTCCAGTATAAGACTGAAGTTTGCAGTGCTGGCCAAGCATCACTGATAGACAGATCCTTACACGTTATAAGAATCACAGAGGCTGGAAAAATCTTCTTTCCTATCTACATTCAGACTCCGGAATGATGACAATAAGCTAGGTAAAGAAATGAAGGCAGCAGCCTTCTTTAATATGGGATAACATCTGCCTTCAAAATTGGTAATATACTTTCAGTGCAGTGTCAACGCAGAGCACGAACTCAGCAAATGCATAAAGCCAGAACTGAAAACAGAACAAAATGAAAATGGCTGCTGCTTCACAGCAGGCAGCTCAATTCCAGAGTACAATTCAGCTTTTTAAAGACATCAGTAATGGTGATTCAACCCTTCATTCTCATAAGCTGTACTAACTGAATCAGTGATAGGATGCTGCCTCCAGCTCTAATACACTCACCTGCAATGACCTGCCGTCCTCTGCCTTTACCATCCTTGGCACCTTCAATAATTCCTGGGAGATCAAGTAGCTATTTGTTCAGAGGAAGGAAAGTAACTCATGAGAAAGATATTTTTCTTCATGGAGAAAATAAATATTACTTTTACTTTTCTCCAAAACCAGCTGACTACTGCAAATCTGAATAGAATACATCAGAACTGTTTCGCCTTTGATTCATATATTGTATTATCCATGTGCCCTATTGGTATAACGGAACAGATCATCTCATAGAGAATATCAGAACTACCACAACAACTTCCCAGAGAAAACTGAAAAGCAGGGTAAAAAATGTTTCCTCATGGAAACATCTGCAATGCATTCTCAAGCATTTCTACATGTCACTTCTAACGTGGTAATATCAGGCTAGACCATTCAGCTGTAACACCATTACATCCATAAATATACCATCTTATCCTCATAGACACAAAAAGATCTCACCTGTATCTTTGCTCCTTTGTATCTAATGACTCCAGGCACAGTAGTCAGCGTGGTGAATTCATATGCTGCCACTTCAGAGTATACACCAGCAAGATTACTTAGAAGGGTAGATTTCCCCACTGATGGAAAACCCACAAACCCAATTCGGGCATCACCTGTCTTTGCAACGTCAAAGCCTGCAAATAAGGAGCAAAAATATTTGTTTAAAGGTGGCCATTTTCTATCTTCTAAGGTTCTGGACAGCAGTCCCACTATTAGTTTTAACACTGCCTGAATGAAAGCCAGGTAAGCTTCCCTAAAAGGAGGATGAGAGTATGAAACAGAGTTCACAATCTATATTGCCTTGCGCCACTTTGTATAACGCTCCATGGCATACCTGTCAATAAAGTGTAGGCTGCAAGGCTTCCCAGTGGGCTATACTTGCCTTGGGTGTAGGTGGAACATTCCCTTTAAGCACTACAGCTTACACAATTCACATCTTTATAGATAAAAACAGGTGCCTGCTGCAAGATGCTTCTTCATGTAAAACCCCTAAGACTTCTGCAAATATAAAATTATATTAGCCAACACACAGAAGTCCTTTCATTTACGATTCAACCAGGGCTTTACCCCAAAGCCCGAGGAAGGGCCACAAACCACGGTCGAGGTCCTGTACGAGAAAGGACAAGAGGGAGAGAAGGCGGCTGCCCTGATTTATTCAGCAGACAGTCTGACACGATTCAAGCAGACAAGAGCCACCCTCGTTAGACTGATTTCCATCCCACGCCCCGCACTTCAGCAGGGAGGAGCGGCCACGTCTGCAGACGCCGCTGCGGCGGCCGGAGCCTTCCCGCAGAACAACGCACCTTCCCCGGGGCCGCCGCCGCCGCCTCCCTTGGGGGTGATGAGCTCCCGGCGCAGCTTGGCCAAGCGGGCCTTCAGCAGCCCCAGGTGGTGAGCTGTGGCCTTGTTCTTCTGCGTCCGGGCCATCTGCAAGAGCACGGAACCGAGGACTCACCGCCGGGAGAGGCTCTACCGGGCCGCAACACCCCCCGGCTCCCGCCCGGCGCCTCACGACCCCAACGGCACCGACAGGGCCCTGTCACCCCCTGACGGAGCGGCACCGCGGCCCAGCCCCGACCGGGGAGAAGGCCGACGCGTTACCTCAGCCTCGATCTCCGCGATTTTAGCCAGAGTGCCGCTCATCTTGGTGGCAAGTCCTGGTCCCGATGTCGATGTCGGTCCCTGTCTCGGCCCCGGTCCCGGTTGCGGCCCCGGCCGTCACCCACCGCAGCAGCAACCCGCCTCAGGCCCGGTCCAGCAGCGCGCAGGCGCACGGCGGCCTCTCGCGAGAGCGAGGCCAACGCTCGCGAGAAGCAGAGGGCGCGCGCCTCAGCGGCAGGCGGGAAAGGATCTGCGGCGCGCACTGCCGGAGGCTTCGCAGCGCCCCCTGGGGGACCGCCACTGCCACTGCCGCTGGTGCCCTCGCGCCGCCTCACGGCAGCGGGCGCCGGTGTGAGGGGAAAGGCGCGGCGGGCTGCGGCGCCGCGAACGGGGAGAGGGAGAGGGAAAAGGAAAGGGAAAGGGAAAGGGAGAAGGAGAGAGTGTGTGTACGAGAGGGCGAGGCTGAGGCGGCTGCGGGGGTGTAGGAACCGGCGTGAGGCGGGGGTGCGAGAGGGCTGATGAGAGACTGGGGGGTCAGGGTGGAGAATAACGGCCGTTGTGAGGCTGAGGTGCTCGTTTCTGAGGGGGGCACCGTCGTCTGTGAGGGAAGCCCTGGCGTGGTGGTGCTTGGAGGGAGCGTGGCAGCCGGCATGAGTCTGGGGTTTTGTGAGAGCAAAGGTGTGAGAGGCTGTGGCGATGGGAGGGAAAATGTCTGTGTGGTGAGGCAGGGCGGCCCCCAGGTGGGTGAGCCGGGCTGCCCGCCCAGCCGCGGCACTCGCCGCCCCTGAGGAGAGGCGGCCTCTGCCGTTCCCGGTGGTTAAACTGGACCTGCCGCTGCAACATATTCGGAGATCTGCCTCCGTCCTGTCTTCCGTGCAGTCCGCTTGCAGTACTGCTCATCACCAGGTGTGTAGGTGTGCATATGTGTTCCGCAGCCCGGCTGAATCGGATAGAGCTGCTACACTGCTCGTAGGAGAGCCTTCTTTAGCTGGGTGCTTTATAAAACCAGGGCTTCCATCCTGAGGCTTTCTCCCGGCTCCCTTCAGCTGAGCCCAGGCCATACCACTTTGCCCCGGGGACTTGTGTAACTGTCCATTGAATGCAGGCTAATTAAATAGATAAAGGATTTTTTTTAAATGGCCCCTTCAAACTTTAAAGAGCCAAGTGTCTCCAGCTTTTGACAGTATCACAAGAAGCCAAACAGTTGGATTTGGAATAAAAGGTATTTTTATGATGTAAGGAAATGCATTTTTATGAAGTTTTCAGGATTTTAGAGTCTCCAAGTTTGTTTCCCTGTCATATTTTGTCTGAATTGGAATCATTTATAGAAACCATTTTCTCCATATTCAGTAACCTTATCAGAAAGGCTTTTCTGTCTCAATTATGAAGTCCGGTTTTATATGACATATCTAAAAGTAAAACTTAACATGTTTTTTAAACAAAAATATACTCTCCTGGGCCCATAGGGCAGTAGCGTTTCTAATTATGCTTGCAGAACCACCTGCCACATCTTCAGACAGAAGAGCATTGTAGGATTGACAAAATTTAATAATTTTGATACTAGAATTGTTATGGACCATTAAGTCCTCTTTAACTTACAGGAAAAAGAAAAAGGAGAGTGCTAGTGCAGTGGAAACCACACTGCTATTTGTTATCTCTTTCTGCCTCTGCATATCCCCTTCATGTCTCATCTTAATCAAAAAAGCAGCCTTTAATGTCATAAACTCTTTATAGTGGGAACTGTCACTAATATAGGCTTGTACAGAACTTACTAAAATAGAATCTCAAATAATAAAATGGGATTACTATTCCTGGTAATGTTAGCTCAGCTAAGCTAGGGTAAATATAAATGCACCTACCACTGTATATTTGTTCATGGTTTTCTAATTATTCCTTGTGCGCAATATCTGTTTTCAACGTAGGACATAGCAGATTTTGTCCTGGTATAAATTTGTTCTTACTTACTTCAGATGGAATCAGACTTGTTTATGCCTCAGCTGAATTCGGCTATAGAATCAGTCCACATTTGCAGACTACTAGTTACAGGAAAAACACTGAGAAAAAAGTGAATTCTGAATGGTCAATGAGGGTTTAAGACCACCTCTGCTTTTGCAGTAGGTGATGGCTAACTTCAGAAGTTGTTGCTAGTAATAGCTGTTCTTACAAACTCCCTCCAAATCCCATGAACTGAGTCTAACTAAAAATTATTTTTCCAAGTGTGGGCTGAATGAACAAAGATGTCAATAAAATATGTGGTATGAAAATTGAGTTACTGGGTGGTTTTTGTTTTCCTGGTTTAGGTATTCATAGTTTCCTTAAAGCACAACTGCTCTGAAATCTTTTTTTTTTTTTTTCCAGAAAATTACTCAAGCAAAGATCCTATAAGGAATTTAGGCACCTAAAAAATTCTTTCAGTGTTGAGTATTGTCCTTAATGACCTGAAGGGAGTAAGAGTTTAATTAATAAAGATAATTTGTCTGATTATTCTTTTCCTAGCCAAATAAACACTTCCTAATTGTTTAGAATATTTAAAGCACCCCCTTTTCAGAAAGGCTTTGCTCAATAGAGATTGGTTCCAGGTTGTGAATAGGGAGTCATTATTTTTATTTACTGTGATGACTCTTGTGAATTTTTGAATAGAAAGGTGGTTTATGTTATCTGGCGCTTGGAGAACAGGGTGGTTATGACCATGGGAAGTTAGTTGTGACAACTGGAAAAGTGACTGAAAGGTGTGTAATTGGGAATGGCTAAATTATGTCCTCTGAGGACAGCAGTCAACACTAGAAAATGGAGATCAAATGATCACAGTTTATTTAAAAAAAAAAAAAAAGTCAGTCAGAGAAGGCAAGAATGAAGGAAAATATTTATAGAAAATTTGGTATAATGGCAGAAGAGGAAAAAGTCCCCAGTGGAACTTGAGAGAAAATGAAAGGATATGCAAGAGACTGAGATTGACTCAAAGGTTAATTGATCTTTACAGTGGGTGCTGATGGAAGATGGAGTATGTGAATTGCCTTTTTTTTTTTTTAAATACATATTTGTGTGTTTTTTAAATTGAAATAATTCCATTTAGGAAATCTAGGTGAAGTGCAAGAAGGGGTATATTTCCAAAGGCTGTATATTGCACAACAGTTGCAGAGTCAATCTCTCAGGTGGCCAACTGCCTACTATGTAAGACAACGCCAAATAAAGATTCAAAAATGGAGTAAAAAAGCCCAAATGGTCAAGTAGTCATATGAATTACTAACTGATAAACTGAAAGCAATATACTACAGGGTATTTAGAAAATCCAGGAAGACTGCACCTGAAATAAAGGCTGTCTCATCAAACAATTAAGAAACATGACAGTATGGAATCAGTGATGGGGAAAAAACAGGAGTTTGTGTTTCATCAAGCTACAATGACAGGAATGTGACTGAAAGGGCATATACCTCATTAGCAAGATCTGAATGATGGAGGACTGTAACAAATACAGGTTTCAGAAATTCATATTCTACACACTCCAGTCCTGCTGACTCATTGATTTTGAGCCAGTCATTTCCTTTACTTGTGCCTCAGTTTTATTTTTGCACAACAGGAATGTGCAGTTGCTGCAGAATGATTGAAACTTTCATGTTTCCACAGCACTGCCCTGCGAGTATGGTAACTGCAGATCACTTCAACAGGAGAGCTGAGCAGTTAATACACTTAGTGTGTTTTCTGTCAAACTACCAATTTCAAATATTCTGAAATTCTTTATGAGACAGCTATTACTTTAGCTTGAATTAGTGTCTTTCTTACATGAGGTGCAAACTAAGTATGTTGAGAAGAGGCTTGCAAGTCTTTTGGATAACCATGTGAAATTTATCATCGTAAAATACATGGTAAAAACTGTGAGTATGAAATTAATCATGATAACTTCTGTAGTATATGCTTCATTAAAATCACATAAAGACCCTTCTTAAAAATAAGCAGTGCACGCTTGCTTATTTAGGTTTTGGGTTTTTTTTTAATTTTCCACCTTTTTATTCTAACAAATAACTTCAATGGCTTGCAGATACCAAGTCTATTCACAGTACACTGAAAAGGTCATCTTCGCTCAAGAGCCACTCTGACAGTACAGCACTTGTGGTTTTGGTAATTCAGTTTCTGACAGAAGCTGTAGAATGTACTGTCAAACAGCAGCACTAATGCTATGTGTGTGTTTGCAGACTTGCCAGGGACTACATTTCTAGCTTAGCGGTGGGGATTTCTGCAGGATTTAAAAAGTGGGAGGAAGGTGACAGGGAGGAAATTACATCATGATTGCAGGTGAAACAAGGCTCATATCCTCTTAGAAATTATCACCAGCCCAGTGAAAAATAATCTGTATCGTTAAACCTCGACCTGAGTACTTAGGATTTTAAGAATTGTGTAACCAACCCGCCAGAGTTTCCTCATGAAAAAAGGGTAACTGCAAGTTAAGGCATATAGAGAATCTGTTCATTTTAAGGTGATTTTTCTGTTATTTTTTTATTTTGCAATTTTTTACAATTTTGCAAGTTTACCTTTTCTTTTTCCCCATGAATTGTACTTTAATTTGAGAACTGGCTGCTAATTAACACTATTATTGTACTTCAGGGAAGAACTGCTCATGCTGAAGAGGGGACAAACCTTTTTAAGGTGGTTGTAATGAACTAAGGGCCAGCCTCATACCCGTTTGGAGGAAAGAGATTTTTGAAAGCCCACTATCAAAAGGTAAGATTTTTGAGATCCATAGTACTGAGTCTTCAATGGAACCATAATACTCATTGCCTGAGGTGAAGTGTCTCTGTAAGTTGATGCAATTCACATCTTGATTGGCTCTTGAGGCAATAGAAAGAAAGTTGTGTTCTTTTGAATGTTGTTAGAAATACAGATGTAGCCATTCTTAGTTGTCTTCCTGGAATAACTTTTTTATGCCAGTTTACTTGGTCTTTATGAATAAGTTGTCCTTCCCAGGACAGCACAGTAGTTTAGCTATTAATCTGTAAATACCAAATGTTCACTACTTGCATTGCATGTTTAGGATTGTATTGTAATGTATGTTTTACATGAGAAAGTTGTCTGTCGGGTTTGCTTAGCTAGGCATGGATGCCTAATTCATGGGAAGTCGATTAGATGGAATCCTAGGTTCTATTCCCATTTTGGCCAGATCCTTAATGTGGCAATCTTGTTTTGAATGGCTGAGGTTGCTTTGGTTCCAGGCAGTCTAGAATAAGTTAAACTGGGCAGAGTGAAGAAATGGGGGGAACAAAAGGGAGATTAAGTATCAAAGGTTGGCTTCCAAGACTGTGTTAGATTAGTTTAACAACAAAAAGTTCTGTAGTTTAGCATCAGTTCCCCAGACTTTGTCATGGGCTGCCGTGCAACAGATGGACCACAGAGCAAGTGAGTGCTGTGAGTAGAGCGATCAAAAAGAAGAAAAGCAAGCAGTGCAGTTTTCCCTCTTTAAAATAACTCTTTCTGCATGTATTTCATAGGATCATATGCTTCCCTATTAGCAGTTGCTGTCGTTTTTGTGGGAATGCTAGGTATTTTTAAACAAGAGAGCTTCTAGAGGAAAAAGCTGACAAATCACTAACCCATGTCTGGATTATAGAGGAAACTGTGCTATCTCCAAGTCTGAGAATACTTGCTGCTGGGTTAGCAGTCTCATGGGATGACTCCCAATAAAAAATTGAGCAAGCTTTAGAACCTAAATTTAAGTAATAATCAACCTAACAAGTAATGAATGCTGAATTAATTGCTTGTTAGATCGGTCGCAGTTAATTAAAATTCCAGTGAAAGCTCAGAAAAACTGACAGCTGATCACTGAAATTGCAAGTGTGCCATGAAATGCGCAATGTTATATATTTCTGTGGAACACAGAAAAAGGAAATGCTTCATATGACTGAATTAGCTGGCACAAGTACTATGCAGAAATGTCTCTGCTAATATTATAAACTATGTGAAATAGTGACTAACTAACCTTCTTAAAGAGTGTAATAATGGAGACTATTGTGAAAAATTTCAGTAACCTCAAGACCTGTACAGATGCATGATTTGAGAACGTTCAACAAATAGGTATGACTCAAGTATAATTAACATATACCCAAATATCTTGAAATAGATTCGACTGTATCACAGCTTTTGTTACCTCCTATCATTTGCAGACCAATTTAAGGTCTGCACTTCTGAGTAAGGCCGGTAGCAATTGATCTTCAGTGGAGTGAGCAATGTACAGTGCACAGTCCCAAATGGTACACACATGTTCGGAGCAAAAGAGGACTTTTAATACTATTGAAATACCAATCAAAGTGCTTCAGCAGGGACCAGACAGCTGCAAAACATTTAGGGACAGCTCAGGAATTCCCATGAGCAGAAGTGAGACAGGAAATAGTGAGAAGCTGAATAAAGTAGCTGAGGAAAATGCCTTTATTTTAAAGACAGTGAATTCAAAAGAAGTTCAGTGGATCCCAGCGCAGAAGATGTAAGAGAAAATAGATTAGGAATCATCTGGAAAAGGGAGGAAATTCTGTATGCTAAAAATGTAAATTTTAAAATTCAAATTTAAAATTCTTTTTCACATCATCTGGAACTTTGTCTTCAAGACAGTAACTAGCTAGTTGTGATGATAAATGAGCTCAAAGGTAATCATACCTGTACATTTACATAGTTCAGTATGGGGAAATGACATTTAGTCATCACATTAAATTTGGGGAGCTTCATCTTCCAATTCTGTTTGTACTGATGAGCCAAATTTTGTCTCAGTGTGTCACAAACTGCTTACTTGCAAATAGAAGAAATTTGGCTACACTGTAACAAATGCTAGTTGAATGACTACTTCCATAGTCTCATATCCTGGGACAGGATAAGTTTAGGACCAAAGAAAGTTACAAGAAGTGGTCCTTTAAGTGTGCTGGTGAAGCTGTAAGGTGGAGGAGGCCAGCATAGTAAGGGTGGAAGTACTAAAAGGAGAGATCCAGCCTTTACCATGCCAGAGAGCAGAAGAGCTGAGGCAAACGGCTGTGTTGGTCTCCTTGCGATTGATTTCCTTGGGAGTGCAACGTGCTGGTGGTCATCTTTAACGAGCAACTTACCCATCAAGTACTCAGAATGTGAGCTCCCAGCACGCGGATCTGGATCTGGCGTCCTCATGGCAAGTGTGAGTGGGTCGCTTGCCATGAAACAGCCATGCTTTGGGGTGAATACTCAGCTTTTACCTAAAGAAGCAGGCAGGGTGTGTTGGATGGTGTCTTTTAAACAGGAGGGCTGGAAGCTGAAACCAGAACATTCCATGGCAACTAGAGAAAGTTCTGAGGAAAGTGCAGTGAGAGCGGCAGGACCCCCCCCCTCCCCCCCGCGCCTAGAGGAGAGACAAAGAACAGGCAAGGAGGGAACTGAAATAGGAAGCAGGAACCGTGTCAGGAGGCTGGGGACTAAAAGAAACCAAATTAATAAACCACTGGGGGAAAGGCGCACAACTGACCAAAGCCACTAGGAAAGATAAGCAGATTCCAGGTTCTTTGACTGTTCTGTGCATCTATGTGTGTGTGTGTGCATGCATGCAGGCTGGCTAATATGTTTAAATGTAATCGTTTTCCTCACTGCAGCAAGTACAACTCTTGTGTCTGTGGCACACAGACAGACTTACAGAATGTGAGCACTCTATTATCTATATAATATGGTGTATTTGAGCTGTGTTCGTCAGCATTGCTACCACTCAGACAACCTCAGATTTCTAAAAATATATCTTCATATCAGGGTGTGTGCATACATAAGCTACTGGTAATATTCTGCCTGGAGTGTAGACAAACAGTTCCTATCAAAAGCAGGAGAAATCCAGCGTACAGGCTGAGGGCACTGTGTGGCCTTAAGTGTTAATGTAATATTGCATTTTGGAAGTTGGAAGCTCGGTGCGCTCGTTTGCACATCAGTACCCAGAGTGCTTTTTCAGTTCCACCACTATTTAATTCAAGAGCTGGGTTCGAGCTCTTGGAAGGCTCTGTAGTTTGTGATGCCCTCGCATGCACTAAGTTCAGTATTTTCCACAGAATAGTTTAAGTGACGATATCGGATCGTGAATGGGTCATCCAAGGATTCTTAGTTGGGCTTGATTTTACAAATGCAAAAAAAAAGTGCCCTTGGAATGCTTTAAAAAGTATTGTCTTTAACAAAACAAAGAACTCTGTTTTGGGGGGGAGGGGGGTAAGATTTCTTTAAAAGTAGAGAAGAAGTCTAAGAGACAGAAAACAAATTTCATCTGAAAATGAGTAATGATGATGATGTTGAAACAGAAGCTCTTCGTTGAGACCTTGAGCGCTCGGGGAGGATTCAGCACCAGGACAGTCCAAGCATCCCCGACGGCGAGTTACAGCGGTGCCGTCGGGAGCGCTTTGCCCGGGGCCTGGGGCAGGTTCCCGGCGGGGCAGCGGGAGCCCCGGGGAGCGCCAGGCTCGGCGGGGCAGCAGAGTTTCCCCAACATGGAGGCAGGAACTCGGGTTTTAGCTGTGCCTCCCGCAGCCCCCGGCCCGCGGGTACCGTTTCTCTCGCGGGGAGGGCATTTTTGCAGGGGAAGGATTCCCGCTGTCCCCCTTCCCTCCCCCACCCCGCCGGCGCCTGGCTCTTGTAGCCGGGCTGAGAGTTGATCCCAGTGCGGGGGGTGGGGGTGAGAATCGCAATGAAAGACCGGGGGGAGGCCGCTCTGCTCTGCAGCCCCTGGCCCCTCCGGGATCGGCTCTCCTCAGGCGACGCGAGGAGGTGGGGGCCGCTCTGCGCCTCTGCAGCTCCGGCAGGGTTTGCATTGGACGATTTGTGCCTAGGGGGGGTAGGGGGGGAGGTTGCCTGCAGCCCCCCCACCACCACCCCCCCCGCCCCCCGCCGGCCCCTCCTCCTCCCTCTCCTCCGGGAGGGGGGGCCTGGGGGGCGAGTTGCAGCCCGGATATTTGGGGGAGGGGGCGAGCGCAGCCCCGCCGCCCCCGTGTGCCGCGGGCGGGGGCCTCGCTGCCGGCTCGGCATTGGAGGATCGGTGCTGGGGAAGGGGGAGACTGCAGCCCCCAGCCCCCGCGGGCGGGCGGGGTGGGGGCCGGCCTGCTGGCTGTGGCTGCTCTTGCATTGGCGGATGCGGGGAGGGAGGGGGGCAGGAAGCGGGGGGGCAGGGGGGAGCCCGAGTGGCTGGAGGGGGGGTCTCTATGAATAGGGTGGGGGTCTTTTCGGCCAAAGAAGAGAGGAAAGTTTGCGGCGCCGGTGGTGCGGGTGCGGCGAAGCGGGCGGGGCCGGGACCGGAGCCGGCGGCGGCGGCGCTTGGTCGGGGAGCAGGAGCCGGGGGGCCCCCGCTGGATTTTTGTAGGGGGGGTGGTATCGCCCCCTCCTTCTCCTCCCCCCAGGGGTGAAAGTGCAAGAGGAAGTGCAGCCGCTGCCATCTTTCCTCCGCTCCAAACACACAGGGACGGACGGAGCCGGCAGCCCGGAGCCGCAGCCGCCGGAGCCCCCCTCCCTCCCGGCTCGCTGCAGCCGCGCCGCGCACGCCCCTTCCCGCGGGCGGCCTCCGCGGCCGCAGCGCCTCGTGGCGGCCGGCACCGGGCGGAGCTCGCGCGCCGGCGGCCGCGGCGGCGCGCGCCCCTCCGCCGCCCGAGCCTTTTGTCTCGCCCCCCCCCCTCCTCCCCCCGCCGCCGCCGCCGCCATCCCCTCGCGCTGTGCAGGGAGCGCAGCGCGCGCCGCCGCCGTCGGCCCGGAGAGGGGCGGGGAGGAGGAGGAGGAGGCGGCGCGCGCCGCCGGGCGGCCGGAGAGCGCGCGCCCCCTGCGGGCGCCAGCGGGGCGGCGCAGCCCCATGGAGCGGGTGAGCGAGGCCGCCGCCTGCGGCCCCTCGTCGGGCTGCTACACCTACCAGGTGAGCCGGCACAGCGCCGACATGCTGCACAGCCTCAACCAGCAGCGCAAGAACGGCGGCCGCTTCTGCGACGTGCTCCTGCGGGTGGGCGACGAGAGCTTCCCGGCGCACCGGGCGGTGCTGGCCGCTTGCAGCGAGTACTTCGAGTCGGTGTTCAGCGCGCAGCTGGGTGACGGGGCAGGTGGTGGCGGCGGCGGTGGCGCGGAGGGGGGCGCGACAGAGGCGGCGGCTGGCGGGGCTGCGGCGGCGGCCGGCGGGGCCCCCGGGGGCGGGCGGGAGCTGGAGATGCACACCATCAGCTCCAAGGTGTTTGGAGACATCCTGGACTTCGCCTACACGTCGCGCATCGTGGTGCGGCTGGAGAGCTTCCCGGAGCTCATGACGGCCGCCAAGTTCCTGCTGATGCGCTCCGTGATTGACATCTGCCAGGAGGTCATCAAGCAGTCCAATGTCCAGATCCTCGTGCCCCCCGCGCGCCCCGACATTATGCTCTTCCGTCCAGGGGCTGCAGACCTTGGGTTCCCTCTTGACATGACCAACGGTGCCACTTTGGCACCCAATGGCAACGGCATTGCTGGTATGCCCGAAGACGAGGCCACACGGGCTGCGCTCAGTGCTGCGCAGTCCTCCCTACCTGTTCTGCAGGGCGTGGACCGCCTGCCCATGGTGGCAGGACCTCTGTCCCCACCACTGCTGGCCTCACCCTTCCAGAATGTTGCTGCTAGTGCCCCCACTTTAAGCACCAAGAGGGGCAGAGGGCGTCCCCGTAAAGCCAATCTCTTGGACTCCATGATGTTTGGTACACCAGGGGGCCTGCGAGAGGCTGGTATCCTGCCTTGCGGCCTCTGTGGGAAAGTGTTCACGGATGCTAATCGTCTTCGTCAGCATGAGGCTCAACACGGGGTGACAAGCTTACAGCTGGGCTACATAGACATCCCACCCCCAAGACTGGGTGAAAATGGTGTCCCTGGTCCGGATGACCCTGATGCACCCCGAAAAAGAAGCAGGACGAGGAAACAGGTTGCCTGTGAGATCTGTGGCAAGATTTTTCGGGACGTGTACCACCTGAATCGGCACAAGCTGTCACACTCCGGCGAGAAGCCTTACTCTTGTCCAGTGTGTGGCTTACGGTTCAAGCGGAAAGACAGGATGTCCTATCATGTTCGATCTCACGATGGCTCTGTGGGAAAGCCCTACATCTGCCAGAGCTGTGGAAAAGGCTTTTCCAGGTAAGGGAGCATTTATAAGGACCATAGGCGCAAGTGGAGACCTAGGAAGTTGTCTTTCCTATCCCTTGGGAAACAAGAACAATTTGTGCTTAGGACAGTTTGGCTGTTGCATTTTAAAATGTCTCTAGAAATGGGACTTCCATCATTTTCGTTGGGACGCTGTTCTACAGTCTCTTGAAAGGGTTTGAAAGTAATTAAGACGTAGAATTGGGAGTCAGCTGGCTTCTGGGTAACATTCCCAGCTTTGTCCCGGAGTTGTATGCGTGACCTTGGGCAAATCAGTTAGTCTCTCCCTCAAACGACTCTTCTGTGAAATGGGTATTGAAATAATTACCTACCTCACATAAGTGTCTTGAGACTACTGATTTGTAGGTAGTTTGAAGGTGCTGTTGAAGTGCAAAATATTAATACATCTCAAGATTATTATTTTTCTCGTATCCATTTTAAATTTTCTTTTTCTTAACTTCCCTTCATTTCTCTTAGTTCGTAATGTTTTTTATCACCCAAATGTGAAGGAAGAGGTGAGATTTCAAAGGCTGCAGCATCAAGTATCTTTTAATACATGATCTTTGTGTCCTTTGGGTTTACATCCTTCTGAAGGGGATCCTGTTTCTGCCCTGCAACATACGTAAGATCTGTGCATTTAATGTTGCTGATTTTTTGTTGTCGCTGTTTGTGGGAGTTAATTTAATAAGTAGTTTGATACACGTAGTCGTGTTAGCGGTATCTTATAGTCTGAGTTATGAATTATGAATTAGAAACTTTTTTGGAAGTTTGCTTTGAGGCTCGGAGTAGCGGGGGGAGGGGGATGCGTACACTCGGTGTTACTTTTGTAGCAGCAGTCAGTTTTCTGCAGCAGTTGATTTGCTCTAACAGGAGGAGGGAAGGAATCAAGGTACAGAAACAAATCGAAAGGCTACTAAGCTGTATAGGCACTGTGCCCCTGCTAGCTCTGTTTTTGGTAGAGGGACCTTTTGTTCTTGAAATAAGTTAAGAAAAAGTAACTTTTTTTTTTTTTGAAATTAGCAATAATTAGGGCTGCATCTTCATAAGGACTGCAGATTTACTGATGGAAAGTCATAAAATGAAAGTTTCATCTGTGGCTAGAAGTGAAAGTATTTTTCTTGTTATAGTGCTACCTGGGATCATCTACCTATTTTCATTCACACTTGATTTCTGCTGTTGCTGTGTGGAAGACTTTTTAGCAGGGGAAAGTGAAAGATACATGTTGAGTTCTCATTTTTCCCAGTAAGTTAATGTGAGTCGGCAGGAATGCTGTTATAAAAGTAAACAACAAAAATGCCTACACATCTTCGTAAAATCAAAGTATGAATGAAAAGTGGAGACTCTTTCTTTAAGTTTCAGTATTGAGTAGTAGGAGCAGCCAAAGGAAGTTGGAAGCGCGATGTCTAACGTTAGTCTCCTTTCCTTCATTCAGTAGCCCAGCACGTGAGGTTGCTAGGCTTGAGGTACCCAGAAGGACCCCCAACCAGTCTGTCCGGTTACACCGCTCCAGCCCACTTGCTGGAGCATCAGGTTTAACAGCTCGACTGCAAAGTTCAGTCTATTTTCTGTCTGCAGTGCGTGAATTCCATCCCGCGCCCTCTCATTGGCGCAGCTGGAAAGTTGGGGGAGGAGAGGGTGGAGAACTTGTTTCCAAGCAGTTTTGGCCTCATACAATGAAAAGCTTTCTTCCCACTGGGAGAAACTCCCACCAGGAAAATCTGCAGCTATTCAGTCCTCTCTTCTTCAAAGTAGGCTTTACTCGTTGTGAAGAATGGTCTAACATATTTTTCAGTAATAATTTGCTCTTCCATTGCACCTTCTAGTTGGGACTTTCAGAGCACTTCACTTGTATTAATGCAGTCTTCCCACCAAGTTGTGAGTTAAGATGGTATTTTTTCATCTTGCTGTTGGAAGATGTGTCACAACAACAGAGTTTAGAGTCAGTCTTTTTGCACAGAGGTGTTTAAAGTTGGCTTCTTACATCCGTGTTTGGGACGTAAACCAAAAGGGTCTGATTTTCAAATATTGAGCAACTGTAAGTCAGAGTGCCCTGATTGTTAAGATCTAAGTAGGATTTTGGAAGGGGACATGCAGGCTTGAAAACTGTAGCTTGTATTTCCTGTTTTCTCTGATCGTTCAGTTATAATTTCTTCCTGAGAAAATGCTGCTTTTTTAGCAAGTTGGAGAGGGCACTTATCAAGGTAGAGTCCCAGTTGTTGGTGAGCTGGTTCTTGGCAAGTTAAATATCACTACATTTGTAATAGATCCACCACTGGGATCTTTTTGTTGTTGTTGTTGTTGTTAAAATTGTAAGTTTATTTTTAGTATTTCTTTTAAGTGTGCTTATGTGTATTTTTTTTTAAGGCCAGACCACTTGAATGGACACATCAAACAGGTGCATACCTCAGAGAGACCTCACAAGTGTCAGGTAGGAGCTGGACGGGTTTAGACTGATGTATGTAATCTTTGGTATTGCATTTATGTGTGCAGATAATTGTGAAGTATCAGTAAAAATACCATTTATGTGTGAATTAGGATAAATGTTTGTGAATAACAGCATTCAACAGTGACAGCTGCTTTACATCCCTCCTGCCCCCCAACCCCTTGTGTCATCTACACCTTTGGTCCTCCTGCCTCGCTCCCCTTCTACCAGATCTTCCCTACTGCTCTGTCCCAGTCTCACCCTGGATCTCTTACCCAGCCACCTTCTCCCTGGGCTTACAGTCAACATCACAGCTGATTCCCTCCACCACCCTCTTTTTGGTTTTTGTTTTAGTTTTTATTTCAGTTGTTGCCAACAGGAGGCTCCAATGCTGACTTCATTTTTTTAGAATAATTCCAAATAAAATTGGTAAATTATCATAACTTGCCAAGATTCTCTTTTTTTTTTTTTTTTAATCACATAGCCTTCGGAACATTGCACTGAGCAAAATTAGAAGCTTTTTTTTTATCCAAGGGGGAATATAGATAACAGCATACAGTATCGTATCATATGCAATACAATGTCATAATGTTTTATATAGTTTTTTACAGTTAATAAATTATTCGTTAGGGTTTGAAAGATCAAATCAATACAGATATTTTGTAATTCATTCATAGATAGATTTAAAAGGTGCCTGGAAGTATTAATTAAAACCAAAGTTGAGAATCAGCTTCCACTATCACCCACTGCCTTCACATAGTTGTTGGGCAAACTTCTAAAACATTCGTTGGGTTGACAGTCTCCATGCTTGCTCTCTGAAGAAAGATTTATTTAATTATTTATTTAAAGAAAGTTGGAGCAAGATAATTTTAATTTTATTGGAAGACAGTGAAGGTTAGAGGATTTTTTTTCTTCTATAATTTTTAAGCACATTTCATGAACCTCATCAGTCCTACATGACTGCTGCCTCCTGATCTGCGTTTTTTTTTTCCCCGTCTCTTGACACACCTCTCTTATGTTTCCTCTAAATTGTTAGAGTTTTTAAATGTTTTGCAACTTTAATAATCCAGTGAACAGTTTTTCAGACATATAGAGCCTTCTAAAGGTTTATGTTGATCTCCATATGATCTGTGGAAGCCCAGCACCTTTGAAAATCAGGCCATAGAGCCTTCACATTGTTCTAACTGCATATCCTATATAGAGCCTTAGATTGGTCTAAGCTTCTTAAGATGATTTAGGGGTTATAGATTTATATAAATTGGAAAATTCCACCCATAAAAAGACTTCACAAATTGAGGATAGCAAGGGGTCTGGGTGGATGTACTGAAGATAACTCCAGATTTTTTCCATAAGCAGGTATTTGTGTGCAAGTAGGAAAACTGATGTTTAGGTCCCAACAGAAACTCATCAGTCTTTTGCCAGTTGATATCAAGGTTACTGTCGTTCAGTTTATGAATAGTGTTGATAGACATGAATTGTCCTTTGCTAGCTGATTCCTGATAATACTTTTTATAGTTTTCTGATCAATATAAGAGTATTAAATATAAACTCTGTAAGTGTGAATCACTAAGAGTGAGAAAGTCAAGAAATATGGAAGCTAAGATTGTATACTCCATTGCTCAGTTCCATCTCCTTGCACACGTGTATTTTGTGATAGCAATTTCTAAGAACAGTCTTTCTCATTGTGTGGTGTTTAAAGTGCTGTAATACTGTATGCACTGTTCATTTCAGTTAAAAGGTATAGGCTATAGGTTACAAGCATCAGGACAGAGTTGAGATTGTCATTCAGGCTTGGTTTGTTCTTGATTTTTGACTGCTTAACCCTGCAAAGTTAATTTTTCATTAATCTTAAGATGTAGAAAATTTGTTAAAGGGCTGTTGTGTGTCTTCACAAAAAATACTTCATAATATCCTGTCAGATTTAGAAAGTCTTCTTAAATATGCACTGATCTGATGTACATAGTACAAACCATGGAAAGGATGCTGTCACGCTGAAAATTTGTTTCAAATCTCAAAGATGATGTGTAAATCCATAAAATTCTCCTTGTGATTATTTCATAACCAGTAACACTTCTGTTCCATGATGTGTATCTAAACACAGAATCCAGCCACTCAGAAGGAAAATAGCTTATTATTGGTACGTCGTTTCCCCATTTTCCATTGATTTTGTTTGGCAAATTAACTCCCCGTGAGAGTAGCCTGAACATCATTGAGCATCCTTTTTGAATCTGTTGAGTTCCTGTTGAAAATTCCTGTTATTGTGATGTTTTGTTTATGTTTACTGCAAAAGAGAAGTACTCTATCAGTAAACAGAAAAGCTTTCCGTAGTCCTCTGTCATAATGGCATTCTTGAAAGTGGTGCTCTGTTAGGATTTAAACAAAATCCACTGGCCATTTACCTGAGCCCTCATGTATCTTGGCAAGCCAGTGGATAGATAATATTTTGTTTATGTGGCATCATGGTACAATTTTGGACTAATAAAACAAAACTGTGAAGGTGTCAACCCAACTTCAGAATAAATAAAATGAAACTATGAGAAGGGGGACAACTATAAGCTGAACGTCACTGCAACAGCTATAGTTCTCAGTGCTCAGCATGTAATCCTGCACTCATCCCCCTAAAATAACAGTTGTGCTTTATGGATCTTTGAAAAAATATTGGAAGTTCCAGCACCTGTAGCACCTGATGCCAGTCAAAGACCTGATTCCAGCTTTTTCTTTACTGTTAAAATAGACTGAGCATAGGGAAGGCCTCCACAGAGCCATGCCAGCTGAAAAATTGGATTCAAGAAGTTGTTCTGGTGTCCAGACAAGACACCAAATGACACTCTGGATCTTTTGCCCTGGATTGTTGTACTGGTGATTTTGCTTTCTTTCTTTTTTTTTTTTTTTTTTTTTTTTTTTTCAATCTGGCAGTTGAGTTCTGGATATAGGAGATGGGGTAAGTCAGTTTTCTGGCCATAATGGGATAGCTCAGTTTGGTAACTTGTCATGGGAAGGGCTGATTCCGGGTTGTTGGCTTTTGAGTATGAATGGTATGAAAGTTAGGCTGCATTTTGGGAGGAAATGGTGATCTGAAAATCTGTGGACGCGAAAGAACAAGGGGAGAAGACAGAAGTTTGCTCCTTCTCAGAGGCAAGAGACAGGTTGTTCTTCTGGCAATTTAAATAAAAAAAAGAGAAAAATGCAGATTAAATCTAAGCACAACTTTTGACAAAGAAAAAGATCTATTTATTTAAGTAAACCTAAAATTGGCATCCCGAGTCCAGTGCTTTTCCCATTGATTTCAATGCAGAATGAGTTTCTTCCTGTCCTAATTTCTCTTACTTCCTGCCTATTAGCAGGAAAATGGCAGCCACCATGGAATAAGCTCAGAGACATCCACATCCATAGAAAAGTTGAAACTTCAAGAGGTATTTCTTAAACAATGTTTTTTAAACTTTATATATATTCTTTTTGATCTATTTATATACCTGTACAATGTTTGATAGGAAAGCACTGGAGAGTTTTCTTCTATGATTAACAATTAATGATAAATACTTAGCACTCATTTAGCACTTCACATCTTTTGTAAAATAAAACTTTTTTTTTTCTCTATACCTTTTATAAATATTAACTATTTGAATATTAACTTTGGGGTTTTCTTTAAATCTAGTCCTGTCTCCCATTGTTATGGTTCAGCTAAACTGGTTCTTGCTTTCTCCACTGGACTTAATTTTTTTTTTTAAGCTTCTTTGCAGATATATTTGCTATATAGCTTATCCAAAGGTAAACTTTGCACAACTCAGCAGCAAGAGTGAGAAATCAAACACAGAAATGATTATATTGCCTTTCCCTAATCTTTTGACTTGCTAAGTTCAATATGGGACAGATATGGTTTTACTTCTGGCATCCCTGTATTTATGTGGTTTGTCTCTGGTCTGCTTCATCAACTAATGCACTCCCAATGCTTTTGTGTGGATGCTTACTGTGGCTCAATATTTTTGGACTTCTTGATGATGGATCTCTTGGCTGTCATCTTTGATTGTCTAGTTATGTATCTTTAGTTGATATCCAACATATTGATTAGTATCAGTGCTGGAATCCTGCCTTAAGCGAGTGTTTAGTAAGTAAGTGAAAGCTGCACCTGTTTTGCTCAGCGCTGTGTACTGCAGTTTCAAATTAAGAGAAATCTTTCATGTTTGAGGATTTGCCTCTTAATCGTCACTACTTGTAATTTATGAATCTTTGTATGGTGAGCTTAGTTAAACTGTGTGTATCACAGAGATCCAGATAATTTTACTGTTGTCTGTTTAAATTCATTAAGTCCTGATCCTCTGAGGTGCTAAGTCTTGTGCTTGCTGTAGAGTAGCCTCAGCTGTATGAGAGTTTACCATACTAGGCATCTCATAGGATTGAACAAGCGTAAAGCCTGTTGAAATTGATAGGTGCTTTTCAGCTGCCTTCAATGTTTTTTGGATTAAGCTCTTGATTAAGTAAATTATATAAAATTATATGGGTTATCCTCTTCTGTATTATCAATTTCACTTATTTGAAGTTATAATTTTGTAATTTTACTAGGATTGGTACTTTAACAAGTCTATCTCTGTTGAAACGGTTGTTTATTTACACACTGACACTTGACAGAATGTATCCAGTTCCCATGTCGTTTAATAGTCTCATGTTATCTCTTAGAGGGTTCTGGTTATACATCTTAAAGCTGCATTATTTTATATAAAGGTATAAATGAAACACTGTACACTCTTATATGTCACTGTTGCCCGCTTAGTCTGGTCATTCTAGCCTATGTTTGCATTTGTTTTTCCTCTTCCACTTGTGAGCAATGGTTTCAGACTGTATCTTTAATAATTGCACAGTGTATTGCTGATGATTTATTTTATGGTGTTAGAGATAGAGCAAGCCTTTCAGAACCGGCAGGCTGTTGTAGTAGGCTATTATATACATGCCTGCCTGCCAATGCTATGATTATAAAAATGGGAGGGAGCCTCCGCTCATCTTATCATATGGATTATGTCCAGGAAGTGGGCAAGTAGAATCAATATTATCTTATGCCAAATCAAGCTTGTTTCATGGTAGTAAGAGGAATATGATACCTTGATCAGGGGTAAGTTATAAACGGATTACAGTGTCATGCAGTTATTTTGATACCTGCTCAGTTCTGAGGCTTCACTTCTACAGTTTGTCTGTACTGCCACTGTGAATACCAGGATGGATCTTTTACTGTCTTTTGTCATATTCTCATCCCAGCCAATTCGCTGATGCTTTGTTTGTATGTCTTCATACTCTAAAGGGATTCTGTGTACTGAAGTTAGATTGATCAGATCAAAGAGTAAAATTTAGGAAGATAACAGAGAGAACGTTTTGAGTGGCCTAAAGTGATTGTAATGACTCAGTGAAATGGCAGAATTTATCGTAAATGGAATGAAGTGGTTTGTGCTATTTCTTTTATTAAATATTACTTAAAGTTTTAGTATCTTCATCCTCAGAGAGGACCTAGGCCTTACAACCCTATCTTGATTTAGGTTTTACTATCTAGTATGTTAGAGTTGTTTTCCTGCTTTCTTAATTCTTTTGAGTAGTAACATCACATCTCATGCAGTATATTGGTGATTGGAATTTTTTATTTGTGGGAAAATGGCTCGTGCATCATGTCATTTGTGTGTTTGCACAGGGTCTAATGTATTTACTGTAAAGAATACTAAATATATTCAACATTATCAGTGCTTTTAGCAGAGTTGATGAGTCACATGGTTCTCATTATACCTGCAGACTTGTAATGCTTCCTTTGCCACTCGTGACCGCCTGCGCTCACACCTAGCATGTCATGAAGACAAAGTTCCATGCCAGGTGTGCGGGAAATACTTGCGAGCAGCATATATGGCAGATCATTTGAAGAAACATAGTGAAGGACCAAGCAATTTCTGCACTATCTGTAACCGAGGTAATGAAGAAACTAATTTTTTATTTCAGTGGGATGGACAACACTTGAGGGAAGCTGTAAGGCTACGTGACTCTGCAACAGGAGGAGGTTATATCATATATGTGTACATGTTCTTTGTTTTTCTTGTTGAATACTTAACCTTAAAACTACAGGTCTGGCCTTTTTACATGGCTGATAGTTCCTTAAGAAACTCAGTTTAAATCTGAAGCAAATTGTTTCTAGACAGTTCTAAGAATTTTATTTGCTAAATACCCAGATCCTTATAAAAATAACCATGGTATGTTGCCTTGGTGCTATTCACCATACACCTTTTTTTTTTTTTTTTTTTTTTTCTCTGGCTGGTTAGACTTGAGTCTGCATTAAGTTTGGAAGAAGAATCTTTGAAATACACACCAAGTTGAAAATTATACACTGTACATAAAAAAATCTACATTATGTTACCAGTCTTGCTTAACCTCCTGGTGCAGCAGTAGAGTCAAGCTGCTTCTCCCTCTTAACCCAAGAAATTGCTTTGTATTAACATACCTGTCTAAAACAAATTTTGTAAAGAGTACTAGAAAACTGCTTTACCTTTATTTGTACAAATACAGCTTTTCATAGAATCATAAGAGTATCTCAAGTTGGAAGTGACCCATAAAGATCATCAAGTCCAACTCCCAGCTCCTCACAGGACTACCTAAAACTACACCATATGACTAAGGGCTTTTGAAGCTTTTCCATCTGTTTGTGGTACTCTTCAATTGGAGAGAGTTGTAAAGTTAGGCTTTGTGGGATGTAAGGCAAGCTGGAAAAAGAATTTTGATTTATTGGTGTATTTTTTTTAATTATTAATACACAACTTCAAAATACATTGTTTGCTCACACAGGCATACGTGCCTATTAAGTGTAGGAAGACATTGCTGCTGTGTTTTGGGATCTTGTTTTTTCTGATGAGTCATTTTTTTATGTTGTGTGTTTCCTTTTCTAATTTAAGAGAGGTGAAATCTTTTGAGAGAATAAAGCTGTTCTGTATTTAATGTGTGGACAGTACAGGGAGCTTTTGGATGACTAGGAGTTGATGAGTAATGACAGACATTAAATTGCAAGGGAGATATTTCAAGTAGTTGAACTGTCTGTTAGGCCCTGAAAGTGATGTTAACAGTTTGAGTGGAAATGTCATCTGGGTTGGAAATCTTCAGATTCTGAAGCTCCAGGTAGATGAACGCAATGAAGCTTGGCCTCCTTTTCAGCTGAAGGCCTATCTTCTGAAAAACTGCTTAAGCTTATCCTGATTCTTTTTGTGGTAACAACATGGAAGACACTATCCAAGATCCAGGTGCTATCCTGCTCTCCTTCAGTTGAACGTGATGCCAAACAGAAACTCATATGGGTTGTGAGGAATTGTCTTGTTTCCAAGATTTGTGAGTTTGAGTTTCAATTTAACTACCACTGGGTGTCACTGCAGCTCTTTCGAAATTCAGCCAGCATGACAAAGACAGATCTGGCATTCAAACAATGAAATGACTAAATGGTTTATTCATATTTTACAGGTTTAAATGTACGGTGGAAACTTAAATAGACACTTCTCTGTAGAAGGATAGGTGTTGCAAGCTTTAAGCAACTGCTTTCTCCTTACAGTTTGTGTATTTCATATGTGTTGTCAGAATTCAGTCTGCTGTTAATTTGATTTTTATATCAGCACTTAGAAAACATAATTCATCTGGTGAATTAATGTTAAATATCTAGTTAGTGTTAAAATTAATAGGAAAGGGAAGTTACAGACTGGATTTATCAAACAACTGTGGTATGAACTCATTGTTGTATGCTGTGAATTTTGATTATAGATTTATAATTCATGATAGCAGAATTTTTAATCCAAAGTATTTTAGAATAAAATTATTCTTCATTGTTCATTGTTTTATATAGATATCTTTTAAATTGTAGAACCTGGTAAGATGAAGTATAGTAGAAAATTTATGGGTTGTAAACATCTATCTGCTAGGCATTGGTGCAGTCAGAAGTTACATGCTGTCCCCCCAGCTGCGATTGTGCCATGGCTGTGATGCTTGTGCAATGGGCTTTTGTTTTATTCTTCCTTCAGCTAATGTGCTGGTATATTTTTGAATTGGAATTTAGCTAGTTCTGGATATAGTAATTGTCAAGCTCTGGATGTAGTAATTGTCAAGCAAGAATGCTCAAGCTGCTTGTAGAGAGAATTTTGGATGTTTGCCCACTAAAAAATAAAAAGGCGGGGGGGATAAAAAGGTGTGTCTTACACAGCTGAACATATCCTAGTGGTAAAGATAGAGCCGAGAATCCCTGAATTTATCCCGTCATACTGAGGGCTTTTCTGTGGAACTTCATTGTGTCTCATGTTCGTTTAAAGTACTAATGAATTTAGGAGATGGGGGAACTCAGTACCTGACTGAAAGCAGTAGCCACTGGTTTGCCATGTCACGCGTGTACCCATTTGCTGGTTTTATTTATTTATTTATTTTACAAAATGGCAGTATAATGTCCAAAAATTACCATCTGTGATTTGATGGTTTTTTGCCAGGTTATTTTCTTACTTAGGGTCTTTATCCTTAGGATAATTATGGAAGCAATTAAATCTGGTTAAATCAAGGAAGCTGTGCAATGTGGGTTTTTTCCCAGATTTTTTTTTTTTTAAAGAATTCATCTAAAATGTGCTTGTGAAAAATAATCCTCCATCCTCACTTTTTAAGACAAATGATCTTCAAGCAGTTTAAATAAAAAAGACCTACTCCTGCTTTCTTGTTACATAATCTTCTACTAGCATCCTTAGGAACTTTATTTGCTTGTGTGGGCTTTTTCAAAGAATTCAGGAGATTAAATGACTTTGGCAAGTCTAGAACTGGTGCTTTGTAATAACGTGCAACTCAGAAGATTCATGTTCTGTTTCAGACACATACGCATTGTTTGTTTCACAGAAATCAAATGAGTTAGGAGAAGGGTAAATATTCCAATCAAAAGATAGATGGATTTTTTATTTATTTCTTTTTTTACAGTAAGATGAATTCTTGTATATTTCATGGTGGATACAGTGTTGATTTAAAGTAAGACACATACTCCGGATGTTCCAGCTAAATTCAAATTAAAATTTTTGCAAAAGCAACATCCTGCAATTATTTCTGTAGTCTGTCTCCTTACAGATGCTATCTAAGAGATCAAGGAATAGGTCCCATTTACATAAAGCAGATAATTTCCTCTCTATGCATGTTTTTAATGTTGGTTCCTCTGGTATGAAGAAATAATCTGCTCTGCAAAGCTGAGAGATGTGTATGGGTAAAGCAGTAAATGCATTCCTCCTTTGAAAAATACTGCCACTTTATCCTCTGCATTAGTCTGACTTTGTTTTTAAAGAGATTTTTTTAAAGTAAAGGATTATTGTCTGTGAATTCCCATCTTCCTAGGATTCATAATTAAGGTCTGGTGGGGGGAAAAAAAAAGGCCAATGCTAAGTGCTTCAGAAAAAAAAAACAGGATAAAGACAACAACAACAAAATCTCACTTTAAACAGTCTCCTATGAAGCAGTTGGCATTCTTACTGCTTTGATGGAAGTTGATGACTCATATGTTCATCTGCCAAGTGCATAAAGGGGAGCTAACATACTTTGCAGGCAGTTTTCATTATATAAAACAATGTACGCTACAAATAGAATTTGCAGAGTTCAGAAACAATATTGTATAGCAGAGATTACAACTTCAGATTTTCCTGTGTCAATTGTAGTATAGAAAAACACTGAGTACCTGCATGTAGTCCTTTTTTAATGATTGGCAATGAGGTTTTAATGCATTGCTACATAAAGAGGCTCATCTCAGCATGCATGTGGTTATTAGACACGTGTATGAAATAAGCAAAACACCTTGCAGTTGAAAGTATCACCATTACATCTGTACGTTGTGTCCTTTTCTGTACCAGTGAAACACTGGTTCTTTCCATGTCTACAGTGAATTTTTGGTATTTGGAAAAATATATTGTATTGTGGCCCAGTGAGCAGTACAACATTTTGTGTCTGAGAGTAGGTCTTGCATTATTTCAGAGGGTAATATCCTTACATTAATTCCCTGGTTGACTTGGCCTAGGTGACTCTGATGCATTGTATTTTGAGAGTCATATGTTCTTGGTTTCTTTAGTTGTGATGTATCTAGTTTTCTGTACTTTTATCTTCAACTCAGGGGTCTACAGCAACTATCTCCTGTTCATTCTCAGCAACTTGCCCTTTTTCCCCTTCAGCAGGTTGCCGTGAAGTTCTGTCTTGCTCTGCAGGTCCTCTATATATAATTCTGAATAACCCCTGAATACTCCTTTAAGAAGAGTCTGGGTAGAGGGGTATTCTGTTGGGCAGACACAGAGAATTCTAGTGTAAAGCCACATTCATTATTAAGTTCAACACCTGAAACTAACAGCTGCTGTGAGAAAATCCACCCCAGAGAGGTGTACCAGTATTGGTTTTGCGTCCTTCCTCATATATTGTTATATATTATCAAATGTAAATGCAGTCATATCAGTATAAAAATGGCTTCACAGTGGTATATCTGTTCATACTTAAGTGAAGCATTGGTATGGAAGTTCTCTTTCAGGGCCTTGTGCTGTAAATGCTGTATTGGTTTAAAAAAAATCTAGGTCTTGGGTTTTCTCAATCTAGAAAAGGAACCTGTAACTTTGTCTGTGCTGGTGAAAATGGTATTGTGTTCTCTGTTGTTGAAGGAAGATGTTTCTAACATGAAAGCACCATAATATTCTGTTCAAAATATAATAGAAAATTAAGAGCATTGTTGATAGGCTTACACGGGTAGGAAGTCTTTAAAACTATGTCCTCCTTGTCCCTCATATATCGTCCAAATGTACTAGTACTAATTGCAAGTCCTATGAAAATTGAATTTTAAAACATTCCAAAATATATGTGGGATAATTTATTGCATTAAAGGAAAAGGCCATATTTGTGAGATGACAAAACAATTTAAAAAAGCACATGCACAAATGTAAAAAAACCTGTTTTGTTCAGAAATCAGTTGTTTGAAATATATGTTTTTAATTTAAGATAACAGATCAGAGCTAAAAGAAATATTGAAATTTCAGTTAACTTTCTTGGTTTTGTTAACCGCAGACAAAATATGAGTTGTCGTATGTGTTTTGAAACTCAGGATGAGCTGAATGGAGGAAATGTTTTTCAAAAATTACTATAGAACAAAATTGTATACCTTAAAAACTCAGTAGTTTTAGCTTTCTGCCTTCTAGGGGTCACTATAAATGCTAGAAACCTAACGGGAAAGCACGCTAAATACCAAAGAGAGGTGTTATTAAATGGCATTCCTTCAAATATTATCAGCATAAAATAAACTCAATTTGAACTATCATTCGAAGTATTAACAGATGATGAAGGCATTTTTAATAAAAATAAATAAAAGAATACAAAAATGGTGAAGAGACATTGGTGCCTTTTTGTATCATGTCTCTTCTGCTTTTTTTTTTTCCCAGAAAGTTTCATGTTATCTGCTAGTTTTGCTTACATAGGATTTGTTTCTTAAGGAGGCTGTTCTTTCATCATGACTTCCAAAAAACAAGTGAAGTCTAATGAAAAGTACGCTTTGCATTCATTGCCTGATTATGTCTAGAAATCCTACATGAGCATGTTGTAGGTAACTGGAGATCAAGGTAGTATAATGGCAACTTTGTAATGGGGAGTAAGAGCAGGACAAAGATTAACAGAACAGGGAAGGCAGATGTGTGTCTTTGCTGGTGGCAGGATCTCATCTCCTTTTATCTTGTTTAGGTTTCTCCTCTGCCTCCTACTTAAAGGTCCATGTTAAAACCCACCACGGTGTTCCCCTTCCCCAGGTCTCCAGGCACCAGGAGTCCATCCCGAATGGGGGAGCAGCGTTCCACTGCGTCAGGACCTATGGCATCAAAGGCAAGAGACTCGCTGCTCTGCACCTTGTTGCTCTGTGCAGAACTTTGTGTTGTGGGATGTTGGGCTGGGTGTGAGAAAGGGGAGGGAGGAAGGACAGAGAAAATACTGGAGAGAAGCTTAGGGAGATGCAGAGAAATTACATAGTATGTAATATCTGTCCTTGGACAGCCGATTTAATAAGTCTGGTGGATGCGAAAGGGTACATGAATTTTTGGCAGCTTCTTTGATTTTAGAGATTGAAGAAGCCATGTTAGCTCATCTTGACCATCTTCCTAGGAGCAATCAATATTTGAATTTTGCCTGAGGGGTGCAGATCCTTAGTCCCACTACACTTGAATCTCGCCGTCAGTCAAACCATGTTTCTGGTAAAGGAAGGAGGATCTGCAGAATGCAGTTCATAAAGATTTTTGAGTGGTGAAAGCAATATTCATCCTTGGGTTGATGAGGAGCCATACAACTATCTGTAATTAAACTCACACTTCTTAATGCTGTTGTTGGGGAGGAGAGGTAGAGAGTCATAACAGTACTGTTACTTTTTCGGTTTTTAACCTACATTTAACTTGGGGGGGTGGGAAGAAATTATTTAAAGAATAGCTAAGGAGTATTTAACTTCTGAATATGTAAAGCTGTGTGTTAATCTATGTAGAATAGCTTCCTTTTTGTTTCCTGGTTTAAGCTGTCAGTATTGCTGGTGAAGCTGAAACATCAGAAAATTCTTCAAAACCATGGTTGTCCCAAAAAGTTACATTTTTTTTCTTGCCCAGGATAACACAGCATGCTGGGTTAAACAAAGTCTGTGCCAACAGAAAGCTACAGTTGTGTAATTTTTTTCTGTTGAAGTCCTGATAGTTACTACAGAAGCACTTTGGTTTTGGGTGGGACTTAACAAGAGATTTACTCCAGCTCAGTGGTGTATTGATTTCATGCATATCGTGTTTGGTTTGTAATGCCGAGTCCAGAGCAAATCTGTCTTTTGGGTTGTGCCAAGTGATTCTTTGGTCTTATAGAGTTAATAGTAGATACAGCTTATTTGTATTCAGAGACTTGTTTAGGGAGTACGTCTGGGTTTCCCACGCTCATTCATATGCGCTGAGCAAAAAGTGTGGACAAACTTTCTTGGCATACTGCCAGAGGAGAATGGGGAATGCTCCAAACATACCAATGGCTTTGCCAGGATATGTATCCAATTGACTTAAAATAGTGTCCCTAACCTCTCTCCTGTTTCACACTACAATATTTAAAGATGGAACAATTTTAGATTATGAAGTTGCGCTTGTAAAAAAGAGTTCCTCAATACTAAATGGAATTGCAGTTCTTAAATAGCAGTAGCTCACTGCTGTTTTGTTGAGTATTTCCAGATTTCTTCACATCTTGCTGCAGCCTGTTATACTTTATTAGGTTTCTAGGGTCTCCCCCAAAGTATCAACAATATTCAGAAGTGTGGGAGTGACTTGTACAGTTAAAAAGTCATCATTAGGTCCATCCTTTTTTAGTGCCTGACGTATAAACATTGTGAGACATCTTTGGGATTCAAAAAAGTATTATATAAACCAGAGACCCATTATGGATGCATTCAATATCATGACAAATCCATAATAAAAATTTGGATGTTGCTCTGATAGCATCCTGTGGTTTATAAAGAGGACCTATGGTCAAGGGCTTTAGAATATGAAGGATTGCGATGTTAAGTGTGCATCATTCTGTCATGACACGCATTAATGAAAACAAGTGGTAATCAATATCATCTATTTGAATGCATGTTAAATAATTTTTGGGGGAGATAAGATTCTGAAAACGTCTCTCTCTTCTTTTTCCCATAGAAGGCCAGAAGTGTTCACATTCGGACCCGATTGAGAGTTCTGATTCATACGGAGACCTCTCTGACACCAGTGACCTCAAGACTCCTGAGAAACAGAGCACCAATGGGTCCTTCTCGTGTGACATGGCAGTCAGCAAAAACAAAATGGAGACGGAAGGAGAGAAGAAGTACCCTTGCCCTGAATGTGGCAGCTTTTTCAGATCAAAGTCATATCTGAACAAACACATACAGAAAGTTCACGTCAGGGCCCTTGGTGGCCCATTGGGGGACCTCGGTCCTGCTCTAGGATCCCCCTTTTCACCCCAACAGAACATGTCTCTCCTGGAGTCATTTGGGTTTCAGATCGTCCAGTCAGCATTTGCGTCATCCCTAGTGGATCCAGAGGTCGACCAGCAACCAATGGGGCCAGAGGGGAAATGAGATCAGTTTGATCCTAACAAAGCAAAGCAGCAGTCTGGCTATAACGATAAGATGCTGTGAATGAAAGAGGAAATAATGAAATTTGGTTCTATAGCTGAGAATTTTTTATTCATTTTAGCTTCCCTCTTTGTCTTGTGCCCTACCCCACCTTTAAACCTTCACTGGGGAGAAGGAGAAAATGCTTCTTAGCTGATGAATTACAGAAGATGGTGACCTGGAATAGGAGACATGACCTCAAACACCAAATGGAGCTTTAGAGGCTGCTGCTGGTGTTTTGTCATGATCTTCTAGAACAAGTGAAAGTCCTAGTGACCAAGGCACCTGGGGAGCTACAGCTACAGGGAGCTATGCTTTCGTTCTCTCTCTATTCCCCACCTTCCCTAACCTACCCCAGAAAAACAGTAAGTTTTAAAAACAGACCCATTATTGAATATAACATTAAGTAAAATGCCCCATGGTACCTAGCAGGTTACAATGCAGTTGTCCTTTTAAACACAGAAAAATTTAAAGAAGGTGAGAGAATTCGAACCCCTTCTGCCGTTTGTGAGGCTGTGAGTGCTGCAGCAGGACTGAACTGCTGAGAAAAATCACCATTCAGAACAGGTTGTTTCTGTTACTTTTAACCATTAAACTTGCTGTCAGGTTTTTAATTCTCTATTATTATTATTTTAGGACCTGTTGTAGTAAATTGCTACTGAAAAGCCAGTCTAAGGCGATACACAGAGCACTCTTAAAGCAGCAGTCACATTAGGGTTAGTATTAATTTTTTTTTTTTTTAGATGTACCATAATTAATAACTTGGCTAGTTGATTGTTTTAAGTCTATGAAAGAAATAGTTTTATGAAAAAAAAAGAAAAAGAAAAAAAAAGGAAAGAAAAATACCATTGCAGTCTGGTTGACTGGTGCTCATTTTTCATGTGGGGACCTAGGGTATAAACATGATCAGCTATCGGGTTAACACTATGTACCACTGACTTGTTTAGTGTGAATAAACCCAGGGGTTCACAGAGTGATTTTTGGTTTAATTGGATTGGACTCTATTAAAGAAGTTAGTATGTTACTTTGCATCCCCTCGTTTTGTCTGGTTTTTGAGCAATTTAGCCACCTGTCCGAAAGGTGTGCAAATGAGAACCAGTAAATAAGACATGAATCCCTCTCCACACTGTACTTTATTCTCAGTGATCTGGGCTTTTTGGCTACAGTCATGCTCTCCTGATCTGCCTCTAGTCAGGTTTGCAACTTTATTCTCAGTGATCTGGGCTTTTTGGCTACAGTCATGCTCTCCTGATCTGCCTCTAGTCAGGTTTGCAAAAGCCAGTCTTACTCCTTTCTTTTCCAAGAAGGGTTTCTACTGTAAGAGATGGGAATTGCATATCTCTGAAAAGGAACTGATTACAAAATGCAAAGAAGCTGGGCTCTAGGCTGTTGGAGGTTCCATTTAATCTGAAAATACCCCTTGTGCAGAAATAATGTCCTTTCTTAGCCCTTCCTTTCCTCCCATGTAACTTGTCAAAGTCTTTATGTACCAAATCCAGGTATAAATGTTGTTTAACACAGGGTTAGGAGTTAGGAATACTCTGAGTTATAATTATGGTTCTGCTGTTGATGCTCAAGGTCACATAGGACAGCTCACTGAATTTATTCCTTAATTTCCCATCTGTGAAGAGTTTTTTCTACATCACAATTGTTGTAAGGTTCAATGAGCAAAGACTTAAGCAATGATTTGGTAAACTAAATTGCTATGTGTACTGAATGTTTCTAGAAAGGCCACTCTGAAGGCCTAAGTCCCACACCAAACTTGCATTCTATTAAACAATAGCTGTCTCCATCATTAATACAATGCTGGAGCAGGATAGACCACCTCAGAGCAGGACCTACATCCTCTGCAGGAGATATGTCTGTATTAAATGTGAACATAGCCACAAACTGCTGTTGCGCCACAACTTGAGTTGCCCAGGTGCTCCTAATCCAACCCCTGCAGCTAATGCATTAACTGAAATAAAACACATTCCTGTTGTGTTTTTATGTTAGAATTATAGACGTTTTGTAAGTATATGGATTTTGGAATGATGTTTTAAATTCTACAGACTTAGAAGCCCCAGCTTCTCTCTTGTAAGAAGCTACTTTTTTGTACTTGCCCTCGAGTATTATAAACCAAGGATGAATAATCAATGGCTTTCTCTTTATAGCACCAGCACTTTCTAAATTGAGAGCATGTTGCAGTGGACTTGATGTATTGCTATTAATCTGTGTTGGGAGACTGAAGGACATGTTCTTCTCCATTCATCTTCCCCCAGAATCCCTGGAATAGGTATGAGTCTCATTTAAAAGGGGGAAAAAAAAAACAAACCAAGCCACCTTCAAACTAAAGCTTCATGGAATTGCTATTGCTGTACTGATAAGCTTAGTTGACAAGTAGAAACAGGACATTTCAGAAAGGTAACAAAACATGTTAAAATACCTTACAAATCTAGACTATGATGAGACAACCTTGTAAGGTGCCAAGCAAGTCAAGATAGAGCAGGCTTTCCAGTCAGTGTAACAATTCATTGGGATTAGCAAATGCAACTGCAGTCTCTCTGATTTACTAATAGCTCATATTTAAGCCACCAGGAAAATTTCTGTTGAATTGAGGCTGTATTCTGAAAGATGTAAGACGTTTGTGTCCCCGATTTTCCTATATGTGCTCAAAGAGGGTGCACTGGTCATAAAATTCAACTCCAAAAGCTAAGTCCAGAACACAGGATATTTTCATCCTACATTTAGCTCCATGGACTTTAGTGTTACTAGTGGGTTGAATTTTGGCTGTGTGCATCAGAATTTAATTCTGAACGCTACAGAATTTGACCTGATGAAACAAATGAAAAGCCTTGAACTAAAAAGGAAGCCTTTTAAAACACTGACTGTGCATTTTGCTTGTCAAAGAAAATGCTTACTAAGTTGTCATGAATACATTGAATGAAAGCTACTTCTCAGTCTACTGGACAGGGAAACAATTAGGCAGGAAGTTAACAATCCTGAAATAGCAGTTCTAGATCACCCTAGTGCAGAGACTAGTGCCAGCAGTAGGTTGGGCAGATCTTTAGTAGTGATGTGTTTTCAGAGCTTTTTGCTTCTTTGGGGCATATTGTTCCATTCTGGATAGTAATTGAATCTACATGCAAATTCTTTATATTCTGTACTTCGGGAAATGTCTGCTTCTCATAGACAGATACAAACAGAAAGCTCAGCCTCC
The DNA here is from genome assembly GCF_028500815.1 of Rissa tridactyla. NCBI lineage: Eukaryota > Metazoa > Chordata > Aves > Charadriiformes > Laridae > Rissa > Rissa tridactyla. The sequence continues at coordinate 12,133,170 of NC_071478.1, forward strand.
TAAGTTCAGAGTGCAAAGGGAAATACTTAACATGCCCCGATCTGCAACCTCACTTAACTTGTTTCTATTACATTTTTCATTGTCACATCAGTGCATAGATGATAGTTGTTGTTTTGGGACAGCCTTTTTTTCCTTGTCATCTTTTTTGGTGGGAATGCTTTCCAATGTTTGAGTCAGTGCACTTCTTTGCCAAGAAGGGAACTTCAATTCATACAGATTTTGATAATCAGAGTTGTAGTATTTCTTTGTATTATAGGAGTCCTTAAACCCTCAGGCTCAGGGTTTAGCCCCTTGTGTGTTAGGTATGATGAAAACATCTTCAACCACCATTTATAACCTAAAGATAGGCAAGAAAGGAATTGATGCTTATAGGTGAATGAGTGAAATAAAGATGAAGGACTAAAAACAGCTTGCATGCATGCTTACGTGTTGTGTTGAATGTAGGGGCACAGACTTATCATTAGGCTTCTTTTGTTGCCTGAAGTAATTTATCTTTATGTACTGTTAATCCACAACAAATGCAAGGTAAAGCAATTTAATGTGAATTTATTCCATACTGAGTTAAATTAAGTGACATTACCTTGCATTTGTCATGTGCTGGATGAGTACAAAGAGACTTACTAGTGTGGCTCACCTGATGGATGCATGGTAACATGGTGCATGTGAGCTCTCAATCTTAAGTGATTTGCCCATGATGACGTGGGAAATTGATAGCAGAACCAGAAATTGAACACAGATTTTTCCTTCTCTCAATCCAGTGCCTTAACTATAGTAGGGCAAAGTATTATATGTTGGGGGGATGATTGTTTTGTTTGTTTTTTAAAGCCTAGAACTATAAGATGGTGTGGAGTTGGTCTTCCTACCAATCTTTTGAATAATTGCAAATGCCCAGTCACAATTTTAGACCTGTTTGAGTGCCAGTGACTTAGGGAATATTTGTTATTTCCCACATATTCCCTGAAATTATTGTTCCTCCCTCAACTGCTGTCAGCAGTAAGGAATGACTTGAATAGAAGAGCTGTGTAACTGAATGTCTATCTAACTCAACTAATTGAATTGATAGTATGAAAGCTAACCTAGATTTTGTAGGCTCTGTTGTAACTTTAGTGTCTTGTTTTTTCCCTAAATCTTTGTTCCTAGAAATCAATATCTGAACTTATGTCTTGAGTCTGGAGTGGGGTACCACTTTCAGCTTTAATTTTTTTAAGGTGCTTGCTTGAGGAAGTAGATGCCAAAGTAAACTTCAAAGGAACTCCAGACTTCAGTGTTGGAAGAATGAATGGAGAGCAGGAGCTCTCTTTGGGTTTCATGAGAGATAAATGGACAAAGTAAAAAACAGCTACCAAAATTTTAAGTAATGAAACAGGAAAGGCTTTTCTTTATCACCCACAAAAATAATCTGGTATTTTTAATTGTTCAGTGTGGAAGAAACTCTGAGAGCAAGTGCCAAACAAAACCATGGAATGTGTTGGCTTCTTCAGCATTATGAACATACCTTAACAGCATTATGAATATTTTAATGTAAATTAAGCCAGCTTTGTACCATTCACCTTTTGCCTGGGCACAGTACCTGAGTGTTAATTGAATAGAACATAAGCTCAGTGAATCTCTGAGCTTATGCTCTCAGTTCCACCCTGAGAGACAAAACAAATGAGCAAAGAGGGAATAAAAACAATAAGAAAACTTAAAAGGGAAAACAGATTCTGGAAGATTCCCACGTCTCCTGAGAGAGTCCTGTTTTGTATCCTGAACATCCTTTTCAAAACAAGATCCTTCAGCTATTGCGAATGAGCCTTTGGGAGTAGATTTGGCTTTCAGCCCAATCTGCTGCTCCATGTCCCTGTGAGAAGGCAGCGTGTTCCAGAGCACTGAGCCTGGGAGCCGGGGGGAGGCAGTGCTCCTGGGCCCCCGCCTGAGGCCACCTTTACTGTTGCAGAGTCAGCAGCAGCAACATTGACATAATCTCCTCCTCCCTGCTCTCTTGACATCTTCACCCTCCACACGCTCCTGTGCCAGTGTGGTACCTACTCAGATGTGTACAGCTCTGCCAATAACTGTGTTAGCTATAAAACAAACCCAAGAACTATTTGGCTAAAAAGAAAAAAAAAAAAAGAAAAAAAAATTAAAAATAGTTATGTGACATAACTGCAAAGTGGTGCCGAACAGGAGCAGGAACCCTGTCTATAAGGGGTTGTGGTGATGACTGGAATGGTTAAAGCATGTTCGTGAAAAACCACAGTTGTTTGCACTGTGGTAGCAGATACTGACTGGCTGTTTGTGAAGAATTAACACCTTGTGTCATCTCTAGCCTCTTCCTGTGTTCTGTTCCCATTTATAAAATGAGATGATAAGCCTTGGGTAAGAATCTTTCAAGATTTGATTGATGTGCCAAATTGTGCTGCACAATTGTGCTGCTGAACTCTGCTACAAACCTTTGGCCTCACTGACTTCAGGCGCGATGCAAAGTTAAACAAACATTTGGCCACATTTCTCCTGAAAGGTGAAATATTTAAATTAATTTAAAGACTGCCTGGCATTATTGATCTGCTCTCAGGGTTTATGTGAATCAAGCTTTTCTTGGGTGTCCTCTCTACTTGTACTGCAGTTTTGGAAACCTGGAAGTGCTCTGAGCTGAGATGTGCTGAAGGAAGGAGGTAACTGGTGTCTCATTGATGTTCCAGTGACTCCTTCACAGCTCCTGGGTGCCATGTGGACCATGGGGTCACTTCATACAGCCACTGGCAGCCATAAATGCTCTTGAGCTTCCTGCAGTCACGTAGTGAGCTTGGGTAAGTGTTTTTATAATAAATCAGTCTCATGCTTGCTAATAGCTTTTTGGCTGCTGTGTCTACAAACTGGTGCCTTCTCCAGGCAATCTTTACATGCCCTCTGCAAAGTTGTCAGACTGACTGCTGGCTCTTAAATAATCAACCAAGCCTTGCTCTTGGGCTCAGAATTTCTCTTCAGTACTGTTGTAATCTGAAAGTTTGCTGCAATTAGTGCAAATACACAGTGTAAGAGAGAAAATAAAAGGCTATTCTCAGACGTCCTGTAGAGTGAACAACTGAAACATGAGCGTGGGACGAGCCAGGAAAACTGGCATTTTTCCCTGGCTGCACGCCGTATGGAAGAGACAGTGCCTTGGAAGGGAAGGAGCAGAAAAGTTTGCCATTGGCTCTGATGAATCCCAATCCTGCTTTTACTGAAGTTGTTGGGAATCCTCCCGTCGTCTTCAGTGTGAGCAAGAAAGGATCTTAGGTGAGGATGGATGACTCTTTCCCTACTTGAATGAAGTCTCTTGCCTATTTATGGGCCTGCTTCTATTGAAACCGAGCCTGTTTTAGCCTTTTTGGGTTCTTAGGGACCTGTTTGTATAAAGCAACTTACCTACCTATCTTTTTTTTTTTTCTATTGTGTGTATTTTTTGTATGTTCTGTTGGAAGGTGAAGCCTCTGTAGAAGGGGATACAAAAACTGATTTTTAAATAGTAATAAACCAAAAGAGAATTAAACTCTGCAGGCTGCATGCATTCATTTCCTGGAGACGGAGACTAGAGACCATGAGTGCACAGAGAGACAGCCTGTATTTCTCATATCTCAAAATCTTGCCCTTTTCAGAGACAGTTCCTGTCTTTGCCCATCTTCACAGCTCCGTATGAAAACCCATAGTGTCATGGACAGGTTGCAATGTTGTGTATCATGATGGCCTTATTTTGACTAGAAAGTCCTTTCTCTGGGGCTGTGCGATGAGATTTCTTACATTATTTTAGCGTAAGTGGAGGGAGCAATAAGTATCTATGTGAAATTTGGTATTGTCCTCATTGAATGCCTGGAAGGCAGTGAAAATAAAAATGAGGCAGGATATATAAATATTATTTTTGCAATGCTTCTGGCCTGCCTACCTAAGGTGCTAGGTCATTAGTCAAATGCACTGTGTTTTTTTAACACCATTATATTAAAAAGAAATAAGTGAAGTATGAAGTGAAACTTTACTAAGCCTTTGTTCCTTCCTGGTCCTTTTGCCTCCTTGGGGTCTTACCAGTTTGAGCCTTAACTTTCTAAAAGAACGGCAAACTCAAGACCAAAATAACAACAGGGGTTTGCCCTATTCTGAAAATATACTTAAGGAACAGACTTTTGCTTTTGTCAATAGATGTAAAAAAAGACCACGTGCATATCTGAGTCATGAAAAAGGCTATCTCTGCATGCCTGTGGCATGTCTGCAACCCAAAGAGAAAATAAACAGGTTTGCCTTTCTACACAGGAAAGAAAGGGCAACTTCCCAAAATAAACAACTCCTCCCACAGCCTTCAGGCAAACACCTGTGGAGAGGGAGGTTTTGCACAGTGGTTTTATCTGCTTTCAGGTCAGCTAAGAAAATAAAATCCAAAGCTGAGACCTCTGTATTGTAGATGTCCATGAATCCTGCACTTTTATGAGGAAACACTAGTAGCTCTACGAAAAGGTTTGGTCTCCGCTTCTCTGCTCGCGTGTTGAATTACAGAGACCCGTTACCAAATGGGTCTCTGCTCTGGTCTTAACGTTGATGACTCGAATCCTAGTCCCAAAATCCTAGGTAGATAAGAAAATGTACGTTTGGGGTTTTTTAAATGTGTACAAATTTATAACCATGTTGCCTTTCTGTTGGCATGGGATATGGGTCACTTGCTATAATGAGTGATTGTGCCGTTTAGACATGGTGTATTTTCTGCAGGAACTGGAAGTTTTGCATATTTAAGTGCAACTCTGTAACCTCATGCTTTCCACAATGGAATTTAACTCTTACTTTGATAATATTCCATGATTACTGAAGTTTAAACAGCAGACTTTTGAGCTGTCACTTCTGTTTGACTGCAAGATCAGCTTCCATGTGGAGTGCAAAATTGGTAGAGAGATATTCAACAGTCCCGTCCAATTCACTGGAAGTTAATTTGAGCGGATATCAGAATAGAAATCTTTATTCTCTTTAACTCAAATCTGCAGATGTTTTGACGCTTTCTCATGTTTCTCATGTGCAGGTAAACCATTATTTTTAGATCGACATTTTCTAACAAGAATGCATGTTGGTTTATCTGCTTAGCTTTGCTAGTTACTGCTATGCACAACAGTGAATTAAGAAACAAGAAAGCTACAAAGGTACTTTTATACTTTAAACAAACAAACAACACAACACATTCTATTTTTCTTCCTGCATTAATGCTTATTTGTGAACTTGAGAACATCTTAAGACCTTCCATGCGTATCCCTCTTCATGATCCTTCCCCTTGAATAACATTTCATAAGGTACATATTGCATGCGTGAAGCTTTCAAAGCACTTTGCAGGCATGTAATCTTTTCTGCCTCTGTGACATAAGTACTATTAATATGGGGAACTGAGGCAAAAGCTTGCCTAAGATCAAACAAAAAATTGGTAAAAGAATGTAAAGTAAGGCTCCTGTTCTTGACTCAGACCTATGTGTTCTCTAAGTAGATCACAGTATCTTTCAAAATAGCTTCCCTTCCTCCACCCTTAAAAATGCATGCTCTGTTTTTTGTCAATAGCAGCCTGCGTCTGTAGGAAAAAAACAGTGCAAGTTGGGGCTGAAACATCTTTAGGCAGCTGTACCTTATTCCTAACAATATTGCTACAGTTTTATGGTATCTCGCTAGGAGACACACCCATAGGACAGCAGGTAAAAGCCGTCTCTGTGATCCAGATACTGATTTCAGAATGCTCCAGCTGGGGAAAGCCCTAAGGGCTGTGATCCACAGTCCCTTACGAGAGCCACAGTGGACCAGTGTGAATACAGATGTCTATGGACAGTTGGGCCCATCAAAACTGCTGAGGGAATTGTGGAAAGGCACCAGGCAGTTCGTGACAAAAAGGACCAAGAAGTGTTGCTGTTAGAGAGGACTCAGTGTGTGAAATTTCTTAAGTCACTGATTGCCAAGAATATTTAGTGCTAATCTCTTAATGCTAGAAAAGTGTAGCTGCAGCTTCTCCCCCAGTAAACAATAGGGCCCAAATTGCCCTCCTGAGGCCTCCATCCCTTTATTACAGCCCACACAGAGAGCTCATCTGAGAAGGCACTTTGAGTTAGTAGAGCAAACTCTCTGAACCAGTCCAAACCAGTTCAAATATCACATATGGTTGTTTTGCTTCTGCAGACTTCCTTGTTAGTCCTTGGAGGCTGTGGCTGGCATTTACTCAGCAATAGCTCATGCTGTCAGATTGAAGGGGGAGGGGAAGCCTCTCCTTGAACATGTCAGCAGGGGGATGCAACAGCGCAATCAGATATTCCTCTCTATCGCTCCACACTGACTCCTTTGTAGTGACTGTCTCTGTCTTGATTTTTGGTTATACTCGGCTCAGTTTCATAAACTCAACATCTGATCCTTTTGTTGCAGCCCTGATGGTTTTTTCTTCTCTTCAGATTGTTTCTAGGTTAGGAATAAAACACATTTGTTCCTGGCTCCCACATCACTGCTTACAGAAGGCTTTTACAGGTGAGACCCACAGTTACTTTCATGATCCAGACAGAGGCAACAAAGGAGTAAAGCCACCTGCTTTTGTTGGAGTTGCAAGTACTTAGTAGCGTTTAGTAGCATTTGCAGCATACAGTTTTTCAAGCTTCAAGCACAAATTGCTCTAATATTCTATTTATGGTGGATGAGGCCTCAGAGTATATTTTCTTCATTCTCGGGCGCCGCAATTCATGAAGGAAGAAAAAAGTGGGAGAATCATAGAACAGTTTGGGTTGGAAGGGACCTTTAAAGGCCATCTAGTTCAACCCCCCTGCCATGTGCAGGGACATCTTCCACGAGATCAGGTTGCTCAGAGCACCATCCAACTTGACCTTGAATGTTTCCAAGGATGGAGCATCTGGTGAACTGGAATGAAAAAAGGTTTAGAAAAACTAGTTTTGAGGAAAAAATGAAAGAATTACTTTGGTTTGCCTAGAAAGAAGAAAATGGAAGTTACAGGAACATGACATAGGCCCCGTTACAAGGAGGGCAATGGTCAGCTTTTTCTATTCTAAGCAATCCATGTTAATTTGGCTAGGAAAAAATACTTGGATTAGAAAATTGATTTTGCTTACTCCTTCCCGGTATCTTATTTAGTAAGATTAAGTAATAAAGCGTGTTAGTTCTTCCATAGGAGGTTAGATGAACTTTTGCCTGGGAAGATCTGAACATACTTGGCTGTGGCCGGAGAAGGAGAGTGGGTTTGATGACTTCTTGCAGAGCCCTTGTAGAGTTGCATATCTGGGATTGCCTCCCTTTGCACAGCGTGTTGTGCTATGTGTCAGCTTCCTTGTATTTTTCTTCTTTAAGAAAACTCTCCATACACTTTGAATTTTTCCACAGGTGAAAAAGTAGAACAAACAAACAAGAAAGAGCAGTTGACAGACAGGAGAGAGAAAAAGCAGACATTGTTCATTCTGGAACCTGTATAAAGTAAACAGCAGAAAGGTACCAGCTCACAGCTGAAACTGGTTCACACCAAGTTTAGGGAGGATGCTTAATGTCCCTCGTTCTTAAAAAAAAGCGTATGTACTCTCCTGTGAAGTGTTTGTGGATGTGTTGTGGTACGTGGATGTGTATATACCTACAGCCTCTTACATGTAAGCTATGTGAGGGTGTAGTTGCAGAGCTATTAGCTTACTTATAGTTTGGGGAGTTACTTTAAAATCAAGTCCTAGGAAGTAATGTCAGGTTTAATCTCTAAAAGTGTAGCAAGAAGAGCAAACCCATTCCCAAACAAAAGAAAGAGAGCAATTGAGTCTGCCTTTGACAGCTGCCACCTGGCATCCTATTAAATTGAACTCTGTGAAGCTGCCAGGCATAAATCTTCCCTCATCCTGGAGAAAGCTAGAGATGAAAGGGAAAAAATTACGCTTAGAAGTCAGTTGTGGAAAAGACTTTGATCTTTACTATTAATATGAAGGGGTTTGCATTTCTCCTAGATTCCCCATTGTCCTTCTGTGGACTAGAAACTCAAATTGTTTGCTGGAACTTGGCTGTAATGAGGAGTGCAAATTTATCTTGTTGCATAACAGGAGAACAAGCTGGGAAGGTCTGAGATTTGTTTCCACAGAGATTACTGCCCAGCCTGCCATTCTTGGATCAGGGTGTACAGGAGGAGGTGCTTTCTGTGCAAGATGGCATGGCAGTGTTAGTTAGTCTCATGAAATGAGCTATGAGAAATTAATTGTACAGGTTGGCAGCCCTCTGCAAACTGTTTTGGACAGACTGTGCCTCTGGATGCATGTGTGGCCCTGCAGCTTCTGACTGAATGGAATTTGTCCCATAAAATCTCTTCTGAAGAGCTATTACCAGCAGAAGGCCTGATTCAATAGCCCTTATTAAAAATTCTTGCTTACTCCAGTTAGCTTTGCCTTCACAGAGAGTAACTGGAGAGCATAAGGAATGCAGTAGTTGAGTGTGCAGACAATGAGCATTAATGCCTTACAGCAGACATCTTAGCTGCTGATGTTGGTCAGGACTGACACACACAGGTTTTAGTTTTGGGGGTTTTTTTTACAACCTGGCTGCAGGGTTTTTTTAATTTGACATTATTAAACTAAATTTACTGTAGCGTTAAGTCCTATTGTTAAAGCGTGAATCACACTAAGGCTTATGGTTTCATGTTCAGGGGTAGTGCTGCTTAATTGACCTGTTTTGCTCATGACTCCTCTGTCGCACTGGTACATCTGCTTTTTTGTGGCTCCATTGTGGACTGGATGCAGCAGGTGACCTGGCGGTAAAGGGTTAAAGTATGCATGATCTGGTGAGAAAAGGGCAAAAGTTGGGTTGGATCAGTGCACCTGGAGCCTGCTTGTCACACAAGTACCTGTAGCAGTCTGACAGGGAGCACTGCCAGGATGGGACCACACCACTGCCCCAGCCAGCACCACCCCAAAAAGTGATTCATCTGATGCAGAATACAGCATGCATCTTCCTGGCATAGAAATACTTTTTATGTGTTCAGTGGTTTCCATATGATTTCAAAGCACTTTAGAAGAAGGGAACTTCCCTGTCCTCTTCTGAGAGGGAAGGTTTGATTGTACCTCATGTCACAGAAAGGAAGGGAAGGTGCAAAGGAGTGAAGCAGCCAGATTGGCCAAGGTCAGAAGGAACTCTGTGGGAAATCCAGAAATAGCACCTTGTGCTGCCGGCCTGTGGCTTGGCTACAAACCCATCAGTTGGCCCAGGCCACCTTTGTGAGCTCGTTATCAAACAGGACCAAGTATTCAGCTGCTTCTTTTTTGCTGGTGTAAAACAGAAACATTGTTGATGACTCCAGCTGCTTGCGTACAGTCACCGGCATTGCAGCGCCTGAATACCTCTGCCTGTTTGGAAACAAAAGCATCTATTGTAACCCTTCTGAAATGTCTGCAGAGAGGCCCTATCACAGTGGCTGGATGCCTGCAACAGTTACTCTAAAGCATTTTAGGGCTGTTTATCTTGTTTTTCTATAACCGGGCACAACTTTTAGAGTATGTGGAGCCAAAGCAATCGATTAGCAGAGGTGAGAATGTAAACCTTTAATGTGGAGGTGCACAGCTTCCGTGCCAGCGTGTGCCTCACACGGTCTCTCTCCATAGAGCTAAGGGAGCCCAAAGGGGGAATGAGGGCAGGAGAATTTAGTCCTTCGTGGTAGCTCTCCAGGGGAGACGGCAATTTTAGGTCCCTGAAGGCAAACACTTTCCCTGTCTCAGTCAGCGGTTCAAGCCCAGTTCCCTGCCGGGAATTGCCTCTCCCGGCTCGGGAATTCCCGCGGCCGTGGGGGACAGGCCCGGGGGCGCGGAGCTGCGCTTCGGCACCGTCTCCCCGTGTTCCTCCCGAGGCGGACCGTCCCCGCGGCACCGAGCACCCATCGCTGCGCCCGCTCCCGGGGCTGCGGGGCGGGGGATCCTCCGCAAACGCGGCCGAGCGGCGGCAGGTTCTCTGCGGAGCCGCCCCTTCCCCTCCCGGGGCTCCCCGACGGGGCCGGGAGCCGCCCGGGGGCGGGCGGCGGCAGCGTTAGGACCCGGCGGCTGCTGCGGAGCGGGGGGGGTAGAGGCGGGGGGGAAGCGCAGCCCGGCGGTTGTTTACCGGGGAGGGGAGAACCGGCGCAGGTCTCGTCGCGGAGCCGAGCGGCGCGGGCGGGCTGGCGGCGGCTCCTCGCCCACCGCGCCGAGGATGCTGCACGGGGGCCCGCGGCGGGCGGCGGCGCTGGGCGCCCTGCTGCTGGGCTGGCTGCTGCTGGCGGCCGCCGAGGGTGAGTGCCGGGGGGCCCGGCCCGGCTTTGTTGCGGGGGACAAAGGCCGGTCCCCGGGGGAGGGCGGCGGGGACCGGCCCCGCACCGGCGGGGGGTGTGCTGGGGAGCGGCCCGGGCTGCCCGGCCCGCCCGCATGGCCTGGCGTCGTCTCTCCGCAGAGTGCCTCCGCGGCAACGGCGCGTCCTACCGCGGCAGCCGGCGAGTGGCCTCCGGCGGCGCCCCGTGCCTCAACTGGCTGGCGGTGCGGAGCGGCCCCGGCGCCGCCATCCCGGCAGGTGGGTCCCGGGGACGCCGGGGGAGCCGGCGGCGGGGGAGAGCGGGGGAGCGGGGGGGCTGCGGGCGGTCCCCGCGCTGACGGCCCGGTCCCCTCCAGCAGTCGCCGAGGACCACAACAACTGCAGAAACCCGGACGGCGACACCGCGCCCTGGTGCTACGTCCGAGGCGCCGCCGGGGTCCCCGAGCGGAGACCCTGCGACATCGCCCAGTGCTCAGGTAGGAGCTGCCCCAGCTGGCCCCCCTTCCCCTCCTGCCCTCCCCTCCCCGGCCTGCCTCCTGCCGCTGGGGGCTGGCTTTGTCACCGGGAGGGGGGGTCTCCCGCCGCGCACAAACAACCCCAGGCTGTGGCAGCACCCACTGCCCCCCCCCCTCCCCCGGAACGGAGTGTACCCGGGGCTGCCCTCCTGCGTGTGCACATCTGCCTCCCAGCTGTGCCTTGCTCCGCCCCTAGAGCTTTGTCGTTAGTGCCAGAAGAGGGCTGTGCAAAGCCTCGTGTCCCCGTCCCCCCCGCCATTTCACTAGTCACTGTGGGGCTCTGTAGCTGTGTTGAAAAAGGCTGAGGTCTGGGCATCTAGGAACTGCAGAGGTGTTGGTATACCGTTACTGTGGGCATATTACTGCTGTCTGAACAAGTGTCCTGCTGCTAAATCAGTGCTAGGGTGGATTTGGGTACAGGTGGAGGGAAAGAACTTTGGGAAAATCAGAAGTGAAGAAGGACAGTAATAAATGGAAACCCCCGAACGCTGGATTCCTCCTGGATAGTCAGGGTGGGAAGCAGTTTGCTAAGAGAAGAGCTGTAGCTGAAGCCTGTTTGAGGGAGAGGAGACATCAGTATTGACTGAGGCCAAAGTAACCATTTGTTTTTTCTGAACTGTTCACTTATTTCTGAGCCCCTCAAGATTTACTTACGCACTGCACTGTCCCTTGGGATCGCTATCCTTGCATGTAAACACTTTCCCCCACTCATACACCCTCCCCTTTTCTTCATTTTGCTTATTTTTAGCCAATGAGCAAATGAAGCAAAACAAATGTTGTGCTGCCAAGACCCTTGCTCAAAAACAGTCCTGCAGCTTTAGGATCAGGAGAGTTACCTGACTTTTCAGCCAAGTCACCATTTGCATGTTTAAGGGGTTTGGCTATTTTTGTGCCTCTGAGTGGGCGCCGTTTTGCTGGAGCTATGTCCTGCAGCTCCCTGTGGTTCAGCTTCTCTGGCTGACCCTACGTAAAGTCACTGTGCGGTGCAGGGGACCCTGATTTCCTGTCCCTAACTCCCCTTCTGTGCTTCCATTTCACATTCCACTGAGGACTCAAAATGGCTGCAGATTCTATCCACACAGAGCTATTGCCAGCTGTGGGGTGAGATCCAGGTGGAGAGGGTTTTCAGGTGTGGATGCACACTGTGCATAGCATTTCCAAAAAACAGTGTTTTTTTGTTTAGGACAGGTGATACCTACTTTCCACTGTTAGAGCTTTTACTGTGCTTCAGCTTCCATTTTTACCGTGTCGTGAAAGAATGAGCTACCTTAAAAACCTTTCAGTGCTGTTGATAAAGAGTCCATGGCGCTGGGAAGGAGTCAATGCTTTGAGCATCCATCCTTACGCACCTTTGGGCTCTGGCTGAGGAGGAACTTGCTGCACTTAGACTAGTCAGTGGCTGTGCTGCCTGAAGTGTTGCTCTCATTCAGCACGTCCATCATGCTAAAGAAGCTTGCTGCACGGCTGCAAAGAGGGGCTGGGTAAGAAGAATGTCCCCAGGTTGTTTTCACACCAGCCGGAGTCGCCTTCCGTCAAACCTTCTTGTGTAAGGAAGATTGAAGCAGAAGAGAGATAAACAGGCTCCTGGGAGATTTGGGATGGAGATTCTCATCATCTTGTTCATGTCTGTTCAGCATGATTGAAGCTGCAGCGTGTGTATCGATCTATACACTAAATGAAGTCATTGTGCATCCCCTGGACGCATGCCCTGAACCTGGGTTTCGTTCTACTGTCCGACTTCTGTCTTGTCGGTGGTGGTGCCTTGCACTCTCTGTTAAATAGGTTCATGTCAAAGGAAAGCGGGAGGAGGAGTACGTTTCTTGTCTGCCTTGGTAGGATTTCTGGCAACAACTTAAGAGGGAACAAGTGTTTTTCAGTGTATTTTGAAGGCAGTTCAGTGATACTGAGGAGAAGCTGAGGGAGCTGGGCGTGTTTAGCTTGGAAAAGAGGAGGCTGAGGGGAGACCTCACTGCCCTCTACAACTACCCGAAAGGATGGTGGTGGCCTCTTCTCCCAAGTGAATAACGACAGGACCAGAGGAAATGGTCTGAGGTTGTGGCAGGGGAGATTTAGATTAGACACTAGGAAGAATTACTTTACTGAAAGAGTGGTCAGGCACTGGAAGAGCCTGCCCAGGGAGGTGGTTGAGTCACCATCCCTAGAGGTATTTAAGAAACGTCTAGATGTGGCACTTCAGGGCATGCTCTAGTGGCAGAGATTGTAGGTTGTTTGGTTGGACTCGATGACGTCAAAGGTTCTTTCCAACCATGAAGATTCTATACCAGTCTAGATTTATCCCACTCACAAGGCATGTGTTGTTTTGAAGTACTCATCAATGCTTTGTATTTTGTATGTCTCTTTTTCCTCTCAGCAGATGCTACAGCTGCCACGGCCCCAGTCCCTACAGCAGAAGTTGGTACTTCTCAGGAGGTCGACCGGGTGTTTGAACCGGCTGATACCTTGCCCTCCCGGAGTGAGGCGGCCGCTGTGCAGCCCATCATTGGGATCAGTCAGAGAGTGCAGGTGAACTCCAAAGAAAAGAAGGACTTAGGGACACTAGGTACAAACCCAGGATCACATCTTGGATCCATTCCTATAATTCTGGCAGGATGGATTGGTTTTGAGTCTCTGAAAGCAATGCTATAGCTGGATCTACTGCCTCTAATTTTGCCTCTTTCCTTTCTCTCTTCACAGGGTATGTGCTGGGACTGATCATGATGGTGATAATCATTGCCATTGGAGCCGGCATCGTCCTGGGATACATCTATAAGAGGTCAGTGGCTATTCTCCTTTGTCCAAAAGCTGGTGTAGGCGTGAAGCAACGTGTATAGAGCAGGAGTGTCTGAGCACCTGCAGACCCAACGAGACCCTAATGAAAAGGCAGATAGAAGCATATGTTTTGATGTGGCACATTGTGCAAGAGTTTCGCTTGTCACACTGAGGAAAGTACTATTTAAGACTTAATCCTATTCTTGTCCATTTCACCCATCAGTGTGGTATTCTGCCCCATTTAAAGCTTCAAACTGCCCTCTATTTTGTGTGTGTGTGTGTGTGTGTGTGTGTGTGTGTGCGTGCCCTTGCACCTTGATGTGGCTTTCTCAGATGCACCCAGAGGAGCTGAATTTTACGTAAGAGCTGGAGAGAGCAGATCCCAGGTGCCCTCACAGGAAGTTTCTTCTGTAATCAGAAAGAGAACAATCCTTCTAGCAGGCCACCTGTTTCTCTAGTCTAGTTTTAGAAGAAAAACAATTGGCAAATTGTTTGCGACTCGTGCATTGTAGCCTATGAAGCTGAGTATCAAGTAGCACTTTTTTTTCCACCAAAGTTCATTTTACCAAAACTCCTGGTCAGTTTTGATTCACACTTAAGTTATGATTTGTTCAGCCACTTCACTGTGTTGGGCAGAAACATTTCTGTGGCTCAGCAGCGCTTGAGGTTAGTGGTAGTAGCAAACAGCTTAGTTGTACGAGATGGGGCAGGATGGACAAATAGCAGTGAATGTCGCTGCAGCAAGTGAAGGCCCAGGCTCCCTCCTCTGGGAGGGTTTGTTCTGTATTTTGGCTGTTTGACAGCAGTCTGACACAACCGAGCAGAAGGAGGCCTTTCCCAAGCTGGGACATGTCCTTATGTAAGTGTTTATAATAAACGCCGACAGGAAAAAAAAAACAACAGAGGGAGGAGTGTTACGTAAGGGGCAGAACACAGAGCGCTGCTTGTCGAGGGATCTGATTTGAGGTGTCGTTTTGGAGAATGCTGTCTCGTGTGCTGGCAGGAACGGCAGCCACTGCTGCACGCTTGTAAGCAGCTTTGAAAAGCAGCCAAAATGCCTATGTGCTGACAGGAAACCCCAGCAGCTCCGCCTGGTTGGGACCGCGAGCCCCAGGAGGAGCAAGTGGTGCCTGTCCCACCTCGCTCCTGTCTTGTGGGAAGAAGCAATAGACCAATGTTGAGCTTTGTCCAAATGCGGCTTTGCTTCTTCAATCCTAGAGAGCTCACAGCAGGGCTGGAGTGCAGGTTTAGTGTCTCTCCCTCTTTTTGCCTTGCTCTCAAAATTGCATGTGCAAGCTGGCAGGTTTGGGTAGGTGTGGTGAGAAACCTTTAATTGGTTTAGTAGCTTTTGGTATACACAGCTTTTCCGGAGACAGCGTGCTATTAATGCCAGCCATTTTTAAAGTTCTTCCTCAGTACAAATTACAGAGGTGTCGCCTCCCTTAGCAACAGGCTGAAGAGTGAGGTAGGTTTGAGGAGCTGGTTGTGGGATTATGCTCTTCGCTGCAGCTTCAGGACCAGCTCTGAAGTAAGCTTTAATACTTTCAGTAGCGGCTTAATTTGCTACACAGGTTTGTTTGCCACAACAAAAGGCAGAATCTGTCACCACCTCCGGTATTTGTTTCTATCAGATGAAGCAGGTTACGGAAGCTCTGCACTGTCTCACTGCTCCCCTGGGCCTGCACCAGGCAGTGCTGTGGGACTGTAAGATGTAAGGGAATATTTGTCAGCTCGACGGTTTGAAGGAGTAGCCTGGCTTCAGAGACATTATTTAGCCGTAGCAACGTTAGTGAATAACCCAGTTTATGAGGGAGAGAGACAGACTTCACTCGGCTGCTTCTTTTTTTAAAGGTGCTCAGACGGTGTCCTCTGCTTACAGTAGGGAACGTTTTGGACCCTTTGTATGTAGCTGAAACATCTGTTTGTTAAAGAGCAGAGTCCCTGCTTTTCTACTGTATCACCTTTACTGAGACTCTGCCTCCAAGCAGTAGCACTCACCCCATGCGCATGTATGTTTGTTTGGTTTTTTTTTAATCTAGGGGGAGAGACTTGAAGGAAAAGCATGAACAGAAAGTTTATGAGCGTGAAATGCAGCGCATCACACTGCCACTCTCAGCGTTCACCAATCCTGCCTGTGAGCTTGTAGATGAGAACACAATTGTGGTGCACACTAACCAGACGCCTGTGGAGGACACGCGTGATGGCAGTGGCCCGCTCATGGGGCAGGCGGGTACTCCTGGTGCCTGAGCAGCTCAGGCAGGAGCGATCCAGGCTGAGCAAAGCCTCCAGCTTCCCACTGTGAGTGCAGGGGTTGCGTGTGTTCATTTCTATTTTGTTTTCTTTTTGATGAAAGCCAGATGAAGGTGATGCGGAGGGCCAGAGCAGTGGGCTATTCATCATGATCTGTTTGAGTGGCACCATTCCGTGCATGACCAGCTGGGGACTGGTGTGGTGGGCCCTGCTGCTTCCTCCCACCTATCTCCATGGTGTGCCAAGGAGCTGGGGGGGATGATAGGCCAGGCTCACAACTGGCCACAGACCCCATAGCCCGGAGTGTGGTCTTGGCTTCCTCTTTTTCCGTTCCTTTCCTATTTAATGGTGTGCACTGTTACTTAAGTTTCAGCCTGGAACCCCAGGAGGGAGCAGTACTGCAAGGACTGAGGGGAGCTTCACGTCAGACTTAGCTAGATAATTACACTCTGATTATAGTTCCTGCCTTTCTGCTTTGTGGCTGAGAGCTGGAGACACTGTCCAGAATCCTGCTACTGGATCAGTCTTTTTTTCCAAGGACGAGTTTATTTGAGGGATGGCTTTGGCCAGGAGCAGTATGTTTAGCCCCAGTGTCAATTTGGAAAAGCTCTTCTCAAGCTCTTGACAAATCCAGGTCTTCCAGGGCTGAGGCCACATCTCCATTCCCCTGTGGTGCTACATGCACAGCCACAGTTGTAGGTGTCCAGGTGGTCTGTGCCTCCTGCTCACTTACACAGATCAGGAGACCAAAGGCCAGCAGTAGATAGTTGTGAAGAAAACAAACTGCCCTTCAGTTACCTACAGCAGGTTGAGCACCGAGGATAGATAAACATGCTCTTCCAAATTCCCTTGGCCTTCTACAGAGCCAGCTCTGGACAGAGTGGCTGAGCCAGCTGTGGAGGTCACCCTGCCATGATGCAGCAGCTCTTGCTCCAAGGGCAGGACAGGGCTGCTCTTGCAAGATCCTGAAGTCGCAGCGTGGCTCCTGGCCCAGCCTCCTTCACACACGCTCAGCTTGTGCAGCAAGACTACTTGCTTACAGAGCCCGGCCCTATTAGAGAGGGTTTGTAACAACTTTTATTAGCATTTCAGGGGTTTTGGAAGGGATGGTTGCTGCAGTGTCTCCTAAACGGCACCAAGGCAAGGCCAGTTCAGGGAAACATCCATCCCCGCCTCAGGGGATTCAAGCCATTCAAGTAAGTTTTCTAGCCATCTGCTTTATAGCTGTGGGCCTAACAGGGAGCAGCACTTGACAGCAGGGGTTTTAGTGTTAATGTTTGATTCAGAAAAGGGAAACGTTTTATTTTTAAATGCCTTTGAATACCATTTCTTTGTAAAATGTTTTAAATACCTCATTATGAGAAGGTGCAGATTGTGCTACCTTGTATTAAAGCTTAAAAGAAAAATGCTCTGTAGATGTGTGTGGACTGTGGCTCATCTGTACATTCCTCCTGCCAGAGCAGCATCCTTTTGCCTGTTGCAGACTTCAAGTAGTGGAGAAGGAGTAGAAGATCCTACTTCAGTTTGCCAGGCCCAAAGGTAAATCCCTACAAGTGGTGCCTCCACTCACCAGCGCTGACGAGGGACATGGAGCTTGTCTCCTTGCTGGCAGCAGCTGGCTTTGGACTGGGACACTGTTCCTGAAAAGCAGCTGTGGGCGTGCGAGCTGTGCTGACTAAGCGGGCTGGCCCGTGGGAAGACGCTCTCAGTTACAGCCCCTTCCTGCACTGACGCAGGTCGGTTCTGCTTTGGTGCCGCTCAGCAGCAGCTCCGTCCCTCAGGGCCTTGCATTGGAAAGTGTGATGGAGACAGAGCACAACAGGTTACAGGAGGTAGTGACATTGCTAGCATTTTTGTTCGGTTGTTGCCTTAACAATGCCCCTTGAACTACATATTTCAGGATAGGAGGTTTCCAAGAACAGATGGTATTTTTATCCTTGTTCAGAAAAGGGAAATGGAGAGAGGCTCTCTGGTCTGCTGACTCCTGTCCGCCCTTACAAAAAAAAAAGAACCCACAAAAAACCAACCAACCAACTCGACAACTTCTTCCCTTTCCATCACTCCAGGTAAACACTACTATAGAGCACTTACACTGCGTCTCTGTAGTTCTGTAAACGTGTACGAGCCCTTTGGCTCAAGAGAGGGGGTTCTAGATGATGCCTGGTCTATGCAGTTTTGATATTGCTGTTTTGTGACAATAGAAACCCGATAAAGTTACAGCTTTCCGCTTTATGTAACAAACAGACAACATCTTGTTTTCATAGCATACATTTACTGCTTTTTAATTTAGTTAGAACATAGAGCTGTGCAAATCACAGTTCGTAAACCCCACCCACACATCACCCAGGACTTTCCCCTTCAGGGGTCCCCTCACAAACCAGCCTGGGAGGGGGAAAGGAAGGGCAAATCCTATTAACAATCCTGAATCCACTGGACCCAGTTTAGAGAGGCTCCTCCACTGACTCACAGCACAGGGAGTCCCCAGTGTTTCTAAAACACCACTACACAGACTAAAACCATCCCCCACTATGCACACCTTTTGTCAGGTGATGGCTGGTCCCATGTTATTTTACATAATACTTTGAACTCATGGGTAGGGGGAGGAAATCAAAGTAACAGCAAAGACTAACACCAATTCCCCACCATTCAATACCGAAGTGGGGGGGGAGAAAGGAGCACACTAAAAATCCAGTTAAACCAAGATGTTTGTGAAACTTAAGAGCAGGACTTGAGACAGCTTTTTGTTCAGTTCTGCCAACCACATGAGCTACCACAGCAGTAGCTTTCCTTCCTTCTCCCACCAAGGGAGGAAGAAGAGAAGTGCTGGAAGGAAATACACTCCCACCCACCTCCCAGTGACTCCAAGCCGTTTTTTCTCCCCCAAAGCAGGGAATGACCCTGAGGAAAGTTTCTGCTTGGAGAATCAGTTCAGGTGCTGCAGCAGCAGCTGCAAGAAGGACCTTCAAAGGGAGCAACTTGCACAGCCTGCAGGAAAGGATGAGGTAATGGCAACTGAATTAGTAGTTCTCCAGCTGCCACTCCTGGGAGGATGGGACATTATCCAGCACTTTTCTGTTCGTGACAAGTCCATCTCTTAAGTAACCTCGGGCATGTCCCCCTTTGCCATTGTCCATGCACAAAGTCTGAGCCACTTCAGACCTTTGGCTTTCTGAAGAGCACCTTCTGCCACCCTTCCTGTCACCTCATGTCCACAGGCCGAGAGCTCAAGCAGCTTCAGTGCTCCAGGGATGTCCACAGCCAGTGCCTACTGTGGTTCTACATATTCAGGTTCAAATACTTTCACCTAGGTTAAGGTACTTGGGCAGGCAAACTCACTGTGCAGGCTCAGGGTCTGAAGATGTTCAAGTGGCTCATTTGCTGCCTGCCTTTGTTCAGCATCAGGAGGGGCAAGGAGAGCTCAGTCTTAGTGTTTCTAGGCAGGCTTTTGGAGGTATTCAGAGACAGAGGAGGAAAAAAACCCACAAAACCAAAACAAAAATTCATACACACTTCCCCACAGACAAGGTATTTCAGGAGAGCTGCCCAGTTCCTGGGGCTTTTCACTCCCTCCCCTGATGCAAATTGGAGGCCAAAATCTCAGTGGGTTGTTCTGGAAAACACATGCACAAACATACACACACCCCCTGTCCCGGTGAGGCCTTTTGCCGGATGTCCAATTTCCCCAGCTTTCTGAGCAGTGGGAGAAGCAGTTCCAGAAGTGCCGGTCTTTGCCCTGGAGAGTCTCCTATAGCAATTCCCTCCCTGGCAGATGGACCAGGGTGGCTTCACAGCTTGCAGCCAAGTTCTAAGGCACCACAGTAAAGAAGCCTGAAAAGGCTAGAGAAACATTTCTCAAGCCAGAAAAATAGTGTTGAGCAGCTTTCCTAGGTGCAGTTGGCAGGAAACAGCCCTTCTTGCTTCTGAAACATGCCAGAAATCCACAGTGAATCAGGACGTCCAAGAGGAGGGGTGCTGGGTGGGGAGAGAGAGGCAATGCAGCAAACGTGCAGCGTGGTGCCCCATTAATGCCCTGGAAGTGGCTGAAGTGCATCTCCCTCCCTGTCACTCATCTCAACTCCAATGGAAGTGGTGCAGGCAGCAGGACGAGCTGACTAGGTTGTGTTTTCAGGTAGCTTGTCACGGTTCAGTCCATACTGCACACTCACGTTGTGGTCCAGCTCCTCCAGCTCAGAGGGGAGGGGGATGGCAAGTTCTCCCAGGTAGAGAGAGAGCGCTTCAAAGGAATCTTCCAGCTTGGAGAAAGGGGGCCTAGAAGCACCAGTGAGGAAATATGAGTGGGAAAGAGGAAGCAGAATAGCATCTGGAAAGGCTGGGCCAGTTGTCCATCCAGGCTACTGTCCCGTGCACAGAGGTGTTAGCAGGGACATGATCCCTCCCCATTCAGCTTCTGAGACTGCAAAGATCCCATCTGTCTGGGCTACCCGTTTTTACAGCCGATGACCAGCGAGGTCTGGCTCTTTTGAAGCCTTCTTGGCATCAACACTGTTCTGAAGCTACAAATTTCACAACTGAAATAAAATGAAGTATTCACATTTCAGAGCTGCTGCCAAAGTCTGCCCCTACTTTTTGTACATGAGAAACCCTGAACAATCACCCCTCCTTTACTCATTCTGTCTCGGAAATTGTTTCAGAGCCCTCTACCATATACAACAGTCTCTCTCCCAAGCTGTTAGGTCTTTAGTCTCTCCTCATGTGGAAGCCTTTGAGCATTCCCACAGAGGGCTGGAATACAGCCCTCTCCCACCCTCTGTTCAGAGCAATCCTTCCACCAAGGGGATATGGACACATCCTCCAGGCTTAAAGAGAGGAATCCTCCAGACCCCAAACGTACCTGCTCTCTGGTTCCAGTCTGCAGCAAATGGCAGCCAGAGGGAAAAAGGCTGGAGGACAGTCAGCAGGAACAAACTTCTCCCAGAACAACTTGACATTAAGGCCAAAATCCAGCGTGCGTGGGAGACAGTCCGGGTCAGCATAAACCTGGCCTATGATCTAGGGAAAAATGAGAGGAGCACTTAAATACAGCATCAGTTCCAGAGTGTTAATGGGGAACTTCAGCATTGGGCAGAAGCTCTTTCTGTATCAGGGTGCAAGGGAAAGAGCAAAACCACTGTTCCTCCTTTCCAATGGGGCTAGTTGCACAGGGCGATGAGCAAGGCACTGCATACAAACAAATTTCACATGAAACTTTTTCAAGACCTGATGATGTGGCCGCTGTTGTGAAGGAAGGCCCAGACACCTTCTCTTTCTCCCCAGGGTCTCTCTGATAGATACAGTACGAGTATCTCTGAAGATACCAGATGATGTCCACCTCCCAGAGAGCTCGACAGTGTTTCGCTGCCTGGTCAGCTACTGTGCTGTATGCTGCTGGGGATGACACAGCCCCTCCTGATCGCAGGTAATCAACATAACCTGCATCAGCATCCCATCTCTCCCCTCTCACACAATCTTACCGCACCACCAGCAAAGCTCCTCTGTCTACAGAGTCTGTCCTAAACGATGCTGTGAAGCCAACAGCACCACAAATTCTGAGTCGCTCTGCTACTGGCAGATTCAACCCCATCCACAGCCAGAGGGTAAGGTGGAGAGAACTACCACCATAACCAGTGCCTAGGAGGTTGCAGGCAACAGCCAGTAGAGGAAAGGGCTGGGTGGAACAGAGGGAAGCCCTGCCCCAGTGCTCACCGCCTCCAGCACTAGGCCACTCAAAGTGTACTAAGAGAGAAGGAACCCACAGCAGAGAGCTGTGGGGAGATCTGGGCTCAGACAAGGTCAATGTCAATACAGACTCTCACACGGGGAACAGTATTAGGTTTAAGCCTCATCGGGTATCACAAAAAGGGAGTTATTTATAACCACCCAGGCTTTTCTATGCCAATAAATCAGCAGGACAACCACATCCTGCAACTAGACAGTGGAACGCCCATTATGTATTTTGGCAGGGTTATTTCCTTATCTGTTCGAGTGTGTAACTTCTTTTTTTAAGTATCTTTATTTTGGTGACAAGGAAAACGTTCATATGCTCCTACCCCTTTATTTGTCTTTTTTCTAGAGGAAACAATTGTTCTAATTCTGCATACAGATTTTTCACGTTCCTAAACCTATCACTCACAACCACAGTATTCTCTGAGAGGAGGGCCCAGTGTAAACAGAGCTCCAGATGAGGCCACAAAGATTAATGCACAGATATTTTCTTTGTCCCCTTCATCCAAACACTGAAGATGAAACTGTGCCAGTCTCCCCTGGTGTTCCTGTAACTGCTGTGTTATCTGGACCCGTAACACCCCACCTTTCATCTGCATTTTCACTGTCTTTCACATCTTTTCAACTGAAAATACCTTGTACTTTCTGAGTGGCGCTCTTTGCTCTGCAGACAGAAAAGCCGGATATAACAGTAAGACTGTGCAGTGGCTCAGAGAGAAACTAAGCCAACAGACCTCAGGGTGCAAGCTTCATTAACTGACCTGCAAAGAGGTTTCAGTTTCCCCTTCTCTGATGTGAAGTGCCGTCCCTGAATTTGCTGAGATTATACAGCTGATTGTTCTTTTCGTGAGGCAGTAGAAAAACTACCACAGTTTTAGGGAATATGCCTACTTTCAAATGGACACTGGGACTCAGTCAGAACTTGGACCTTTTCACAGCTTCTATCAGTCCAGGAGGAACCTCTGTATTTCTTTTAGTGCAGGAAGAAACTTTCTCTGGGACCAAAAAGTTACAAAACTTTCCTTGAGGGAGGAGGGGCAGGGTAAGCTTGTCCTCCCAGCCTAATTCACTGTGCTGTTAGGTCACAGACTGCACACAGAACTGGCTGACACAATGTGCGCAAGGACATTCCAATGGGGAAAAAGTAACGTCCTGGCCTTACCTCACAGAGAACAATCCCAAATGAAAAGATGTCCACTGTCTCATCGTAGCTCTGTCCTGCAGGAAACATAAGACATTCAGCTCCGTGAGAGGCAGCTCCCCATCCAGCTATGCCAGGAGCTGCCAGTCCAAAGCTTACCTAAGCCTATTCCCTGGAGGGCTCTAAAATAGGAGACAAAGCAAGGCTTAAATCTGAGCAGGGTCAGTTGCCCCACGATATGTGTATCAACTGCATCTTCTATACACTGCCATCACATAGTTTAACCCCTCTTCTTTCTTCTACTGGGGAATTAAAGGACAATGCAGGGAAGCCCTGTGTTTCAGAGGTCTGAGCAAACGCTAAGGATAACTATGTAAAGCTTCTGCCCATTCCCGTTGATTGCTGCTCTAGCACATCTCTACAGTGCACCGAGTCAGTGCTCAGCTCCCCCAGCAGTCAGCGAGTGCCCAGTCCCTGCTGCGGTGACTGCAGAGATAATAAATTACACACTAGCAGGACTGTGAATCTGGGAAAGCAGACTGGCTCCAGCATGCCATTATCAGCTTACAGACACGCCCCTCCCAAGCCAATATCTGGTAAACAGCCTTGCTTTCAGAGGTGATGTCAGACTACACTCTTGCTGTTCTCCTGACAAATGCCAGGTCTGAGTCAGGCTCTGAGAAGCAGCCTCAGACTCCAGCAGGGCCTGTAAGCCTTGAGAGAAGGAAAACAGAACAGCACACAAGAAAGCAACACGGAGGAGAGCTGAGTTGGGGGAGAGGAGCCAAGTCCTCCCTTCCCTGGTGGGCTATATGTTGGACAATACCGATATCACAGCCAGCCAAACTGCCCAACCAGGTCAGACAGACCTGCTCATTAGGAGGAAACTCTATCCATTGTACTTCACCCTTACCTCAATGCCTGCAGGGGCAGTTTTTCCCCTAAGGGACGTAGTTCATCCTTAATGCAATTGAGGGCTGCACGCCAAAAAGCAGATTTCCCTGCACTTGGACAACTCCCACCCCAATCCCGAGGCTTCGGCAAACCTGGCAGCAGATGGCTTCTCCCTGGATCTACACAACAGCGCGTGTAAGCCTCATCCTGGAGTTTAATGATTCCCTGTCTCAAGGGGCAGTTCCAAAGCATGAAGCTATAATAGAAATTGATCTCGGGTTCAGTCTTATTTCAGGCCTCTTTAGTCTTCCCTGTTATCTGGATCATAGCAGGTTTAGGTCTGTTGCCCTCCTGAAGAATCCTTCTGGTGAGCCAGAAACATTACCTCAGCTGGCACAAAGGCTTCTCAGGTCAGGTACTGCAAGAGAAGTGCAGCTGGGGTACCCCTGTGTATAAATAAGCTTGCATATTAGCAGATCTAAAACCACAGGCTCTAATAGGTTTGATTGTTACTAGGGCCCAGCAGCTTTCAGTAATCCTATCATCCCTACACCTTGTCACAGGCTGTCTCCTCACCTGCACCCTGGTATCAGGCTCTTACCGTTTAGCATCTCTGGGGCCATCCAGTATGGGTTGCCAACCACTGTGTAGCGCTTCTTCCTGTCACTCTTGCGTAGGGTTCGTTTCTTGGCAGATGGCTTCTCCAAAGTGGGCTTTTTTCTCTCCTCCACAATCAGCCGAGACAGGCCGAAGTCAGCCACCACCACCGTCTTATCCTACACAGGGATTTAGTACAAGCCGATGATTCCTCTCAGCTCCCTTCAGGAGAAAAGAGGCTGCAATTCCTGTTCACCATCAACTACACTGTAAGGGCAACTATCGAGGTTTCGTGCAGCCAGATGAGTGTAGCAGCTGTCTAGACAGGGGTAAGACGTCAAATTCACGATCCCAACTCATCATTTCCTCTCTTCATTGTCTTATTTCCTGTGTGGTTGCTAAAACTAATCCCATCAATTTGGCTACACTTGCCAGGGAAAAACCTTTTCTTTCAGACCTTCCTATTCTACCTGGCTGGGAAGACTTTCATCCTGGGTTGTTTGAAGCCTACATGCTAATCCTGTGTTCCAGCCAAGTGAACAAGGGCAAGGCTTGAGGGAATGAAGCTACACGAAAATCTTGTGACCTAGCATTTCAAAAAGAGAGAGCACACACATCTGCATACACCTGCACACTTGTCTGAATCCTGAGTGCCAATAAAGAGTCATTAAGTGGTTAAAAGAACAGAAGCAGCTGCAGAGAACATTTTCTATTTGAGATAAGGAACAGAGCTGTACTAACTCTCAAAACGTGGCTGTTAATAGGAGATGCTACCGCAGGAAAGGAGGTAAGAGAACAGAATGCAGAAATGGTGAAAGCTAGATCAGTCTGGAAAATCCTATGCAAACATAAAGCTCCCTTGTTTAGGGCACTAAAAGCCTCTCTGAAATCAGTTCCACCCTGACAAAAAAGGGAACATCATGTGGAGAAAACCAAGGGAAGAAGATGACAAGGAGGGCAGCAGCATGCTGCGGGGAACAGAGGTGTAGCTCACCAACTTGATTAGGCAATTGTGTGAATTCAGGTCTCTGTGAATGATGCACATGGAGTGCAAGTAAGCCTGGAAACAGAGAGAGAAAACTTCGTGTTAGGGGTTCCCAGGCGAGTACGTCCCTTCACATTTACAGACCTCAACAACCAGTTGCAAGTAGTCAGGGAGCACCCACAACCCCTCATACCCCACCCTGCTGAAGCAGCTAACCCTGACCCTGGAGGTTTGCTCTGTGACAAAGGGACAGTCCAACTCACCATTCCAGAGGCAATTCCTTTGGCAAAGCTGACCTTCTGCTGCCAGGGAAACGGGTCCTGAAAGACAAGTTCTCAATGGTCAGGGACTATCTCACCAGCCAGCTGGTGACAGCAGTTCCCCCGCAACAGGCACTCCTGCAGTAGTCAAGAGAAAGTCGACACAGCCCCAGGAAGAAAGCGCTTTCTGCCCCAGGCTACCCACAGCTAAAAAGCTTTTCCACAAGCTCCGAAGGAGAAGACTAACAACAAGAACCATAAGGCCAGTACAACCAACAACATACTGTCAGCCTCACTAAGTAGAGGTCTACCAGGCTTCCACACTCACCGCATTGCGGAGGAAGTCCTTCAGGGTGCCCCCCTCAATGTACTCAGTGAGGAGATTCAGCTTCTTGTCCTTGTACAGTACACCGATGAACTTCAGCACGTTGGGGTGATCCAGGCTGCGCATCACTTTCACCTGGGAAGCAGAGACATCCCACCCCAAAGAAGAGAATGGAACAAGTCCTGACAGATCTGCTCTGTAGTGACAAGCACCCCAATGCTGGAGGTCCCCTCCAGGGGTCACAGAGTACACTCAAACCCCAACCTTAAGGCAGTCAATTAACTGTTGCCTCTTCATTTTCATGCTGTGCAATTAACCTGATCTCAGTCTTTAAGGAGAGCACCCTTGGGTTTGGCTAACTTTTAAGAGGCAGGAGCTCTCCAGGGCAGCTATCTGGTCTGTACTACATGTGTCAGGGCTGGAAAAGCAGCACTGGGTGTTTAGGGAGCTGCCTTCAAGCTAAATCTGACTTTGAAAAACGCGGTAGGCAGCCACCAAGAAAATAGTTTAAGTTAAATACAGCAGGAGTCTTAAATATCTTACAAGTATTTGCCCTCATCATTTGTATTTATGCACAAGGCTCAAGGGATAAATCCTTTATGTATTGCGCAGCTCAATTTGCCTCAGACTCAGGCTGCTTTTTGTCATTGAAAAATTAATGAACTGGGAGCTGAAGCCATGTCTGTTGCTCAGTGTGAGTCACACATCACTGCAGCAAACATTCAGCTCACGCCAACTTTTCCCCGTGTGCTGTCTCCCTCCTCAGCACCTTGGTTCCTGCCAGGTTTCTGGCATGGTCGCTCTCTCTCTGGAGAAGGTGGAAGAGAGTTCCACCACACTACTGGCTCAGCAGCTTTTTGAAATCTCGCTCCTACCTCTGTCAAGAAAGTCTTCTGTGTTTCCTCATCACAGCGAATCAGCTCCTTCATCACCATCACCTTTCCTGTTGCTTTGTGAGTCACCTGGTGGAAACAGAAACCACAACTACAGGCAAGGTTCAAGAATACATAACTCCAATGCTCTTGCAACTCTTCTGAAAGAGCGGGTAACATCCCCCTCCATCCAGAGAGGAACAGAGATGGGAGAAAATTCAGAGCCCAGGGACCTGCAGAAAACTGCATGAAATTTCCCCTTTCAGAATTCAGCTAAGATTCTGTGTGTGAAACAGAAACTACCTAAAGCTGACAGAGGATCATACCAAGAGATCAACAGCATCCCAAGAACGAGAGCTGAAGTCTCCGTTTTAGGTAGCATAGGGCTGAGCATGCATACAGGCCGTCAAAGCCTCTGAAGGCATCAGTTCCATACTTGTGCACGCCTTGAGTTCCCTTACAGAAAGTACTTGCCCACTGTGATGTTCGCATTTTGTACACAGACTCTAACAACTATATTCTGTATCAGCAAAGGAATCCAAGTTCACTTGCATCAGAAACCAAACCGAACAACCCAAAACTACATTACTACAGGTTTTGGTTTTATGGGGACTCTGACGCCTGATGTTTTCTGATAAGCTTATTGAACTTACTCATGTGCAAGCAGAACTGGGATGTACAGGCTGTTCAGGTAAGGCAGGAAGCTGTTATCTCACCATGCTCCTTGGGAGCAGCGTATTGCTACCTGCAAGGAATGTCCCAGAATGGTGGCAAACACACAGAAATCCACCATAAACACCAGGTAATAAATTTCCTAGCTCTCCACATGGAAAGCATTTCCAGTTCCTCAAGAGCTGTTTCCCTGTATCCAACTAGTTCCTGGCATTTTGCTGTGCTCTAGAAGTTTCTTTTAACCAGCTCTGCCTTGCTCGCATGGGGTGCGTGAGTGAGTAGAAAGGGTCCAAATTCTGATGAGCAGGTTTTCCTGGAAATCCTCTCTCCTTCAGTTGCTTAACTTGGACAGCTCAGTCTCCCGAAGACCTCCAGGTAACTAAACAACCACTTCTCTCTAGGAACAGAAGGGAACTATTCTGACCAGATACAGTACTTGTTGCATCAAAACCCATCAATATGAAGCTCAAGAAAGATGTCTCTTTTTTGCCTCATACTCTTTAAAATAAAAAGTCTTTCAGAAAACCGCCAGAACTGCAATCCAGAACACAAGACCCAGTTATAGCACTTAGGAAGCTTATGAGCTCTTGCAGACACTGTAGCACACTAGTTCTGTTTGGAACCATGGGACATAGCAAGGCTGATATAGGTGGAATACAAATGCATGGAATAACACAACAGAAGCAAGAGTACAATATTCTTCTGCTCCTGTCTGAAATCAAGCATCCATATACAAGTAGCGAGCCAGGGAACACTACACATTTCAGCCAGGGACATGAAAGCCAGGGACATCTAATACCCAAAGATAAAGGGAAGTGAAAAGGCAAGGACAAGACAAGGCTAAGTGGAATTCTTAAGCTGACATACCAGCAAAACTGAAACCAGTGTCATTATGAAACTCCAAGAGGGCAATTTTAACTCCCAGAGCATGCACCAGAACAGGATGGCTATTGGGTAATTTGAGCAGAAAAGAAACACCTTTGTGCCATTAACTGTGGGGACGCAGATGACAAAAGCATGCGACAGAGGAAAGGTTCTGCTTACCTGGACCTGTTATTTCTCTATGAGCAGAGGAGAAGAGAAATATGCTCATTAGTATGGATCAAAAGCATTGGGTTTGTAGTACTGGCTCACCACCTCCCACGGAAGCATGAGAGGAATATGGTGGCTGGACACCTGGTTTATACAGGTATAAGGAGAGAAGTCCCACAATACGGTAAACAGCAACCTGAGTAGGGAGGAGCTCACAGCACCTTGGTAAGGCAAAGGAAGCTGCCCCCTGATGCTATCAGGGATGCCAGGATAGGAGCTGCACCCCAAGTCAAGACTGGAGAGCTTAAATACAAGAGAACAGCTATTAATGGAGATTTTATTTGGGAGAGTCACGCAAGACCTGACCACTACCACCACACTGACAAGCCATTTAGGCTCTGCTGGGGGTTCAGAGACAGTCACTGCATCAGCCTGACAAACCCCCAAGCATGGCACACTAAGGGTGGGGGAGAAATGCTGGACTGGGGAGTTGAATGCACCTCTTCACAAGAAAGATGCTCCTAAGAGAAAGCGTAGCTTGCTCCCCCTTCTCCCCACCTCACCCAGGTGGCTGCTGTGACACAAGCACTCTGTGGAGCTCTAAGTCTAACTCAGGAGATGAGTACGTATGGCCAAGGTTGATATTCAAAGGGGATAAAGTCAAAACTGCCTGTAGCCAGTGACACTCATGGTCAGGGAATGAAACAGAGAAATGGATCTCACTGAGCAAACCAGGCGAGTTCCAAGAGCAATCACTACCAGAAGGGCAAAGGCCACTGAGACAGTGGCAAAGGATCCCCAAATAGCTAGACATTGCTGTACTCAAAGTAAATGATGAATGTTTGGGGACCTCCCTCACCTTGATTGCTTGTCCAAAGAACCCTTTTCCTAGTACTTCGCCATGAATCAGGTCACAGGGCCGGAAGATTTGCTGGGAGCAGCTAGAAGAGGAACGTAGGGATTCAGAGCGACTGATGTCACGGCTCAGAAGGAGCGGTTCCTTTGGAGAACTGGGGCCAGGAGACTTAGAAATGCTGTTACTTCGCCTAGAAAACAAAGGAGACAAGAAGATCAGGGAAGCTGCTAGGAAACTTTTGGTCCAACATATCCCATCATCAGCTCCTAAGGGACCAGTTTCTAGCTGTGCTTCAGTACTCTTCATATCTCAAAAGCCAGATGCTTTCCCAGCACTGTGGAAGCTCTTTACAAGCCTAGAGCAGCTTCCAAGTCAGAGCTGCCTAACTCCACCACCTCTCCTGCATTGTTAGTCAGAGGTGGAGCTCTGTGAACAGGAGGAGGAAGCTGCGAAGACGAGGCACTTGCTAGCTCTAAACAAAGATTAAAATACTGGTAAATGACTAAATGAACAACTGAGTGCCCCAGTCTAGGAAGACAAGATTTTTCCCAAATCCCAGGTCTCAGACATATTCCCTTTAAGGAACCCCAGCCATTTAAGGCTGGTAAAAACCTGAGCTTTACATTTTCTAACTGTAAAACTTCGTAGCTTTTCTATGTTAAAAATAGAGTTCCTTATTTTCATTAAGGAAAATTTGCCACCCTGAAAGGGAGTGGAGAGAGTACATGTCAATAGCACAATCTAAAGCCCCACTGCTTTGCCAGTGGTTTATACCAAAGCTCATGTCAGAGATGCGTCATGTCTCTGCAGTCGTCTGCAATCACAGGGCCGAGGCACAGAGCAGCCCAAACAGGTCGCACAGGGACATAGCAAGCTAGGACAGAGGCAGCAGCGCTTCCAAGTCCTTACCTGAGGGAGCGCCGTCGGAGTGTTCCTTCCAGATTCTCCTTGATGTCCAGTGGAGAGAGGGAGCGCGGGGAAATGGGTGGCTTTATGTGAGTGGGAAGACGGGAGTCCAAACGAAGCCTGTCTAAGCGTTGTGAGACAGGGTCGTGCTCTATCAGCAGCTGAAGTGTCTGGCTTGTCTTGCGAATCAAGTCCTCCACCTGCAATCCAACCAAAGGACAGGATGATAGCAGCCAGGAGGAACGCAAGTGACAGGAGACAGAGGAGACACAGCAGAATGTCCCTCAGGAATCAGAGTAGAGAGTTCAGTGAGATCACTGCATAGTTGCGGTTTAGTTGTGTGCACCACAGCTGTCTACCAGACAAATCAAGCTAGCAACACAGAATTTCCTTATGCTATCCAAATCCTCTTCTTTCTGGTCAGCTACAAGTGACCAAACACTTTCCCTTGCGTAGTGAAGGTAATGGTGGTCTCACTACACTCTTGCAGCATTGGATATCTGTATAAAGCATTTACTTGTAAATACAGACATCAAATACTTTTTTTTTTTCAATGGGAAACTCATCCCTAGGATCAGCTGAGCCTTTGCCTATTGGCAGTTGCCTCTAAAAGGATCAGAACAGTGGCCTTCACTAGCAACGCATGAAGAGTCTTCACAGCCTCTCTGTCCTCATTTCACAGACCGACACTTTCATTACCTCCCTTCATGTTTGAATGCTACAAAATCAGAACTGCAACCTAATTGCATTTCCATCTGTTACATTTTCCTCTTGGGCTGGAAGGTGTAGCAAAGCTTGTCTGCATGTTTACTCCTCCTGGCAGCGTGAGCACTATGGGTGTACACACACCGCGTGTAGGGTGGGAGCACAGTGCCGAGACACGGAAGCTGTAGGAAGGCAGACGAGAAGGAGGCTTCAGAACAGAACTCTACCCACCTCCTCCACCTGTAATGTACGAATAGGAGCTCCGTTAATCTCCAGGATACGATCTGCAGGGTGTATGGCGTTTCGGACATCTGGGCTGATGTGCATCCTGTTAACTCTAAACATGGGAATAACAGCGTGTGTGGGAAGTCAGTTTAGCTAAAATGACAAAAAATATTTGATCTCTGATGCTTCCCTTCATATTGGTATTCTGAAATAAAACAAAGCCAATCCACCAACACGGAGCTACCGTTAGACCAAGCGCTTACGTCTGAGCTGGTTTGGGGAGAGCTCTTCCTTTGCCCAGCGGAAAATATTGTTAGTTCATTACAATTGGCTGAATGTTTTGTGTTCAATGAAGGAGACAGCACTGAGAAATAAATAATCAATTAAGGTCGCCACAAGAGTGAAATGGAGACCAAACACAAATGGCTATTACCCAACATATGTCCCTGTTGTGCCAAGGCAGATGCCCTCAGCAGTTAAAGCAGCTGGCAGGACAGCAGCACTGCGGAATTTTTACCAGCTCCCTCTGCACAGACATGTACCTTGCACACAACCTTGTCATACTCACTCTTTCACCTGGACACCAGTGGCATAGCTGGAGCAGCCACCTTCCACAGACACGGAGAACCCCCTCTTGCCATCGGTAGCTGCTGGCATGGAGATGAGGGTCAGTGTATATGGCAGCTGCTCACGCAGAGACTCAGTGGAGTGTTTTTCTATCATCGGTGTCAGCACAATCTGGTTATGGCATTTTCCACTAAAAGAAGTGAAGAAAGTCATTATGGCAGTGTCCTATCCCTCCCTGCCGAACTCACACTTCTAAGTTCTCTTATTGACCATAAGCTACAGTTCTAAGCGCTTACTCCATTCCTCCCTCCCGCCCTCAAAAGGCAGCTTCCTGGCATTCCCCAGTGTAGCATTTGGCCGAACCACATGGAGCCAGCTGAACGTGGCTTACACATACGGCAGGGAGCAGCTCTGTGGCAAAGCACGCAGCTCCGTCTTACCAGTAGAGAGTGGAATGTTGCACCAGTGCGTAAGTGTCCCCATCTTCAATGATCACTTTGCAGCTCATACAAGCAAAGCACTCGGGGTGATACTTGTATTCGCCAGCCACCTACAGACAGAAAAGGGAGTAGCTTAGAAGGGCCAAAATCCATCAGCAGATGCAGCTACTGCTTTCATCTCTA
This sequence comes from Rissa tridactyla, assembly GCF_028500815.1. Classification (NCBI taxonomy): domain Eukaryota; kingdom Metazoa; phylum Chordata; class Aves; order Charadriiformes; family Laridae; genus Rissa; species Rissa tridactyla. Next base: position 12,165,345 of record NC_071478.1, read on the forward strand.
ATTAACATGTTCACTCACCACAAAGTCAAGTGGCAGTTTTTTACTGGAGAGTTATATTAGCCTGTTCTACCTTTCCTGAACCCCATCCTTGGCACCTTGTTAGCTAAACCTCTCTGAAACAAACATGTCAACATGGAAAGCAAAGCTTGCGTCCCAGGAACCTCTGCTATATTTGGCAGCTGCTCAACTATCAAAAATAGCTGATAGTCTGCTGCAGACTAGTAAACAAGATATTAAACCTTCCTGTTCAGTTGCTCTTGGCAAGATAACTAACGTTACGCCTGAATTAATAAAGCTGAAAGGGCGCTTTTTTTGGCAGTCAGGCAATGCACAAATTCAGATACTTTACCAGCCAGCCGACAGAACAAAAAAAGCAAGCTGCAACTGAGACAACAAAATACCTTTAAAGAATATTTCTATTCATTGATCTGTTTTTCTGTTTTCCTTATGAGAACTTCCCTTATTGACAGTATTTTGCGAAGACTTCTGCAGACATTGAGAAATTGTCTGCACTTTTCTCAGTACTTCTCTTTGAGGTAGCGATCATATTACTGAGTACCATGCTGTTTTTATTTAGACCCTGAAAAATAATGGTTATGTTCCTTTCTTGACAGTTTTAAAGGTTAAATATTTGCAAGGTTGTGGCAAGAGAGAGCGGAACATTTAGGCAAGCCCCGTATTGTGCAGGCAGAGTCCAATGTTTTGAAGCAACTGGGGCTAATGCTGCTTCAAGATGCCATCAGCCAGAAAACCACCCTGGCCACAGTCCAGGTGGGACTCGGATGGCAACCTTCCCCAAAGCCAGAACCTGCTGCTTATCCCGAGCCAAGAGGTTTGACTCCACAATGCAGTGGAAAATCACCCCATGGAGACACTGAGCGCTGTGCTACAGAAACTGAACAGAAGTTTCCTTAATCACCTTTCTGTTTCTCATGCCCGTGCATTTCAGCACCTTCTTTGTTCATATGCTTCAGGTCCTCACAACTCCCTCCTTTAAGAGCCTTCCCATTCAGAATTAATCTCTAACTAGAAGATGAACACACAAGCCTCATTTCAAATCTCTGATTAGAGATTAGAGTTGCAAAGAGACTATTACCTTCGGTTTATTTGATTATCTGAATAGCTAGGGCAACTCCCAACCAAGTTTGAGGAGCTGGAGACAGGCATGTCCTGCCTCCGGGCAGGAGTCCTTTACAGTCCTTACCATCACAGGTCCAGTCATCAGCAGAGAGCAGCCATGGCAGAATTCCCCAAACTTCCCCCAGTAGTCTTTGTGACAGTACAGCTTCCCATCTTTCTCATAGTACCAGTTAGTGAGGGGATCCTGACATTCAGAGCACCTTGAAAGAAACAAAGGAACAAGGTTCCAGTTGGCAACAAGTCACAAACCAATGGAAAAGGCCCTCTCCTGCATGGAGAAAACAGACGTTCAGGAGCAGCTCACCACCAGCTCTTCTAGCTATGGATGTTCTAAACCCCTCCACTTCCCAATGCTTTTTCAACTGAAAACCAAAACCAAGGTTTATAAGAAGAGGTGGTATCAACCAATACAAAGGAAAAGACAAGCTTACAGAGTTTAAAACAAATCCTATCCATTTGTTAAAACACATCAGCAGGTTTATAAATTCTGCCTTACAAATTTCGGTCCTCTGCTTTCTCCCTCTTCCTGGATGCAAGCTTCCAGCTGCAGAGTTGCCCAGCACACATATAGCTCTGCTGTTTCTACTCAGTGTTTCTATAGCATCTCACCCCCTTGTGCCAGAGCACTGGTCTCCTCAGCCAGTTTAGGAAGGGGGCAGAGAGGCCGGATCCACTTCCCTACGCAACGCAAAGCCAGTTCTGCACCAGCCTTTGTGGAAAGCCTTTCTGTTCTCCTGTAAGTAGACCTCTACCAAAAGGTCAACTGCAGAGCTATCCATTTGAGCGAGAACTTTCAAAGCAGTTCATCCTTTGAGCTCCACATCCTGACTGCATTCATCAATTCACTGTAATGAACGTCCTCCGCCTCTCCCCACCAATTGGTCTCCCTTTCCTTCTGCTGATGACAGCACATGAGATTTTTTTTTCCCCAACAACCAACCAACCAGAAAAAAAAACCCAAACAAAACTGCTTCTCTTATTTCATGAAGGGAGTCTCAAAATCCTTCACACACTGGTGTCAGCTCCCATTTCAACAAGGAACCATTACTAATCCTCTACCTACACCCCCCCAAGAAACAAACAAATCAACAAATCACCCCACCCCCCTCTCCAAAAAGGAAAAAGATGCAGCAATTCTATGCAGATATCATTTTAGCAGATCACAAGCGGAACCCAGATCTTCAGGCTTGCTGAATGCAAAATAATCCTGCCTCAGCAGGATGCACTGGGCAAGGGAGTTTAACTTCTGCAGCAGGGAGGTGTGACTTAATGGAGAGATAAGGCACAGACAGCAATTGCATCACTAAAGATTATTCCATTAGCCCTGGGCAGGACGTTCTCAGACTTTGAAAGGAAAATTAGTCTGGTATTGGCCATTTCTGAGTGCAGATTCCAAGGCGGGTTAGTCACCAGTAACTGCTTCAAAGGAACACCTCGAGGATCAATGCTATCGCCAGTATGATGCTTTCCCAAAGGTGGAAGAGTTTCTTCTGCCCCTTGCCCTAACAATGGTCTCAGTTACTACATGGGAGGGGAATCCATTGCACCAGGGTGGGGGTTTGGGAGGATATGTGCCCTCCTGGACAGCAGGCCTCTCTGCAGCACCAAGTGCCCTCAAGTCAGCCAGCGGCTGTGGAGGTGCACTTTTTACATGCTCCCAGGTCTCAGATGAGAGCTACTGTTGACTTCACCTTTCACAAGCTTCCTGAAAGCTTATTTGTGCCAAAGACATTCCTTGTGAACTCCACCAGCTTGTAATGAGCGTGATGATATGTGAAGCTGGTCGTGCTCCAACATGGAGAGAGTTATTTGCTCCATCTCAAAAGGCTGCAAAGCAACAAGGTGAAGCGGCTTGTAAGCAGACTATGGTTTTAGGGGAAAACACACCTCATGAGGTATTTAGTGCCGTACCCTGCCCTCAGGAAAGTTGCTCCTTCTAATGTATTTGGCTTTTATAGTGTTTGTTCTCACAGCTGGAGAGCTCCAAATCCTGCCCCCCCTTCCTCAGTGACGGGAAAGAACTCCAGCACGTGCAACAGGCCCTGCCAATTCTGTCTGAGGCAGGGGGAGCAGTAACTTAACGTGCTATACATGGTACCTGCATCATTACAGCCTCAGCCCTGGGGCACTGTCATGCTTACACCCTGCTCATGGTATGCAAGAGACCCCGAGGGCATTGCAATGCATTTTCCCTTCAACCACTAGCCTTTGGCTTTCGTTTGCAGTAAATACCCCATGATCAAGTAGGTGAGTGGGAGGGAGAAAAGAACAAGTGGAGACTAACAGCAAAGATTTCTATCACCTTGTGGCAGGAACATCTGGCTCAGCATGGGCAAACTGGATCCCTCAGACTTATCCAACTTCTGTGTGCGTGCCTGTACCAGTGCATGCTCCAGGAGCGATTACATCTTCAAACAGGGAGCTGTGACCAGGCCTGCACTTGGGATGCAGACAGCAACACTGGAGACTGCTCCACCAGGACTTCAAGACCTTACTTTCTGTCCAAGTTCTCTCCAAGCAGGTGGGTTATTTATTCATTTGGTTGTAAGCACAACACCATCCCTTCCTCACCCCTCTTCAATTTCACCTTGAACCACTCCTTTTTCTCCCTAAAAAAAAATCTAAAATTTCTGTAAAATCAACACAACCACAATTCTGTTTAGAGGATCATGTGTGCTTGTCTTCCCTTTACCTTTCTCCTACTTCTTCATGGTTTGATTCCAACCTTGCAGCACTTTGCTCAGTTTGCTTTCATCCGGAAATAAGCACTGGTATCTAATTTGCAGCACACCCATAGCAAAATGAAGGTGAGGGGGTGGAGCCAGCAAGCAGTCAGTTCTTTGCTATGCAATTAAACAAATCTGGGCAGGACAAGTTTGCAGCTTAAGGCTCAGCACCCCACCCAGGGCAATGAGGCAGGAGGAACAAAGCAGCCAGCCCCAGAGAGGCTAGATGCTGGTAATGGATCTAACTGGCTACTTCGTTAATCACTGCCAGCAAGAGGATGTGGCTATGGCCCATATGGCCAAGCAGCACCTTCTGTTATTTGCCATGTGTTCTGTGATGTAGAAAAGGCTTTAGATTTGTCAGGCGTGGAGAACCGACTGACACCACCCAGGTATAGTTTTAAGACTGTTCCAACTGTTTCAGCGCCTTCGCTCAAATGATAAAGGCATCACGTGATTGTTCCACATGACTCTCATTGAAGAGCTATGTCAGAATTTTATCAAGGAAGATACAAGAGTTACCACCACTCCTTCTTTCCCTCCTCACTAGAGTGTGTGGCAATGCAGCACTGCTATTGCCAGGGCTCACATCAGCCAAGACAGGAATACAATTACTTCTAAAGGTATTAAGCAAACTAATCTTTGCCAGTCTCCACAACCAAAAGAAAGGAAGATTTCTAGCTTCTCTGTCTTTTATAGATTAGAAACTGATAATCTTCTCCTAGATGATTTCGTATTCTTATTGCAGAGTAACAAAGCATGGTAATCAATGTTCTGGGAGGACTGGTAACAGCCATACTTGACGCGTTTCCTCTTGCTGCCCAGCCACCATTTTCAGAGCTGCAGGGCCCTGCGCTCGTTATACAGTCCCGCACATTATGATTCTTTGATTCCCAACCTTGGTTATAAACAATAAATTGTTCTGCCTCCCATTGACATCCTCCAGGAACCCCAGGCAGCATCGGGGTGCAGTGTTCAGCCCTGATGCTCTGTGGCACAGCAGGTGCAGAAAGGGTTCACAAATCCCTGCTTGATGGCTACTGGGTTTTGTGGGGAGTGGTAGGAGGATCAGGTCACAACAGGTAACCAGCCCGGTTTTCAGTGAGATGGAGATTCAATTGATGTGGCATCTCTTTTACATCTAAATGAAAGCCAATACCCTCATGGAAGCAGAGATCCCTGGCACTGAGGAGACAGATCCCTTTGAGAAAGGCTCATTAATAAAATCCACCCCCCACACACACTGTCAGGCTAGATCAGTTAACGCTCGCCAGGCTCGAAAGAGCTGTGGCTCCAATTCTGCAGGCAGGGCCAGGGAGAGGACAGTCACGCAGACAGAGAGTTGCAGAATAAAACAACCCCAGCCTGTAGCTAACCCAAAGGCTTCTCACCCAGACTTAGCAGAAGTGTGTGCACTGGCTACATAAGAGACACGAGAAGAGGAAGAACAGATGCTAGAAAACAAAGTAAATACTAGAAGACGGAGTATTTAAGCTCTGACTATGCAAAACCATTTCCACACACTTAGGAGAAGGTGTATCTATGGCTTAGCGTGGTGCCCTACACACATTACAAATAATGAATGCCTGCTCACTTTCCTTCTTCTGAGAGCAGGTGCTGTTTCAGAAAGTTGCCTAAAGCAGCTTAGCAGTTGCACAGCAGTATTTACTCCTACCCTAGATTTGTTTTAACAAAAGGCTCCTTACTCCCAAATCAGTACAACAGTGTGTTTGCAGGAACAGGATCAATAATGAGCAAATCCAAGTGGAGAGGAATAGAAGAGAGACAATGAAACTGCAAGCCCTGCCTTTCCCCATCCGTTCACTATATCAGCACATCAGCATGTCACCATCCCAGCTGTGTTCAGCCCCACTAAGAATTTCCACTATGGAGATGTAATGCAATCAAAGCCTTATTCTGCAGCTATTGCCCTTCTCAAGCCTCATTTGTTTGATTGGAGCAAGAATGGTTGCTAATATAAACAAAAATGTCACAGGAGAAGAATCCTTTCCACATAGGGGAAGTGTGCTGCTTGTCCCTAGTTACCTGCAAAGTACCTGATTCCTGTTCTCGAACAAGATTATGCACTCCCTCACTGCAGATTACATCACTTTCTTGAACTCGCAACAGCACACCTCACCTCACCCTGTGCGACGTCCAGGCACAAGGAGCTTTGGAAGCGAGACATAAGCAGCAGCCTGCCTTAGTAATCGCATTCCCCTGGCAGTGGAGCACAGCATGGGGGCATGGGGCATACCTAGTGCTGCTCTGAAAGGGAGCCTGCTCGCCCAGGCGACACAGACACTGCCTCACAACACAGGGGCTGTTCCCTCGTACCAGAGAGCTGCAAAGGGGCTGGTAACAAGAATCTTCCCTGTCTCCTCCTCGGAGCAAGACAGGACCCCAGTGTGAGGCTGGCTGTTCCCTGCACGCAAGCACTGGATCTCATTCTTCACACCTCGCGCACTCACTGCTTAGGATAGCATTACAGGGGGGAAACGACACTTTGAAGATCCACTGGTAATCCTGTCCAAGACTTACCGAAAGGGATCCTTGGGAGCGAAGTAAGCTGGGGCAGACAAGTAACTTCCCATCTTCAACACTGGATAAACCGGCTCAGCCACAAACTTGTCCAACTGCCTCTGAACAGCTCTGTTCTGCCAACATGGCAGCAGCCAGTGCTCATTTAATCTTGCGCTGATTCAGATACTTCACCTCTCTTTGAAGCTGCCCAAGGAACGCCAGGTCTCTCGGCTGCTCATTCCTTTTCAGATTTTTCCTGGCTCCCATGGCTATAACCATCTTCTCCTGCACTCAGCAGCGGCGGCACCCTTGGGAAGGATAGAATAACTGCTAACCGGGCTAGTTGGACATGCTTCTGCAATAGTTCTTGCAAGCTCTGCTGCCTGCTAACTATTGTCAAGTTTCCCCTTCTCTGGTTCCACCCAAGGGTGGGAGGGGAGGAGGAGCCATTGCAGGAGGACAGCGTGTGGCTACAGAGGCTGAATAAGCTCTACTTCTTCACAAGGGGTGGAGCTTTGATCCAAAGAGGGGCTGCGTTAGTAAGTGCTGAAAGATAGCAGGTTTTGCCAAAGTAAGAGCCAAGTGCATAAACGTGAAACTACTCTTTGCAGCAGTGGCACAGTCTGATGGAGAAGTCAAGGAAGGCAGAGTGACAGCCAGCCAGCCACATCTCCAAACACATCAAATTAACGTTTACTACATACCTTCCTAAATCCCTCACAGCGTGCGGGGGTTATCCTACCTTCACAGGACCTACAATCTGTTCACCCTCTTGGAGGAGGTAACTCAGTGTGCTTCATCCAAGGAAAATTAACTTTCCTTCCAACACTGTTTTAACAGAGATCATTGCAATCATTTAACCTAATCTTCATCTCCTGAATGGAAGCTGAGAGGTATAAATCAGCACAGAGGAGTACTCTCTCCTGCTTGCAGCACACGTAGTTACGTCATTTTGCTTGCGCTGAAGCCAAGCATGATCTCTAGTGGCCTAATCAGCTAAAGCTGTTTGCAAGACACTCAGAAATGCAACAAACATACGCTGCTGCACCGAGCCCTCCCTTTTTTGTACAGTCAGCAAAGCCTGGCATGCCTGAACACAGCCCGAAAAGCATGCTATGTTCCAGAGGCAAGAGTACTCAAATGTGCTTTCACTGGAGATGCTAGTCTCAGCTGGCATATTGTTTGAGGGACGCTTGGGGCTGGGACGAGGCAGTCTTGGCTGCAGGTTTGACAGCTGCTGCTCGCTGTTGAAGTAAGCAGAAAGCCAGGCAGCCTTTTGGGTTGTTTTTTATTTTTTTGACTTTTAATAAGCAGCCACCTTTCTGAAAAAAAAAAAAAAAAAAAAAAAACACATCATTTTCACCCATTCAGTGCAGTTTCGAAGCCTGGCTGTGAAAGTGCAGCGAAGCCCAGCGCTGCAGAGCCTGATGTGGTTGTCCATTCCAGCACGGGTCTAATTCCTTCTGACATTTCACACAGCTCTACTGGAAGCAGCAACACGGTGAGTCTGTGTCTAGGAATGCACTCCGGTCTCCCACATTCTCTATATGTTGCGTGCTGAAAACGGGCCAGCGCTAGCGCTCCTAATCCAACGCTTCCCTGGCGACCGGCACCACCCCGCCACACACACACACACCCGGCGCATCGCAGAGCCCCTGCCCTGCCCAGCGTCACCGACGGACAAAAGCTTTTCCCCCCACAATTCTGCTGCCATGGGCTGAACTCCCTCCAAGGGGGATTCCACGTGACCTCATAAATCCCAACTCTGCAGACAAAACCTTTGAAGATTTGATCCACAGATGTGATAAGCAGCCAGCTAGTCTGTGAATGAAGCCAGCAGATAAAGCCTAACTTCAAAGTAATAAAAACCACCCAGACAGCTAAGCAACTGGGAAGGGATTTTGTTTGAGACTTCCTTAAAGCCAAAGGACACATAGTCAAAAGTCTATTTAAACAGGAAACATCTTATCAAAATGATTTTACTTTTGCAGCAAGGCCCAGCAGCAGCCAGTAAGTTACTTTTTCCTCTACAGAATTCTCTTGTTATTTCTTGCCTTTTTTTATTGTCTCTAGGACCTATTTGAGAACACAATAGCTCTGATAAAAGGACTCCGGAAAAGGTGTTAATGTGTTCATACATTCTAGATCTGAATTCCAGCATGACTGTACTTCAAAAATGCTGCTAAACAAGTGTGTGTGTGTAGGGGGGACCTTTTCTACGTAATTTTACTGATATCATCTCTGAGGCCAAAATGCACCGAAACAAATTTATTTTTCAACAACTGAAGTCAGATCTCAGCATCTTCTCTTGCAAATGCCGACAGCATTTCCACTACAAACACGTAGTCATCACCGGGGGTTGCTTTCCTTACTATGGTTTAGAATTGTACAGTAATTTTTTTTGCCAGAAAGAAGCCTGAAATCTATATTTGACATAACTAGCAAATAAAAAGGCAGAAATGAAAAACATTGACAAAGACTTAACATGAAATTTATTGCAGCCGTTACAGTTTTATCCCCACCGAAATGCATCATGTAGCTATTCCAGTGATTAATAGCTTCAAACAGCTGGGGTTAGGCTGCACATCTAGACACAGTTCATGCTGTCCAACAGCATGTCTACAGACAGATGCATTGCTCAGCATATCTACCAGCCCTAAGATACACAACTTCATCCTGGCACAGACAGGCACTTCGGTATGTGTGGGACTGGTGTAAGCTGGGGAAGAGGCATCTTGCTCCATGCCTGAAGAGTCTGCAGCAGAGCTTTGTTTCGGCATGGGTGCAGTTTGGAGGCATTCCAAATACTTCAGTGCAATCCCAACACCTCATTGTATTTCCAAGGCACTTACACATAACACGTGCTTTGCTGCTGTTGAAAGACAGAGTCAGCTCCTGACATCAGCTCCTGAAACTAATACCATTTGGATGCACACGTACCTCTGAGTGAAAGCTCCCGCACACAGCTCTTGAGGAAACTAAATGAACAGTGAAGCAAAGCTCATCTCCATTACAGCATCTTATTTCTAAGCAGCAGCAGAACTTCAGACCAACACAGTGAAGCCTTCTCAGTACTTAACATCACTAAGCACTACATTAGGATGAAGACAGAATTTTTCTCACCACCATACCTGCCTAATGGCTGCAGACCTCCTCAACACGTGTAGGCCAAGAAGCAAAGCAAAGAAATTCAGCCTATTGGAACTTCACAGTTGGAACTTCAGAAGCAGTGACTTTCTAATCTGTAAATGCAGCACAGATGGCAATAAGATGGACACTTACACCTCTGCATCTTGATGCAGTTCGTAACTTGCTGCTTTTGTCTGTGCAGATTGCGAAACTCCTCAGGGAAGGATCCTGCCTCACTCATGTGGAAAGCCTACCACATACTGGGCTGTGTGAGTAATTCTAATTACCTGGATATAATAATGCTCTGATAACAATGCCCTAAAGGACAAGCTGCATAAGTCACAAGTCAACTAAAAAAAGTTCAGACTGGAATGCCCAGCTCCTCCTTAAATAGAAAGGGTCATCGTGGATGTCCTGCAGCTGATAGATTCCCCAGAGGAATGTGGCCACTTCCACCTGCAAAGTGCTTCATTGTTCTCTTGGCTTTTTAAACTCCTGAACAGTCATGGTGATCCATGCACAAACAGGCACTTAGCAACTATTTCTCCTTAAATCTGATATCGAGCTGGTGAATTTCAATGCTGATGGAGACATCATCAAAGAGACATTCCCAGGAGTCTGCAGGATTAGTGGAGAAGAGCTCTCACCATTAGCTTTCTGTAACTGCTAGAAACTGGAGAGGACAGGGAAGAAGAGGAGATTCTTGTCTTCCTGCTTCTACTATAATTCAACTACCTTCTGTTATTGACTGATCTTTCCCCTGCTCTCAAATTCAGCTGCCGTGTGTACAAACCTGGCTGCGCTCACAGCTGAAAAGCTAAAGGAAGATTCTAAGCATCAAACATCCCCACATTTCAAATTCGTCTTACTACACACCTTTGCTTACAACTTTATTTGTCAACATTTGTACATTTCAGCTTCATATCCTGTCACTGTAGATCTATTTGTCCTGTTGTCCGTGGGGAGGAAGCAGCGTTTGGAAAATGAAGGCCTGTGCCAAACAGTTTGAACCAACAGAAGTGATCCAAAGTCGAGAAAATACGGTCCCTGAGTAAAAGCGAGATCCAGGGCTTTTTCAGTCTAGGAGAGACATGATTGCTGCTCTCCAACAGGAAAAGTTTACTTGAATAACAGAAGGGGGGAAAAAAGCCTGTTTTCTACATGCATTGTGAATGTGACTAGGAGAAATTGATTAAAACTGCAACAAGGGGGATTTCTGAAGACAGTAGACAGAAGCTTCTAACACTAAGGATAATTAAGTGCTAGCAGACATAGTCTGGGAGGCAGAAAAATGGGAGATTATTAGGTGAGCAGATTCTTGATCATTCCTAAGCCATAGAAATTACTTGCTTCAAACATAAGAAGTTTAGTAGATACCCTAAGAACCACAGAAAACAGATTTAGAATATACCCTCAGAAGTCAACTAGTTTATCCTGCAACCCCCAAAACAGGTTTAATTATATACGTTCTTAATACAAGTCTGCCTGGCTTGCCTTCCCCTAAATGTAAAAAGAATCAAAGTGTTAGTTTTGCTGAGCAAAAAATATTTCTACAGCACACAAAATATGCCACTCAGTATAGAAAAACCACGTCTTTGTAAGACAATCAATTTACTGGGGTTGGCAAATTAATAGTGGTTCTCTTTCTGTTCAGTAGCCTGGAGCTCAGGGCACCCCTCGACGCATGGATAGCTAATCCGGTTCTTCTGACCACGGACAATTGTCATGCTGCAGAGAGCATACAACGGGCGGGTGACCAGGGATTCTGGGAAGAATCTAGTTTTAACCTTTTTCCACTACTGAGAAACAGTCAGAAGGAGAATTTGTTTCAAATTCACTTCAGAATACCAATAGGAGACAGAGCCAGGAGTTCTGCACTCAGCCAAAACTGTTTCTCAAAAGCATTTTCTTAAAGCATTCATTTAGAGAACACAACCTTCTGTGGTTACACCACTCCTTGTGTTTTAGTTTCTAGCCCCAGTAAAGGTTAACAGAAATTGAAATGGTGTAATACATTCAAATAGAATGCAAGCATCTGAACAATCTGTCAGGTGAATTGATTTAACTCTATTTAATAAGGCAACTTTTATTGTCTTTTAGACAAATAATTTTTGTTTTATTACTTTGGACTTTTTATTTTTTTTTTAAACAAATGTAAACACTTTCTTAACGATTTCAAGACTGTTGTTAATTTTAGCGATTATCTTTTACTGGAAAGTCAACTTACTGCTTACAATTACTTAAATATAATAATGTAATCCCCGATCAGTATAAAAAGATTTAACATACATTTAGTCAGATATCAAAAGCTTACACTTTTTAGTCATACAGTTGTTTATATTATTAACTTAGCATCAAATTATTTCATAATTTAAAAATATATATACAGAAAGCTGTAAGAATTTTTCCTGCGGTCAAGCTGCATTGCATATGCATATAAATCTGGTGTATTAAGCAAAAAGGAAGTATTTGTCCAAACTGAATTAACAGTTTCTTGTCACCATAATCTCCAGTGCTTTAGACTTACTAATTAAAAATTTTGGATTAGTACAAAACTTCTCTGCTTTACTTTCCTCTTCCAGAAAAAGGAAGATGAGCTTTTCCGCTCTTCAAACTCCTGATGATTTTTCAGCTTTTACTTAACTGGGTTTGATATAAAATAAATAGTGTATTTTTAGATCTGTAACTGTAAAACCATCAGTAATCCATCACCTTCAGTAACTTTTGCTGAAGATAAACTGTGAACAGTTTTTCTCTGATCTGGTGGATTTGGCTTTTGTTTGAGATTTCTGCAGCAAGCCTTTGTTGCTTGGCTACTTAAATTAGATTTATTTTATAGACCATAGTAATTTACATCCTCTCTTCTTTCATGGTTAGGAAGGAACTGAACCTCAGCTGCCTTCCTTCCTAAAAAGCTCTTAAGCACCCGGCTACAGTAGGAATTCCTAGCACCATTTCCAATAATTTTCTTCATGTGGATCCAAAAGCATTTTCCACCTGGATGCATTCAACAGGCTTGATCTGAATTCATGGTTTTCAAATAATCAAAACTGGATTTTTCTCAAATACTGTCTCCTTAATATTAAAACATGCAGCTATATCTGGGTCTTCTCATCCCATCCTACTCCAATTCAAATATGCGATATCCCTACAGAAAGAGGGGATTGTTTTTAATTCCATTTGTGGAATTAAATTCCATCTGTGGAAAAAAAACAACAAACAAAACCAAAGACAAAACACCACCAATGGACATCAAAATACCAGGTATCAGCTAACAATACTGTATTCAAAGGTATAGTTCAAGCCAGTATCGTCTATTTTGTAATATGGAAAAAAAAGTTGGACTGAAAGCAGTACGAACAGGATGCTGTAGGTCAAATAAAGCTCTTCCGATAATTCCTGTAGGTAAAAGTGATCCAGACTCGGGGAAAAGATACTTTGCTGTTTCTCTCTTTCCCTTTCTTGGTGTAGTGTTTGAAGCTCTGTGCAATATAAATTCCAAATTCAGTGTAACTGTGTATCGGTGAAAAGCAATGACCTTTGAAAGCGTATACTATCTCAACAGAGTTCAGAGGCACAAAAGTACATTCAGAGTTAATTCTCGACAGACATTGTGACTGAAACATCATCAGCCAGATCCAACCCGTCGGACTCAAGCCTAAGGACCAGCTGGCCAAAGAACAGTTTAAAATATCCAAGATACACCAATAGGGATGTGCTTGTCCCTCCAGTCACACCAGAGAAAATATAGGTTCCAGAGACAAAGCTCCTGTACATGCAGTTTGAGGAAGGAGGGAAGTGACAAAAAACTTAAACCCTCAGAGACATGCATGTACGTCAGCTGCTGCCAGTGCCAAGCATGATCAGCAGCCTAGCCTGACCAAGAATAAACAGGGCTAACGAGCCTGGAGTAGTGCCAACCAGCATTAGAGAAATTATGTGCCAGGCCAGGGAGTCAGCTAATCCACAGGAAGACTGTAAAAAACACTCCACAAGAGCTGCCGGAACTCACAGCTACCAGCTGCCAAAGGCTCCTACCCTTAGAGGCTTTTTAAAGTTTGGCTTTGGGATCTCAAGCACAAGACTGCTGCTCAGCATGGCTTAGGGATAACAGAAGAAAAGAGGGAACAGAGTGCAAACTGGAAATTTGTTTTCATGTACAGTCCTACCCTGGAACTAGGAAAAAGGGAAGGGCAGCTTCCTTTACTGCAGGTTCCAATTGTTCATTCCGCCTGGCAGCGTGGCTGGATGCTAGAGCTGCCAAAAGCACAAGGCAGGAGAGAAGCGCATCAGCAAATGAAGAAAGTTACTAAACAGCTCAGGAGAAAAGTTGGCATCTTCGCTTGCATAAATCAAAACAAAACAAAAAAACCCAACACCCCACTAAACTTCCATTTTACAATATAAACTACGGTATCAAATTCTCTGTAAAGTGTCACGAGGGCAGGATTTGCCTCCAGCTCAGCTGTTCTCCACATCAACAGTCCCAAGAGCAAGAAGCACCAAGACATTTGCAAATCAAGGCTCACAACAGAAATATATTCAAAGGCAAGAAAGACTGACTTATTAGCACACACAGCTTTGGGTTTGGCTACTGGCAGAATCTAGGGAAGCTCAACAACAGGATACTAGTTCTTTAGGGAGAAGAGAAAACCAGGATTAGAAGCTGACTCAACACAGCTAAACATCAATACGCAAACCAATAGAAACCCAAAAGACAGGAATTTGTAGTGACACAAAGCTGTAACTGTGATTATCAACAAGCCATTCTAACAGCATTTTCCAAGTCAACAGAGCTAGCATTGCTTTGGCAGCATGATATGCTGTTTTTTTAAAAAAATGCACCAGTAACCATAATCCTCACTTCAACAAAGCTAGGGTATTTTATTGGTTTTTTTGGTTCTTCAAACCAGGACAGTAGATGCTGATCTTGGCACAGCAAACATTCCTTCAAAGCCACACTTTGGCTTCCTTTTCCCCCTTTGCTTTGACAGCGTCCAAAACATTAGCCTCTCCAGATTCAAGCCAACAGCTGCGCCGACACAGAAGCCAGTAGAAGCTGCAGGTACTTAACCCCTCCCAAAACTATAGGCCCCTTCAGAAACGTGATTCTGGAGCATGAAAACCGAACCGAGTATTCATGAAACACTGATGAGAGGCATTACTGCCACTGCCAGGAAGAAAAGCACATCAGAGATCGCTTTCCGTCCTTGCCGATAGCAACATTAACTGATTTCATAAGTTTGTATGTCTTAATAGTCTGAACAGGAGAGGAAGTACAACACAAGATCTCCCTCCCCCATATCAGCAGTTCTCCCCAACACCCTGATATCTCCCTCATACCTATGACACATGGAAAAAGCAACAGGCTACCCGAATTGCCTGGGCACTACTCTGGAATGCAGCTGAAGACAAATATGCAACCCATGGCTGCTGCCACCACCAGTAAATCAGAGCTTTCATTTGCACTTTATCTGTATTCCCGTATGCACTTGCGTCAGCATGGCAACACTTTGCCAGGCAGTGTCAGACCACTGTCGGGACTGCAAGTCAGCTCCAGAGCGCTATCGCAGGCACTGAAGTACGGCCCCAAGCGAGAGCACACAATCCATTTGCAGGAGGCCCCGGAACAGGTCAGGCACAGAGCTGACAGCAAGAACCCCCTGTTAATGTTCGTACTGATCCACCAGGTTCCGAGTGAGTTAAAAAATACACAGAGAGTTTAACTGGCTAAAGTTTCACCTACCGGAAACAGGAAATATGCCAAGCTTCGTTTACAGTCTTGTAGAGGCGCTGACCAGCAGCAATGCTGTCCCCGCATCCTAGACACCTCCAGGCTTCTTCACCTGCATGTAGGAATAAAGTGACACACAGTGACCCTTTTACATCAGAGGAAACAAGGATTGCTGCATCCCTGACAAAGAACGACCTTAAATTATATAGTGACGGGAAAGCCTTCACACATAGAAAGTTAAGCCAATCCCAGGCAGCTTCTAACCCCAGAGAGTGCAGTTCCCAAATCAAACTCTGACATCTTATACATTCTTTTGTTTTCCCTCCAGACATAACATCCCCATCCACTCCTTCACATTATGCAGAAGAAAGCAACGTGACTTTTCAGGGAAAACAGCTCAGCTACAGCTATGCCAGTCCTTAGAGCAGAGATTTCAGGAAGGCAGACTGCTCTAGTGTAATGATTCCCAGAGAGAACCAGGCTAGGCCAGGAAGGCAGGCTACTATTTCCCCTCATGCCACTGACTCAGCACATAACGTTCACGCTTATTTGTATAATTAACAGTATTTCCCAGAAATGAACGAAAGGAAAGGCAAACTTTATTCAGTAGAGAGCAACTTGACTACCAGGAAGGAATTACACACTTGAGTGAATATTCCCGTCGAGACTGTACAGCCAACGCCAGAGTACCATCAGGCTTAGGAAGAGGCGTTGATGCTCCTGGCCTATTGCCCTTTCAGAAAATAATCATCATAGTTTAACATAGTTATAACGGTTTCTGATAGAACTGTCATAGAGCCCCAGAGACAGCTAGTTATTTAGATGCATGCAAGCTAGGAAAAGCAGCATGAAAACTTGTGTGCAAAGAGGACTTGGCACACAGATAAATGCTATCCAAAATCCAAACAGCTGTGCGGGCATATTAAAGCAAGAGTCAAGGATCTGGATGAGCACAGGATGGTGCAAAGAACATGTCACATAGCTGGGCAGATCTTAAACCTGCTTCTTTCTGCCACCAAAAGTTTACTTGCAGTAAGGTTGCATAAGGCAAGAAGTGCACTTCGAGAAAGAAAACCACTAACCATGGACTTCCATCTTCCAAAGAACATTGAAACTTGGTAGTTGCTCAGGCAGGTTGATACCAAGGTCAAGTTCCTTGAAGTTACACAAAACAGAAGTCATCAGCCTACTATGCACTATGTAGGTCAATAACAACGTTTAAAAATAACCAAGGTGCAGATCTCCTTGAATGTTCTACACAAAGAGCTATTTCAAACAAAAGACTTGTTGCACAGCCACCCTCGTCAGCAGACGGGCAGTGCCCGTGAAGGTCTCCATGCAGACCGGAGCGCTGGGTAGGATTCACCCACATGGGACATTTGGTGTAAGTCGCTGCTTCAGTTCCCAGCTCCGCACCAGCTCTGCACCCGGGAGCGTGTCGGTGCCCTCCTGCTGTCTGGAACACCCAGAGCTGCACCTGACCTCAGATCTGCACCACAGAGCAAGCGTTCGGAGAAACTTGCAAAAAAGCTTGCACTACCCATGTTCTTCTATACAGCAAATTATTTTTCAGCGCAGCAACCGAGCTCAGAAATAAAAGGCAAGGCCACGCGTGCGCGGGCAGACGAGGGTCTGCTTGGAGGCAGCCGAACTTCTGGAATCGCCGCCACTCTACGGGCCAAAACCGCCTGTGAACCTGCTCCTCCGCCTCCTCCCGTGCAGAGCCACCAGCGCAGGGTGCAAACGGGAACGCGGATCCCGCTTAAAGGAATTTAAGGACTAACGGCTCCACCACGGACATTCTCCACAAGGCTCCCACAGGGCTTCACCGCCAGCTGCCGAGCCCTGCGCAGCAGTCACCGTGCCGCGGTGCTCCAACTGTTTAACCGTGCCCGGAGAGGCCGATTCGCTCCCAAACGGAAACGAACATTCCCGTATCCAACCGAAACCGCCGAGGTGTCCGGGAGAAGCGACGGAAATGAAGAAACCAGAGCAGGAAACAGCGCGAAGGAGGCGCGAAGGGGCACAGCCAACGCAGCCGGTCTGCCGGCTCCCGCAGGACAGCAAGAACGTTACGGAGGCGGCCAGCGAGGAACGGCGGCAGGGGCCGCCACAACGGGGACAGGGCGAGGGCGACCGGCCGGCCCCAGCGGGAAACCGCCTCACCGGATCCGGTGCCCGGCCGCCGTCGGGGCGGGAAGGCGCGGCCCTCGGCAGCCACCCCCACCGGGGCCCCGCCCGGCCGCTCCCGGGGACGCGGGGTAACGTTTCTCCCCACCCCCCGACCCCGCGGCCCGGCCCGGCCCGGCACCGCCGCCCCTCACCTGGCGGCCCCTCCATCCTCGCGCCGCCGCCCCGGGGCTCGCCCGCGCCTGACGTCAGCCGCTACGGCACGCGCCGTAGGTCACTCCGCACCTGGCCCCGGGAGCGCGCAGCGCGCGCGCACGCCCCCCGCCCCTCCCCTCTTCCCCTCTGGCGCCTATCTGGGCGTCGCGCCCCGCCCCGCGGGCAGCTTATCGCCCCGCCCTTTTCCTCGGCGCGGGCCAATCGGCACTCCGCCCCCCTCACGGCCACAGGCCAATCGCCGCGCTGCTCTGCGGGGAGCGTCCCGCCCTTTCCGCGGTCAGGACCAATGACAGCGCCGCCGCGTCCCCCCGGTCCCTCCCACCACGTGCCGCGGCGGGCGGTAGCTGCCGCCGCTGGGCCCGGCCCGGCCCCGCCGCCCGGTGAGGGAGAAGCGGGGCCCGTCCCTCCCGCTTCCTGAGGCGCGGACCGGCAACCGCCTCCTCCGCTCCTCGTCCTCGAGGTAAGGCTCGGGCAGGCACCTCGCCTTACCTCAGTCCGTCCACGAAGCAGAAAGGAAGGGCAGCGCACTCCAGGTCAATGTAAAACCATTTTTTAATTCTAAATCACTTTCACAACAGTGAAAATTAGTGAACAGTAATGGTAATGCACTAAACGAGCCTTTATGGGCTGTGTGCAGTCTGAGTACAAGGAGGGGAAGTGGTACGATACAAAAAGCACACCAAGAAAAAGGTAGGAACAAAAGCGTTAACACTTTTAGACTATGTCATTCTTGGATTGCCAGAAAACAAGGACTCTCAGTCATGTTTCTGCAGCCACCGTCTAAATCCATTCTGTCTCTCACCAATAGATGGAAAAAAAACCCAAAGCCATTAAAATTCTGTATTTTAAAACAATTGTTAGTTAAATAAGTTTCAATACCTCTTGAACCTATTACAGTCACTTTTCTGTCCTCTTTATCAGAAAAAGGCTCTAAAGGGATACCCTGCTCCTCCCTGGGTAACCTCTGCTCTTAGCATGGAGTTTCTCAATACAAAAAGAAGGAAAACCATCCCCCTTTCACTCTCACACGAACTTTCCCTTTCCATCAGCAGGTGGTGCTGCCTGCTCATGAAAGGAAGTCAAAGCTGCGACATTGTACTACA
The DNA here is from genome assembly GCF_028500815.1 of Rissa tridactyla. NCBI lineage: Eukaryota > Metazoa > Chordata > Aves > Charadriiformes > Laridae > Rissa > Rissa tridactyla. The sequence continues at coordinate 12,184,046 of NC_071478.1, forward strand.
GCCAGTTGCTTCTAAGAATGCAATAAATAGCCTTTCTCGCAGAAAAGGTCCTAATCACCAAGTTATGCACTTGAGAAGAACCATATGCAGAAGAAGTTGAGCTTCTCAAAAGTGCCATGCAACAAAAGTTGAAGCACCACTTCAACTATAGTTGAGCAATATATTCTGCCAGATTATCATCCAGTCAGGTATAAATTTGACTAGATATGGTAAAACACCACAGAAGCTTTGCAACGTTCTACTTGCCAGAATGAATTTTGGAGGTAGGCAAGCTAAACTTCAGTCATCCTCTGTCTTGATACTAAAAAGTGAAGAGTTTATAGTTACATAAATAAGCTTCTACAACAATTAATTAAGGTGTCCTGCCCAGGAACCTCATCCATACCCTAGAAAAACCCTAGCCATTGAAACAAAGTTTCTATGAATTGATTTGTTTTGTCAGTTGTTTGTCTATTGTCAGGGAAGTCACAATATTCATCTTGCAGGAAATCATTATGACTATCAGCAATCTGAATCAAAATAATCTAAAAACAATAAGAGAAAAAAAGTTTGAATTGCCTAGCCAGAGAAATATGAGAACTGTTTATCTTGCTAGGGAATCTCTCATATCTGCTGTTCTGAAGGAATCTACACAAATACATCAGGAGTACTCTTTAAAGCTGTACACCCAACAGGATTCCAGAACAGCTACAGAGTGCTCACCTTCTGAAATATTTTCCCCTCAGCACGTAAATGGTTGTGGTCTCCTCCAGCACTTCAAATTAATATCTTTGGTAGATACTGCAGAGACTCTTGCACTATAGTCATTCTGCTGTGGCATGGAGTAGCTGTATGCACCTGTAGAGAGAAGCTCTTCCAGATGTTCCCTACTGTGGCATGTGCCAGCAAAGGCAGGATCTCATTTTTCCTCCTGTATAGTTTTACAGTATGACAAGTTTAACCCCAAAACTCACGTAAAGATGCCTTTTGTTCCTCTCCCCAAACAAGCTGGCCTCCGATCTGTAATAGGATTTTATTTGGAGTACATGATCTTGCGTAGAAAGTCACAAAGCCTTGGGAAGAATAAATGTAGCTACAGTGACAAGGTTGGGAGGGGACTACCCATGAAGGCAGCCACAGGCTGCTGCGCAGAACCAAGGAAGACAACACTGTTTTGTCAGTGAGGAACTGGGCTGGGTGAGGCAGACAGGTGCGCCGTACTGTTCGGCAACCCCACCCGGCTCCACAAGGAGAGAATCTTCCAGTGTCTGGCTCCAGCAAATTCAGGCTTTAAAAAAATTGCAGCATAAATTTGTATCCCTTCTTCTAACAGCCATTAGAACCGCTTCTGGAGGGGTTTTCCATCACGCCGGAAAATAACAGCAAGAAGAGAAAAGTCTCCAAACCTGGTTCCATTTGCATCACGTGCTGTGCCCAGAGTTTCAGCAGTGCTGCAGATGATTTCCTGAAGAAGGCTGGATGTTGATGTGAAGATGTTAGATAACATCCGCAGCTCTGGCAGATCCATTGTGGTTGCCACGGACGAGATACTGATCACACTGTAGAATTTTCCTTACCTGCCCAGTCTACCTTGAGGCAACTGTCTTTCACATAAACCTGGTGTCGCTGATTGGCACAGGATTTCAAAGCAGCACTCCTTTTAGGAGCAGAGCTCAAAGCTAGGCCCACGGTTTGTGGCAGGAATCTGTTGTACAAGATAGCTGAGCTGAAACAGGCTTTTTAACCAATGTTTAATTTCCAACTCTGGTGCAAAATACGAGATTCCTCATTGTGCTGTGGCAGCACCAATTCCTGAAGCCCATAGTTAGCTATGGAACCAGACACCAAGAGGTTTAAAATGGGATGGGGGTGCAGTTTGTAACTGTTTCTGTGGCCTTGCTGGCCATGAATATACAGAATAATGGACAAGATTTACGCAATCAACAGCCAGAACATTATCACCAGAGCCACAAACAGGAAGAGGCGGGACAGGAATTGCTCATCCACATATTGAGGAGTCCCTGGAACAGCTGGAAAACAGCAAGTAAAAAAACCACAGTTCAGCTCCTTCCTCTTCTCCAGAATTGTGTGCATTCTGAACATAGTACATTCATAAATTGAAAGCTATGCAAGGAATCTACTTGGTGGGAAACTGTTGCTATTTCCTACCCTCAGACCGGCCAGCCATATTGGAAGATCAGAAGGAAGACATCAGCTCCCTGAAGCAGGACTGGTGGTAAACCTGCTCATGACTAATAGCAGCAGGCAGCTCCAAGTGCCAGAGTACAGGCAGGTCTGCCGGGAGTACTTCTGGGGACAGTGCTGAGCCAAGTTCGCTGCTTAGTTCACTGCTGAGCTAAGTTCACTGTTTCCATCCTATGGAACTTTACCACCTCTACCTGAGCGCTCCTCCCCATCAATGTGAAACATCTCTGAAGAAGGAAATGGTAAAACTGTCAAATGGTGTGTGTAGCCTTGGCCAAGAGAACTACTGAAAGGCACACAAGTCTAAAGCTCAAGCCGTGCCTTTCTGGAACTGCTGTATTGAATCCACAGATGAAAAGCAGATAAAGGAGTTGGTTAAATTATGGCTGTTACAACAATGTATATTTACATACTCCTTAGCTCAGTCACTCCTCCACATGAATTTTCAGTGGACACTGAAGTATAGTTAATAGGCAAGTTAATTTGACCCAAGGACAGCACAGGTCCTTGGCAACACAGGTGTGACATGAAGAATGTGTTTATGTTTCTCGTAATTCCTATGCCACTTACTGGGTGTTTTCCCTCATTTTGTGTTTCTATTTACAACACTGATTTACTTTATTGTTTAGAAAGCTTTGTCATTTAGCAGGCTATTTGTTTAAAAGTTACAAGGGAGTTTGTAAAACATCTGTTTGTGATAGGACTCTTGGGAAGATAGGATGCATGGTACCTGGAGGAGGTCGCCCGTCGTTTATGTTGAATGCTGTTGCAAATATACCAAAGGGAAACGCCCCAATTCCGAATGACATTTGGAAGCCACCATCACCAAACCCAAAGCCCTGGAATCCCTGCAAAGAACAAAGCAACGTAAGAGAAAAAAGGTACCGATCATTTAAAAGCCTATTTCAGAATGTTTTGTAAAAGTGTAGATGTTCCCTCTCACTGGCTTCCCTACGGCTGAAGGATTATCATGCTGTCTGACGACTTTCAGTCTGACACACTATTGTTAAATACCTCCTTAGTTCTCCTCATTTTAAAACATTTCACACAGTAGCAAACTTGTCAGAGCAACCCAAAAGTTTGAGAAAATGAAAACTAGGAACCGCAGTTCTTGCCTGGAAGGCCACAAATTAACAAAAGCTTTTCTGTAATGTTTGTCAACTTAAATTAGTATATATCCGACAATATATCAAAATCAACATTACCAATTCTATTTAGAATGTCTTAACAACGTATTCATAACTCCGTATCAATAGCTACTGGCCATATAACTATAAGAAAGGCATTGTAAAAAAATAATCTGCATTGATTTTCATGATACACGTGCATTATTTAAACATTCAGTAAAGTGATAAATTGCCAGTGGGATGCATAGAGCAGTACAGAGAAGAACAGTAAAAAAAAATAATAATAATTTACCAGGGGGACTCTAATTAAGTTGGCAGATAAAGTCATCTGGGTCAGGAATGCAAGATACAAGGAAAGGAGGAAAAAGGAAGAGTTACAATGCAACAACATTGACCCCTATGGGATCCAGACTAAAATACCACATCGAGTCAAAAGATAAGTCTCAATCAAGATGAATCCTACTGTATAAAAGCAGTGTACTATTTGAGAACCAACTGTATATGAATCTAAGTAGTTGCATCATGTTTAAGAACTGTGCAGAACTCTCAGTCACCATGTTCTGTAATCCAGTAAACTGTCCTCTCGTCTCAGATTTAAAACAGCAACACTAATTCTGAAAGCCCCTCTGGTCTACCACTTCCAAACAGTGGGAGGACAAAGATGATTTCACTCATATAATAAAAGCCAGACATTTCTGGGTTCATCCTTGATTTAAGGAGTTAATCTTTTGACTATGACTCTTCTCAAGCATTTTGCCATTAACTACCAGGAATGGCAAAGGACTTTGTACGGCAGGTCCTACACATGTAGGAAATAAGAGGGCAGCATCACTACTGCCGTATCTTCGTACCAGATTCCTCTGACTTACAGCAGCACCAGCTAAAAGGTTCAAACAAGGTATAGCAGCTGATTTAATAAGGTGTCAACTCCCTAGTGAGACAGAATTGAGCTCCCAATACACTCAATACAGAAATGTTCCTTAATCACACCCAGCAGAGTTGTTTGCTTGAAGCATGAGGTATACAAATGCTCTCTGAGGATCCCAGGCTGAGTTACATGGAAATATGCAATTGTTTCATCAGGTCATGCTCACTGCCACTGTGCTAAAGAACACCGTGGTCTGTCCTACTGGCTACTCCCACGTCTGTTCAACCTATGCCAGCTGCTGTTTACATTCACTCTATATGATCTCCTTAACAAAACCACAGATCCCTCTTCAAATTCACAGATATCTACATTTTTTTGCTTGTAATGCCATGGTACAGTAACATCCCATAGAAATGCCAGAAGCAGGTGCCAGTGCCAAAAAAGTAAGTTCACGCATGGATTAGATATTTCCATGACAAATATAGTTTGACAGAAATATACTTCCACAAAGAATTTTCAAAGCAAAGTGTTCCTTGTATTTATATGTGAAGAATGATCAAGTATGAAAAACATTTCTGGTGATGCCCGCAGGGCTGTTTTCATGAAGCACGATTCCAGTTGGCCCATTCTTTGGGATGCTAAAAAGTACCATAGGAAAGGAGTTTTCTGCCACACCACAGCTATCAATTATTCATGAATAACCTACTGGGGGCGAGCAAGAAACATAAGACACAGGATCTCATGCGCACATTATGTCCTCCAGGATTAATAGGTATCACCATCGATAAAAACAACTTATCTGCTTGAGCTTGTTTTTTCACTTACCCCTCTATTCTCTGGTTCAGGTCTCTGTCCTTGGGGTCGTGGTGGAGTTTTCTCTCTGCAGGAGGTTGTGAAATTAGCTCAAGTGCAAGGATACCTGGCAATAGTATCTGCAATAGCCTGGCTAATAAGACAGAACAGACACAGAGCACACTCTCACAGGGCCATGCTGCAGCAGAGCTGGAGGCAGTGTGTGAGCGAGCAGACCAACCGGCTTATGAATCTTCAGCATCACATCGCTGAATTACGATATTGCACTTTTAAATAACAAAATGCCATTGCAAAGGCTAGAAACCGAGGACACGAACATTTTATACAAGCTTCTCCAGTCAGATAACATTCATTGCAATCTGCCACTTGTAACTGACAATTAACACCCAATTCAAATGAAAATAAATTGCCAGTTGAACAAGAAACAAGGTGTGCAAACACAGGCCCTGAAAAAGCCAGAAATACTTGGCAGGAATGTCAGTTCTACCTGTCTTTTGACAAAGCATTTCATATTACGAATCCTGCACTTTGATAGTTTCATCTTAAGACCTTAAACTAAAAGTTTCATCTTTAGTTTTCACGCAAAAGTAGTTGTATTTGGGTTTCTTACCTGGGGTCCTGTTGCCCGGTGCTACCTCTTCCATACAGGGGAATAACTTTATCTCGACTGATTCCTGCTTTGCATACAGGACACACTTGTCTATTTGGCCTGGTCTCTAGCCACTAAAAGAAAGGAAATTACAAGAAAACTAGTAAAAGACCATGAAAACAACAACATGCAAACCTCACTTGCAGCCAGGCAGAGAGGCTTTAGCAATTTCTCAGAAAGCCACGGAGCAAAACATTCTAAGTGACAAGTACTCTCCAAAGTGGAGCTGTCATTTTGGCTATTGTTCTGGTATGATCCACTTACTGATGTGTACACATTCAGAACTGCACTGGAGTAAAATATGAAGAAATATACTGGGCTGTTGGTACTGTTTAGGCCAAGGGCTAGCGCAGATGCCCTCCTTTCATCTATCTTTTCTATAATGGTACCACAACGTAAACCACTACATATGCAAAGAGAAGTACACTCAGCACTTAAGCCTGCAGACTAAACCCCTGTGAACTGCCTACAGTAATTCTCCTACCAAAACTGGGAATATTCAGTGTTTAAGAAACTCAAAAGCAGGAAGCAAGTGGATCAGAATCTAAGTTTTCTTTTTGCTGAAAGAGCAGATTGCAGGGTGTTGCGCATGAAGTTGCATTAGCAGGTTGCAATTGCCCAGGAGAGAAAGAAGCACATTTGAGAAGAGGGGATACTCCAGAGAACCAAGGGCTTTACTGAGTAACAGGAGCTGATGAAAGACAAAGTAAAAGGAAACCTGTCTTACCTGGTGTAAACAAGGCCAACTGTGAGCATTCCCAGGATAATTTGTTCACAGAGCAGAAAAAGAAGGGAAAATAGAATTAGTTACTGACAACTCGATCTGAATATGTATAAAGTATACCACGGATGGCACAGCTTGGAGACAACAGAATCCTGGAATCCAGCTGGGCCAGTTCCATAACCTCCCATTAAAATAATTTTTGAAAGCACAGCCCAAGACCGATCTCCACTGGTCTTTTCAGGTTACGCAATCTGATTAAGTTGCTAACGTAATTCTCTGCATATCACCTTTGATCCCTGGGTCCTCATCCATACCAAAGGCCCATACAGAGGCTTAATTAATCTTAGTGTTTACTGTACAGATTTTCTCTTCTGATACCATGAAGAGATACCCCTGAGCTAAGATGCAGATGAGGAAGATGTCAAGTGATGAGACTTCAGGATAAAAGAAGTCATGCAAGGGACATTCAGCTAAAACATCGTGACACATTCACAGAATCATGGAATAATTCAAGCTAGACAGTACTTCAGGTGGCCTCGAGTCCAACCTGACGCTCAGAGCAGGGTCAGCTATTGAGATCAGACCCAGCTGCTCAGGGCAGAGAAGCTCCCATTATGCAGTACTACTCTTAAGATTAAATTAATATGGCAACTTAAAAAAAGGTCGAAGATAAACAAGCAAGCTACGAGATAAAACTGCTAAGCAGCCATCTGCTTTCAAAGTGGTCTTGACAACACTATTCACACAAGACAGACGCTATTTTTTAAGGTTCCATTCTTCTAAATCCTCTTGTGCAATAATTTAACCTAGCTTTATCTTGACACGCCATCAGCACGTGATTTTCCATCTTCTCCTAGAATAAAACCCTGGATTTTCAGATGTTACATACATTCACACAGAAAATAAATGGTCTTTTAGGCCTCTTTTTATTAAAGAGCATAATTTAGCCTATTGTGTAAAATATACCAAAAAACCCACCACATTTGGCCACATCAATCCTTAATAACTTCTTAACATTCAAGAAAGAGTATATTCTAGACCAAGTTACCCAAATAAGAAATGCTGCATGCTTACTGTATTTGTGCGACACATTCCTATGTCAGATCAAAGAACTGAAAAGTTAGTATTACAACTGCAATACCACGGAAAGAGAAAGAGCCCACGTGTAAAAGCTTGTTATCTAATTATTTTATTTAGTGGTTTCAAAGGAAAAAAAGAGCAAGCTTGTAGGAAGTATGAAAACTACAATTTGGCCTCCAGAACCTAGTTTCAAATGCAGGTTTAGGTATACAGTGGTTAGAAAGGAATTTAGGTCTGAACAAGATACCTGTGCTAGACCAGACAGCACAAGGAAAATAACACACATAACCAAGCAGTATCAAGGAACACAGAACTCTCTATGTGGGTATGCTCATTTCTTTGCTTCTACAAAATAATCCAGAAGTATAAGAAGTTTAAGATGCAAGAAACCCACTCCCTGGAACATGAGCACAGAAAAAAAAACAGCTGAGGAGCAAAACCAAATTGCTCCTAAATCAAAACTACCGTCCTTACTCATTTTATACGAGACATTTTATTTGACATCTAGAATTATAAAAATTCCTTTTATGTGATCAGAGAGATATATGGTGTTCTGGTTTACCTGTGACAGCTTGAGTACTTACCAGAAGAGATGTCCACACAAGCTGATCACTGCATCCTTGGCAGTGTCTAAACAGATGTTACATTCAAAAGTGTTGTCCTGATTAGCATTCTCCCCAGCACCATTACTGCTACTGCTGCCACTGGTCCCTCCAGTACTGGAGTTCTTTGTTGATGCAGAAGTTGTGGGTCCTTTGCTTGCCATCCTCAAGAACTACCCAGACAGAAGGTCAAGAAAATTATCCTGTTGGAATCCTAGCAGTGAGAAAGGGAAAAAAAGTAAATAAAAAACTTTTTGGCATTAGAACATTGCATTCTTGTCCTGTTTCAAACTGGTAGTAATTTATCTAAGAAGCACTTGAATCCTATTGTTGATGGTTTTAGTTTAACGTAGCCAAGAGGGATCTTTTTTTAGAAACTAAGCTACTTGAAAGTCCTGAAGTATGACCTGGCTGATATGTGACCTGTATTTTAAAGTTACTGATAAGCAAGTGACATCCACTGCCAAAAGCAAACCATTGTATTTCCTCATAAATGCCATTTGCTATGAGAAGAATGAGCTCACCTAGTCATACATGCTCTTCCAAAAATTCAATACAAGTTAAAACTGTGAGTGCAGTCTGAAATAGGATTTAATCATGAAGCAATTCAGAGTTTGGACAGACTGACTTCATACATAGTCTCAAGTTCAGTGTTCATTAGTTTGGATATTAATGATAATAATGGCATGCAAAGGTGGCTCGGTACTTGATTTGTCTCATCAGCAGTACATTGCTGCTATCACAGCAGTGTGTTGATATGACTATCAAACATTTCTAATCTAGTATTCATGCAGAAGTACTAAAAATTTTACTTTAATGTGCTTTCATTTTACTTACATGTTTTCACCTCTCATTAACATCATCACATTTATCAAAGAACCCCATTTATTTTATTTCAGTAGCAACAACCTCTACAGTATAATTCCTTGATATGCAAATTCTACAGTTCCTAAAACTTTGAGGCTCAGGACAAGGCATTTACATTTCCAGAAACAAACACTTTTACCAGTGCAAGATTTTTAATCCAAGAACTAAGAGAGTTTCAGCAGTTACAGAAATTAATTCAACAAACCAAAAATGTTTAAAATATTCCACTGTGCTTTTCATGAAACTCTGACATCATGTTGCTGCTGCAAGGATATGAATACTTAAGTAAGACTGTGAGAAAGAAACAGGTGATTATCTGAACTTTTTGCAAGTGTACAAACAGTTAAGCATTTTAAAAAGGGCAACCTGAATTTTTCAGAAGCTAATTTTTTTTGCAAACTTACCCTGCAAGCATTAAAGGCTTTCCTTAGTGTTCCCTCTTTGTAGCACTGCCAAAGCACAGGTGCGGAGCAGCAAAATAAAACCTCAGTATCTCTAGCTTTTTTCATACAATACAATCTCACTGCAGGGTCAAGAAAGCATCGTACTCCAGGTTCACGAAGGTATTGCAATGAAGAGACCCAATTACAGCAAGCGAAATATATTTTTGCAGAGCTTTTTCACTCAGTTACATCATTTTGCACAGTGTCCCAGAAGGGCAGCTTTGTATTCGCAGATGCTGTGCTTCAACATACATTGCTTTCAGCACTGCTGACTCCGAGCATTTCACGCCATGACTTCATTTACACTCAGCAGCAACACAGTTCATTGTACAAAATTAAAATTCCTGTTAGTTCAAGGCAGACGGTAAATGCTGCCAGCCCACAAACTATATGCTATAAAGACGCTTGGATTTTTCACACATCCTTACTACCAGAATCTTCAGCCTATCTTGCTCGGTAGTTTAATGCTTGAAAACTTAGCAACTTGGACCTATATATATTTGCTGGGAATTGATATCAACATCAAAAAAACCTCCTTAAAACTAAGGAGTTCAACACATTGACATCATTTTATGGAAAGGGCACAAGAAACGTCTGGCTCTTTTATCTTGGCACATAACACAAAGAAAACATGTGTAAGAGGCACATAAATGAATTTCTGTGCCCCTAAAACTAATGTGGAAAAAAAGGTCCTTTTTTCCAAATTACATTCCATATATTTAACACCAGAAATCTGGGGACTCATCAAAAAGATAAAATCTGTATCTCCACAAACACTTACGCAAATAACTCTTAGTTTTTAGTAACTATGAAAAATAAATAAATCATTAAGTTATGAAGGATGATAAAGAAATCCATAGCAATATCAGTAATGTAATGGAATAAAGATGGCTGAGACAGAAGGAAGATCAAAATGATGTAACGCAACAGGCACTGAATCTATTCTCGTAGAAGGTGGCCATTCCTTAATCTGTACTGGGATCCTCTCCCGATTATTTCTCCACAGGCTGATTGGGCCTGATAACCTATTAGGATATTGCAATTTAAAATATCAAAACCATACCAAAACACAACAATAAAAATAATCAGTCTTATCCTGAAAAGCCTTCTCAAACATGTGCTCTTGTCCGTGGCATACTGTTTAATATAACTAGGTCTATAACAAGTGCTGTTGGGGTCTGTTCATCTCCAAATCATGCTGCACATACACAAAGCTGCAAGCGTGAAACACCATCCAATGACTAAACTTACATTTGGTAATCATATATTGTGTCACTTGTGAGTGAAGTCTGTGAATCCTAAAGTAGCAGTTCAACTGCGAATTCAGTTTGTTCCGAGTGTAGAACAAGCTCAAAATTGTTGAAATGTCACTTGAACCGCTTAAACTCTGAGATAAAACTTTTTAGGGGAAAAAAAACAACGAAACCAACAAACCACATGCAAACTACAAGCTGAAAAAAACCCAACCAACCACAAAGACAACAGGCTAAACCAAGCCCATTTTCATTTTGATTTAGAGTTCAGCAGGAAGGCTGTGAATACACTGGGATATAACATGAGTTCTGGGGTTAAGTAAACAGAATTTAGAGATGCCAGTCCAGCTTTGCTAAATCCTTGTCCTTTAGATCAGGTCTCCAAATCAACCCTAGACACGTGATAAGTAGCAAACAAAATAAGTGAAAGGATATAAAAATCAGCTGTGATCTAACTGCAAGCATTCAAAGATTTTCTTTTTCTTTCTTGCTTTCTAGGTATTTACAGGAAAACAGTATCTTTGTTACTTAAAAGCCACCTCTATTAGTTGTTTAAATCATGACCCCTATGATATCCCAACAAGTTGTTCTGCAAATGACTGAATCACTGATATTTACTACATCCAAGAATCAAGAATGGCAACAGATGAATGATTCAGATCAAAGAACCCATTTTCAAGTAGTCTTCCTAAACAAAAAAAGTCTGGTGGAGTGTGAAGAGGACATGAAAGTGAAGATACACATTTAGGGATCCAGCACAAATCCCACTGAGTTTCCTAAAGAATAAGAATGGCTGAAAGAGCTGGCGGAACTGGACCTCCAAGAAGCAGATCGAACACTGGGACCTGAACGCTTCATGACAACTGAGAGCACAGGAGGTCCGTGAAAGAAGTAAGTGCAGGGAACTGGTAAGGTCTATGTACTGTGTATAAATACTGTGTATAAATCCCACTAACAGGCAATGAGAAAGAAATTTTACTCGAATACTTTAAAAACCTGGATCTATAAATCTAGTGGGAGAAACTGCACACCAGGAAAATGCAAGCCCAATGGCTACTGTAAAAGACCACGTTTCTGAACTCAGCAAATGAAAATTGACGGCATTTGCCAAAGTACACTGACCTGACTCTAAAAACGCAAGAGAAACACTTCAAGACAGACTGGCAGAGTTTGTACTGTAAGTTAAAGCATACCAAAAAAAAAAAAAATCCATTGGAAACACAGCAGGTGAACAATAATTCAACCTGAGAGAGGGGGAATATAAATTCGAGGCTAATGTCATCTGTACGAAACAGTTGTAAATACATGTTCACAGCACTACAACATTAGGATGTTTGAAGTATTTACTTTTTAATCTTCTTTCATGAGCAATAAGAAAAATTTCTGGTGAGGATATAGGCTAGTTTATTAATAAAACCCAAAGTTATTCCTCTTTGTGATATCTAAGACATAATAATGAAATAAAAGGAAATGCATTGTTGAATATAAAATTCCACTAGAAAGACACTTTGCCATGTATCTTTCCTAATGAATCTTATTTTATCTAGGATAACTGAAACAATTCAAATCTAATTTGTTTGAGAAACAAGTTCTGATTTAGTTTCTGAACTTCTTGCTGTTTAAATTGAAAGGAAAACTAGTCAGGTTATTTTCTTATCACTACTTATAAACTAATGTTTATAAACATTAGAAACTCTGTCTAAATCTAAAAATATTACTCAGAGTTTATATAAATACATCCACTCATGAGTTTAACAAAAATCAGATTCTTAACCTATTACTATTGCCTAGACTTAGAGTAAAAGTAACAGGTAACCTCAGCTGGTAATTGTTGACAGTGCCTAGAAGAAAGTACGTTTACTTTTCGACAGTCATTTTTAGATGTTCTTAGCAAATACGTGACTGAAGTCCTACTGTTAGTCATTAAATACACATTTACCTCTCACTACCTTTTTACTCTATTCTGTCTCCCGAACACGTAACATTTTAACGCCTCGGAAACATTTCCTGAGTTCATCTTTTCACTTCCCATAGCCTGGACAGCATCGTGTACCTGCTTTTTAGTGTTACCACAGATAAAGTGGTCACGACACACAGGTCTGTGTGATTACATAGTCTTGTGAAATCAGCCATTCGCCTGACAGGCCAACGTGCCCTTGCTTGGCCTCATTTCATTAATTGGGATTCTGCAACATACGTCTGCGCTACAGCTGCTGCTTCCAGGAGATGGGCCCTGTGAAAGGCTGTCTTGGCAACTCTGAGGATTTGATATACCTCGCAAATACAAGACATTCTTACAAACTATCAAAAAAACCAAGTGATTAAAGTAATTCTTTTTAACCATTCTGTAAAAGTATAACATAGGCTCCAAGAACATGCTGCACAAATCTTGAGACAAAGATTTTATCCTCTTACCTCATAAAGTCCAAAGGAGAAAAAAAAAAAAAGAAGAGAAAACCGATATAACCAGTTGGGTAATACCTCCTGAGCATTTTCCTGGTTTGGAGTGTTATGTAAAACATTAAATACCCTTTAAGTGGGCTAACCAGGTTAGTGGCGAAATGTAGAAATAAAACAAAATAGTTATGATGTGGTTCAAGAAATAATAAGCAATTCCCAACAGAAAAAAATAAGACCAATAATGGCATGTACCAGAAGCTAACGCGGTGCGACCGTGCCCGGAGCCAGGCACGTACCGGAGGGGAATCGGGCGCTTCTTCCCGCAGGGAGGGAGGGAGGGAGGGGGTCGGCACCACCCGCCCGCTCAGCCCGGGGATTTCAGGGGAAAACCCTCGCAGGCGGCGGCGAGCCCCAGCCCGGAGCTCCGGCAGCGCGGGCGGCACAGTCCGGGCCCGCCGGGGCACGGGGCCCGCAGCCGGGGCTGGCCGAGGCCGGGGCTCCCGCGGCGCCTCCGCCCCGCTCGCTGCCGACGGGCTCCGGCCTTCCAGCGGCCCCGGGCACGGCGCGGCCCCGGCCCGCTCCCTTCGCGCCTCAAAGCCGCCGCCCGGCCTCGCCCACCCGCTCCGTCCCCCGCCACCAGCCGGGATCCGCTGGGCTCGGCTCACCGGCGGGTCTCGCCGCTCCCCGCAGCCGCCCCGAGCCGCTCCCCCGCCGGCGGCCGCCGTCACCTGATCGCCCGGAAGCCCGGCCCTGACGGAAGGGACCGGCCTCCCCTCGCCTCCCCGCCGCCGCCGCGCCGGGCCGTGGGGCCGCGTTCCGCCTGGCCGCGGCTCCGCCGAGCCCCTGAACCAGCCCCGCCGGCCGGTTGTTACCTCAGCGGGGAACCGGCTGGGCGCCGTGCGTTACCCTCGGGTCCGTCGCCGCCGCCAGGCCCCGCCTGCGGGTTTTAGCTCGGTCTCTGTCACCTTTGTGCTGCTGCTTCATCGTGAGGTGTTGGCGGGCCGTGGAAAAGGGCAAAAACTACATCTCGGCAACAAACGTTGGGCCCAAGGAAGGAAGGCAGGCAGGCAGACGGCAGCTTTAAGGGAAACAAGTTGTTCAAATGTGCGTGCAGAGCGCTAGGACGTGAGCAGGGAGCACCTCCAGGGTGGGAACAGAGAGCTTGGTAAAGGTATTTACACAGCTGTGAGAAAGTGCAAAGATGGAGAGGGACAAAAGGGAGGCAGAGGGACAAAAAAGAGGGAGAGGAGGGGAGCTGGTGCCTGAAAGGGAGCTCAGAGCTGAGAAAGGTGACCGAGGAGGCACCTCTGAAGGGTTTTGTCCCTGCTCTGTGGACACCGAGGCAGAACACAGCACAAAAGCACTTGTTTTACACAGTGGAGAATGGGTGAAACCTAAACCAAGGTCTCCCACTGAAGGCAAGGGTTAGGAGGGCACAGTGAAGGCAGGAACTGGAGGTTGGCGTCCCGAGACCAGGGGTATTGTCTGAGGCCTGTCTCCTGGCTGAGGTGGCCTCGGACTACGCAGCTCTAGTGCGAAGGTCAGAACATGGCAGCCGGGAAGCGTTCAGCAGTGCAAAACCACAGCTGCACCGAGCCTTCATTCTGCGTTCAGCAGCACCTAGGCTTGGCAAAACCCATGTCAGAGCGGTCGTCCAGCAGCCCTGCTGGAGTTGCCGTACGCGTTGATGTATCGCGCTGGAAAATTTGCAGTTGAGGTGAAAATGGTGGCTGAAAACGATAGCGCTGGTGGCATTAGGACACATGTTATAAAGCTGATGGCGTATTTGGTGTCTGTGAAAGTTTCTCTAATGAAGCAGGCTGTCTTACTTCCAACCAGACAGTAAAGCAGCACGGCTTGGCACAGCTTCAGCATTCAAGCAAAAAATTGGCATCTCAGTGCGGTATCAGATTAATAAGAAGTTAACAAGGCCCCAAAGGTATAAATTAATATCCTCCGGATGCTGATTAAAACAAGGATGAGCTTCTGAAGCTTGGACCAGCTTGGGCTAGTCACCATGTATGCCTAGAGTCAAAAGAATTTCAGTGTAAAAGTTAAAAAAAAAAGGTTGCTTTTTGCTATTATGGGAATAGGTAATGCTTAGAACAGTCGTTATTGTTTGGGTGTCAGGATAACTGAAGCGATCGGAAATGAAATACGGTTACTGCTGTAGATGACATAGCCAGGGAACATTTCCACTGGCCAGTGGTAATTTTGTCATTTTATTTATGTTTTAAGCCTCAGAAGAATGGAACAATATTACTATGCATTTCTATAGTGACTTTAAGTACCCCTGTTCCACTTCTAGCAAGTGAAAATGGAAAAGATGCGGAGACAGGCAGTGAGTAAGACTGGGTGAATGGAAGGGGCAGTGTACAAGAAGAAAATGAAAATTTTAATCTTGTTTACAGCTAAGGTTAATAGGAGGGGAACAGAATTACTTAAAGCAGTGGGTCAGTTGGAGAATATACGTGGGACATCCAGATTTACTCCCATTGGCAAAGAATAATTACATTTCCCCTGCCAGAGGTGGGGGAATTAGATGCTTTTTGCCTGATCCGTTTTACATATCTTAATGAATCTTGTGTCTCTCATATCTTTTTTTGCCTGCTTTTGAGGGATAACTTCTTACCGCTGATGGATCCCATCCTCCCTCACGCTTCCATGGCGGGAGATCTTTGTGCTTTGTGCTGACTCTCCACCAAAAACTTAACATTTGAGCGCTGTCAGTCAGTATTTCTGAAGCAGTGAAATTACGATATGCAGGCTGATACAAAGAGCCAGCATAAATACTCAATTTTTTCACAGTTCTGCATACGACACCCGGCTCCTCGCCGTTCACTCATTCCCAGCCGTTCTTGGTTGTGGGGAAGACCTGGGGGAGGCCTCTTTCAGGGAGAAATGAGGAATGTGGGGAGCCCCGCCGCCGCCATCTTGTGGGAGGCCGCCCCGGAGGACTACAGCCCCCAGCGTGCTTCGCGCGCGCCCCCAGGACTACAGCGCCCAGCGTGCCCCGCGGCCGTCGTGCCTCCAAGATGGCGGCGCCCAGGGGCGACTCGGGCCCTGAGACGGACACGGACTCGGACAGCAGCGGCGAGGCGGCAGCGCGGTTCCGGGAGGCCGCCTGGGATTGCGCTGCGCAGGCGGCGACGGTGCTGCTGCGCGGCGGTAAGGGTCGGCGGTCAGCTGGGCTCTGCTCTCTCCTCCCCGCCGGTCTGGGCCGAGCCCCTCCTGCCCCGGGGGAACGGTGGTGAGGAGGGGGAACGCTCTGCCTTTTCGGGGGCCGCCGGCGCCCAGGGGAGCCGAGGCGGGGCTCTGGGACGGGGGCGATGCGCGGCTTCCCGCCGGGACCGGAGGCCCTTCCCGGGCGGGTTGTCTGCTACAGCCCGGCCAGTGGGAAGTTTCCTTTTCCCCAAAAACTGTTTCTCTCCGAAGGTGGGCGTGGATAATCATTATTCTTTCAGGCATGATTCTTTATGCTCTAGAAGAGGTTTAAGAGGTCATTAAAGAGGTCCTGGTCGCAGGTCTTTTAAACTTGCCTTTACCTTCTTCCTTTGCCAGGTGGCTTTAAAAAGGATCGGTCACAGCCCGCTCAGCCTAGCCTAAGGTATTTTTGCTTCTGGCTTCAGACTTATGCTTCACTGAAGAAAAAAAATAATGGATGTTATATTTGTGCTACTTATGGTTAATGCCTTCCTACTGGAAGGGCCTGTTCTGTTTTAGGAATTAGTCCAACTGTAATCTGAAATGATGCTTAAATGTGAAAAAGCTAATAGTTTTTTTCAGCATGTTTCTCATCCCTCTGGCAGCGGGGGAATATAGAAGTTGAAAACTTACTACTGCTGTCAGTTACAGCATTAGTTCTAGGTGTCAGAAATCTCCCAACTCTGCAAGTGTCCCGTGAAGGAATGAGTACAGTTACATATAAAAAAAATATTTATCTTCAAAAAATAATTTGCTGTCAGCCAGGCAACTTAA
Organism: Rissa tridactyla; assembly: GCF_028500815.1. Lineage (NCBI taxonomy): Eukaryota > Metazoa > Chordata > Aves > Charadriiformes > Laridae > Rissa > Rissa tridactyla. The sequence continues at coordinate 12,201,034 of NC_071478.1, forward strand.
TAAAATCCTTTCTCCTGGGACAGGTTTTGCATGAGTTGTGGCAATGTACACAGGAACTACATGCAAGACAAGGGATGTCCTGATGTAATTTATTTGCTTTTGTAGGCTATTTTGATGAGAAAAATCACTCAATTACTATATATGATGGAGATGGCTAAATAATGTTTAGCTCTCTCTTGGGAACTGAATGTTACTACTGAGCTATTTTCCATCTTTGTTAGCAGTCTTTCCTATCAAGTATAAATGGAGTACTAGAGGGTAGGAGATTTTACCGTCCCACATCTCCTCTTTGGGCAAGAGCACCGGATGTTGTTGGCCTTGAAAGAGGTAACCATTGTTATTTTAAACAGGCATGAGGTGAATGGCCATGATGAGGATGGAAACGAGCTACAGACGACACCAGAGTTCAGAGCACACGTTGCGAAGAAACTAGGAGCAATGCTAGATGGGTATTGGCAAGCGATACTAAAAAAGTTTGTTCTATGTGTCAAATACGTTGATGCTTTTGCGTGATAAAAACAAGAGATTCAAGATCTGAGTGCAACCTGGAGAAGTCATTTCTCTTATTGCTTCCTTCATTCCTGTATTTAATGCAAACTTCCAACGTTATGTGAACTAACGTGGGCCATGTGCTGTGCCCCTCTGGTAAAGGCTCCCTGCGCAGCACTGCCTGTCTCCATTTCCCTCTCTGGTAAATGGGTTGTGGGGAGGAAAAAGTAAAATTTGTGTGCTTTAGCGCTTTCATCATTTAAAGGCCAGCATGAGAATCTTTCATTTGTTCTTACAACCGAAACCAATGCCTGATTCAAAGTTGTGCTGGCAGTATGCCTCTGACTGGGCTGCTGCCATCTTTATTTATTGTGTAAATATGGCCCTGGAGAACTAGAATTCCTGGTGTTTAGACTTGGCTTTAGAAGCGCTGCTTCTAAGTTATTCTTGTGGCATGCATTGCTAAGGAGAGAAGGCATGGTCTACTCTGAAAGCAGGGAGGCGAGATAGCTTCACTAAGGAAAAAAAAGCTATGTAACATCTTAGAGTCTTGTTTCCTAGAAATACCCAACTTCGGTGCAGTTTGCACAAACGTGTCTAAGATCTGACTGGGTTTTTCTGTTTAGTTTCATCACTGTCTTGAAGGACTCATCAGGACCTTCACAAACTTCTGTGCAATGGTCTGACTCTGGAGATGATGGTGAGTTGTAGTCACAGCCATTGTGGCTGTTATGCGACGTTAGTTAAATGATGACAAGTGGGATGGATCCTGTCTATTGCTGGTTGTACACCCAACTGACTAAGCATTTGCAGTAGAAGAATTTCTGTTAGTGCCCATGAAGGCTGTTACTTTGAAGCTGTGGTCTCTGAGACCTGACTCCTCTCAGTCCCCAATAATTCCTGTCAGGCGCTATAGGGATACAGTAACAGCAGTGAGGCTTCCCAGGGAGATTACTGTTGATTGCTTTCACCTCTATTTTATAGAGGTGGCTAAAATTCCCTTATACATATTTTAGGATTTCGCCTCTTCTCTTCCTCTGTCCCGGGAGACTGTGGGAAATTGGAGCCTTGCCCTGCAGCAAAGAGGAGACAGCCGTCTAGCTCCAGGTGGGGTGTTGTCAGCTGCTTTGCTCATGAACTACTATTGCATCCCACATTTTAGAGGCAGCTGAGACTCGCAGGGGAATAGGAAGCTGAAGAGCTTGAGAAGTGTGTATTTATGACTCCTATATTTGACTAAAGCAGATATTTTTTGTTTGTTTGTTTCTCTCTTTTCCTTTTTTTTTTTTTTTTTTTTTAGTGCTGAGGAACTAGAAATGTTTGTGGGAGGTGTTCTTTCCTCTCCTAGTATGTGTAAAGATCACCTCATCCTTCAAACTGGTTAAATACTACCTGTAGGTATTGGAGTCTTGGAGCCACTGGGTGTTGGTCAGTTGTTCTCATCTTGGATTACTCTGCTGTTTTGCTCTTTGGGTGAATTCAAGGCAAAAGCGTAATATAACTTCCTTCCCTTTTGTTACCTTTCCAGTGACACGGACAGTGACCAAGAGTGGCAAAGGTACCAAGAGGCTGCTGTGTCAGCCGCAGACATTCTGAAGCAAAGTGGTTTTCCTGTGCTGTCCCAGGATTCCAGCCGGGATCAGAGTCAGGGTTACGTAGAGCACAGCCAGAAAAAAAAGAAGAAAAAGAAAATTGGGGGAGAGAACAATATTCAAGGGAAAATAATATACTCAGCAGAGTGTGACCAGATCAGCAAAGATTTGCCACGGTTGGTGTCTGTAAATGGACAGCATGAAAGACAGGACAGCAATCATACAGAGAACTCAGCGTTGCCAGGAGTCATGAAGAAGAAAAAGAAGAAGAAAAAAAGAGAATGAAGATTTTGCTCTGTGAACGGCAGGTGGTTATGATGGATGAAGGATGCTGGAAAAAAACTAAGAAAAAGAGTTGCTGCAGATGAGGGAAAATTAATGGGCAAAGCTTCTGTTCTAAAAGCTCAGTGGCCTGAGAGTCTAATTAAGTGACTCCCTATGTTGTTGGCATCCCTTGGGGAAGGGAACATTGTTCTCCTAGCACAGCAGTTATCTGTGCTGCTCCTTATGCAGACCTAGGGTAAAAGGATTAAAAACTGTGTGCAGATTTGCATGACAGAGGGATATAATCATAGCTGCATCCCTCCTGGTCTGTTCCTTCACATCATGAAACCAAATCTTGTGCCCTGGAGAAAGTATATGATGAATTGAATTTGGTTTACATGGCAACAGGTGATCAACTCCTTTTTCTGTTTGCCGCCTCCTAGATGCCTACTAAGAATAGCTCCAGCCTGTGGGAGACTCATTTATCAAAAGCATCCTGTCAGATATCAGGGCCCCCTTATTTTTTTTCCTGTGATCGTCATAACAATCTGTTGTTGAAACCTGCCGTGTTACTAATCCCTCTGTAATCTGCACCTCTCCAGGGCCCCTGCATTAAACAGTGTGCAGTGAGCTTCAGAGTTGTTATGAATAGGTAGTTCTGTTCAAGTTATGTCCTTTGAAATTTCTTTTCATGTATTTTTTTTATGGCATTTGTTATTAAATTCTACTACGCTATTAGTCTTATTTAATTTGGGAGGTTTTGAACAACAGTGGCTTTCTTGCTGTATTCCGATGGCTCCCCCAGCAGAGATAAGGGTGGCTGAAGACGGCTCTTTAGTTGCTTGGTGATCAATGCTGTGAAATTGCTGTGGGAAGGACTGAAATCTTAACTTGACAGTCCCTGTGTCTCAGTCCTTATTTTGGCTGATTATGACTTTTATCTCTCTGAAATACAGTGGGTTTTGGTAGTTTTCAGTATGGCTCTTAGTCCATTTATACTTTAGTTCCAGTATTTCAGGAAACGACCTGTTACTGGATAAATACTCTTCTGTTTTTAAGATTGTTGGGTTTCAGTAGCTCTAACTCATCTGCCCTATTCAGGAGGCAAGAAAGCCAGATTAGAGAAACCAAAATAATGAACTGTTGCTCTCTGAGCGTGGGAAAACCCGAGATGTTTTCTTTCCTACTGCTGTTTTTTAATCAAGAAAATACAGTTGGCATCCAAAAATGGAAAAGCTAAGTAGAAAATTGGCTTGTAATCTAACTGAATGCTCCAGCAGAAATTACTTGTTTTACGTAAGGCCAGTTAAAGCTTCACTATATTGAAGCTAGCACCTGGGGTTTCAAAGGCATAGTGGTCTAAAAATTATCCTTTGACTTGTTTTATGATGATTGTTTTTATGCTAAGTGGAAGTTGTATGTATTTGCAAGTGATGCACATGGTAGATTGGGAAACAATTATAGGATAAAATTCCTCACAGAATCAAGTTACTTGAAATTAGTCTCTGATGGTGGATAGTATGTAGAGGAAGATCATATCAATACAAACTGTAATGGACATCTGCAATTTTGAAATTTCCACATATAATTTGACGAGTTTGCTGTTGGGCTTTTTCTGTTTAAATTCTCCCTGATATCTCAGCCTTTTAAGATGAGTCTTGAGCACTTCCTAGTCTTGAGGATTTTTGTCCATTTCACAGTTGAAAGAATAGCTCTGTTTCGGTCACAGTGACAAAAACATGTTAATTAGGGCTTTTTTCGTGTTTGGCTAGTGACATATCAGTGATGTGAAGGTTGAGAGTAAATAGCGAAAAGAGGAATGATTAGAAGAGGAATTATATAAGTAGATCCTTAGGGCTAAAAACCTTCACTTAGTGCAAGTAAGACTCTTAGACCCCAGGGTAATTATTTGCATATCAAGAACTACGAAATCTAACCTACAGGGAAGCTAAGAATTAAGCGTGTTCTGTAAAATGAATCCAAGCTGATGTCTTTATAGAGAAAAATGGGAGGATGTTCTTTGTGGAGCATGGGAACCCCCCAGGTGTTGTGCAGTGTCAGGGACTTGTGGAGAATGCCATCCCCCAGCTCATTCCGCGACACATGAGATGAGAATCCACGTGGTTAATGCAGGGAACTGGAATCTCCTTGCTGCTGTTAAACTTTAATTTCTGCATTTAAAACAAAGCAGACCTATATCAAAAATAACCAAGCCATTTCCACTAGGACAGCATGATTTTAAAGCAGGTCATTTTTAACTGAGAATGTTTGGTATTTTTGTAGTTAAGTAAAGGATTTCTAGCTTGTAGTCAGTGATCCCATACTGACAGGTTTGTGCCAAGCCATTCCTGAATCTGTTTCTTGGTGAATTTCCTTGCAATGGGGAACCAGGTTCTCTCACTCTTGCCTCCAAGATACTATTGTTTCTCATAGTTCCCATTGGTGCTTCTTTCCAGCAAAGGAGGTGGGTGTTTTAAAGATGGTGTCCCTTCTTTGGCAGCTCAGCTTTGCTCTTTCCTGCACAGCTTAGTCTGGTGTTCACAGGTTTGTACAGGTCCAGTTTGACGAAGGCTGAGCAGAATGAAAGTCCCATCCATGCCCTGGCATTTTTGCCGTCTTGCATCCCATCTCTTGATGGGATTCCTTCTTGGGCGGACACAAAAGGACATCTGGTCGTTCTAGGCTGGCTTGTGGTGTTTGGGTTTGCTTGGATTTGCTTGGATTTTTTGGGGCAGTGGATTTTAGCAGTGCTGGCTTCATCTTTCCATGGCTTCTCTCTTGAGCCTGAGACATCTTCTCTCATGGAGGCAGCTGAGTAAGGGATTTGTATGATGCAGTAGGGGATGTAGATCAGCTGAGCGCAGAGCAGCCTTTCCTTCCCGTGGAAGGCAGCGGTGACAGTGATGGCAAACACAGTTGGAGTTGCACCTGACAGGCTGGTCATGGCAGTCACCCTTGAGCCTGCTGTCTTGGTTACTGAGTGGAGGATGCCATCTGCGTGGAGATGAAGGTCTCGATGACATTGTGAGTGGATGGCAGCAGCTGACTGTGGCTGTTGGTGGAGTCAGAGCTTTGGTACAGCACCAGGCTGCTGGAGGACACTGTCAAAGACACAGACAGAAGTTAAGTACAAATTCTTACTGCTGTCCTTTATCTTGTGTGCACACGCTCACGTTTCCAGCATGACTAAAACCTCCCGGCATGGGGGCATAACTACTTTTTTTTAGTTTGTGTGCCATTATATACCCACCTCAAGTACAAAGCTGGCCTGAAGGTATTGACAGTGGCAGGGAGTTCAGATTTGAGGATTCTAGATTGTTAATATCCTAGTTCTTCTCTTAAGATCAGGAAGATCCAACTGGAGTCTTCACAAGGGTGTCTTGGGCTTTTCAGCCTTGAAGACTACCTGCAGGATTGGCTATGCATGGACACTGATTTTTGTCAGTATTTTTAAGGTTATTTTCCTCCCTAGATTCTGAAGAAGGGTCCCATTTCCACAGTCTGGCCTTACACAGCCTGCACAGACTGTTCTGAATCTTTCCCTTGTACCAGCTTTTCAATCCACCTAAGACACTGGTAGAACCCTCTTAGAGAATGGTGAGCCCCAGTTACCATTTTCTGTCTGGGTTTTACAGTGTTGACAAGAGAAATGGCAATACATGATTTAAGATAACGGTGGCTGCTGCTCTTACCGGCAGGGCTGGAGGTGAGGCGAGGGCCTGGCTGAAGGTGCTGGATGGTTGTGTCTTGGTTCTGTAAATGTATCGTTGGTGCCTGCGACACTGGTGTATGCATCCCAGACTCTGTGTGAGTCTCCGACTCAGATGTGAATGCCTAGAGAAAAGAAAGTTAACAGTGCCTGGTTTCCACATCCCTTCTAACAGGCATGAGAGAAGAGTGAGCAGGTGCTGTTTCCAAGGAGATTAAATCCTCCTTGATGACACAGTGAAGAGCTTGCTCTAATGCCTCCAGTATTGCAGCTAGTACCAGCAAGGTGAGGAGATAAGAAAGATCATCCTGCTCGGATGGCATAAACCACACACCCAAAAACTCTTTGACAGGCAAGGAGGTACCTGCAGACTGGTGCGGTTCTAAGGTTGGGGAACAAAGGCATGTGCTAAAGGCTGTTACCTGTTTAGTTGGTGTCAGGTTAGTCAGGGCGCTGAGATTGGCTGTATCTGTTATCACCATGGTTTGTGGTAAGAGGCCTGTATGTGTGTATTGGGCCACTTCAGACTTGGGGCCGTAGAGAGCTGTGCATGAAAGAAAACAACATCATGTGGATGCTGGAGCTTTGCATGAGGCTACTTTGGCTGAGTTGTTCTCCTCATGCACGTGGACCTGCTGTTTGTCTCTGAAACAGTGGGAGTGGAGGGACAGGGAGATGAATGCAAGAAGAAAGTAATTTCGTAATTAAAGCAACAATAATAGAAGAGGAAAATAGAGTGCTGCAAGCCCACGGACCCACAAAATGCTCCAGAACAGAGCCTTTTTTTTTTTTTTTTGTTTGCTTGAGCAAACGAATTCACGTTCTTACCGTGAGGGTTCTGTATCTGGGCCATGGTAGCCATGAAGGGGCTCTGGTTGATGTGGCTCTGGACCTGCTGCATGAGGGGCTGCTGGTAGGATGGGTGCAGTTGCTGGGAGAACTGGACGGGCTGCAGGGTAGTGAGGCTGCTCCCCATGCTGTTTATTACAGGCACGCTCTGGGGCTGGGTTGAGGCCAGGCCTGAAAAACAAGGACTGATGACAGTAGTGTCATGTACTATGGGAGGAACGTGGCTGCTCTGCAATAGGGGCGTCTGAAGTAGTCATCGTGGCAGGCCTGTCGTCGCAGGGTGATTTCAGATCCTGCTTTTCAGGTGTTCTGTTTGTTACCTGTGATTATGAATAGAATTCATGCCTGTGAAAATGAAGTGGTGATGTGCAAAACGTGCAATGCAGACAGGTACCATAAAACCTCCTCTGACTTCCAGTGTTTGTTCCTGTGTACATCCTTGTGTACCAGTATAGGTCACTTTCCCATTTAGTGACTTCCACTGGGGAGGCCTTCCTTAGAAGTAAACTCAGAGCATCATCTCCTGTCCACTTTATTTTATTTTTCTTTTATGAAGCTGTTGGCAGCAGAGGGAACTATGCTGTAGCTGTCCGGCCACATGGAACGAAGGTTAAGCTCATTTCACTTGGGCTGCCAAGTTACGGAATTTGAACCAGTGAGAAAGAGGTAGAAGGTTTCACACAGTAGTACCCATTTCCCACGACTGTCCAGACCAATTCTTGTAAATCAGGAAGTCTCTCCAGCACTGAGAGACTTCCACTGTGTGGAAATCTCCATTTTTTTTGTTTCTTTGTTTGCACAAAATTAGAACCATATCATAATCTTGGGTATAAATGAGGAAGTGGAAATTAATTCACAGCTGTCACCATGGAACAAAATAAGGCCTCTTTCTTCCTGGGAAGAAAGCGTAAGAGTAGTGTATACATTTTATTTTTTTATCTAATGAGATGCAGTTTGGCAGTAGACTAGTCTTGTAGTGAAAAGAAATCTCATACAAGTCCAGAAGTGAAAAATATTTTAAAAAATAGTAATTACTGCTGTAGGTTCCCAAGGCATATGCTGTTCTTTGCAGGAAGTAGAACAGGATGTTTTGGCTTTCAAGCACTATGAATATGCTTCAGTTTTCATACTTTTAAGGAAGCATTACATTTATATTTAGTAAGATGTAGAGCAGCAAAACAAAACATTGGCATAGGAATAGATTGCAAAAGTCCCTTTCTCTTAAGATGTGGATTTGTGTGCAACTTAATTCTAAAATGAGTAAGGAACATTGTCCCTCAATTCCACTGTTACTTGTAAGTAGTGCTGCTGAAGTTCCTTAGTGCTTGCGATAATTTCCCTGGGTTCGTATCACTGACAACTTAGTACTTTTTGTCTCTGAAAATGAGGCAGGTAATTCTAACACAGATAGCTCTTTATCTGAATCCTGATAAGCAGAGTCATTACAGAACGCTACTCACCTATCACCAGGGTGGAGGCACCTGTGTTGGTGAATGCTGGTCCTAGGGATGAGGTCTCGCCAGCTCCAATTGCCATTACACCCGGCAGTGATGCCATGATAAGGTTCTGAGTTTGCTGGCTCAGTGCATGTGGATTTTGCTCTAGGCTGTGCAGGGCAGTCAGGGTGCTGACAGGAGGGAGAGTTCCTCCAGGACCTGAGACCTGTGTGAAAAGAGGACTGTGAAAATGCCATCTGCAGGAAATTGAGTGTGGCGAGTCCCAAAGCTGTAATAAATGTCCTTCTCCCTCTTCTGACCTGTTCTGACTGCCTGCTCACTAGAAGGACTTGACTTGCTTGTCTGGAGTTTCCCCATGCTTATCAATTAACTAGCAAAGGTCTGCTGTTGAAATACTTAGAGTAAATCCTTGCTGTTTTAGTTCTTTCATGTTTAAGAAATCATAAGGGCTTTACAAACAAGAACGAGATTAGTCCCACTGCATTCTCTGTAGGGAAAGTTTATCTTCTGTTTTACAGCTGAGGGTAGATGATGATGCTCAGGTAATTTTACACGGTAACTTTAGCTACAGAGTTCACCACAGAATTCAGGAGTTCCTCTTTTCTTGTTCACCTTTTCCTCCGAGAAATTACTGTAACTTCATGGAATCATCATAGAATCATAGAATGTGTTGGGTTGGAAAGGGACCATTAAAGGTCACTCTGCAGGGAAGAGAAACTTCCCTTTCTCTGAGGAAGTGTCTTTTATTGGCCAGTGAGTTTTCGGATTGAGATTTTAAAGGAGTTGCTGAAAAGTTTCCTTAGACCTTTTTCTTATACAGGCTGCATTACCTGGCAGTTGCCCACTGTTAGAGGGGAAATGTACCTGGTAGACAGGACTGTTTTGTGCTTGGGTGTCTCACTGATTCAGTCTGTCCTTGAGTCATTGAGAAATTTAATAACTTGACTGTTTTCTCAGCCTCTGAAACGAACCATGTAACCTGTGTCTATGCTCTAATGGGGTTTTGAGTTTGCAAGGCCCTTTGGAGACCTGTAGTTGAAGTACTGTGGAACAGCAAAATAGCATTCTAATAATTTGGCTGACAGAGAAAGTTCAATACCTTTTATTATACTTTTTTTTCTCCCCTTAGACAAAAAGCTGTAAGGAATCTCTAGTAAGAGTAACGACCAACAGCTTAAACGGCAGGACAGATCACCTTTATCAATTTAGAAGACAGCTGTAGAAGATTTTCAGCATCTCATGAAAGACTTTTTCTTCAGGAAGAGACCAGAAAGCCCGCAAAGCGAGTGACTGACCGACGAGATCTAAATTGAACTAATTTATAGTGAACGTAATTTTGCCCCAGGCCACTATGTGCTAATGCAAACTTCTTCCAACTGTTTCCCTGTAAGCAAGGGAACATGTGCAAACTGGAAATGATCAGTCATGTAGTTCTAGTGCTTCGTTACTAATTGTCTGGGAAAAGGTGTAGTCAAATCTCAAAAGGAAATTTACTTTGAGAAGGCAGATTGCTACAATCTAGATATCCAGTGAATGTCTCAATGGTACGTGCTGCATACAGGCTCTTGGGCTTTATTTTTACAGCTAAGATAGGTGTAAGTACGGGTCTGTGTTCTGTTAATCCCATTGGTGTCTGATCAGCTATCTTGAGATGTGCAGAGTTCAAATGAGAGTTGGAGACGAGATGACGAGAATCTCACTGGGGAAAGGAAGAGAGAATGGGGTTTCCTGGGAAGAAGGAAATCATGTCATACCTTGCACTCTGTTTTTTCAGAATAGATTGTTTTGACTTATCGTAAGCAAATGCCTACACTGCTTGCTTTCGTGCTCTAATACCTGCCCTCACCAGTAGTCTAGAGGGCACATGTATCTCAGAGGGCTCACGTTACATGGTCAGTGCAAAGGGGCTATGTAATATCTCTATAAGAAGATGGTTTAGAGAGTATTCTAGGAAAATCTCCTTCTGAATAGTCCATATTGTGACCACAGGCAGAGGACCTGATTTCCTCCAGTCATCAGAATTTAAGTATACATCACTTACCAGCTTAGTGTCTGTGCTCAGTAGGTTCTGGCTGGGCTCCAGTCCAGGGGGAGAAACCTGATGCAGGATGGTTTGGGTGGTCACCATGGAGCTGTTCCCATGGTGGTTGCTGCTGGAGGACTCTGCCTCGCTGGCTGGCTGCTGGTTGTACCTCACTCCTGCATCACCACAGGGGGGAAACAGGTTGTCAAAAATGAGAAACTGAGAAAACTTTGTCAAGTGCTAAATTCAGTTTCCTTCGCAGGCGCTTGCGTTTAGATATTTAAGGCAGGGACAAGGTGGGTACTAGGGGAACTGGGAGAACAGGCATTCTTGCCACCCTGCCCTGGCTTTCCTCTGTAACTTGGCACAGCTGCTTCCTCAAACACTGACTGAGGTATGGCTGTGTGTGCTGCATGGAGCAAGCAGGATTCACTAGAAACCACCCCTCTGGATGTGGGTGTAGAGAGGAGAGAGTCTCAGTGAGATCATCTCTTCCCAGAGTGACAGCAATTACCAGCTCTGGCCTATGAAGGTGAAAAAGCTCTGCTCTTTTTGGATAACCTTTCCTGATGCCTGAAAAGTCAGTCACAGAGTCTGATGGTCCTGATATTTATTGGAAACAGGACACACGTGAGTGAAAGGATGGCAGCCAGTGGATGACTCCTTGAAAGGGGATTACTGCCTGCCAGCCGTGAGGGAGTGCGGGATGTCAAAGAGTAAGTGAGGAGATTTGGCTGAAAGTTCTGTTACTGAATTTTGTCACCCTTGCTGTTCCAGCCCCTCTCCTCACTCTGAGACATGGTCTCTTTGTCACCGGTGCCCTTCTCTTGTACCAAGTCTGCTTTTTCTGTCTCTAGATTCACCTCCTAAAGGTCTGGACTTGCGAGATAGTTTTGGTGACTGAGTTTGGGTAGGTTCACTGGTGTCTCTTTCGGATCTCCATCTAGTTGTTTCTTACCATGAACTTTGTTGGGTGAGAGAGCAGATGGTGGCTGGAGGGAGGAAGAGTTGTGAGGAGTTAGAGGAGGAGCAGGGGTAGGCTGTGGTCCACTGAAGGTGTCCATGGCCAGCTTGTGCCGGAAAGCCTCCTCCTTCCTGCGATTGGCAAACCAGTTGTAAACTCTGACCTCTGTCACCAGGTTTGAGCCCAGTCCCTGGGCCTGAGATGGGGAAACACCTCTCTGAATACACTCTGCTCTGTTGGGGGAAAGCACAAGAAGAGCCTTGCTGAGCCGGGCTTAGTCAGAGAGACAAAGTAAGTGCGCAGCCCCAAAGTGGCTGTGGTCTGGCACACTGTGTGGAAGGATCTGCCAGGCACAGCAAGACGTGAGGCATTACTGATCCTTTGTGGACAGTGAATGCTCAGTTGTGGCATTTCATTCAGACGTGGCTGGTGTCAGCGGTGATATCCACTGCTGTACCGTTAGCCTGCCTCTCATAGGCACTAGCAAACACCAAGAACACGGAGAGGCCCTGCTGTGAGCCGTCTTCCTCAAAGCCAGATAGCTATCTTTACCTGTTGCACTCTTCCACCAGCGCCTCTCTCTCTTCTTTGCTGGGGTTTTTCTGTCTCTCATAGGCTTGGAACAGGATCTGTTGTGAGGCAGGACCCCACTTAAAGCGGTTTCTTCTTCCCTTCTTGGTGGGCAGGTCATCTCCCATGGGCTCCTCTGTCAGGATACCCTGGCCAGCATGTGTGAATTCTGCAGGCACAAAGGGGCAAGGGAATTTGCTTTCTGGAAGCATTTCCAATAGTTTTGTTTATTGAGTGCCTAGCAGGCCTAGTGCAGCTTACCCCTGGAGAATATCTCATACAAGACGGAGGGTTGAATATAAATGGGTTGGAAATAAAGTTCCATAATCTGCTAAAACTGGGAAGATGTTCCTATCAGGACCATAGTTACCCGTCCTTTCTCTTGCATGCATTGCATCTATGCTCCCACCTTGGAGTAGTGAAAGCAAATGCAGCTGAGTTTAGAGTCAGCATGACCGGAGTCCTGCTTTCTAAAACCATCCAAAGGCCAAATATCTAATTTTACTTGCAACCCACCAATACAAAATTAAGAAAGAGACAGATTCTAGACGGGCTCATGAATGTAGAAGTTCATGCTGCACAGAAGGGTTCCCAGTGGGTCCCTGCAATGAAGGGGCTCAGAGGGCGTGAGGTGACGGCCCACAATGGTTTTTCACGTGAGGTGATAGCCACAGTGGTTTTTTGCAGTAAGGACAGCAGCCTGCTGCTTTGGGCAGCTAGAGGAACTGTTGCTTTAGCTGAAATTGCAAACGCATAGTTCTTGGGCAGACTGCTTTAGTCTGAGGATGGGTGTAGAACTCTTAATTGCAGGTGGGGAGTATTAGTTTGCTTCTCTCTAGCCAAATGGAGGGCAGGGTGGGTGACTGCAGGCTACCTCACGAGGAAGTGTTTTTCCATGTAGTGTTTGGTTCACCTCACCACCTAGACTTCTCTAAGCTTCCTGCTAAAAGTGGCTTTTCCTTCCATTTTTCCTTGGTAAAACAGGGAGTAAGGATTAGTAAGGGAGAGCAGAGGCCTTTATGAAATTGAGATAGGAGAACAGTTGTTGCCATACTTACGCTGGGCCACCTCTCGCTGCTTGCGGACATACCAGGTGTAGAGGGCTGCCCTTTTTTGGGTTTTCATGGGAGTGCCCTTGTTGAGGTGTTGTGAGAGGTGAGATTGGTTCAGACCAGTAGTGTCCACCACCTCACGCTGAGGGATGTTGTGCTGCTGGAGGTAGGATTTCACCATCTTTGCTACTCGCCAGGGATCCTCTCTATAAGGAAGAGAAAACACTTCTCAGGAGAGAGAGATCTGTCACCTGCACTCAGCAGATGTGGATTCCAAGGAAGTGCACTAGGACCTCCTGAGGTGCACCTTGTGTGCCAGTCATCACCATTGTATTTGGTGAGGCCAGAGTGTTAACTGAGTGCATAAGAGAAAGCTGCTCCTCAGTGTGGTGCCTTGTTCGGTTTTGACTCTGCATTCAGGGTAAAAACTGCACGGTATTGGAAATGAAGTGCAAAAGGCACTTTGATCTCCCTGTAAAAGGGGACTCTCTGGTTATTGAGGAAATTTCCCAATACGTAGCCATAATCTTGGCTGTCTGTGCTCATTTGGATACAAGGTTTTGGCCTGTTCAGTCTAAGCAATTGTCATCTGTAAATGATAGAAAGTGCTGACCAGTGATGTGAGCAAGGAATGGACCTTTCTGCTGGAAAGTAATGTGAATGTAAAGCATTTTTACTGCTAGTCAGAAATGGTATGAGGAGGGAAGTGATGTTGCGTTTCCGTATTCAGTTGGATGTTTTATGACTACAGATCTGTTTTTCAGAATTGACATTTCTCTTCCCGTTCCCTACATACCTGTTCTTCTCTATCCCCCTTTCTTTAAGGCATAGATGTTTGGGATAGATGTACTTAACTTTCCAAGATAGATTCATTGTGATATTAGGCTGAACGCAGCTCATGCCCTGATTCTGGTCCAGGTTGGGTTGCCTTGCAATAATTCAAGAAATGAAAACAAGTTTTCATTATCCTGTCACATGACAGTGACATACGCATACGTATACACCCAGCCACCCAGGATTATGTTCTTGCACATTTGCTAGTGTTATTCAAACACATTGATTCACATCTAGATCCAGCGTCTAAATGCAATAAAGAACAGGCAAACCACTAATTCCTCCCATCGCCACCCTCCTTTGGGGTAACAGCTGAGCGAATAGACCTATTTGAGACCTACTCAGAAAACTTGAGAAGCTAATCTGATTCAGGATTTCATAATGAATGTAAATCTCTGATTTTTAGTATCTCCTATTAGAATATCCATGAAGGCTCCTAAGGAAAATAGAAAAACCATGACTTTGACTTTTTTGTGTGTATTGACTTCACCAGAGCTGAAAATCACAGCAGAAATAGAAAGATGTGAAACCAGGCAGTCTGGATTCAGACAGTGCAGGAGCCTCTCTACAGAAAAACCTTCAGTTCAGTTTTAACAAAGAGCATCCTTCTGTGTTTTTCTCTGTGAAATGTCTCGTGGAAATGGTTTGCATGCTGTAGAAATACACTGGTGTCACATCCAACACCAGCATCAAAGGAGCAGTGCGAGGGGGAAGGTACCCAGTATTATGCGGAAACCGTCACAAGAACACAGGTCTGAGCAACAGGCAACAACTGTACTGTTCATTGCTTTGTTGACTCCGGAGGTTGACAGAGGCTGCAGAGTGATAAGGAGGACAAAGTCCACACCTGTTCTCTCAGTACAAACACCCTTATCTCTGTTCCCCAGCAGCCTCTCGCCCGGTGGCTGGATAGTCCAAGGAGCAAGCTCCACTGCAGTTAAAGTGTGACAGAAGCAGTGTCAGTTACAGCTTTCTGAAGGACCTGCTTTCTTAAAATAGGAACATTTGTTTCTCTTTTATGATGGGTCACTTGCAGTAGAGGCTTGTATTTTCTAGCTTCTTCCCTTAACCATCTTTGTCTTTCAAATGCCTTAAATTGGGCTGAACTTACAAAAGCATTTCTTTCCTTAGTGTGGTTTTTTTTTTTCCTCTTTTTTTTCTGCTCTCCAAACCAAGGACCAGTCTGCTCCCTTTGTATTTGTGATAGTCTAGCCAGCACCTGCACCCTGAATTTGTTACACAAGTCCCTATATAAAGGAGAAAAGGCTCCAACGTGGAACCTCTGGTCTCTTAGATTTGCGTTCTGGCTCAGATGGGAAGAGGAAGGACTGGGTTACCACTGATGGAAACCTCTGTTACGTGTTGATTTCCTTCCTGCACCCCAATCATGAGTCACTTTGGCCTCCCCTGTTGAGACCCTCACTTCTTTGTGATAGGAATAAAGCGGGAAGTATCTGTGAGTCTCTTCTCGCAGTGGCTGAAGCCCTGTGGTTTTTCCTGTTGTCTTTTGAGACAAAGCAGGGAGCTTTGCGAGGCAAAACAGTGCAGGGGAATCTTAGTACAGTATGATTCCATAGGACAGTCGTATGAAAGCCTAGCTGCTCTGTACATGGTCAAGCACAGGCTGTAACATCAATGCAGCTATTCCTTTAGGCCCAAGGCTCCATCACAGAACAAGTGATGGCAATTGGTCAGCTGAACCCCCGCATGAAGCATTGCCCAAATACACAGTCCCACCTGCATGAGCCTTCACCATTGACTAAAACATCATAAATTGAAACCTTCGCTCTTCCACTGGTGGTAAGATTGTTACTGACAGTCAGAGGGTAGGATTTCACCCTAGACATAGTTTTCCTGTTTGTAGTTGCACTAAAATCTCAATTGCTTCAGTGCGTCAGAACTGCAGAAATGGGTCTGCCTTGCTCCTTGAGCTCTCCTTTTCTATCTCCAAGGCTGTTTTTTGCTTTTTAGCTTCCCTTTCTCCCCAGATGCAAGTTGCCTCCCCATTCCTCTCTTATTCTTCGAAGTCTAACCTCCATCACGAAATTCTTCTCACACAGTTAGGTTTTACTTCTTCTAAGTCTTGCTCTCCTGCTGTCAGTTGCTTCTTGTCACCTGAGCATAGCCCCTGGCCCTGGCCCATCTTAGCCACAGGGGCCTGGGTCCTCTCTCCATACCAGCTTCCCATTTTCTTAGTTCTGAGGTCACTTTTTAAGGGCGTTTTCACCTCCCTTTTGTTACCTGAACAATAAGTAACCCAGGTAGTTAGTTATAAACTCAAAGGGAACAAGAGGCTGGTTGATAATTTATAGCAACATCTCAAATTTAAATGGAAAGTAAATATCAAGTTGTTAGCATTAAAGAAAACCCATTCCAGAGAGCTGGAGATGTAACATTCAGGGGACCTTCTCCCTCCTTCACTCTTCCTGACTTTTCTCTTTCTTTTTCCTTTGTTCCTTTCTTTCCCCCCTTCTTCCTCATTCTCTCTGTCTGCCCTTCTTTCCTCTTCTCGGATTCTCAGGCAAGAGAAGCCTTCATTTCCCTGAGGTGGGTTCTGAATTGCTGCTTTGGACCAGACCTTGCTTAAACAGAGGTTCAGAGTTCCGAAATGCACAGGACCATCCTCTGGCCCTTTCCTCTGGAGCCTGCTGCACAACCCTCACTGATGTCAGTGCACAGCCTGGAGCCGGGCTAGGCAGAGAGCAGGGAAGGTAAGACCATCCCGGCAGGGTTCCTTTTTATTGAACGTGGCCTGGTTTGCCTCATCTTGGTTTATATGTGGAAATGGAAGGGGTGTGGCAGCTTCATCTCCAGATTCCCCAGCCAGAGCCATTCTAAGACACTGCTTACATGGGGAAAAGACTGAACCTTTATCATTATATCTTTGTTTTCTTTTTTTCCTCATGGAAAACATGCTTTTATCCCTGCCTCCAGGGGAAATCTGTTGCTTATCTCAATTTCGTTCTTTCCTAATGGAATTTCACCCCTTGCCCAATAGGTGAATTGTTGCTATACCTCTCTCCATTTGCTGTACCTGTGCGAGTATGATCTGTCCCTTCCCCCAGGTAGCCTCTCTCTTGCTTTCTACTCTGGGGAGTATCTGGGAATTACTCCGCACAGCTCCATCTCCCTACTGAGTTATTTAATCTTTATCATAGATGCAATTTGTTTTCTGTGGGGGTGTGATCTGGAAAGAATGGTATTATTCAAACTGTAAATCTATGGAAGATCAGTGAGACAACAGAGTACGGGACAAAATGAAAGGATGTTAATTCCTCACTAAAGAAACCTATATCTGAGCTGCCTTTAGCATTTTTTTTTCTGTAGGGACAAAATAATCAATGCCCACAGGTGCACCTGGTCCTGTGGGCGTTTCTTCTTACATCCTGTTTTACTCAGCTTTGACTATTGCTTTCCAAACTGGGGTTTGAACTTAGCGGTCCTGTGAGAACATACTTGGTCTCTTGGTGCTGTTGTTTTTTCCCTTTCCAGCTCCTGGAAAGCCTAGCAACGGACACTTCCCTGATTCTACTTTCTAAGCACTGGCTGCAGTTACCACAAAGACTTCCTTGTATCACTAATAGCTGCCCACAAGTCAATCTCGCTGCTAAAATGTGGTCTACAGTATTAGACCAGGAATTGTTAATAATGCCCAAGGAGGCTTCTGCCTAGAGGCAGAACTGTCTCCATCTGGTTTCTGGATTTGAAATCCTGGTGTAGATGCTGAAATAGCTTTACAAGCATTGAAATTTTACTGTGAATCCCTGGGCACGGAGATTCTTGTCTATCTTCCTTTTATCTATTACTGGGAGTGATTTCTATTATAGACTGTTCTGCCCTGTCTCACAATATTTACAATAGTATTTTAAGGATGTTACCTTTAGGCATCTATTAATAGAAAGGTTTGTTCTTAAAAAACAAAAAAAGTTTATTAGTAGGTAACAACTGCTTACATATTATCAAACCCTGATACTGGTTCAGGTGCTTGGAATAGATTCTCAGACATACAGGTGCTTTTTTTTTTTTTTTTTTTTTTTTAACGTCTTTGACCAGAAATTTGAAGCATGTCAATACAGACTTACTATTATTTTCATTTTACCTTGACTAATTTTGATCTATTATGTTCCTCCCTGGGTATACTCCTAACCTTTTGCTGAAACTGAGGCTTCTTGTCCCCTCATACTGTCCTCAACAGAAGTGAATTTCTCTATCCTGTGATATCGGAGACTGATGAAAGAAAACTCGTTTCAGAATAAAGCTTTGCAATTAAGACCCAGTGTGAGGCTTAGGAGATCCACGTTCTTGCCCAGTCCTCTCTGCACCGTCTTAGGGTTTTTAGGTAGGTCATAGATTCTCTCTGTGCCTCAGTTCCCGTTTGTTAACTGGGAATACTGCTCAACTGACCGTCTTGAGAGAGATGTGAGACACCGCATTGGAAAGCATTAACATCACAGGTTTGCAAGAGAGGGAAGGCTGTTGTGCTGACCCTGGTAGTAAGCACAGGAAAGACTGTCAGCAAGGTCCTAGAAAGGCAGGGAGGATCAGAAACCGGAATTCATGCTGAAGTGAAGGTGTCAGGAAGGAATTCCCTCCATCCATGTGCCTGTTCCTAAATCACAGCGGATGGCACTTACAGTCCTGCTTCACCCATTCATTACAGAAAATGGGACAAAGCCGGGTGCTCTTCTTCAAGGCTTCCTTTGTGGAGATACATATGATAAACCATCAGAAGTTAATGATCAAAAAGCTTATCAGGGATTTTTCATCTATAAATTTATAAGACAAAAGAGAAATAATAAAGCCATTGGATAATTAGTAACTAGCCAGGGCCCGCCCGGTGCCACTGGGCTCAAACTACCCCAAGACCTGTACGCAGACTCAGGAAGATGAGAAGGAGACAAGGATGAAGCGAAGAAAAAGAGTGGAAGGGAGAGAGAGAACTGACCAAGAAGACAACAAAATGGGAGGGACAGCAGTGGAGACGAAAGTGAGGAGAGAAGGGAAATATGCAGAAAGAATGGGAAACAGGTAAAGGGAACAGAGGAGGTGAAAAGATGTGACGGAGCTGGAAGTGGGGAAGAGATGAGACGTACTGGGCCAGAAAGAAGACTGAATTATTGGGAATGTTTTCCCCACCCAGGTAAGAGCTGATCCAGTGGATTTTCCTCTTGTGGGTACTGCGGAGTCATCAACTCGCAACCTGCCAGGGAGCTTTTTTCTCCTAAGTATTTACAGTGAATACTAACTCTCCTCATGCTGTTTTTCTAGCTCTGGCCTTTTGTGTTGGGATTTGATGTT
Source organism: Rissa tridactyla (assembly GCF_028500815.1). Taxonomy (NCBI): domain Eukaryota; kingdom Metazoa; phylum Chordata; class Aves; order Charadriiformes; family Laridae; genus Rissa; species Rissa tridactyla. The sequence goes on from NC_071478.1 coordinate 12,220,135, forward strand.
TGCTTCTTGTTGTTACATTTTATGTTAATTTCCTTTGCACGTGAAAGGGAGAGATCAGAAAGCCTGAGAAATTCTCTAGATGGATTTTAGTTTTAGTGAAGACTTTAAGTGCAGGATGTTACTGCATCTTTTTGCCTTCTATCAGCTTGTCATTTCAAAATACCCCCAAAACAGACAGGCAAGATTCTACTTCTGTTGTGATAGATAGGTGGGTTGGAACTGATCCTTGCTTGGATAAACCTCTTAGGTTGCTCATGAGAATTGTATCCCAGCAAGAGTCCCAAATGGGAATCCTGGTGAATGTTTCTCTGAGTTTGTAATGAGGCTTATTGGTTTGGGGAACTCTTCCTGTCTTTTGATTTCAAAAGCACTTGTATGCAAAGATGAACTTGTGCAGCCCTAAAACCTGTACTTGTTGCTGCATATGTACTTTGTAGTTGTGACACGCAGTGGATGGTAGAATAGAGCATTCTGCCCAGGTTTTAACCTCTGCATGTATTTGGTGTGCGTTCTTTCTACAAGAAAAATCCCCACTGAAGTCGGGAGAACCTTGCACTCAATAAGAATTACAAGAACAAGTTCTCTTGATTTGTCTTTGACCAATAATCTATAGCAAACCCCAGTAAAATTAACAATATTAATGTCCTTAAATATAGTAGGGAAACATTACAACTTCACTTTACCATACATCCTCAGGCAAATATAGTATCAGTTAAGAGTGACCAGCTTTTTTCTCTTTATTTTTTTTCCCCTCCCCTGATGACTGAAATTGTGAATCCTATTAAAAATTTAAATCCAACATTCAGTCAGAGAGATGCAAGTTATACAGGCCTCGGACTGTTCTGAAGCCTGATAATATAAGCACTTCAAATATGTAATCAGGCTCCATGGCTCCCTTCATGCGTTTTATGTGAGATGAAAGGAAAGTCTGAACATTTATAAAGAATTCGGGAAGTGTTTTGGGGCTGCTAGTTCTTGCGTGGATGAAGACTGTCTCTGTGCAGTTGGATCAACCGTAGATACCCGGGACACTGAGCGGAAAGGGGAAAGGAAAAGAAATTTAGAGGAAGAGCATAAGAAAGCAGCAAATCTGTCCTTACTGTAATAGTCTTTCCACCACAGCCTTCTGGTGAGCAGCCTCCTCAGGGCTCAAGTTTTCCAGCTCCTTCAGTATTGGAGGGGTAAATTCCTCCCCATCATCAGAGGTTTCATCTTCTGATAACCTGGACTCCCCCATTCCGTTGGGGAGGTTGGGGATGTCGGCACAGGGTTCCCCTTTCTCTGTCTGGAGGGCATTGATAGCGCGCTGACTTTCACTCTGGAGCATGTAGGGTTCCACTTCGCTCAGCGCCTTGATCAGGGTCTCCTTGGTTAGCCCCGACTCCAGCAGCGCTCCCAGCAGCTCCACTTGAAGATGACTCAGCTTCGAGACCATGGTCTTCAGGCTGGTGTCTCTTGGATTTGAAATTCGGGTTATCCTGCTTCCAGCTTCCCTACACCATGTTCCTGAGGTAACACGCTCGACTGTCAGGAGAGTGGGCACAGCACAGCCTCCCGCCTTTACGCCCCCCCAAAAAAAACAAAATACAAAATTGAGCCACTTCAGACCCCCCACGACTGTCCTGAGCCAGTGCTGATAAAGGGACCCTTGGCTATCTGTTTACATTGGAGCAATGTAAATTCTCCAAGGTTCATATTTATCTGTGTGCTTAGCAAGTTACTGAACTTTGGACTTCAGCACTGCAGCAGCAGTTCACAAAGTGCAGAGGGAGAGAAAGCAGGGGGAGGGGGAAAGGGAGGGAAGCAGAAGAGAGAAGGAGGGTAAAATGAAAAGATAGAAGGTCTGCAGCATGGAAAAGTAAGCTATTGAAAGAACAGTAGGAAAATGAGGATGGAGAAATGCAGCCCCAATAGTTTTAGAGAAGGAAGGAGGTGGAGGACCCAAAAGGAAGAGAGGTGTTTGGCTGTGCCCAGTTCACGAGAAGGTGCTGCTGTTGGAAGATCGCAGAGCCTGCTCAGAGCGCTGGCAGTCGTGAGGGTCAGCCAGTCTCAGCACCTGCCAAGGGCTTTGGGCTGAGAGAAGGCCCCATGGGCAGCTTCACTAGCCTTTGTGCAACCCCCCAGCAGAGAAGTGTGACTTATGGCTTTGTATGGATGTTCCCAAGACTCATAGGATATTCTGGAGCTCCATCTGACTTCTGTGGCAGAGCATCAAGTGTTAAATGATTCTTTCACTTCTGGCTTGCTGGCTATCTTGATATGCAAATCCATTATAACTTGCTATGTTTATTGCTTAATTGATGAGCAGGAGCTCATAATTTGGGGGATTACAGGGCTTGCCCCACTCAGCTTGTGATTCAAGCATGTGATAAAGAATAGCCCTGGGTGTTGGTTCATGCTGAAAGTCCCTGCCCTATCATCAATCGTCCTTCTGCTTCTGACAAGTGCTCTGAGCGGGCTTGAGGTTACCATTTATCATCTACCTCCAGCCCCTCTTGATACCAGCCCAGCTCTAAGGTTCTGCTTCCACCTGTTAGGTGACTTCCTAAACCATGCTTGCTAGCTCAGCTGGACTCACTTATATTCATTCATATGTTTATATTTCACTGCTCTATCTACTTTAAGTGGCTAAATTAGGGAATAACTTGATGTGGACTTGATGCACAAGCATCTCATGCAAATGATTCCTTCTGTGATCGACAGGAGGATTTAAAACTATTGTCCCAATGGAGGTTTCCTAGGGGCAGCTACTTGTGTCTCTTTATATGCTCCCATCAAGCCTAAACTAGGAGGAGCCTAGTAGGACTGTCCCCAAACTGAGCAGTGTCCTAAGACAACGCTGCAGAGTGACCTTGGCCCCTGTTTTCCCTTTGTGGGCACCATTAGCCATGCTCTCCAGGCTCATGCTGACGACAACGTGCTAAGTCAGCAGCTGAAGGACAGAGCTCCTTTGCAGATTGTACCCCCTGCTCCCTCCAGGCACAGCACGCTGGGGTCGGGCTGCTGGGCTGGCTGACTCTTTCAACCAGGACTCTTGTTAACTGTTCGCTTCTGTTTCAGATGGCATCTGCACCCAGAGTACCAGGTCTCCTCGCTGCAGAGAGTTAAAAAAGCTTCGATGGATACAGAAGACTCTCTTTGTGTGGCTAAAAAGAAGTGACAATTTGGAGTCCGTGTAAAAATATTTAATGTAAGAATTTTTCATGTGAACATTAGCACAAAAAGACATGTTTAGTTTCTAAAGACTTTTTCTTTTTTTTGGTCATACTCTTAGGAAAGAGTATTGTGAGCTTCTTTTGGCATTTTCCTATTGATGTTTTGGTACAATTTCCACGCATTTTATTTTTTATTACAATTTTTCTAACATCACCCCCCCTCCCCAGACGTTCTGGCTGATAACAGTAATTGTCAATTATAATGACAATATCCCAACCATGACATAGAGTTTTTGCATGATACATCCTTATAATTCAAGGATTTCGCAAACAGAGACAACAAATTGTGAGCCTCCTGCAGTATGTGACAGAGGAGACTCTGTCATACTGTGTTACTTATTTCTGTCTTCCTTTGGCGTGCTGATTTCTTTTATCTAAACTGAGATGGAAAATATTACCATTCTTGTCTAAAAGATTGTCCAGTCTATGTTCTCTAAGTATATACACACCTGTCGTACACTTGAGGGGGGATGAGGACACAGGCCATTGAGTTTAGACAAAGTACAGCAATATTTGTCAAGGGAAACTGTAAAGAGAAGAAAACATAGCAACAAATTATCTGTCTATATTGTGTGGTTTCAAGGATTCCTTATGCACTCAGAAGTCCTGTTGCTTCTGCTTGCCTTGAAGACCTTCAGCTGCAGAGGCTTTTAAAACAGGCTGTCTTGAAACCAGTCAACTTTGAAGTCCATAAAACCAGAAATGAACATCTGTTTGTATGTTAGGACCTCACTGAATGCTACAACTGGATGCCATGTGGAGAATCCTTAGCTGAATATGGAAACCTTTCAAATACTGAGGAGGAGGTAAATATTCTCTGTCACTTTATCCTGAAGGGCTTTTTCCGTTGGTCTATTAGAATTGTCCGTTTTAAACTGTTGGAGCCTGGACAATTAACAAAACAAGAAGTAGACTTCTGCACTGTCAACTTCATGTTCACTGTAACCTGCCAGACTGTGCTAGTGAATGGTTCACCGCTTCATTATGTATTTCAGATTCCTCAAGTATTTCATTAAGTATTTCAGATGCTTTTCAGTGTTTCTTAAACGTTATAAATTTCGAGCAGTCAGACTGAACGTTTGGGAAGCAGGAAGGAGACTTTTGCTGTGAATTAACCAGCACCCCTGTTTTATACCCTGGCACTAAGAATTGCAGTATCGTGTTTCTCAGATTATTACAAGTGCCGCAATACGCAGTTGAGAGGTAATAAGAATAGCAGAGGTCAAGGGTGGAAGCTGCAAAGCTTTAACCAGATAGATTATAACTCTAGTAGTAGAGCGAGAGCTAAATTGTAGAGTGCCATAATCCAGACAGCAGCATTCTCCTGTAACTGAATTGTACTTACGGATTTTGCCTTGAGGATGAATATTTGAAAGAAAAGGACTTGGTTTTGCTATACTCGTTTTCAGCTATTAACAGTGCTAAGTATATGTTGATTTCCTTAATTGCAACAATTTGCTGGGCCATGACTTGATTCTCAAATCACCCTGACTAACCTGATCTTAGTAATGGTGATAGGGGAAACTTTTGAAGTTTGAAGACACAGAGTGATACGTGCTTGGTTTTCTTATGTTTGCAGTATCAGCTTTTGTATTTTTTTTCCTGCAGAATTGCTTGGTTTTCCTTAGGTGTAATTAATGTGATGGTTGAGACCCCTCAAATTCAGTGCTTCACTGACAAGACATAAGCAGCTTTACAATGCTAAACTGGTCAGCTTAATAGCAGGCTTACGAACGATGTTACATTAACAAATCAGTTTGAAGAAATATGCCAATTAGTAATCACAAGAAGTCTGATTTCTATTTTATTTTAATGGGAAATTTAATAAAGATTATTTACTATGTCCAACTACTTTGCGTTGTCCTACATACACTTAAATACAATTTCTGAAGGGGGGGATTCTGCCCCTCTGCTCTGCTCTGGTGAGACCCCACGTGCAGTGCCGCGTCCAGCTGTGGAACCCCCAACATAAGAAGGACATGGACCTGTTGGAGCAAGTCCAGAAGAGGCCACGATGATCAGAGGGCTGGAGCTCCCGAAGCCTGACTTCTTGTATCAACACCATTCTCACCTTTGATGTTTTAATTCACTTAATAATGGATATAATTCAGTATACGTGATGAAAAATACAGTAATTTGCTGGGATAAAGCCAGTCTAACATGGCTTCAAGGAGCATACAGAGAAGGAAAAAACCCTAAATATACTCATAATAAAATGCTAGCAGAGGGAGCCTGTACAATTCCATGAACACAGTGGTAAAATTTCCATTGGCAAAAGAAACACAGAGAAATGGTTCTTTTAATAATTCTTCACCATTTTACTGTTCTTCCTGCTGAGACTGCTAAATGCTCTATTGGCCTGAATGACATTAACATCACTCCCTCCTTGAAATGAGAGAGCTGTTATTATCATGTTCACCCTTAGTTCTGTGGTTGGGGAAAAGAAAGCTACGCAAGTACCAAAACTGATTATTATTTGTGCATGGGGAGCTTAGAATCGAATGGAACACAAGGATTGTGAAAAATGTGAGATAATTGTCATTTATATGTTGTTTTCATTGGGTTGGATTTCAGTTATTTGTGCAAACCCTGAGTATCTCGGTGGGAAAGGACTCACTTGAATACATAGTTTTAATGTCCCAAATATTTACCTATTTATGTTTTGATTTATTAGTCTTAGTTGTAAATATGTGATTATAATTGAAAATGTGATTTTACAGAGAAGGAAGCCGTTTTTTTTTCATTGGTGCCTCCTTCCCTACTTTCAGTAGTACAAACAGAAGCAGAACAACCAAAACTGCCAGAGCCAAGAAATGGGGGGCAAGGCTACCTTTTGACTGAGACACTGGAATAACTTCCCAAGTTTCTTCTTGCCACTGTTTGCAGGGTTCAGTTGCATTCAGAAGAAATGTTTTACTCTTTATCTCTAAAAACAACATTTGTTAAGCTTTGGGAGTCTTGGTGAAACTGAGGCAAAGGTGTAACAACCATTAAGAACTGACGTGGATGCAGAGCTAGAAGGTGTGATAATGCCAGAGGGCATATTGGGTTTAAATTTATAGATGCTCCCTCTATATTCCTCTTCCCGTATGGGGGAACAGGACTGCGTCCTTCTTCCCAGGCATCCATCTCGTCCCCCTTCGCTCACTCGCTGTTTCTACCATCAGGGCGAGGATGAGATTGGAGAGCAGGAGCGGCTCCAGAGTTACTGAAGGAGTTTCCCACTAGGTGGTAGTGAAGAGAATCGTGTCGCACATACTGGTCAGTGCACGTTTTGATTTTTTTTTATCGACAGGAATCCCACAAGGATCTTTGAAGCAGAACAGTCTAGCGTAGCTCTGAGCTATACTGTGAAAACTGAATCTCTTGATTATTTTTTTTTCCTTCCCTTTCTGCTCATTTCCATGCTATTTGTTCCTCCCAGAACCAAGCAGGTTGACAACTATACCTGTCATGTCCTTTCCTGAAAGGTGAAGTGTCTATGTGAAGCTACTCTGGTTCTCTTTCCATCTCCATTATAGCACAATCACAACTGGTTAGCTAAATGTCATCTTATGACATTTAAGCAATTTGGAGGTGAGGACTCTTTGTAGCCAGTACTTTCATCTGATTTTTCTCTAGCACACTTGCCTCTGGGAGCTACCCTTCCAAACATAAAAAGAGAAAAATACACCTTATTTTTGTTTGCTGCTAGTTTTGAAATACCTTGACAGGTCTAAGTAATGCATCACTCTACATCAAAGGTCGCAGATAGAATAGGTATTTTGGAAGGACTTTGTAATGTCAGAGTAAACTGTCACTGAAATTCAGGGTAAAGCTGTCTTGTAGGTCCAAAGAAAGGCTGTACAAAAGATATGCTGAGAAAATTGTCTGGGGAATGCAAGCAGTGCTCCAATTTGCAGTAAGAGCAGATGCTGGGTCTCCAAGGAGGAATAAATTTCTCCTGTGAATTCGTTCCACCGCTATCCTGTAGAGCTAGAGCAAGCTTGTGAAATTTTGTAGGCTAGTCACAAAGCCTGAGATGCTGAAAAAAATTATACTTTAATTGCTCATCAACTATAAATCATTGGTGCCAAATTAATGTGCTGGAAATTTTGCAAGGCTGAGAAATTGGAAGCTATTCCAATAAGAACTCAAAGCAGGGATATTGTTTCGTAGACACCGATATCAGTTTTACATCCTTTACTCAGGGGGCAAAAAGAAAAATGAAGAAAGGCTCTTTAGTACCAAGACAAGGCTGAAGCACTGATTTATCTTTCCCCACATTGATTCAAAAGGATGGAGAGGATTTTTTTCTACTTGCATTTACTCTATCATAATTGGAGAAAAGGGTAGCATAGACAGGCATCCCAGAGACACTGGGGTTGCACTACAGTGGACTGAAGATTCCAAATTATTTGTCTGTTTTCTAATTATTAGTGTAGATTTTTCTGCTGTGCTGAGGGGGAATAAAGGAAGGGAACATTTCCATTGCGCAAGTCCTGCCCCGAGCCTGAGCCTTTTTTTCCCCACAGGGGACACGTATGTGTGGGAACACCAGAATTTGCACCAGACCGGATCGACCAGGCTTTGTACCCCATAGCCCAGGATTTTGAGCATGACTCGCTCCTTGCATCATATCCACCAAAGCTTTCTATACCTACCGAGGTGGACACAAGCACTGCGTGTGGGGTCTAAGTTTGAAGGCAAAGAGGTACATGGTCAAAATGGGAGAAAGTTTTTCAAGGTAGCCCAGCCTGAGCTGGATGAGAGGAAACGTTAGCATTACTCACCATGTAATCCTTGCAGTACACCTGTCTGCCATGACTGACCCCAGCAGGGATCCCGGTAAGCTCATCAGTCACAGTACTTTGAATGTTTCCACCTCATAGTTGATAAATCTGATTCTCAAGCAGACTTTAGTAAGTGGGTAGAGTGCTAATTGTGTCAGGAGCTCTAAGGTCATTCCGGCCCACAAGGCCAAAGCGCTGTGAAAAGCACGGAGAATTTGGATGCTGAGGTGTGACAACAACCCAAATCACTCGTTTTCAAAGAATAAAGATACAGGCATACGGCGGGGGGAAGCCTTCGAAGTCCAGCACCACCTGACCGAAAGTGCTGTTTAATGGAAGGACGGGAATCCCGGCATTCCCTTCACCAAGACAATCCAGTCTGCACTGCCTATGCAGCATCATCCTTCTGCAGCGCCCCAAAACATCGGGGGGCTGCAACACGCTGCAGTTTCCTCTTCGCTGGTGAAGGAACCAAGCTGGCAGAGACGAATTGAGCCACCCAAGATTACAGAAAACTGGTAACAGAACTGAGAAGAAACCGTCCATTCCTTACTTTTAAATCCTGTGTTGTGACTACACACCAGCCTAAGTTCTTCTTCATTATGAGATGGACAAAATGGAAATAATTTATTCAATCCATTAATAGAAATAAACCAGAGTGGGGCCCAAATGCCATTTTAGAGGCATGTGGCATCTCTGTAGATGCAATGAGAATGTCCCAACATCCCATTAGCTTTTTGAAGATTTTAGCAAAATTATATTAAGACATTGAATTTCTCCATACCTTTTTGTTTTTTAACAAATACCTAGTTTTACCAGACCTGGGCATTGTTCTTCTATCTAATGCAGTTACACCACCTCCGACAGTGAGAGAGACCTGGCTCTTCTCCCTCTCACACCAAGAGGAGCAATGCCCGAGCCTGGACCACGGCTCACAACTTCCCGGAGCTCCGCAAGGTGGAGTAACTCCGGTGACACTAGTTCTGCATCAGGCAGAAACGTAACCCGGGAGCGAAGATTTGGAAACCAGGCGGAGAGAGATGAGCCCCCGCCACCGACGGCTGCCAGTTCCTCTGCCGGGGACTCGCAGGGGTTGGACACAGGGCTGGCGAGAACACGAAGCGCAGGATTTTTATTTGGTCAAAGCATCTCAAATGTTACTTTCCTTCCTTAAAAAAAAATAAAATTGAGCATTTTAGCCTATTTATTTTACTTGCTTTGTTCAGAAGGTAACAAATTCAATGATACATCGATATATCTCCAGAAGCAGACTGTGAATTTAAATTAAACACTGGGATTTATGAATTATCTTACCTGAACTCTGCATCTACCACCTAACCCTCCTTCAGAAAAAGCCCCACACGGCAGCAATCCGCGGTCACGTACCCCTGCGGGACGGCAGGAGCCCGGCGGCGGTGCCACACCCGGGGAACACCCGCCGGCCTCCCGAGGGAACCCGGACCGCAGCCGGCACCCGCACCGGGCTGGCTCTGCCGGTGGCTCAGGACCCAGCCCCACTCGCCCTCCCTCGGCCCCTCACAGCCCACCCGCAGCTCGCTCTCGGCTTTTCTGGTGGAGAAAAGCTCCGGTTCTCCCACGCCGGAGACCACTTCCAGACACCGGCCACGCCGGCGGGGCGGCCGCACCGAACCCACCCGCCCACGCCTGAGCAGCGGGGCGAGGCGCGTCCGGGCCCGACAACCAGCACCCCGCCACCGCCTCCCCCGCTCAGAGCGCCTGCGCGCGGCCGGCAGCGTCAGGCACGTGAGGCTGTTGTGGGCACGTGACCCCGCGCGCCGCCCGGCCCCGCCCCCGGCGTGCGCGAGCGCGGGGACGCGGCGCGGCCTGGCCCTGGGCCGCCCGGTGCCCGCCGCCTCCCCGCCCCCGCCCCGCCCCGCGCCGCTGCCGCCGCCGCCTCGCCGGCCATGAGGCCCTGCCGGCGCCCCAGCGCGGCGCTGCTTCGCGGCTGCTGAGCCTCCGCCCTCCCCGCCACCACCATCGCCCTCTCCGCCATCCCCTCCCCGCCCGGGCGGGGACCCCCCCTTCGCTCCCCTCCCTCCTCACAGCCGCCGCCATGTTGGGCCGGGAGCCGCAGCGGGGCCGCCACTGAGCCCCGGAGCCTGCGAGGCGGAGGAGGAGGAGGCGGAGGAGGAGGCGGAGGAGGAGCCCGAGGCCTGGCCGCCCCGCACAGCCCAGCCGGCCGGCCGCCCAGCCGCAGCCATGGCGGAGCAGACCTACTCCTGGTGAGCCGCGGGGCTGAGGCCGGGCGCCGGCGCTGCGGGCCGCGGGTGGGGGGGGAGAGGCGCCGGTGAGGGCCGGGCCGGGCCGGCCTCGGGGGATGTTCCGACCCGGCCTCCTTCCGGCCGGGCCGGGGGCGAGCGGGGAGGGGGGTGCGGGTGTGGGGGGGAGCTGAGGCCGCGGGACCGCCGGCGGGGGCTGGGGCATAAAGGGACAGAGGGGCCGTGGCCGGAGGTTTCAGCGCGGCTGAGGAGGAGGGATTAGGGGGAAGGGAGGAGGGACGCCGTGCGGGCCAGGGGAGGGGGTGGCTGGGCTGTGAGGAATCCCCCCCGCCGACAGCCGGATGGCTGTGGGCAGGCGGGTGGCTGTCATCCTCCCCCGGCCCGGGGGTCCCCTCAGGTGAGCTGGATCTCTGCGTGGCTGGGGCTGGTACCCGGCCATCCGCCGGGCCTGGGGGAGGGACGGTGCCGGCTGTGAGGCTGCAGGTAATCCCTCTGCCCAGAGGGAGATCTGTGTCAGCACGGGCTGGCCGGTCAGTCAGTGCCATGTGTGTGTGTTTTCACCTAGTGACAATAGCCTTGGTCTGTGTACAGGAAACAGAATGAGGAGGAAGAGTACCAGTTCCTGTGGGAAGACATGAAGTATAGCAAATGAAAGTAGAGGGCATTTTTTTCTGCGTCCTGACACTGTCTCAGGCCTAGCTGGCAGTGGATCAAAGAGACAGGGTTCAGTTTCTTCATATAATTCTGGCTTTTTTTTTGTATTGTCACGGATCACAACCAAAATACCTCAAATAATTTACCCGTGCATCAGCTCTATTGACCTGACCACCGCAGCAATTTGTGATGCTCTTACTGCATTTTAAACCCACTCCAGTGATATCAACCAGAGTTGCTAGATTTGTTTTGAAAAAAGTTATCATATCCTTACTTAAAAAGGAGTTAAATCTCAGTTTTTGACCTTGGTGTGTGCTGATTGTGGAAGAGGGCCTGTCTATGCAAGAATATTCCTAGTCTGAATGGTTCTGGAAATCTTTCCCATTACTTTTTCAAAACTTGTGGGGATTTCTGTTTTGACACATGTTGAGACTTTGGTAGCCCCTTCTCCCATCTTCTGTCACTTCTCTGTCAAGAACCAATATACATTTGCTTATTTCGTTTCACGAGCTCAGTTCAGGCAGTGATCTTTAAAACAAGAGCAAAAAGACAGCTTCTTTGACTTAAAGGATTTACTACGTATTGTTGCAGTAAGTGAATGTTGGTACAGATTTAGGCAGTTTAATGTAGTTCAATTAGATGTGTCTAGTGAACTACGGTCCTGGTGTGTTTTAACTGCAGAGTGAAATTATAAATTTGTAAACTACTCTGGGATTTGTCAGCTTTCTCTGAAAACTTAAATGAAGCGAAATGTCAATTGTACATTGTTTTGATCTTTAACTCCCTTGCTTTTTTGCAGAAGTGTCTTTGCCATAGAAGTATTCTAAAGGGAAGGTTTTTAACAGAGACTGGGAGGAGGATTAACTCTTCTTTAGGTTGTGTATTTTAAGGGACTGAAGTTGGGATTTGAGTTGTTCTTCACTGCTTGCTAGGTGGATCACAAGAATGGTAGTTCTTTCTTAGAGTATTGCGTTTGTAACAGAACAAGGATAGGAGGCTTACCTCTCAAAACACTGGAATTTTGTGTCTCTATTCACTAATGTGTCCTCATGTTTTTGAGGTTTCTGTCACTTCACATTTTGGGCCGTGATCAGCATGGTGTGGGAGCTATGGAAAGAGCAAAAATCTGATTTCAGACTAGAGTCCTGTTCTATAACTTGAAACTCTTCTCTGCAGATGCATGTTTAATTACTTACACTTCTAGCAACAATCTTACATTTGTTTATTTTTAATTATGGTAATGCAGCTCAGTATAAAATTGGCTAGTGCTTTAGCGCTTTTAGGAAAAATGCGCATGTTGTCCACTGAGGAAACTGGTACTTCTGTGCAGAAGAGTTGTACAGAATTGTGTCCAGTAATTAGTGCAGTCGTACAGTTTTGAAGTTGGGAGATCGCATCCTGTCTGTTTGCTGGACCCGATCCTTTTTCTGTGTTGCAAAGGCTTTCTCAGCACAAGTGCTTTCTGTGTTGGTTGTTGTAGTGTCAAGCTGCTGTGCGGATACCTTATTTGACATCTGAAAGTACGTAATTTGACATTAAGAAAAATCCTTTCACGTGCCTGTCTTTGTATAGGTGGAAATTGGTTCCTGGGCCCAGTAGAGCTTCCCTTTGTCCAGGAGCGTAAGGCCTGATTATGCCTCTTTTTGTGCATAACTATCATCACGCATGGTAGAATCGCTGTAGCTTCATAAGATATGAATATGAAGATTTATTTTGGGTTTTTGTTTTTTTTGTTTTGTTTTTTAAATTGTCTCAGATGTGTTAGAAATACCTTGTAAAGAATGTACTTGCAGGCTGTGGTTACTGGACATTAGCATTCCTAAATAAGCAAAATAGGGCTTTTTCAGTGCTCGACATCTCTGTTAATAATGTTATTTTGAAGAGATGAGAACTAATTCTCATTTTGCTATATTTATTGTTTTGAAAAAATACGAATCTGAGATTTTAAGGTGGGTTCATATTTTTCTTTTAATTACCAAATTAAATTGATTGCAATTATTTTATTAAGGTATTATAAGACCATACTTAACGCTTTTTCTCCATCCCTTTCATAATTTTAAATACGTAGGTTGTCTTTTGTCACTATTCTTGAGTTGTTTCTTGCAACAACCTCTTCTTCTTTTTGTCTTCAGTAATCCCCACATCTACAGCCATCTGTACTTTTATTTAGCTCTTTTTTAATGTCTTAAATAGTCTTGCTGACCCAGTAGTTCAGATATGTGCGTTATCCCTGAAAGGAGGATCTACTGAGAATTTTGCTGGTGAAACTGAATACTCTCATCCTGGAAAAAACAATTTTAATATGAAACGTGGGATAAGTGCCAGATGGAAATACTCTTTCAAAGGATACGCACGTTTTTGAAAAAAGACTGTTTGAATAAAATGTTTATCTGTAGTTAGTAGAGAAACTTTCTTTGTCAAGTACCTGCAATAATAGAAGGAAGTTATGAGAGCTATATATTATACTGCTGTTACTCAAATCTGCCAGCCACAGAGGCACGTGACTGCTGCATCGCAAGGTTGCTCATGATTTTCTAGATTAAATGAGAGCTGAAATTAATTTCCTGCAAGTGGAATGGATTGGAAGAGGAAAGAGGTTGTGGAATACCTGTTTTCCCTTTGCTTCCTGTCTGTACTCCAGGAAGGAAATGGGACCACGTAGTAACAAAAGCTGCTACAACAGAGGAGGGAATAAGTATGGGAAGAGCTGTTTGCCCGTCACCAATGTATGCATGTGTGAGTAAGAGGTTAGTAACTGCCCAGGATTTTATCTTCAGGCACCGAGCTGTTGGAAGTATTACAGCAGATGAATATGGAAGCAGCAGGACCTAGATCATGACTTCATGAAATACTTGGTCTTTCTTTAATTTCTAGCAGCTTGTGGTGAGATTTTTGCGCTGGATTCTATTTAGAGGGCACAGCAGCGTGTGTATCTTGTTTATCTTCAGTTAGTAGGTGTTTAGTGTTTTTCAAGGCCTGATGTAACACCCCCTCCCTTCTTACTGTTGCCCAGTCTGGCAATAGAGATTGCTTTGTTCTTTTTTTGCCCTTTGAATGCACAAAAGATTTTCACAGCTTCCTTCATATGTGAAGAGAGAAGGAAGGAGATTTCTACACCAAAACCAAAGATATTTTTAATTTTTCCTTTCCCAGAGCATTGTATAAGAGTAATATGGATTGTAGCGCGTGCGTGTCCTGTCAGGGTGATGATTAGGAGACAGACTGGGAGGGTGAGCTAAGAACAAAAAAAGAAGCTGCTGTATTGAGTCACTAATCTTAAAAACGACTGAACTTCCTCTTAAACAGTTTAATCAGTGGAATGATTCTTGTATTAGCCTTCAAATGTTGATGAGTGAAATGGTGATATATTTAGAAACTTCTCTACGTAATGCAAAGGGTGTGGAAATTAAGTCTAATGATGTGTCAGAGTAATCAATAAAGCTATTGGGTTCTGGAATAAGTGTAAATGTACAATGACATCTTTGCTTCTGGGAGAATTCAAATTGGTTGGTGTTAAAAGTCTTTCTAGACTCAGAGGTCTGAGAATTTGCTTTCATTGCCTTTAAGCGTTTAACATGCTACTGCCATGAATTAAAATACAGTCTCTTCCAGAAGACCGAGGTAGTGCTTTTAAGTCCTAGGTGGCTGGGTTAGATGTGTATGTGGGAGGGCAGGCAGTTAGAGAAACTGTAACTTGTTGACAGAACTTGTCGAGTACTAGTAAAATAATTTTTTTTTGTTCGAGATTTTTTACTTGCTTTGCTTAGTTTAGGTTGAGAGACCTTAACTGACTATTTAAGGTGTTTCGAGGATGGTAGGCAGTTTACAACAGAAACAAAAATCAATCACCTGAATTTCAAAGTATTGCACTCTTTAGACAACAGATTGCAAAGCATATAGATGGAATTCTGTTGTGTGTACTGTCTAAAATCTTTCGTGAAAACTTTGCATACAAACATGGAGTTTGGCCTTTAATCTCACATTTTTCAGGAACTGAAATTACCAGCCACATTCCATTTTAACGATTGTTTGAAGCCTGCTGAGGACAAGGATGTCATTGTACGAACATGTGTGAGTATCTGGCATCAGAAAAGTGACTTAAACCTCAGTAAATTTGAGACTATCAGGTTTATAGTTAATAGGTTTGTCTTTCAGTACCGGTCTCGCTTCGCTTGTTTGTTACCCTCCCTCTAGCTTTTGCCATCTCAGACTGTGTGTCATGTAGGCAGGGACTCAGTCTACAGCACCGGACTGAAAGACAAAAAAGGCAAAGCGCATGGGACTAGTTGAAGTTTACAGTTGCTTGAGTGTACATATATATAATGACTGATTAGCAAAGGGATAACATTTTTCCTGCTTCAGTGCCAGGGCTGTATTTACTAACATATTAATAAATCTTTAAGAAAAATTTAAAAGTGAAGAGCATAAGTCAATGTTTTCTTGGTGCTAGTGTGCCATACCCATTTTAATTAAGGTTTCTATCAGTTCTGCCTTTAGCCTTTTCGGGATATTGTGGCAGTGGAAGTCAACGATTCCTTGCTTTTTACCCAGTGATTAGAGAACTTGTCCAGGATACAGGAGATCAGTTCCATCCCCCAGGGTTTCTGACCTTGCATCTCACCTTCCAGGGGAGTGCTCTCATCACCAAACTATGTGTTGTTCAGAGGCTGAGCTTTGTGTGTCCTTTTAAATCTGTTTCATTTCATATGGAGTACTGTAAATACTTGCTGCGCCAGGAAGCAGGCATGCCTTTCTGCATTAATGATCAAAATACTCGTTTAGGATTGGCAGGGTCCTGCCTTGATGAAAATGTAGTTTAGAAGGCTGAAGGGGCTGTAGTCTGTGGGGATAGTTCAGGCTGCTTTTCTAGAGATGAAAGTTTGAATTCCCAGAAACAAAAGAAAACCTGAATATTATTTCCCGTGTCGTAGGTAAATGAGCCGTTGGGTATGTGGATCTACCATTGTCACTACCTTTTCTTGTGTTGTGGGTCAGGTTTGGTGAACCTGAGTGCATCTCTTTCTTTTACTGAAGGATGTGATCCAGTACAGTAATTGCTTATTTTGTACGTTTTGGGATTTTGGTATGAGTTAAGCAACCTGATGCTGTTGGAATTTGAGGAATTATGCGTGGACCACCAGACAGGCCAAATTAATTCAGGATATTAACTTCTTTTGAGATTAGATGTGTTTTGTTGAATACCACAGTTTTAATTAGTAGACTCAGATGCCAGAATCTCTGTCACTAATCGTTTGTCACTGTAACACAATGCCAAAAAATGTGTACTTATGAAACCTTCCTACAAGAAGTACTTTGAAATATGTGTCATGCTTTTTAAAATGCAGTTATTTTGATTTCCTAAAATTTGGAAGAAAACCAAAATGGATTCTGGTCTTTTTTAGTATCTCAGCTATTTTATCTCATTATTGCGGTAATGTGAGGTATCAACATCTCTGGCGGAAGTGCCACCATCTTTATTGCCCTTTGACATTTTATGATGACTCTAAGCATTATAATATACTCTAAAAGCAAATAATTGACACAAGCCATTTAGTCAAACAGTCTGATTTGATTCTGGTGACATCTGAGTTAAGTTTCCAGGAAGAACCAAGGCTGACATTGGTAGAAAAAAATCAGTGTGCACATTTTCTTTTTGGTGCTGCATTGCTTCAGTGTAACTGATTAAGATTAAAATTTGAAACGATTTAGCCAGTTATGTGGGTTGAGTGGAGTGAAACAAGCTAGTGTGCTAGCTGAACTGGATCCAGGCATAAAACTGCCTTTGAAAGGTGATGATTTAATAAGATTAATGGAGCATATGTATCATTGCAACCCTTCCTGATCCCCTTTCTCCCTCTTTAATTCTTCCAAGGATGCTAATGTTGATGATCTTTTCTCTTACATCTTTTACAAGTGGTGTATGTGCTTGAAATACTCTGACCGGTCAGACCAGGGTTCTCCTCTCATGGGCCATCCCTGCAGAAACTCGGCTCTCATGGTGCATTAAGTGTGTCTTTGTCCACTAGGACCACCATGATGACGTTATCCCGGAACCGATTAATTGTGTAGCTGTTGTGCTGTCATCTTCATTATTAGATTCTGTTGAGTGTTTCTTTCTAGGGCCAGGTCTAAGCCTCAGATCCCTGATTCACTTGGATAGCCTCCATATCTGTATGTCACATTAAGTGCTATGGTATAGACAGGGCTGTCAGAAAATCAGAATGTTCTACTGACTTTTTGGAAAGATATTCTGTAACTGATAACTAAGCAATTAAACTGGAATGTTGTTAATATCCTACGACAACAAGTATTCAAAATAAATATATTAAATAAGACTATCCTTATACTTCGCTTGTGTGGGGACAGGGTTTAAGGATGGAGTGACTTTTTTTTTCAGGCTGTTGGGACAGAAGTTCTTTAAAATCATCACTGTCGGTGTCCTAAAGTAGAGGAGAATGCACGAAGAAAATTATTCTTTATTGCACTATCTTGTGTTTAAGATGCCTCCCTTGTTACTGAAGTTGCCCACAAAGAAGTTGGACAGATATAATCATATCTTACAGTTTATATATGGTAGCATTTTCCCTAACTAGTGGAATCTGAAAGGAAAATGATGGTGTTTGACTCTCATTTCTTCTCTTCTTCTTCCTTCTGAAAACAGTATTTTCTTCTGTATTGTCGTGTTTGGATATTCTTCCTTTACTTCCTGTAGCTAGTTCATAGGCTTTTGACCCAAGAAAGTATTTTCCCATGCAGCTCGGGTATGTAGCTGAAGACTGTGAAATGATTCTCTTCCATTTTTACACCTTAGCCGTATTTCTGCAGGCGTCTCCACGACAGAGGTAGTGTGGGGGAAGCCGGAGGAGACCCGGGGGGTCCCACCCTCTGTCCACACATACAATCTCTTAACTTTAGGCATGAGTTGGCAAGCTTACCTGAGGAATAGGCTTGAATCCAGATTCAGTCCAGCTGCTAAAAGACAAAAAAAATGCTGCACAGTGTGAACTGTTGGATTTTTAAAGCTCAGCCCCCTCCAGTCCTCTGGTGTTATCAATTAGTTCTACCTGGTCAATGCTTTTCTGCTTGCCACTTTCTGTCTCGAAAGCCCAAATTTACTTCTTCATTCCTACGGACTGTGCTGTTTTTAAACAGAGGTATCTTTGAAAAGTCCTTTTGTTCATCTGATAACTAGGCAGAAGATAACTTCTAGTAAATTTGCAATGATACATAATTTTAAATAACTTTGAAAGTTTGTCAGAATTTTACGTAAATCAATAGAAATGTTAAGACTTGATAGTGCTCCACTGAATCAGAAAAGCTGGGGACCTCTCTGCTTATGCCACTTTCTCCTGTCAGTGGGACTGCAAATAGCAACTTCATGCTGGATTAGCAAAAGCCCCGTACAGCTGGGTTTGTGGTGCAGCCGAGATTCAGGTGGTCTCAGTGTGTACATTTGGTGCATCTGTCTGTAGCAGTGGGGCACAGATAGTTTTGCAGGGGGTTTCTCCACACAGGTTAAGCTAGTAGCAAGCGTATGTCCTCAGGGTTTATTTTAATTTCAGTAGTTACTTGGATTAATAAATTCAGTTTACTCCCCTTGAGATAGCATAGCTCGGGCAAGGGCGAGCGTTACAAAACGTTTGAGCTCCGCGGCAGTGCCATGGCCAGGACGGAGGTGAACACAGCAACTGAGTTATGGCTCGCTCTGCTGCACTGGTAGCTCTGGTGGCTGTGGCACTTAGCAATCTGCCATCCCTTCTTCTGTTGGATAGCCAGCTCCAATTTAAAATGTGATTTAAATTTATATGAAAACTTTTGTAGTGGGTAGAAACTCAACAATGAATTCTGAATAATCATTGTAATTAGGATCAACCAGGTGTTGGTACAGGTACGTTGGGCGTATGAGACCAAAGCTCAATGGTGTGTTGTTATACAAAGGACTGTTTTTACTAGTATAAATTTACCACTGTCAAGGCTACACTTGTGATTCATCTTTCCATCATCTGTGTCAGACCCATTTGGCAAGATAAAGTAGGCGTACTGTGACTTCGACTTATTTAGTCAATGGGAAGTCCATTTGCCAGGTGACTGTTAGCTAAAGGTGAGGTCGGTGAAATAGCAGGAGGCAAACAGAGCTGGGTTGTATTGATTTCTGTAACCTGCATGGTGAGGTGAGGTACGGCTGTGTCTTGCTTTCTAGGTTTGATGGTGCAAGGTCATTCTGGTCCTTTTTAGATTGATGGTCTGTTTGCTGGAGGAAGGATTATCCGCCCTGTGAACTCTTCTTGAGGTGGCTGATCCTATACCGTCACCTGAATCGCTGCTCTGAGAAGTTATCACAAAGGGCTAAAAGCTCTCGTGGGGGATATTATGATCTCTGCAGGGTTTTGAAGATGAAGAGTAGAATCCAATTAAGCTTTGTGTTGAAAATAGTTTAAAGAGCTGGGATTTTTTTCTCTTGAAAAAGGAAACTTTAAAGCTAAATAGTGAAGAACTGGACTTTTTTCTTTTTTTTTAATTTTCTGCTAACTTGACTACTTCTAAAGCAGATGCAGCTGTAAGCAGTTACAGATGGTACAGAACAGAAAGAACCTCTTTATCATACTCAAGTGCCTTACAAGAACCCCAATGTTAGTTTTCCAGCTAGTTATCTTTCTCTTTATTTTTTAATGTTTTTAAAGATAGAACATGAAAAAGAGCTACCTTAAAGCTAAATCAAAAGATGAAAAAAGTCTGCCATAAACCAGAAGTACTTCTCTGCAGGGTGCTTTACTGGAACAAGTTTCATAAGAATCCCAAAGCACCCTCTCTAAAGAATGTTCCTACTTTTTGTTGTTGTCACAAACAAAGGTTTTTAGATATTTGGGCTAGAATTTGTTGAAAATAGCCTCCATCTGTTCTTCTGCCTGCTTTTTGCACCTGGAACTGAAACTGCTACCCTAAGCCTGACACTCAAGTGTATGAATATACCCTGCTTCTCTTGCACGCAGGTGTAAGGCAGAGACCAGGCTGTCCAGTCTGTCACAAGACAGCATCTCTCATGTACGTGGTGTGTTTATCTGTACAGTGGCCATGTTTGTTACTGTCAAGATCTTTTGTTTGAGTTTGTCTCTCTCTTAATCAGAGGTAGCAAAAACAGGATGCCAGTTCTGGTGGGCTGTATTTTGTATTTTCATGCCAGCTGCATCCCCTCTCTTCACTTTTTGCAGTTGTGAATAGTCACGTTCGCTTCAGAATCTCACCAGCTGTCATCTGACAACATTATTTTGTCTTGATACAGAGCCGGCACAATGAAAGCTGCTTAACTTTGGCCAGACTGGCTGCTCTATAGTTTCAACTCATACAGGAATGTATTTTCAGCATTGTCACTGAAGATTCATAGTTTGATGCTGATGGTGTTAACTCATTCTTTATCTATGATAAAGTATGTATCATAATCCTGTACTGTGTGGGTGTCAGCCATCAACAGCACTCAGAGCTGCTCTTTCTTTATGACAAGGTCATATTGATCAAATTGACTTCGGTTTTGGCTTGCTGATTGTAAGGCGTGATCATTAAACGCTTTGATTAAACTATTAGTCGTTAGTTTTATTTTTTGATCTGACTTCTGAATAAATTGCTAAAAGGAGTTTGGATTTCCAAGTACATAATCAATAAAAAACTGGCCTAAATGTCAAAGGTATGAGGTGTGGTTTTGTTTTGGTTTTTTAAGTCAACAGTAGAGTCAATACAGATGAGATAACATCCTCTTTTCTGACTTCTGTGATAAAAACAAACTTTTTTCTGGTTAGAGAGACTACTACATTTTGATATCTTAAAAAAATACTGGAGAGAATCAAGATATTCTGCATATTTGTAATTTAAGTATCTGGTCTCTGAATCACTGTTGCATTTCCTTTACGAGGAGGCAGTGACTTACCAAAGAGGTGGGATTTGCAGCATGTTCTGCCATTAGAGCTCTGCTCTGCTTGATCAGCTCTATCACGAACAGAAAGAAACCTTATGAATGTGAATCAACACCTATTTTATTAGGCCTTGGCTCCAGTGAGTGTTATACTGTAGATAACTAGAAGAAGGTT
Organism: Rissa tridactyla; assembly: GCF_028500815.1. Lineage (NCBI taxonomy): Eukaryota > Metazoa > Chordata > Aves > Charadriiformes > Laridae > Rissa > Rissa tridactyla. Next base: position 12,241,095 of record NC_071478.1, read on the forward strand.
AGCAGCACAATATCTGCACTGCTGGGTCTGGATGTGTTGACAGTCACAAAGTCCAGAACTGGGTACAGAATTTATAGTGATCTGGGGCAGTTTGCTGTCCTGGCGTGAAGCTTTAATTACAGCCTCGGGATGCCCATGCAAGACGAGGAGCAGGGCTAGAGTGAGCGCCTGGTGATAAAGGATGGAGCTGGTCATGAGGAAAATAGGTAAAACAGGTAAATGCATTGAATGTTTTTCAGTAATACTTTGAGAGCGAGTTAGGCCACTCAGGATGGACCCTCCAGTGTAACGTATGTGTCTTGAATGAAGCTGTACACATAGAAGAGGACCAACTTCATCTTCTCGTTTTGGCTCCTGGATGAGATCAAATCTATCATCGGGTAGTGGTATTCCTTTGTATGCTTGTTAGGAAACCTGCTGTATTTCTTCTGTGTGTTCTTCTCTGTGTTGCTTCATATGGAGGTAGTTCTCACACTCTGGTCTGAACTTTCTGTTTTAGTTGGTTACCTGACTCCGCATCCCATAAGAAGTCAGATCGCAGATTTGTTAAGATTTATTGTCTTGTATATTTAGGTATTCTTTTTGCTCAGTGTGGTGCTTCCTGTCCAGGCAAAGCTGCCAAAATGATTACATATTTGTCTTACAGTGCTTTACAGTAAGATTTACAAGGTGAGGTTGGTTATTAGGTCCTCAGAGGCAAGACAGCTTGTCCTGGCTGTAGCACTGGATTATTTGTGCTTTTCAGCTGAGGACTGCCTGCTTAGCTCTTGGTGTAGCAAACTGAGCAGTCACTTCAGGTCACACGATTAAGACACCTCTTGCAGGCGTCTGGCCACTGTGGCCATGCAAAGTCTGCCCTTGCTGAAGGGGCTGAAGGACGGTCTCAGCCCAGCAGCGTCGGTGTGGGGCTCTGCCCTTTGCAGAATATTGCAGGCTAACAAGATGTACGGAAATTTCCCTGCACGTCCTGAGAGTCCTCTCTTTCTGCCACATAATTAATCTGTTTTCTTTTGTCATTGCCCATTTTTAGCTGCTTGCTGGCACCATGACAACCGTAATATTCTGCATATGATTAAATGTTAATAAATATGGCCAGGATGATGCGCGTTGGCTCAGTTGCACATTAGATGAACTTAGACCTGGTTCTTCAGAGGATGTTGGATGTTTGTGTAATATCACTGTAAGAGGAGAAAGGTGAAGTTGAGCTGTTAGTTGTATAGAGTATTTATCTTGAACTACCTTATTTGGAAGGATGCCATTTCTGGACTTGGATGACTGACAGTGTCTGGGGTGAGGCTGAATTGCATTACTAGAAGACAGGCTGTGTTTTCTTATGTTAAAGACAATTGTCTGGAACCTTGTTCAAATAACTTACGCTTCAGTTTTGGAAAACACTAATATAATTTCTGTTCATCATGGTAAAGTGTGAAAATTTATTATCCCTTGTTACTAATAATAGCCTTGAATTTACTGTTTGTAGTTTAACTATTGGAAGCTTTTTGTAATGGAAGTTTTCCGTGCTATTAGGAAACTTGCTGTTGAATATCCTATTATATTGGTACTGCATAGGAAACGGATAGCTTTGGATGAACAGGGTTCCAGAACTCCATGGCAGTTTACTACCAGGATCTACATGACTAATTTGGAAAGGCTGCAGTGCAATAGTATTTCAAAATTTAAACCTGTTTGTTGAAATGAGATAACAGAATCTCCTGACCCCTCCAGACACTGCTTAATGCCCCTAATCATCTGAAGGGATACAACTTATCCTCCATTTCTCTGGCGTATTAATTCTTTTGCTGGCAATTTGTGCAAGAGAGAGGAACAAAGGAAATAATTTAAAAATAGTTGTAGGAATGATGTGAATTCGTGATTATTAGAAAGTATGGTGCCTTATCAGGGGAGTGATGTCCCATATTTTTTCCATGCAAACTATTCAATGCTGTAAAATCAAGTGAGTATTTAGATTTTCTTAAGGTTGTGGGCACCTGAAGACAGTGACTCTGCAAAATGCCCAACTAATAGAAATTCATAGTGCTCTTATTTTGGTAACAAAGTTTGCTTTGAGTAGTAGATGTTTTGTAACTAAAAGTGTCTTGGGTATATAATATGTGGAGAGGTTTTTTAGAAATCAATGCTAAGTGGATGTTTTCTTGATGATGGGGGGGCTCCTCAGTTAAATTTTTAGCACGTTTGTAATTAAGCTTCCCCTCCTTTTTTTCTTTTCTCTTTTTTCCTGCCTTTTTTTTTCTTTTAAATTTTGTGTTACTAAACATACCCACCCTGTTTCTGATACAAGGCAAGTGGGGAACATAAGGCCAAATGGTAATAAAAATCCTACACAACTCTTTAATACCATTTGCAATTTTCATCACAAAAGTAATCTTTTTTCGAATTGTTTTATTATGGTATAAATGGACCAGAGATGTACCAGAACTTGCTTTGGATTTTGCAGTTAGGGAAGCAACTAGCCTGTGTTGGGTTCCTCTCTCCCCAAGAGGGAAGATCCTGTAAATGGAAGATGTGCTGGGTAAGGTTCAAGAAACGTGTTGTATTTCTGCTGCCACGTCCTTACTGGTGTAGTTCCCGATTCCTCTTAAGGTGTTGCCCTGTTTTAGATCAGCTACAAAACCTCCTTGTTGCCTAGCCAAGCTGTGCTTTCCCCACTGGAACGTTACAAAAACTCTCCTAAGTAGAAAATAGGAAGAGAGTGGCTGAGAAAGTCTATATGTAGCTGCATTGGTCGGATTTAAGATTCATGGTGCTGTTTTCATGACAGTGAGAGAGAATTGGAAGTCCATGATCTCGGCAGAGTTTAATGGCAAGGTAATCAGTTACCTGTTTTGCTTCTTAACAAGTCATTTTGTTCTGTACCAAGTGTAATTTTCACACTAAGACATATTCCATCTCTGTAGTTGAAGTGGGAGTTAAGAGCTGGTATGTGCTCCTGAATCTGGGTCTTCTGGTCAGCCTGGGGTGTAGCTGTTAGTATGGCGTTTTGTCTGAGTAGCAGCTTTGCATTGCGTATGCTGGAGTTGATGAAAATATTTCTCTTATATCACCTCTCGGACTCGTTACTGTAAAGTGCTTGTCTCTTGGAAAATACAAGCAGTGTTACAGATTAGCAGCATTAGCTATTACATTAGCATATTACAGTATTAGCAAAAAATCCCCCCGATATTAACTGTTAAAGGACTCTCCTTAAAAAGAAATTCCATGTAAGTAGTCATTAAACTTGTTTGTACGGACAGTTAGCTCTGGGCAATTCTGTGATGCTTTTTCTGGCTTATTTGTTTATTCAGACACTTCAGATTGTTTGGTTTATTTGCTAATTATAAAGAGAAATATTTCTGCGTTATAGAACATCCTCTGTTTTAAGACGCCAGAAACTTCGGCTGTCTTTTGTAGTGTCACTTGATTATTCCCCACTGTTCTGGAGAAAGAATGATTAACGCTAGAAGCACTAAAATTAAGTTTATTTTAAACTAAATAACCTGTATACACAAACTTTAGGATGAGCTTCTATACTTTGGGGCATTCGCTTGGACTGGGTTTTTTTTTGTTGTTGTTTTGGGAATTCATAATTTTTTAACTTCTTGAAAGAAAATAATCTCTACTGAATGGCTTATGCCGTGGCATCAGAAGCCTGCAATCAAATGCTGCAGACAGTACTGTTTTGCTACAGCTTGCCTGTGTCAATTGTCTGAACACTAAATTAGGTAACTGTCGTGGATGTGCTAGGGCATTTCCAGGCTCAGTTGCTTACATTTCTTGTACCTCGCTGTGAGGAGGATCGTGGCATTCACGTAGCTGTATTGTGTTTTGTAAAGGAATTTTTCACTTGTGCAGTAGTCTGGGCCTGCACATGGTAGAGATACTTATTTTTTTGTTTCTTGCTAATAATGCCTCAGGTGGTGTGTCTCTAGCCAATGTCTTCCATTTGAACTTTCAGGGAGATCATTATTCTGTGCTTTGATTATTTCCCTATTACCATGGCAAATAATTCATGCTGCTAATTAAGACGCTGTTAGAATCACACAGAAAGATGGGCAGAGAAAAAATATGGCCTACTTACGCTCATAATTTATCTGTCTTATAAATTTATAGCACAGTTATTGCTAAGGTAGCTCACAGTTTAGAAATGAGAATCTATAGCCTTCTGCTGCGTGGTACCTATCTACTGAAGGTAGAAGGGAAGAGACACGGATTTCAAAGAGCCTTATTTTGTCTGGAGCATATGGAGGGATGTGTTTAGGAGAAGCACTGTGCCCCGAATGAGATTTGTGTTCCAACAGAGAGAAGCACATTCAGAGACACCCTTCTGTTTAGTATGGAGGGCCTGAAACTGAGGAGGCCGCGAGGTCCCCAAGTAACTGGTGACTGGCAGTTTCGTGCTTAGCAGAGTTTCTCACACAGGTCTCAGAAAGCAAAAGGAACCATCTTTGTAATTGTGAGATGAATGGGAAGCCGTTGCAAAGTCTGGGAAGTAGGTAATGAATCCAGAAGACTATTTTAGTGCTGGTTGGAGTTCAAAGGGAAATTAGGAGCCTAATTGAGGTATGTGTTAAACATCTGGGAAGTATCATCACTGAAGAAAGCTGATGGTAGTGTCTTTGTTGTTCACATCTAATCCTGGAGACTCTGAAACTAGTGATGGTTCTGTGGTACATTGTGACTGCACATCACGAGGCAGATATGCTACTTTTGCCTCTTTTCTTTTCCTCCTGTTATAGGTAATAGGCATTCAATTCAGTCTTGTCTGAATTGTGGTGGATAATTTGTATGCTCTTTCCTGTCTTCAGAAAAAGTTATTAGTAATTCTTGTTTGATATAAAAAGGTGAAAATCATCAACATTGCTGATGACATTGGAGTGAAAGATGTCTCCATTATGGTAGTTCATACTGCACCGTGTCTGTAAATGGGTAGTGCTGCCCATTGCACACGTGCTGCAGGAGAAAATAAGATGCCTAATGTTAAAATTGAAAGTGCTTTTCTAGTCTTTCTTCTTAATAAAAGATACTTGTTTTCCTTTGTCAAGGACCTATATGATTAGATATTTATCCTCTGTCATTCTCAGGAGAGCAGACATTGTGGCTTGTACTTTCTGTTTTGTGAAACAAGATTTCATATAGATGATTACATCTCTGGAATCTATGTCATTCTCCCCCTAAAAGGAATTGAAAAGCAAATTGGCTTTCTAAAACATGAAAGAAAGCTAGAGCAAACTCTTTGTCATCACATTCCTGACCAAATCCAGCATTGCCTTCCACAGAGTTCCTAATATTTGGTAATGTCTGTGGTTTCCCACGGGGTTGCTTAGGTGAACATAATAAGTGAGAGCTGTCGAAAGAGGAAAGAATGAAGACTGGCTTCATCATGAGCTAAATTGGGTGAAAACTATTTTGGATTGTATACGTGTTTTGTATGTAGTTTTCCAAAGTCATACCTGTGTCAATCCATATGTTTCTTACCTTCACAATAAGTTATTCATCAGAGAAAGAAAATACCAACTATTAAACCAAATTTATGTAGATTATTGGATTCTTACTCATATCTGCTTCAGAAATTATGGGGTGATTATTCCCATCGTCTTAATTTTAAACTCCAAATTTAGGACCTGAACTGAATAGAGAGAACAGAGGATAATTGCAAGCCCTTGGCAGAAGCGTGTCCCTCTGCCCTGACTGCGCAGGGAGCATGGTCTTGACAAAGAAATGCTTCACATGCCCTGAGTGGGAGGACCCGAGTAACCTCTGTATCCATTTGCTACAACAGCATTTGACTGAACATCTCCAAACAGATTTGTAGAGAGCCCGACAGTTGAAAAAAAGGCAGGTGTCCTGTTCATCTGCTGAGGTGTCAGCAAGTCCTAATTGCTGTCTGAAAACTTCACTGCAGCTTGCATGAATGCAGTCTCCTGAGCATCCCCTGCAGTGTCACAAGTAAATGTGAGCCTTTGCCATAAGGTGTGTGCCATGAGTGGGGCTCTGTGTATGTTTAGGATTTTTGCAAGTAGTTTGGTGTTGAAAATGTGCTTTCCAAGAGTTGTGCTGTTACAGTAATTTCTGGAGAGATTAGAGGAAAACATTTGAACAAACTGGTGTTAAGTCCTGAATGAAGAAAAGTTATCTTCAGCTTTTCATCCGGAAATCACATCTATCACTTTTGTGTCACTTTCTCGCATTAAGATGTTGCCCAGCTTTGTTCCTTTTATGTAATCTTTTTGTTTTTTCTTGCATTTCAGATTCCTTGATTTAGAATTCTCTTAAAATTAAAATACAGGGAACAAAACAGGCAGGAAAAATGTCTTAAACTTCCTTCTGTTTTGATTTTTAACTGCTTCATCCTGCGCTTTGCTTCCTGTAAAGTGTTAGAGCAGTTTATGCCTTGTTGTCAGTGTCTTCTGGTTCCCAGAGTGATAGAGAGAGAAGCCTAAAGGGAAAGTCTTTTGCGTGTGTGTGCTTTTTTCCAGACACAGTGACATGGGACTTTAGCTGTGGTTTGTGCCCGTGCCTGGGGAAGCTCCTCTAGCCATGCTTTAGTCCATCCCTTGGGCAGCATCCTTCCAGCCTTCGTTTGCTGGGCTGGGCAAAAATCCGGTCTGGACAATCCGAGATCTCTGCTGTAAGTCGCAAGCAGTCACTTGGATCTTCACTCTTGGAACCTAGGGAAGAATAATATTTAATTGAGATAAATTCCAGAGCTCCTTCCTGTTTCTCAACCAGAGGCTTTTGATACTTTTACACACTAGCAGCTATGCAAAAGTGACAGTTAAATGGCTGTAGAGCAGGTATTAGTACTTGTATCCTAGTTTGGGATGAATTTGAGCAGAGCTAATTTCTCTGTTTCTTAATAATTTAGCACAGAGAGAATGAGTTTGTTCCAGCTAGGTGTTACTTATAAACTTTAAATATTAAAATTACTTTTTGGACATCCAGAAGCAGCAGCACATTTCTGCATTCTGTGTCTTTGTTTCTGTAAACTTTTGGAATTTACATCTGTGAATTAAATGTATTTAATTTATTTTTCTGTCTCTGATTGTAGTATTTGAATTGTAACTTTATGCATGGCTGATGAAAGTTAATCACTTACACATTGATTAAGATAATTTTCTCTTTTTGTATTTGAAAAATACAAGATGCAGTTGCGCATGCATAAAATCTTAACTTAAAAAGTCCCCCAAAGACAATCAGTAAGGAAATGGTGTTTTAAAAACAGCTTAAAATTTATGATAGCTACAGCCCCACTGTACTTTACTTCTTATGTAAAAATAGTTTTCAAATAAAATATTAAGGACGATTAAGTGATATTTTTAAATTATCAGTTTTACTTTGTTCATCACTCTGTACATTCAATTCTGAATAATGCCGGGAAAGTGAAATAGCATTTTAATATTATTATAGCCTCAAAATAGAATGTATTTTTTAGTTAAAGGAATCAAAGCAAAGTGACAAACTGAATGTGAATTCTGTCTAAATTTAGTAGGTGGCTTATGTGTAATACTTAGACTAACAATCAACAGAAATGCTGATAGGTTTGAGTCAACTTCATCATCTTGCTACTACGTTTTTTGGAGTTTAACTTTTATTGGAGTTGAGTTTATCTTCCTCTAGTTCTGATGTGGGTGCTTTTGCCTGTAGGCTGCTCTGGGATTAAAAGAGTGTTCCAAGGGTGAACTTGGTTATTTTTAGGAAGGTTAAACATCTGGATGTTCACTACAACAGCTTTTCCAGGAAAGCATTTTATTCCCGAGCAAGAAATATCAGCAGAAATATAAATGCAGTACAACAACATGTAATCTCTGGCTTCCCTGGGGACTCTGGTATTTTCAGACTGGTCTGTTGCTTAAAGTAACTCTGAGGATTACTGGAGGATATTGGGAGGATTTGCCTCTCTAGTATTTTTGTAGATGGCTTTGAGGCATGGGAATCCAGAAGAAGGATGAAACGGGGCAAGGGTGCCAAATTAGAAAGGAAGGAATGGTTATGGGGGACATACGAAATACCTTTGTGATGTTTCTAAGACTCTATGTGTTTGCATTCTGGCTGGAAATAAAGTATATTTTTTGATTGAGATAGGTTGATTAGTAGAAAATTGTCCTCTATCAGTGTTAAACAGTTTTCTGGATTCAGAAAATACAAAAATGTTACAGGTACAATATAGGATTTGGAGAAGAAAATTTATGTTTAGGCATAATAGTTTAAAGGCATTCCCATAGACACTGTATGTGTGTGTGGGGAAAACCTCTAGGAAGTTCTGAAAATTAAGTGAATTAAATGTGTTTAACTGAAATAACTTTGTAGAGAACTAGACTTCTGTTTTATATGAGCTGTCTTACCCCCTTGATTATATAGAATACCGTATAAAAATGTATCCGAGCTGCCTAGTTTGAAACCGGAGTGGCGGGAACAAAAGTCTTATGCAAATACACTAAGGTGTTTTGAAATTCCAAATTTCAGCAATATTGATTGCTAAAAAATTGCATTTGCAGCTGAGGGGTATTTTTTTCCCCCTTAACGTTTTCCAGGTGTTGCTTAGAGAACTGTGACATTCCTTTTTCATTTTCTTAATTCATTTTGAGTATCTCTAGCTCTACACTTCTTTGTCTCTTCTCAAGCAGGAAAACAAGATTTTCAAATTTTAGTTAGTTACCAAATTTCTAATATTGTTGATGTGATGGTAAATATATTTGTGGTGAGAGGCAATTTTTTTAACTAACTGATAAGTAGGTGGTTTATGTACCCCTTGAGGATTTCAAAAGCTCTTGTGTTTACGTATTGAAAAGCTTGTGTCTCTGCAGTTGTATATTAGCTGGTCTAATAAGAGATTGCTCCTCTCCACATGGATTTTGCTTGTATGCATTATGATAGCAGGAGACTGTTACTGAATTGAAAAGACTATTTTGGTTTTTTGAAATGTCTGAATCTGGTCACTCACTTTAATTTGTATTTTGTTATTTACTACATATATTACATGAAAATGTGAATTGAAATAAATGCTGAAGCATCAGCGTTTAGGCTTCCAGCATGTAAAATTTCCTGGAAAGTCGAGTCCTCTACTATGGCATCAGCAGCATGTCTTCAAAAGCACATAATGTTTGTTTTATAGTAGCTCCTAGATGCCAGGCATATATTAAGTCATTCTGAGCCTGCTGGTACACGGACATCCCTATCAAGCCCAGCAGTTCTGTATTTTTCCTGAAAGTATTGAGCTGTTAATTCCCGAATCCTTAGGGAAATTATTTTAAGTTAATGTAAAAATTAGAGACTGTTGTTTCAGTGAGCTTCAGGATTCATACAAAAGTGTCCATTTGCACTTTTCAAAGCAGTTCTGTTTAAGGATGGAAAAAACAGAAGTTAACCTGACTTGTATTTATGAGTTTTCCTTTCTATCCACGTGGCTGGAAGTGTCATGATATTTAATAACACCTGAAAAATCTGATGTGGCTGCTCCTGGCAGTGCTGGGTTGGACTTCTCTCTGGGTTAAAGTTCTGTTATTGAAGATTTAATCTGACTCTGCTGTAACATTTAATGAATACCTAAGTAAAAACTTATTTGTGTGTGTGTGTAACTGCTCTGATGTGTTCCAGTTTGTCTAGCGTACAATGCCCATTAAATGAGTAGAACTTGAATTAATGAAATAAAATGAATGTTATACTACGAGGGAAATGTGAGCAGAAGTTGTCATCTTGGGTCCTTTTGCTACGGGAAGGTGTCAGTTGTATATTTAGGAAACCGTTGCAAATGAATGGATGACCTCTGAATAGGAGAGAACTTACTTTCCTGCGTAACATTATCTCGATGCCTTTATGTATAAGTTTATTTTTTAAAAGGCAAACATTTTGTCCAGTAAAAATAATCTTTTTGGTTTCTTTTGGGATTTCTAGTAGCTTTTGAACCTAGTTATCCCTGGGCTTGCAGAAATATTACAGGCTCACCCTCTGTGTTGTCTGGCACTGGATTTGGCATGTACGTGTCAATTCTGTGTTTGTAGAAGAAGAATGGTATGTAATGAAATGACAATATCTCTCTGATAAAACTTGTTAAATTTTCAAGTGGGTGTAATTTGGTCCTGTCAAATATAAATTTCACTTGGTCCTGTACATGAAGCCTCATGTACTTCAATTTGTCCAAAAGGTTTACATGGTGCAATAGTGAAGACGTGACAGCTGCTGTTAGGAAAGTTTGCTGTTAATAAGCCTGGCGATGGTCAGAGGCTCAGCATGCGAGATGCCTCTAATAATCTGTCTGAACATTACTGTTTCATTAAACCTCAACTGTTTAGAATAAGTGAGTACAAAAGAGCAGTAGGACACGTTCTCCTTCTTTTTCGTGTTTCGCAGGATCGAAAGGAACATACTGGGTAATATATTTGTCATGGGTCCATTTGTTTTTTGTGTCGTTTGGGTTTTGGTTTCCCCCTCCCTGAAAGCACAACGCATGAAGGTGGAAGAACTGCCATCTCTTGTGTTGTCACAGTGTTCGTGTGACTAGGGAGATGTTAATCTGAAAATGAACTTGAGGGGGGGAAAATTGATCAACTGGATCAGTTTACTTTTGGTGTTGGGAAAGAGTATGAATTCCTCTCTTGCTACTATCACAATTTTAGGTCTTTTTAATCTTGTAGTTCCCCCATTTCGTGCTTCCTTTTGCTGGTGTGCTGCTGTCTCCCCTTACTGTGTATTTTTCTAAGGTAAACTCAGTTCTTATCTATCCTGGTCATCTTAGAAACTCTTTTCTGCACTTGTTCCAGGCTGATGATTCTGCTCACACTAAGGCTAAATTCACACTTAAATACCAGTGCCTGCCTTCTGCCTTAATAGTGCTCTCTCCTTCCTCTGCTGTATTTATTGTTTGCTTTTACAAAATAGGATTAAAAAGAAGAGAAATAAAGAGAACAGCTCAGGAAAAATGTGACTACAGAAGCGTCTATCCAAACTACTAGCATCAGTATGCTCAGTAGTGTGAGAAAATCATAATGCTCATTATGTAGAACCTTAATTGACTTCTCTACTAAATCATACGCAGTTTTAACAAGTTAATTGCATTAGAGTCTGTTTATATGCGTTTAGTGCCATACTAACAATTTAAGTTGAAGTTCTGTTTCCTAGCTTCATGCTACCCTGAGTCACGGAGCATTTGGCACAGGTACCTTGGAAACATGCTGCGCTGATTGTCTGTATTTCTTTGTAGTGCTTTGTACATTTTTGGTGCTTTATACTCAGAAATTTTCTTCTTGTAATAAATACATGTAGCTCTCTGATTCACTTGTTTCTGTTTTCTTTCTGTACTAAATGAAATAGCCATTCTTTCCCTTTGATTAAGAGGCTCCACGGAGTGTGTCTTTTGCTTGTGGGTGTGAGAATTCTGACTCAAGTTAATAGGGAGTCAATGACTTGCATCAGAACAGGAGCAAAATCCCAGTTTTAAGCTTAATTTCCCCCCTCCACCTCCTCAGCTGTAACTGAACTCATCATGGGAACCATTGTGTGTTCAAATACAGCTTTGTGCATTCTCTCTGTGAGGGATCCATTCAGCAGCAAAAAGCTGCTCTTTGACATACCAGTAATGTAGATCCTAACAATATTTGATGCTTGATTATTTTTTTGTCCACACCCCCCCCCCGCCATTTAAAGGAGTTTATTTTTTGTAAAGAAGTTGCCTTGCATTTGCTTTTTAAAAAAACAAAATATGTTGCTGTTCAGTTTTCTTAGAATTGTACTTCTGGTTTTGTGAACAGCAGTGCATTATTCCTCTATAAATGAAGTACTGGAAACATGAAATATTACCATTCCAGTATTACAGAAAACTGGGTGTGAGATTTTACTTAAAGCTTTTCATTCTAACTACATGTAAAGTTTGGGTATTTTGGTTGTTTATGTTTTACACTCTTTGCTTTTCTCTTATATTGGAAAGTGGAAGGGGTGTTATTTTCAGTTGGTGCTTCTGCTTCAATGAAGAAATTAAATACACTTTAGATTGTCTGGATTCAACTGCTGGTAGTGCCTTGACCACTTGAAGTGCATTTTTCCTCTGCTAGCACTTTTTTCTTGTATTATCAGGAATGACGATGATATTTCCCGCTTATATCAATATGCTTTTTGATCATGTTTGTATGTTTGGAGAATAGATTGATTCATCTTAGGTGTTTGACTCGTGTGTGTGTCGGCCAAAGTAATCTTATCCTATTGTAGAGCTTTTGGTCTACTACAGACCTGAGGAGGTTTTTTTGTTCTTGAGGTGAACAAGTGTGGACCCGAAGTCTTACTATCACCCACTTTTCTAAATTTAGAAAAGCATGAAGTCTGAGTGGCACAGTTTTAGCGTACTCAAAAGTAAGGCTAGTCCAGTATGCCAATTGTATGGGCTTATTTTGGTGCTCTGGGAATATGTGGGAGGGAAGGTTGGCTTTGGGCGTTTGGTTTTTTTTCTTTTTCTTTTTTTCGTTTAGTCAAAACATAATTTTTGTGTGTGTAGGATTTCTACAGGACGTGTTATTGTCAGAGGTTGTACATTTGGCAGTAGCTTGCAAAGTCAATATAAATCTCTTAATTGTGAGACAGGGTTGAGATATTTGCTCCCTACTGTCTTTCTGGTCCAGATGGAGCAGCAGTGAAGACTGGGACAAATATTTAATTTCAAGTAATGAAAACTCCCACGTTTTATCAGCTCAGACGACTTTGAGTTACAGCTTAGGGTCCTCTGAGATGCTGTTGGCTGAAAGTAATAACTGGTGTTGTAATAGCTGTGTTAACAATGTTGAGTCATGATACAAATGGCTTGTCAGCATTTTCACTGCAGCGGCTTCCAGCCCTGCTCGGAGCAGGTCCTCTGCTCCTGTGAGAGCTCAGTACCCACCCTGAGCCCGCACCCAGTCTGTGCCAGGGCTGGCAGCACTGGCCGTTAGGTTGTAGACGTCTCACCCTACAGCTTGGACGGGGCTTTGCTATTGAACGGGGGATTCTTGTGCAGAAGAGACAAGAACCTTGTTCTTCAAGCAGTAAATTTGTTTTATTGTAAACTGGAAGTAGGGAGCATCCTTGTGTTTTAGGTAATTGTTGTCATTGTTAATGAGCTTTTAAGTAGAGAAAGGCTTACAGAGATCAAAATGTAGATGGGAGCCTAAGGTGAAGACTTCGGGGAAGTTTTTATATTCTTCCTGTAACTAGCATAAGTGCCCTAAAATGAAACCTAGCACCAAGCAGTCTTCTGTCTGATGCAGAGCTGTACTACCAAGTGATTGAAAACTCTGGGTTGAGTATATGACTGGGGTGTAAATTGATACCTTTATAACCCAAAAAGGTCTTAGCTGTCAAAATTGCAGAAAACTTTCCTGTGCCAGGGATAACGTTTCCAAATGGCCCTTCCTGAAAGCACCATGTTGTTTGGATCATGGTGAGGCCGTCTAGCATGAAACTGTAGAGAGTTTGCACACTGGTACTCAGTAGACTTAAATTACAGTAACCACACCCTTGATCTGCTTTTTTTTTTTTTCCTGATGTAAAATGGGCTTTTTTTGGAAAATTCATACAGTTGAAAGTGGTAATTTAGATAGAAGAGCAGTTTCAGCAAAGCTTTGGGATAGGCTAAATATTGAACTGACCTTTGCAGAGTTCACTGGTCTGTTGGAATCTGAAAATTTACATAAAGAAATATGCTTGTGGTTCTGGCAAGAAAGGATTGTGCGTAACAGATCTTGATTTGATGTCCTCTCTTCTCCCTCCTTCTAATCTTCCTTTTGATTATTTGTGGAAGGTGGAAATAGTTTTCCAGAGGAGGAACGTCTCAGTTCGTTCTTGCGGCTGAGCCACAACCTTCTGGTTTTGTCAGATGTCTCATACGTATATTTATGTATATTTTTGTGGTTATATGTTTACATCTTGTTCTGCTATTTGCTGATCTTAATTCTTCCACAAAGGCATTATACTCCTGTTTTTGTTTGGCAATTTATATGGTACTACAGCAAAACTTGAATCTATCCTCTGCAGTCCACTTAAGTCTTCAATAAACTGATAAACTATGAAAACTATGAAAACAGTTACAGGCAAGAGAATTGCTTTACTTAGAGATCGGCAAATGAGTCTTACCTGTTTTTCTCATTCTCGTGAAACATGTTTTTTAACATACTAATAGTTTGGCCCTTGCAAATGCAGTATGGCTGCTGCTTGTACCTCACTGAATACCCTCATGTGTTAATGACGCTGGGCTTTGACAGTCTCATTAATGGATGGCCCGTGCCTCAAGATGTGATACTGTGGTAGGGCCATGCAGTTGGAGCAAAGGAATCTGGAGAGCTGGGGGTTAGAAAGGTGTACGGGTGCTCAAAAGGGCTTGTGGGGACAGATCACTTCATTACAGTTTTCAGGAGACGGATACTGCTGTGTGCTGCAGCCATAGAGTTTACTCATGAAAACAAATCTGGAAGGACTGAAATAGCATACAATATTATAAAATGGTGTCGGAGATTGCAGAAACTACGGTACCTGTGGTCTGTTTTGAAAAGTAACTTAATTAAACCAGTGTTAAGTTCTGCATAGAAGGTAAGTTAGAAGGCAATAGGAATGTTAGTTTTGTTTAATTTACATTAGCTCCAGTAAAGCTTGGATTACAGGAGTATGTATTACAGTGCGCTTAATCAGACCTAAGTGTAAGCTGCTCCTGAAACGTTTTAGTCCTACCTTGTCCCCGGCCACATGTTGACTCCTTTCGTCTTTGCGTCATACCTAGTGATTGTGCAACTGCTGGCCTGAATGAAGACTCACTTCACAAAAACGCTAATTTGCCAGGTCAGCTTGCTGGTTTGCTGGGGTAATTTTTTCCACCTCTTTCTTCCTTTTCCTACCTATGAATAAAATAAGTTTTATTAGCAAAACCCAAGCTAATTGTAATGGCAAGTGTTTGAAAAAGAAGGTTTTGTTGGCAGAGCTCTATTAATGCCGCTGAAGTCAGAGGTGAGCTAACTTTAAGTGGCTAAAATTTACCGTGTAGGGCTGGCCTGTTAGTCTCTCTTGCCTCAGACTTGTGATTTTCAAACCAATAGAGGCAAATCCTGTCTTGATCTAGTGTCCTTTTGATTTAACTGTCGAGAAAGGATAAAAGTACTAATTGTTTTAAAAAGTAAAACCAGAGCTGTGCCTTGGCTCAACAGTTTGCTGGGGCTGGTCTGTAGTAGGATGCCAGTGTTCTGGGACAAGTTAGCTGATCTGAAACAGCTCAATTAAAATAAACATGACACAATTGAAATACAAAATTGAGTAAAACATTCACTACTAACAGACTCTGTGCTTTGATATCAAATGTATTTTTCCATATATTTTTGTTAGGTTTAACTCACTGAAATGATGCCTTGTAACTTTTTTTCCATGGGGATCCATTATTGCGGACATCACTGTATGGATGTTTTGTTCACATTCTCAAAAAATGTTTGCGGTTGTGTGTACTTGGGATAGAGTTTCAAAATCTACTTTTGAAGAGGATTCCTTGGCTGGTGGTGACATATATTTGGCAGTGAAAGCATGCCCTGCTTTTCATGACATCTTGTTTTTTCTTTCTTTGAGAAAGAAAGAAAGAAGAGGAGGTTGCCAGGTCTTTTTTTCGTTTGTTTGTTTTTCTGTTTTAGGGCAAAAACCCCAAACCAAATCAACCAACCAACCTTCCCCAATAAAACAATGAGCTTCAAAAAGGTAGATTTATTTTTGTGGTAGGTAGGAGGTGAAAATTGTGTATTCAGACTCCCATTCAGTCTACAAATGGATAGTATGAAATAAAAAAGCCTGTATTGTCTGTTGCAGCAATGTCAAAGACATTCAATATGGTTTTGGATATTGGTTTTGGTTCTGGCTCCTTAAACAGATCTGTGTGTCCAGTACAACTTAGTTACAGATGCAATTTTTCTCTACTAACAACTGTTTGCAAATTTTTCTCCCGAGTGTGCTGTTTAGTGTGGTCCCACCAGAGAGCTGGGGAGGTCAGGAGCTGAGGATGCTTTTGAGGTACAGGGACGCTGTTCTCTGTTAGTTGGAAATAATGCTCCTTTGAAAGGAAG